>NC_050576.1:424709759-425349023 GCF_011100635.1 Trichosurus vulpecula
TTGTGTTTCCTTGGAAACAAACAAGTCCCTCCTTTCCCTTTTGTTCTCGCCCTGTCTTACTAGAATGATGAAGCCAGATGGATATGGATCTTGCTATACTGATATCAGCATCTCCATAGAGATACCAATATGTGTTTGTATCTGTATCTGTCTTCCAACTTCATTTGAAGCACATTATTTCTTTTCCCTTCATACAATCTACGTTTTAGCCAAAGGGACCTGCTTGTTTGTTCCCCAGATTCAACAATCTGTTTCCTGGATCCACATGCCTTACTCTGACGTGCCTGGGCTATACTCTCCTCATCTCCATCTCTTAGAGTCCCGAGCTCCTTTCAAAGTGTAGGCTTTTTGTTATCCCTTGTCAGAACCTTTCCTGATCCTGTTGTTAATAGCCACTTCCTTGGATTATTAAGTATATACCTCATCACTTGTTAATACCCAGTCAAATATAAATTCAGCACTGCCTTCCATTTTGTCTTTGTGCCCAGCACCTTCCATAGCAATTTGTACATATTGGATGCCTAAGAAATGCCCAGGAGGTAAGGTTGACTCAAACTGCTATATCCCAGAACGAAATAGAAAATAGTGGCTTCAAAACCTAACCCTTTATTTTTCTTATAAGCTTTTTTTATTCTTCTTGATATATTTTTGTTTTTTACATCAACTTCATTTCTGAAAAATGTTCCCTCCGCTACGCATTGAGCCTTCTCTTGTAACAAAGATTCTTGTAAAAAGGAGAATAGCAATTAGTTGATACATCACTCTCGTTTCTGAAAATTTCTTTCTCCATTCTCTGTCAGGTCTTCTCTTGTAACAGAAATGAAGAGAAGAAAAACAAAAGTAAACATTTACTAAGTGCCTACGATGTGCTAAGTGCAGTGGGATACTAAAAAAGCGGGGGAGGTGGGGGGGATACAAAAAGGTGAAAGACAGTTGCTTTCTACAAGTAGCTTACAATCTATGAGGAAAACAACATGCAAGCAAATATACACAAAGCAGGTTATACATAGGATAAATATGAAATAATTAACATAGAGAAGGCACTGGAATTAAGAGGGGTTGGGGAAGGCTTCCTGGAATTTTGGTTAGGACTGAAGGAGAGCATTTGGAGCATGAAGGATAGCCAGAGAAAATCCCTAGAGCCAAGAGATGGGAGTATTTTTTCCTGAAACAGCCCAGAAGCCAGTGTCGTATTATTGAGTGTTGTTTGGCAGCATCAGCCAACAAATCAAGCGTGTCTGACAATATATAGTCTTCCTCACTCCCTAGTCCCTGACCTCTCCAAAGAGGAGAGAAGGGATTTTTCTCATCTCTGTGGGGCCAAGTGTGGCCATTATAATTAACATACAACATTGATTTTCTTTCTTTCCATATACATTGTTTTAGTCACCTTGTTTGCCTGGTTCTGATCACTTCACTTTGTGTAAGTCTTCTGATGCTTCTCTGAATTTATCATATTCATTTTTTCTTAGGACCCCATAATATTCTATTACATTTACGTCCTGCAATTTGCTCGGCGGTTCCCCGCTTGATGGTCACTTATTTGTTTCTAGTTCATGCTGCTATGAATCTTTTGGTATATATGGGACCTTAGAAGATTTTCCTAAATGTTTTGCTTCCTCGTGTGTTATACAGACATGAGAGAAATTGTGTATATGGGGCTAGCTTTTCTGAGATAAGATTTTAGTTCAATGTACTCCTTTTCAAAGCTGTTACTATCATTGCTGCGTTTATTATTAACGTTGCTTTCTCTCGCTTTCCTCAAAGCATATATTCGATCCAATCAGATCATGGGCTGGGGTGAGAAGGCCATTGAGATCCGATCCGTGGAGACTGGCCACTTGGATGGCGTGTTCATGCACAAGAGGGCACAGAGACTCAAATTCTTATGTGAACGCAATGACAAGGTAACATCGTTTCCTTCCATAGTCTTCCTTTGTCACTCCTTGGTGACAATCAGTTTCCTCTACTTTAAAATTGAGTGAAACCCTTTTTAATAGTAAATGAGGGTAATTAGTTACAACACACCAAGAATACTACAGTTTACATTGTGAAGTTCCTTTACAACAGATTCAGTGTTCTCTCCCTTGCCTCCCCCATTTAGATCTAAAACAAATACCATCAGGCTGGGTGGCATTGTGCAAAGACAAATTCTAGTCTCGAGGAGCGGCTCAGAGACCCTCATGGAAATTGTTTTTCAGCCAAATTGTGGTATAGTAGACTCATTGACTGGAATGAGGGGACCTGGGTTCAAATTCTGCCACCAGCGCACATATTTCCTCTGTAAAAACCATTGAACAAGCATTTTAATCTCCCTGGAACTCAGTTTCCTCACCTATTGAGACGGATAGACAAGATGGGCCTCCAGGTTCTCTTTTAGCTATAGATCTGATTCTGTAATGGAAAACCAAACAGAACATTTTGACGAATCTTGTTCAGAGAGGACCTCTCATGTTTTAAACAGTTCTTTGTTGGTTGAGATTGATGCAACTGAAGAAACATGTTTCCATATTTACCTTTGTTGCATTATAATAACCTAGTTTTTGCCCTTTTTTGGGTGGTATATCCATTGTTTAGTCATTTTTCAATCATGTCCAACTTTGGGGTTTTCTTGGCATAGGAACTAGAGTTGGTTGTTACTTCCTTCTCCAGCTTATTTCACAGGTGAGGAAACTGAGGCAAACAGGGTGAAATGACTTGCCAAGTACACAGCTAGTGTCAGAGGTCAGATTTGAACTCGGGTCTTCTGCACTTTAGGCCCAGTGCTCTGTCCACTGCATCACCTAGCTGTCCATTATTATCCATAGTTTTATTTTAAGTTTTCATTTTATTTTCCAACCTGAGCTTAAGCTCCAAATAAAATGAGTATTTCCATAAACATTATAGAACAGGGGAGGGTTATACAAGACACTTGAATCTCTATTACATTGAACTCACTTTCTTCTTTCAACATATCACTTTTTCCTAGGTGTTCTTTGCCTCTGTTCGGTCTGGTGGAAGCAGTCAGGTTTATTTCATGACTTTAGGCAGGACTTCTCTTCTGAGCTGGTAGAAGCGGTATGATAAGGGGATTACTGGCACCCAGAGTCTTCAGGATCTTCAGAACTTGGAATTGCAACTGGAGTACAGACCTGCACTGAAGCAACATGATGCGGCAGATGTGGGCAGGCATCACTGGTGTTAGGTGTCTCTCTCTCTCTCTTCTCTCTCTCTTCTCTTCTCTCCCCAGTCCCCCACTCTTTCTCCTCCTCTCCCTCTTCCTCTCTCAGAAACCAATCGAGGCTGCTGTGCAGCTGGTGCTGTTCAGTTACAACCATCAGGTGCTATAAGTGTGGGGAATTTGGCATCACACTAGAAAGCAACATGTGTCTCCTTCAGCTCCAGAATTCCTTGTTTTTGAATGACTCTGTTTTCTAAGTGTCTAAAGATGGAAACTATGAACATGCTGGTAGTTTGACTGGAGGGTAGGTGAGAGGAGGTGAAAGGTGGTGGAGTGAGTTGGTCTTGCTGAAGCAGAGAGCAGATATAATATAGTAACATTAACAATGTATTTAATTGACATTTCTTTTTTTGTAATGTGACAATATGTGGACAAAGAGGAAGGTGCAGGTTTAAGAAGTTAATATTTATAAAATGTGAAAGACACAGTGGCTAGGATAACTTTTTTGTGTGTGGGGCAGGGTGTTTCAGAGGGTGGGGGGGCAAAGGGAAAGGGGGGGGGTCCTGTTTTTGTTTCTTTGGGATTTTTTTTTTTGGCCTGGCCAAGAGCTTAGTCATTTTTCTGTGTACCAGGTTTTGCCTAAAATGTGCAGATGACTTAAAACAATTTTTTAAAAATTTGTTCATTTTCTATAATGATTCTGTGTTTGGCCATAACTTGGTTGTGTCACAGTATTAGCACTGCCTCAGTTAAAGGTTTAATTTTTGTTTAAACCTAAAAAGTGCAACAACAGTTTTACCATAGTCTGCACTTGCAGAAGAAAAAAAAAATTCCAAACAACGTATGTTTATTTTTCGCCTACCTCATTGTTTTTAATGCATTAAAATAAGAGGTGGATTAGATAATACGTTTTTTAGAGGAAAACATTAATGTCTAATTTAATCTTAATACCAAAACTACCCAGATTGAAAAGCCGACTGTTATTCTGTAGCCAGTCTCAACAGGTGAAGAGAGTTTTTCATGGATATGAGGTGGAGGGGAGAGTGGAATATCCTTATGGCTTCATGACACTGACTAATGGACTTTGTTGACCAAGTTTTTAGAAAGCAACGGGTTACATTTACCTGGTTCATCCTTAATGGCAAATATTTGGATGATTTTAGCCTACAACCAGAGAGATTTCAGTTTTCTAAATTCGAGGTTTAGTAGCAGACAGCTAACAATAGACTAGTTCTATAAATTGTTAAGTGATGTAGGAAACTTTTTTTGGGGGGGAGCGATGTTTTTCTTTTCTAAGAATGCAATGCACTAAAACTATTTTAAGAATGTAGTTAATACTGCTTATTCATAAAACAGCATATACCTGTGTTTTAGATGTAAGATCCAAGCTCTGGCTTTTCTCTCACACTTTTCTCTTTCTTTCTCTCTTCTTTTAAGACAGTCAGTTTTACTTTGATGACTGTTGACATTTGTAATAAATGTCTTAAGAGTAATAATTTGTTTAATGGCTACATGTTCATTACTTGAGAAACCTTGGAGTGTATACTATAATCTGTTGGTGATTTAACAATGCACAGTGTCATGATTCAGCCATCTGAATGGGACCTTGTTTATCTTGGGTGGGGGTGGTCTGTTGGCAGCTGCCTTAAGCTAAGCTGTTCACTTGCGAACAGGCTCTCAGTGTTCCATAGGCTTCATCTTCTGCCATGATGACATGACAGCTGGGGATTTTTCTTTACTTGTTTACCAAGATGCCGATCACAGAACCGTTTTAACAGTCAGTCACACCTACGAACTAAGAGTTTGGCTAATCTTCTATCCTTTCTCCTTCTTGGCAGTAGCTCTGGCTGCTGTAATTAACTCCCTGTTTTGAGTTCAGCATTTTTGCCAAAGGCTTTCCTTTGAACTATAGGAACGATGGGAAAAAAAAAAAAAGGAAGAGAGCAGACTAGTGAGAATTTTTTTAAAATTAAGAAAGCCTTACATTTTGGGGGTAAAACATAATTTTCACTGTTTTGTTTCTAGCTGCGTGACTTTTGGATAGCACTGAAGGCCAAGGCTGAGGGGAGTAGTTTCTTGCCTATTGATTTGTGGTTAGTAAGGAGATACTTTCCTCTGATTAAAGGAGAGATTAAGAATGGAACAGGAATATTCTTGGATACTAGATTTCATTGCAACAATAACAAAAAAAATGACCTTGCCAGAAAACATTTTTCAAACCAACGCTGATGGCTCAAGACTGCCTTGACAACTCAATAATGAAATGCCCCACCATGCATAGCACAAACATAAGAAAAAAAACATTAGGGGGCACTGGTTAGTTATGGCAGAAACCTCATCCCATGGCCTTGGCTAACAAGTGCCCAGAATGGTGCCTTGCACTTACTGAATTTTTAAAAATTGAACTGAATAAAATTTTCTTTAGAAGAAAACAAATAGTGTGAACAGTTAATTCCAGTAAGAAAAAAAATGATGTAGCAGAAGAACTTGGCATCATTTCCCTACCTTATCCACAGACTTGAAATGTCATGTGTTGTGGTCTGTACTTTGGGGCTAATATTTGATTGTAGTTAATATGAATAAATACTGTTTTGTGTGAAATTTATTGGGTGTTTTCAATTTATATTGGAATTTACTTGTAATGAATATTGCTCAGAATAAGACAAAAATAATAAAACTTGAGCACCCCCTTAAAATTCATTTTGATAGGATTTGACTTGTAGCAAGAATTGCATCCATAGTACCTTGCACAGAATGGGGCACATTATAAGTATTCCTTCATTGCTTGAGACAAGTTAAATAGAATCCATCCTTTGGCTTAGTTTACTAAAGTTCATCATCTGTCCTTAAGTATTCACTTGGGTGAAGTTCTTGTGTGTGATTTCTTCGTGAGTGGTTTAAGAGGAGCCAGTGACTACCTGTTAGAAATCAGTTCTGTTGCAGATCAGGAGGGATAACCTTTTTTTATATCAAGGACCCCTTTGGTAGTCTGATAAATGCTTTGGTCCTCTTCTCAGAATCATGTTTTTAAAAACATAAAGTATATAGGATTACAAAGGAAACCAATTATATTGAGATGAAATCATAAAAATGTATTTAAAGAAAAGTTCACAGACCCCAGGATAAGAAGTACTCCTACTAAAGATTGTTTCTATCAATAAACCATTCAGTAAATGCATTTCTCCTCTAAAAGATTGCGGGCTATTTAAATTCCGGATTCTTTTGGAAAGGGTAGTGAACTCCATCCACAGAAGTGCCAAGGTGGCAAAGCTACAAATACCAACAGTATTATTAAGAAGTCATTACATCCGAAACCATGAACTCTGGCAATGATGTTTTTGAAAACAAAAAAAAAGAAACCACAGTAAGAAAAAACTGTAACTAGGTTTAGTCAAAGCTTTAATAAATAATAACATTGTGTATCTTGAAGTCAGAGTAACCCTAACTGTTAAGACTGCAGTGTTTTTATTTTAACTTCCTGCACATGTGCTATGTTGGAGAAAATGTTTACAAAAATGGTTTGTTACACTAATGTGCATCACATATTTATGGCTTATTTGAAAGGCATTTTTTGTGGGTTATTAGTTTTTCTTGATAGTAGTGGTATACTTTTTTGGTGACTTCTGTTGAGTATGAAGTTGCTAAAACAATAATGCAAATGAGAAACTGTGTTAAAAAATTACTAATCATAGAGCTGCATAACAGACTGGTAACAAACATTCAGCCTTTTTTTCTTTATTATTTTTTTTTGCAGTGCTATCTAACTTGTCTTCTGTGTGTTAACAAAAATTACTGTTGTTTCTCCCCCTCCCCCATTTTTCCTTAAATAAAGTCAAAATGACACCTATTTTATGTGGAATATGTTTGAAATATTTTTTTCCTGATCCTTAGATGGAGGAAAGGATGGAGGGTGGAAGTGTTTTCTTATTGCAAGGATCCAAATTTTTCACCTTAAGAATCAATATTCCCTATGGTGCCTGTTTGTCTGGATCCCCAGGAGTGGCTGGAGAAGTAGTATCAAGTAATCACAGCTTACCTTCCTTTTAGTAACAGATTGGAAGGTTAGACATCATCTCACTTTGTACATAGCAGCTTTCTGCTGGTTGGGTTGACCCACAGAATAGGCACCATGGCTCACAAGCACAATCTTTCTTTCTTAAAGAACTATCCAGGTTCTTATTGACCTGTTATGCAGCCCATTTTTTTGTTCATTGAACAAAAGTTGTCACCCTTTTTTTGATAAAGTAACAGATTTTTTCCAAGGCCCATTCTGGTGAAAATTCTTTGATATTTGTGTCAGTCAAGCTTTTTTTCTAAAAACCACAGTGGTGTGATGTGAAATGTTTTTTCTCCTCTTTTTTATATATTCCTGTCTTTTATTTAAGACCTAGAGGCAATAGGTAACCACTAGACTGTATGGAATGACATGGTTAGATCTGCTGATGCGAAAACCACTGCATCTGTGTAAGATGGGTTGTAATGGGGAGAGAGGAATCTAGGAGGCTGATTTAGGGCTGTTGCAGTCTAGAGAGGAAGGGATATGGATTTGAATGACTGTGGTGGCCGTGTGACTAGAGAAGAATTTGATACGGGGTATTATACAAGCAGGAACAGTGAAATTTGGCAGCTGATTGTTGATGTGGAATGGGGAAGAGTGAGAGATGATGATGCCAAGGTTATGAACCTGGGCGACTGGAACAATGGTGGTAATTTTGCTAGAAATAGAGAAGTTTGGAGGAAAATAATGTTATCCCAAGGGCTCTGTTACAAAATTTTTAAATAAAATTTATTAACATTTGCTTTTTGAAGTTCCATTAAACTTGAAGTCAATTAATGGAGCTCATCAACATTAATTAGTTGCCATCTGTACTATTCTAGGCATTGGAATGCAAATGGAATAAACGAAATATTTCCAACTGGCAAGGAGCTTAATTTGTAAGATTACAGTAACTCTTAAAGACAAATGAATTCAGAAGAAATGAAATCATCAGTTTTGAATCAGGTTGCTGAATGAATGTTTGATGATGATAGTGGTTGGGCAAGTTGGTTTTGTTCCACTTTTTCTTTTTCACAACTGGTAGAGGAAAGAGAGGAAGGCAGGGTAGGGTATAAAGGAAGATGACTGGATTTCCATCTTTACAGTGGGGAGACTTTCCTTTTACACTTGCCTGATCTTCATTCTCAGGTGAGAAGCAGGTCTTGCTGAGGAAAGGTGGCAGGGGGCTAGGTTTGACTGCCATCTGAGCCATTACAAGTCAACTTCCACCTCCTACTGTACCTGTCTGTCTGATCTCCCATCACCTACAAAGAGGAAAGCATCCAGGTTTGAAAAGGAGTGGCCTCCCTATAACCATCTCCAGCCTAATCCAACCTTCAGAGGGAAGAGGAAAAGTGAAACAGGGTCTCCCGTCTGACTATGGGCCTTCCATCCTGTGCTGCAGTGACTGCTGCTTGATTTCCATGTTCCTCTGGAAAAAGACCTGGTGCCTTCCACTCCGTGATTAACATACAGTGAGTCATACCCATCACATATCAGTGATTCTGAACCCCTGGGGGTCATCATCCAAACTTTATACCCCTACCTGCACCAGTGTCTCAACCTGATCCTACACACACACCCCTTCCGCTGTGTCCCCTGGAATGCCTATTCCATAGGCAACAATTGATTTCAGCTTAAAATCTTTTCCTCTCCCACTCCTCTTCCTTCTAGCACTCACTGACTCCTGGATCCTCCTTGATGACCCAGCCTACTGGCTATACTCACAGGTCTAAGGGGAGTTAGAATATCCTCTACCCCACGTTGCCATTTCCTGGTTCTCCAAATACCTCTGTCACTCAAAAACCTCTCCTTTGAGATCCATACAATCTGCATCCTGTACCCCATCAAAATCCTGGTAGTTGTTTTCTACAGACCTCTGATACATGCACCTTTTTTCTTCCTTTAGTTCAGTACCTAGCTCACAAGCTTTTTCCCCTCCCCAATTCCTGCCTTCCTACTAAGGGACATCAACATGCATACTGACTCCCTTAAACACTAAACCATTCAGTTCTATGACTTACTTCACCCCACCTCAGACACACGCAAAAACAGTCATACTCGGGGTGCAGCCAAAATGGTGGAGTAAAAGCAGGGACTTGTTTGCACTCTCCCCCCAAACCCCTCCAAACACCTGTTTAAAAATGACACAAATTCTAGAGCAGCAGAACCCACAAAATGACAGTGAAGCAAAGTTCCAGCCCAAGAATTTGGAAGGTCAACAGGAAAGGTTTGTTGCACCAGGCTGAGAGAGGAGCACAGTACAGCACAAAATGCGCCAGCATAGACTGGCCCGCATGAACCTGTAGCAAGCTTAGGGGACTGAATCACTCGCAGCTGTGGTGTTTTCCAGACTTCTCAACCCACAAATGCCAAAGATAACTTAGAAGGTTGGTATGAAAGGTCTGTCAGACCTAGTTGAGAGAGAACTGTGGTCTAGTTGCAGGGTGGCGGCAGCAGCTGCCAGAGATTTCAGCCCACAGATGGTCGGGGATCAAGCAGCTGATCATAGGGGATTGCAGAGATCTCTTTGCTGGTGCTGAGGCAGGATTCTCTTGCTTTGCCTGTGCTTGGATCTGGGTTGAAGTCCTAGGTGGTGGTCCTGGGGACAAGGAGGAGCACTGGCATAGCAGACTTTGTGGTGCCAGTGGAAAGGGAATCCTCCTCACAGTTCCATGGCAGCAAAGAGTGCTTATGGTCACTCAGAGATCAGAGCATAGGCCAAGAGAGGAGTAAAAACCTCTCCTTTGATCATATCACCTTGGAAGAAGTGAAAATTTAAAGGTTGCTGGAAGTATCTCTGAAAACAGCTGCAGAAACTGAAGCCTGGGCCAGTACACTCTCCACACTGGAAGCAGAGCCCTACCTTAACAAACAGTTAAAAAGTCAAGTAATTGACTAGGAAGATGAGCAAATAGCAGAAATAAAAACATTATAGAATCTTACTTTGGTGACAAGATCAAAACATACAACCAAAAGAAGACAACAAAGTCAAAGCTCTTACACCCAAAGCCTCCAAGAAAAAATATGAATTAGTCTCAGACCATGGAAGGGCTCAAAAAGGATTTGGAAAATCAAGTAAGAGAAGTAGAGGAAAAAATGGGAAGAGAAATGAGAAAGATGAAAGAAAAAAATGAAAAACAGGTCAACAGCTTGCTGAAGAGACTCCCCAAAATACTGAAGAAAATAATACCTTAAAAAATAGACTAACCCAAATGGGCAAAAGGGCTCCAAAAAGCCAATGAAGAGAAGAATACCTTAAAAAGCAGAATTGGCCAAATGGAAAAGGAGGTCCAAAAGACCACTGAACAAAATAATTGCTTAAAAATTAGAATGGAGCAAATGGAAGCTAATGCCTTTATAAGAAATTAAGGAATAATAAAACAAAACCAAAGGAGTGAAAAAAATAGAAGGCCATGTGAAATGTCTCATTGGAAAAACAGCTGACCTGGAAAACAGAGCCAGGAGAATTTTTAAATTATTGGACTACCTGAAAGCCATGATCAAAAAAAAAAAAAAAAAGAACCTGGATATCATTTTTCAACAAATTATCAAGGAAAACTGCCCTGATGTTCTGGAACCAGAGGGTAAAATAGAAATTGAAGGAGTCCACTGATCACCTCCTGAAAGAGATCCCAAAAGGAAAACAACTAGAAATATAGCCAAATTCCAGAGTTCCCAGATCAAGGAGAAAATATTACAGGCAGTCAGAAAGAAACAATTCAACTACTGTGGAAACACAGCATAACACAAGATGTAGCAGCTTCTATATTAAGGGATCAGAGGGCTTGGAATGTGATATTCTGGAGATCAAAGGAGCTAGGATTAAAACCAAGAATCACCTTCCCAGCAAAGCTAAGTATTAATCCTTCGGGGCGGGGGGCGGGGAATGGATATTCAATGAAATAGAGAACTTTCAAGCATTCTTGATGAAAAGACTAGAGCTGAATAGAAAATCTGACTTTCAAATACAAGAATCAAGAGAAGCATGAAAAGGTAACCAGGAAAGAAATCATGAAGGACTTATCAAAGTTGAACTGTCTACATTCCTGCATGGAAAGATAATATTTGCAACTCATGAAACCTTTCTCAGTATTAGGGTAGTTGGAGGGAACGTGTGGGGGGAGGGGGCAGAGGGCACAGGGTAAGTTGAATATGAAGGGATGATATTTAAAAAATAAAATTAAGGGGTGAGAGAGAAATGCACTTGGAGAGGGAGAAAGGGAGAGGTAGAGTGTGGTAAATTATCTCATAAAAGAGGCAAGAAAAAGCTTTTTACAGTGGAGGGGAGGAGGGGGGAGAGGAGAAGGAATTAGTAAACCCTATTCATTGGATTTGGCTTAAGGAGGGAATAACATACACACTCAATTGGGTATGGAAATCTATCTTACCCTACAAGAAAGTAGAGGGGAAGGGGATAAGAGAGGGTTGATGATAGAAGGGAGGGCAGATTAGGGGAGGGCGTAATCAGAAGCAAACACTTTTGAGGAGGGATAGGGTCAAAAGAGAGAATAGAATAAATGACCAGGACAGGATGGAGGGAAATAGTCTTTCACAACATGACTATTATGGAAGTGTTTTTCATGACTGCACATGTATAAGCAAGATCGAATTGCTTGCTTTGTCAGGGTGGATGAGGAAAGGAGGGAGGGAGGGAGAGTGTGGAATTCAAAGTTTTAAAAACGCATTAAAAGTTGTTTTTACGTGCAACCAGGAAATAAGATATACAGGCAATGTGGTATAGAAATCTATCTTGCCCTACAAGAAAATAGAAGGGAAGGGGATAAGAGAAGGGAGGGCAGATTGGGGGAAGTGGTAATCAGAATGCATGGCATGTTGGGTTAGGGGTAAGGGAGAGATGGGGAGAATATTTGGAATCCAAAATTTTGTAGAAGTGAATATTGAAAACTAAAAATAAATACATTTAAAAAAATAAAAAGATCATATTGGAACACTAAAAATAAAAGTCACACTTTTGATTTTGTAATCACCCACAATGTATCACTCCATACTCAAGAATTCTGAAATGTCCTTATCTGACCATAATCTATTATTGGCTTTCCAATGTTCCCTCTGCCTCTCCTTAGCAAACGTGTCTCTTTATGCACACCATAACCTCCAATTACTTGAACCTTCAGTTCTCTCCTAGGCTATTGTAGCCACTCTCTCCTCATTCCCCTATCTTGACCCCTTGGTCTGCATTATCTTCTTCTCTTGAAGCCTCCTCCTGTCACCAATTGAGGCCTTCCAAAGCTTCAGCATTGTATCATTCTTGTTGTCCACTTCCTTTGTGCTGTAGAGAAAGTCATGCAACCATTCTGACTTGATGCACTACAAATTTATGTTTTGCAACCTCAAGTGGGCCCTCACTAGTGCTAGGCAATACTTTTATACCTGCCTCTCCTTAGAGGCTCTTTTCATCCCTCCTCAAAGCTACCTTGCCTCCTTCTCCCCTGACCCACTCAGCTGAGAATCTTGCCTCAAGGCAAACTCCTTTACCAGCATAAGTGATCCCATTCCATCCCATATCCTCCAATAGATTGCCCCCTCTTTTATTCCCACTGTCTCACCTTCAATTTCTCCCTATTAGATGCTTCCCTACTTCCTATAAACATAGCCATGTGTCCCCCATTCCCAAAAAAACCCTTGCTTGATCCTTCCATCCCTAACTATTGTCTTCTATTTCTGCTTTTGTTGCTAGATTCTTTGAGAAGGCCATCTATAACAAGTCTTCACTCTCTTCTTAATCCCCCACAGTTTGGCTTCTGACCTCATTCCATTGAAACTGCTCTTTCCAGACTTATCAGTGTGCTCATGATTGCCAAATAATGGCCACTTCTCAATCCTTATTCTTTTTGACCTCTCTGCAGCCTTTGACATTGTTGATGACTCTTCTCTGGGATACCTTCTTCTCTCTAGGTTTTTGGGCCACCACTCAAGGTCCTCCGGCCTGTATGAGTGTTCCTCAGTCTCCTTGAAGACCTTCTATAGGCCATGCCCTCTAACTGTAGGTCTCCCACAGGGCTTTGTCCTGGTTCTCCTTCTATTCTATATTACTTCATTTGGTAATCTCATCAGTTCCCATGTAATTTAATTATTTAATCTTCTATATGCTGCCTTAACATCTCTGTGGACCTTCAGTCTTGTTTCTCTAGCTGCCTTTCAGACATCTCAAACTGATTGTCCAATAGACATCTTGAATTCAGAATGTCCAAAACTGAACTTGTTATCTCTCGCTCTAAATCCTACCCCCTTCCAGGGCAGCCATTCTCCCGGCACCCAAGTCCCACAACCTAGGTGTCATCCTCCGGATGCAATCTCTTGCCAAGGCCTGTTGATTTCATCTTTGCAACATCTCTTGAATACCCCCCTTTCTCTCCTTTGACATTGCCATCACTCTAGTGAATGCCCACATGACCCTACCCATGGACTATTGCAATACTTTGTTGGTGGGTCTGCCTCCCTCAGATCTCTCCTTGCTCCAATTATCCTCCAGCTGCCAAAGTCATTTTCTTAAATCACATGTCCAACCATGCCACACACCTCCTCCCCCTTGTCAGTAAACTCCAGTGCTCCCTAGCACCTCTAGCACCAAATGAAAAAGCTTGTAGACCCCTTCTCAGAATAAAGTTTTGAAATGTGTTCATACAATACATAAGACTACAAAGGAAACAAAATATATTGGAATACAGTTCACAAGATATTTTTTAAAAATGTCAGGGGCTTAAGTTAAGAATCCAAGCTCTAAGACTACAAACTGTAGAGAGGGTGCCAACCTGCATTGGTAAATGGAGTTATCTCCACCCTATACCAATGAAACCACATCCAGCCCCTATCACTGTTCCTTGAGGTTCTTACCATTTGGAGACTATGGACTCCCATTGGGTATATGGATAGATTTCAGAGAGTCCAGGAATTTGTATTGGGGAAAAAGACAAGAACCAGCCCTGTCCTTGAGGAGCTTGAGGGGGAATATGACATCAGCACAAATAAGCATATACAAAGTAACTAAATAGCAAATACAATAAATTTGGGAGGTGACAAGAAAGCCCCAGAACTAGAAAAATCAAAAAAGGGTCTGTGAGAGTGGAGCTTGAGCTGAGCCCTAGTTGTTGCTCACCCTTCATTTTCTAGGAGAACCAATGGCATCTCCCTGGTGATGTCTTTATTTGCCCATGAATTGGATTTAAGTGAGTCATGGAAGTCCAGTGGCAAGACAAAAGTCAAGACAACTGGCAATGGCCCTGATTGCAGTTGATGACCTTGGTGTCTTCCATGTCTGATCAAGCTCTAAGTGCTCTCAGGCACCTATAAGCTTTTGTGCTCTGGATGAGTAGATTTCAATCACATCCTCATTGGGTTTGGTAACATTGAGTGTTTTTGCTCATGAGATGAGATACCTTAAAAGTAATTAAATGTCACTAGTCATAGAGGGCTGTTGAGGAGTTGCTACAGACCACAAAACTCTGTTACACTAGTATCCTAAGTGGCAGAAATGTGGAAAGGAAGCATTGCAGGAATGGAGAATAGCCTTGAAAGGCAGAGACAGAGATGCTGCTCTACAGGGAAACCGTATCGGCCAGTTTGATGGGAATGTAGAATGCGTGAAGAGGAGGAATCTGAAATGCCTGTAAAAGAAGACTGAAGCCCAATTTTGTATGGTTTTTAGAGGCTAATAAAAGGAGTTTGTATTGATCTTAGCAGTATTAGGAAACCACTGAAGATTCTTGAGCAGGGTCATGATGTAATTAGACCTCTATGTTAAGATTATTTTGGCAACTTTATGAAGGATGGCTATGGAAACCGGAGACTGAAGCCAGGGAGACTAATTAAGAAGTTATTGCAATTGTCCAAATGAGAAGGCCTTGAATCAGGTGGTGGTCATAGGAGAAAGAAAGCAAAAAGAAATTTAGTACCCAGGCTACAAAAACTCTTCTTAAAAGTAGAACCAGAAAGAGTTCTATCTTCTTTGCAACAAATATGGTCCTAACACTAAAACCAGGGAAATAGAAAGAAAAGAATGTGAACTATTGGCCAGTTTCATTGATGAATACTAATTCAAAATATTTAAAATCTTTTTAAAGAACCTATAGCGGTGGATCCAAAAAAATGGGTCCACTATGTCCTAGACCAAGTTGAATTTATTCTAAAGATTCAAAGGTGGTTAAACATTGATAGCAATTGTCATAATAATATAAACAACAAAACTACTAAATTATTTCAATATAGGCTGGGAAAAACCCTTTGACAAAATAGAGCAGTCATTTAATTTAAAAATACTAAAAACCATAGGGGGCCTTTTTGTGGTGGCAAAGATCTAAAAACAAGGTAGATGCTCTTTGATTGTACCACAAATTGTGACCCATGAATGTAATGGTATAGTACTATTCAATAAAAATGTATGAATAAGAAAAATTCAGAGAGCTCTGCAAAGGCTTATATGAATTGATGCAGAATGAAGTAACCAGAACCTTGAAAACACAATGAGAGCACAATGACTATGACAAGATGAATGGGGAGAACAAAAATAAAATCAAACTAAATGCAATTTAGCTATAGCAACGAAGCTTAGCTTCAGAAAGGAGCTGAGAAAATGCACCTTTTTCCCTTCTTGGTTGAGATGAGGGACTATGAGAATGGGACACTGCATATCCTGTCAGAATCTATTGATAGTTTGTTAGTTTTGCTGAGCTTTTTCCCCTCCTCCTCTTATTAATTCTTTGTTAAAAGGGATGAAATAATCTCCAACTAAAATCTACCATCTATAGGAAGCTTTCCCAAACTCCTTCTAATTCCAGTGCCTTCCCTCTCTTAATCATCTCCTATTTATTCCATGTTGTCTCCCTTTAGATTGAAAACTCTTTGTATTCCCAGTGCTTGTGCAGTGCCTGGCACATAGATGGCTCATTTGGTGGGGAGGGTGGAGAAGGAGGGAAGATGTACATGGAAACGAAACTGATTGCAAAGACAAAAATTAGGGATAGGGATAAGGTGGGGCTGGACCTATATGATTTTATTGATATAGTTAACTCCTAGGTGAAAAAACCTGCTATTAGTTAAGATCAGCATTTCCTCTGCTACTCCGATGTTTCTGTCTAGAGCGCAGAGTTTAAAGCACTTGCCAAAGACCTCACAGCCAGAACATGCCAGGGATGAAATCAGAAACCTCAAGTTTTCTTGCTCTGAAGCTGACTCTGTATCCACTATGCCACGCTGATAAAGAATAGCAAAAATGTCATAAATCTTTATGTATGGAAGTGTCCTTGCATATGATTGAAAGAATATATCCAAAGACCAAGTGCTATCATTATTCGCAATGGAGAAACCTCCAGAAGCTCTCCCAGGGCAAATGGAGAAAATTGTGTTTTGTGTATTACTATTGGACATAGTTTATAAATGATAGCTGTAGCAATAAGACAAGGTTAAAAAATCAAAAGTCCAAACATACTCTGTATCTAGTGCCAAGATATTAGGAGACACCCTGTTTTCCAGAGCTAAGGCCCAGCAAGCAGGCTGTGCCCTGAGTGTGGCATGACAACAATCCCTTGTACTCACCCTCCGGATGATCAGCTACAGCAAAATGACCAGAATTGTTTCTGGTCATGAAGCCGTGCTATGAATTAAACTTTTTGCATTGTTGCTGTTACTCTTCATTGTCAGGAAATGGCTCTCTGAGTACCCATAAATATGAATAAGTATCAAGATCTCCCCTACACACACTAAGGATGGAGCTCTGGCAAGCCCTTTCCTTCACTTTGAAATTAAACTTCTGCTTGATTCCTGACTCTCATGCCTTTAGTCTGCTTTGTTTGGCTCTGGCTACCCACAGGTTAGAGGTGGGTTCTATTCAGCTGATAAAAGCAAAAAGAATCAAAATGTCACTATAAGGAACCTGGAAGTCTAAGGAGAAAACACTTATATAATGAATACAACAAATCTATCTAAAGAGCTCCACTTCATTTTGTTATTATTTATTTAATATTTTTAGTTTTCAACCTTGATTTCCACAAGATTTTGAATTACAAATTTTCTCCCCATTTCTACCCTCCCCTCTACTCCAAGATGGCATATATTCTGATTGCCCCATTCTCCAGTCAGCCTTCCCTTCTGTCACTCCACTCCCCTCACCCCCTTTCCCTTATTTTCTTGTAGGGCAAGATAGATTTCCATGCCCCATTGCCTGTATATCTTATTTCCCAGATGCATGCAAAAAACAACTTTTTTTTTTTGAACATCTGCTTTTAAAACTTTGAGTTCCAAATTCTCTCCCCTCTTCCTTCCCCACCCACCCTCCCTAAGAAGGCAAACAATTCAACATAGGTCACATGTGTATCATTATGTAAAACCCTTCCACAATACTCATGTTGTGAAAGACTAACTATATTTTGCTCCCTCCTATCCAGTCCCCTTTTATTCAGTTTTCTCCCTTGACCCTATCCCTTTTTGAAAGTGTTTGCTTTTGATTACCTCCTCCCCCTATCTGCCCTCCCTTCTATCATCTCCCCCTTTTTATCCCCTTCCTCCTTCTTTCCTGTGGGGTAAGATACCCAATTGAGTGTGTATGTTATTCCCTCCTCAAGTCAAATCCAATGAGAGCAAGATTCACTCATTCACTCTCACCTGCCCCCTCTTCCCTTCCAATAGAACTACTTTTTTTTGCCACTTTTATGTGAGATAATTTACCCCGTTCTATCTCTCCCTTTCTCCCTCTCTCAATATATTCCTCTCTCATCGCTTAATTTGATTTTTTAGATATCATCCCTTCATAGTCAACTCACCCTGTGCCCTCTCTCTTTCTCTCTCTTTCTCTTTGTATGTATATTCCCTTCAGCTACCCTAATACTGAGGTCTCATGAACTCATGAATTACACATCTTTCCATGTAGGAATGTAAACAAAACAGTTCAATCTTAGTACGTCCCTTATGATTTTTCTTTCTTGTTTACCTTTTCATGCTTCTCTTAATTCTTGTGTTTAAAAGTCAAATTTTCTATTCAGCTCTGGTCTTCTCACTGAGAAAGCTTAAAAGTCCTCTATTTTATTGAAAATCCATATTTTGCCTTGGAGCATGATACTCAGTTTTGCTGGGTAGGTGATTCTTGGTTTTAATCCTAGCTCCATTGACCTCCAGAATATCATATTCCAAGCCCTTTGATCCCTTAATGTAGAAGCTGCTAGATGTTGTCTTATCCTGATTGTGTTTCCACAATACTCAAATTGTTTCTTTCTGGCTGCTTGCAGTATTTTCTCCTTGATCTGGGAGCTCTGGAATTTGGTGACAATATTCCTAGGAGTTTTCTTTTTGGGATCTTTTTCAGGAGGTGCTCAGTGGATTCTTTCAATTTCTATTTTATCCTCTGGCTCTAGAATATCAGGGTAGCTCACCTTGATAATTTCTTAAATGATGATATCTAGGCTCTTTTTTTTGATCATGGCTTTCAGGTAGTCCAATAATTTTTAAATTATCTCTCCTGGATCTTTTCTCCAGATCAGTGGTTTTTCCAATGAGATATTTCACATTGTCTTCCACTTTTTCATTCCTTTGGTTCTGTTTTATAATATCCTGATTTCTCATAAAGTCACTAGCTTCCACTTGCTCCAATCTAATTTTTAAGGTAGTATTTTCTTCAGTGGTCTTTTGGACCTCCTTTTCCATTTGGGTAATTCTGCCTTTCAAGGCATTCTTCTCCTCATTGGCTTTTTGGAGCTCTTTTGCCATTTGAGTTAGTCTATTTTTTAAGGTGTTATTTTCTTCAGTATTTTTTGGGGTCTCCTTTAGCAAGTCATTGACTTGTTTTTCATGGTTTTCTCACATCACTCTCATTTCTCTTCCCAATTTTTCCTCTACTTCTCTTACTTGCTTTTCCAAATCCTTTTTGAGCTCTTCCATGACTTGAGACCAATTCATATTTTTCTTGGAGGCTTTTGATGTAGGCTCTTTGACTTTGTTGACTTCTTCTGGCTGTATGTTTTGGTCTTTTTTGTCACCATCAAAAAATTCCAAAGTCTGAATCTGAATCTGAGACCATTTTTGCTGCCCGTTCATGTTCCCATCCCCTACTTGAGCCTTGAGCCTTTTGTCAGGGTATGACTGCTTGTAGAGTAGAGACCATTTTGTTCCAAGCTGGAGGGGCTGCACTGCCATTTTCAGAGCTACTTCTACACAGCAAGCTTTGCCACACCACTGCTCCTTCTCCCCCAAGAACCAGCAACCAGGATTGCAGCCCAGATCCAGGCAGGGCAAAGTAGACTTTGCACTCCCACTCTAATCTGCCGCTTAATTCATCCCACCAGGCGGGCCTGGGGCCAGAAGCAACTGCAGCTGTAGCTCTGGAAGCAGCCTCAGAGCTGCAACACCTCCACCGCCCCCAGGGCGGCGGCCAACCATGAACTCCTTTCACTCTTTCCCAGAAGCTTTCCCACTAACCTTTTCTATTGTCTTTGGCTTTTGTGGGTTGAGAAGTCTGGTAACTGCCACAGCTCACTGATTCAGGGCTCTATGCCTGTTCTGCCCGGCTCCAGGTCTGGTTGGTTCTGGCACGGCCCACGCTGGGCTCTGCTCTGTTCTGCTCCCAGTTCTGTGAGATAGACCCTTCTCAGCTACCATCCAGGCTGTCCTGGGCTGAAGCCCTGCTTCCCTTTCCTATGTCATGGGTTCTGCAGCTCTAGAATTTGTTCAGAGCCATTTTTATAGGTGTTTGGAGGGACCTGGGGGGTGGGGAGCTTAAGCAAGTCCCTGCTTTCCGGTCACCATCTTGCCTCTGCCCCACTCCACTTCATTTTGGATTGCTAAAAGTTAGTAGAGTACTGACAACCTTCTCCACAATGTCCAAGTTTGATCCCTCTTCATAGGTAGAGATAGATATCTTTGGATTCTCAAAGGCTAAGCCACTGGAGGTGGAGCTCTAGAGGCTTATGCCATGATCAAAGGAATGTAAATACAACCCCAACAACACCTTGTCCAGTGACTGAGGGTATATACTCATTGAGGAATTGAATCATATGTATCTTGATATATTATCACTATAAATGAAACCAGAGAAGAGATTGTACAGGTACAGGTAAGTGGAAGGAAGGCTTACATATTCTTCTCTGACAGGCAAATAAAGTATTTGGAGGGACTGGTTTCATTGTGCTTTCAAAGGCAATGAAACATCGTTTCATGGTTTGGTCATTTTGTATTGCAATATTTATTTTAAATATTTGAAAAAATGACTGCCATAAAACAATTACAGAATAAAGTAACATCTGTTGCATGGCATGCAGAGATAAATTCTATTAAGAACTAAATCAGACAGAGAATGAACTGGTAAGTGAAAGTATGCATAGTATGGTTTTACATACATAAACATATTTGTATCTAATGGTAACCTTCTATAGGGAGAGGTGGGGAGGAAGGAAGAAAAAAGTGCACAGCAGAAAACAAAAGAAAACTGAGAAGGAAACACAGAAAAACAGGATAGCTTTGAAAATGATACATATTATTTACTATATAGTTTTTTAAGGTAAATAGTGTGGAATGGAAATGCATAGTTTTATAGTGAATCTTCTTTTTATGTTATGCTGTATGCGTGGAAATGTGGAGGAGGCAAGTTGTCTTTTCGTATTTAAATTCAAAATGATTAAAATTTTTTTAAAAAAAGAACTCAAATTCTCTACATTAAATCAACATATAATACTATTGTAACCCACTTGCCCTACCCTATGATACCCTATGAGACAGTGTTGAATAGTTGATAGAAAACCAGTCTTGAAGCTAGGAAGACTTAAGTCTGGGTCCTACCTCTAACACATACTAGTTGTGTGACCTGGGATGAGGCACTTAGTTTCTCCATTCTCTTGGCAGCCATCTAAGACTTTAAGTGTCAACCTACATTGATAGAGGGAGTTTCTTTACCTGAAAGATTCCTATTCCAGTGAAATCTCAGATATAGTCCCCATCTTTTGCTTTCAAATATATGCCCCCACCCCCGTATGTCCCTCCTTCTCCCATAAGCCATTAATTGTAATTAAAAATAAAGAGGAAACATAGCGACCTTGGTGAAGTCACCTAGTTTTTCAGTATTCTAGGCAAATCTCTAAACTATAACTTGCAAAGAAGGTGCCTAACCTGCATTGGTTGCAAATTTCTTCACCTAAGAATTCTCTTTGCTAATGAAATCATAGCTCCACCCTTCTGTCCCTATACATGTGACTTGAATGCAAAGGTGAGGATAGACAAGAACAGGAAAAAATATATTGGAAAATGTGGATCAGGAATGAGGAGGGGATTTAAGTTCTTTGCATAATTTCTCCACTTCCTCATCCTCTGCAAGATATTTGCTCATAAATCACAATTAACTTCATGGAAGTTTTTTTTTTTCATCATGAGCATCATAATTCCAGAAGAGCAAGAGCCCAAGGAAGTGGTTGTTCATGTCGTCTTTGAATACTTGATAGCATCATCTCTGCCAACTTCTCTATTTACATCTCTGTGGAGAGTCTCTGACCCACTTCACTGCAATTTCCTTATTTTTCTTGGTTTTATTTATAGCAGGAAGGTCAATATTGATGATTCGCTTTCTTGTGATTCCCTTCGCCCATCACTGAGCAAAGATCTCACATTTAGGACGCCAACTGTTTGTCATGTTTATGAACAATCTAAAAACTGGATTTTCAGGGCAGTAGAGGCTTGTTGTGAGCAAAGGGATAGAGGTGAGAAAGCATTCAGTATGTGTGTTCATTATGGGAGTTATCCAGTCTGGAAGGGGACAGTGTGAGGGAAGGCATAAAAGATGGTGTGATGGAAGAAGTCTGGAGTTAGAGAACCTGGGCTGTTCAAATACTGTCTCTGCTGCTCACTACATGTGGTGCCTTTGGCAAGTCCCTGCATCTCCCTGGCTCTGAATATGTAAACTTTAAATTTACAAAATGGGGGGAGGGGGCTGGGAAATCCCTTCTAGTTCCAGACTTATGATCCTGTGATTCCATGAAAGATAGCACCATGGGGCAGCGAGGTGGCGCAGTGAGTAGAGCGCTGGCCCTGGAGTCAGGAGGACCTGAGATCAAATGCGACCTCAGACATTTGTCACATTTACTAGGTGTGTGACCTTGGGCAAGTCACTTAACCCCAATTGCCCTGCCAAAAAACAAAACAAACAAAAAAAAGAAAGATAGGACCACACTAGGTAGTAAAGGAGCTTGAATGCTAAAGAAGAAGTTTGAATGTTCATCAGGGATCAATAGTGGGAGCTAGTAAAGGGTTTTTGAGTAGATAAATGAGATTCGCAGATTGGTGCACAAGGAAGATCAGGTTGGCGTTTTGGCCCAAGTGTGACCAATGGATTGTAATGGGCAAACCTTGGATGCCACTTGGAGGACTTTAATTTAGCCCAGGTAGTTCCTAGGTAATTAAGACCTGTCCTAGGCTGATGGTCATCAAAATGGAAAAAATAGAACTAAGACTGTTGGTTTGATCTAAGAAATTTCTATCCAACAGAATGGTCCTAAAATAAATAAACACCCAAATTAACTACAAGGGACATATGAAAGAAGACACTATCTGTACCCAGGGAAAGAACTGATAAATAGAAGTATGTATAGAATGATTTTACACATGTACACACATACATACACATATGTATATATTTACACACATATATTTGTGTCACATGGTAGCCATCTCTAGGGTGGGGAGAAGGCAAAAGGAATTTGCGTGATAACTATATATTTAAAAGGAATAGCAAGTTGTACATAATAGAATTGAAGTTTCATATGTAATCATCTTTTAAAAAATATGCTATGTTATGGAAATGCTTGTTTTATTCCATAAATTAAAAATAAAATAAATAAAAATTACAAAAAATATAAAAGAAATTACAAAAAAGAAACAGAGCTCAATAAATGAATGAATGAAAGAATGAATGAATGAATGAATGAATGAATGAAGTGGGCTGCCCTGGGATGCAGTGTTTGCTTTTTCCAGGTGAAGTGTTCTTAACCTTTTATGTATGTCATGGATTCCTTTGGTAGTATGGTGGAGCCAGAGAACTCCCCAGAATAATGTTTTTAAATAATTGAAGGAAATACTAAATTTCAGCTAGAGATTAGTGGATATAAAGATATAATTATTTCCTATACGAGATCATGGACCTCCTGAAATCTGTCCAGGGATCCCAGATTAAAAACCCCTGCTTAGAGATAATCAGACAGTATGGTGGATAGAATGCTAGGTTTAGAGTCAGGAAGACCTGAGTTCAAATGCAGACTCAGATACTAGCAGTGGGAAGTCATTTCACTTCTATCTGCCTCAGTTTCCTCATGAGTGAAATGCAGATAATAATAGCACCTAACTCGTAGAGTTGTTGCAAGGTTCAAATGAGATAGTTGTAGGATGCTTAGCCCAGCGCTTGGCACACGGTGAGCACTATATGTCATGTAAAATGATAATGACAATTATTACTAAGTAGAGGCTGAGCCACCACTTCATGGAACAGATCAGAACTGTGCTTCAGTTAGAGATTGAACTGACAACTTAGAAGGAAAGTCCTTTGCTATTCTTGAGAGTCTAGGCAATGAATAGGTATTAAGTTCCTACCTTGGACTGGGCTTTGTGCTCTCCCTGGGCTGTATGAGATAACACTTTAGAGGCAGTCCAGTCCCTCCCTTCATAGAGTTTACAGTTTCTTCTTTCTGCTAAGCTATTTTAATATCTCTCTTCCACCCCTCTTCCCCTACTAAGTGAGGATAAATCCAGAGATACAATTCTAATCCTAACTTCCTTCTATTTTCATCTTGATAATTTACTTTAAAGGGGCAGCTAGATGGCATGGTGGTTAGAGCACTGGGCTTGGAATCAGAAAGACTCATTTTCAAAAATTCAAATCTAGTCTCAGACACTCGTTAGCTGTGTGACACTGGGCGAGTCACTTGACTTTGTTTGCCTGAGTTCCTCATCTGAAAAATGAGCTGGAGAAGGAAATGGCAGACCCCTCCTTTATTTTTGCCAGGGATTCATGAAGAGTCAGAGATGACTGAACAAAAACAACAATAAACTTTAAAAGTCTTAAATACTTTTGATAGGAAGCTGGATTCTAGTTTGTTAGAATTGAGATTTTCTAGTACATGTTCAGGGAAAGTATTCAAGCCTTTCTCCCCTTTCCTCTTTCTAGTGTAAAACAGGACATCCAGTAAACTTCCAGGAAACTCAGAGATGCTTTTGACAATTCATCTAGCACTTACTAAGTGGGTGTGAAGTGTCGGTTAGTGATGGGGATGGTGTTTTGGAGGCAGGGAAGAGGAATTCGAGACTAACTAATGGGGTTGGTTTGAGAAAAAAGCCAAGAACCATCAGCCTTGAGGAACCAGTTGAAAACAGAGAAAGAAAGCTACATTCCAGACTTTTCCATCATGCCTCAGAAACCCCTTTATCATGGAAGATGACTTCAGCCCTGGATTTCAGACCACAGAAACACCATCTGCCCCTGCAGCCCACATCACGTGTGTCTTCATTTGTCACCAGACTGCAATCAGAACTTCTTCATCATGCCCCCACACTAAGTGTCTTGCTTCACCCCCTTTTCAGTTGCCTTTTATATATTATCTTCCTTCACTCGAATGTACAGTTAAACCTTTCACATTATGACTTTCCCCGTCAGTTTCAATATGTCAAGGGTCGGCATAAGAAAATAAATGGGAATTTGGGGGGTGTGGAGGAGGGTTTGTAGAAGCTGCAGATGTGTATGTGAAGGTCAGCAGGGAACACAGAGCCCATGACCAAATACTTAACCCAATTTTTTACAATAAACTACTGTAAACACCCTATAAAAGAAAAAGAAAAAAATTCAGACTTCTTCTCTGGTACAAAGGTAAGGCCAAAAAATTTTACACAGATTTTCCAGATGCAGAGGGCACTGTGCCCTTAACCTCTGCAATGTGAAAAGCATAACTGTAAGCTCCCTGAGGGCAAGGACTGTTATTCTTTTTTGTTTGTGTTTGTATTCCCGGAGCTTAAAACAGTTCATGGTATAAAACATGGGCTTAATAAATGTTTGTTGACAAACAAAAGCACTTGGATATATTATAGATCCACTGAGCTCAGAGAAAGAGTTCATTGGCTTCATCATACTGTACTATAGCACAACTCTGTTTATTAAGCCAAGGCGCTGAGTTTATATACTCTATGGAATCAGATAAGTGGACTAAACGTTGCATTGCTTTGTTACTTTACTTTGTTCCCTTGTAACATCCTTCCACGTAACCCACGTAGCCCATGTAGCCCTGGGACACATTGTTACTTAGTTCCATAGATGCTAACCATATTGAAACATTACTGTTCTTTCCCATGTTGATAACAGCTGTGAGGGTGGTTCCTTGCCACGTCCTCTTATCCTTTGACGGTCTTGCCTTGCAGAGACCTAGCCTCAAATGGCCTTGCCTTGCAGAGGCCTAGGAGGCTTAATCAGGATATAGCTGGATCTCCACATGCCATTCTGAACATTCTCAGGGGCAGCTAAAAGGGAGTTGGTAGAGCCCACATCCTGAGTACACAGCCCAGAGAAGGCTCAGGCTCAAAGGAAAACCTGGCGTGTACTTTTCTCACCATTGACTATCGCAGAGCTGGCCCTCTACACTGAACCAATTGACTCTCATAATAGGTGCCTTGTACATGGAAGGCACTTTCAAATGTTTGAAGGGAATTAAATGAATAAATGTAAAACTCTTTCTAATATAAATAAGGCTCAGGGCAGGGGCAGTAAAGAAATGGGGATATTGTTTCATAGGGAATAAACAAAAATTCCACTGAGGCCCTGATGGGGAGGCTACCACTGGGGGAAGAAGCAGGGCAGGGCCAGGTCTGGTTGGAAGGGAGGTCACCCAGAACAGGGATGGGGAACCTGCAGCCTTGAGGCCACATGTGGCTTTCTAGATCCTTGGGTACGGCCTTTTAACTGAGTCCAAGCTTTACAGAACAAATCCTTTTATTAAGGGGATTGTACTGTGAAGTTTGGATTCAGACAAAAGGCCACACTTGAGGATGTTGATGGCCACATGTGGCCTCGAGGCTATAGGTTCCCCACCCCTGACCTAGAGAATGGAGAAAGAAGTGTGCTGTCTAATAGTTTCTTATTTTTACTGGTTTTGTAATCTAGCTACTAAACTCAGTCATCTTTATCTGCTAAGAGAGTATGAGTGTTGTCAGTGCCCTCTAAATTTTGATACCCTGGGTCAAAGTCTTGTTCATCCCACCTTCTTTTTGTTTCTAGATATTGTCTGGTGACCTTCAAGCAACTCAGGACATTTTCATCCTTGATGAATTCCATACAACTGCACTTTGAGGCTAATCGACAATTCATATTCTTCACTCAGACCCTAGGATCCCTTCTCTAGAACATTAAATAGAGGAACAGAGGAAGCCGCAATTGCTTCCTGGGTCTGTGGACCACTGCACCTTCACTCTGAGGTCTTCCTAACTGGATTGGGGCCTTCCCCCCACCCCCACCCCAGGGTTCTACCAGCTTGATATGACTCTCTCTCAGTCTTCCTTTTTCCTTAACTTCAACAGAAGTTGGACTCTGTACAGGATTGGCCAAATCCTCCCTGGTGTAATTCATCTATTATCAGTCCTCTGTACTGTCGCCTCCCTCACCCATCTTTGCTGTTTTCATAATAACACTGTAAAATAAATATTATTCCTCTCTTACAGAAGGAGAAACTGAGACACAAAGAGCCTAATTAATGTGGTCACAAAATTGGTGGGTATTGGAATAGGGTTTCAAGTTCAGATTTCATGATTCTAAGTGTAAAACACATTCTATAATCAAAATGAAAGCTTTCCGTTCTATACCTGTCTCTCTAATACTGATGTGGTCTTTACTCTTGCAAAACTCTCCCCCTCCCCCCACCATCTCTGTCTCTGTCTTTGTCTATCTCTGTATGTCTTTATGTCTCCCTCTCTCCACAGAAGTAGTCATTTGGTTAGGAAGGTCCAACTATAAGGTCTGATATATCACCTCTCCATTCATTAGGAATATAAGAGTAAAGTCATTCTTAGGTTTTTCTTCAAGTCATTTCCAAGGTGATCTCTCATTACTTTCTCAAGCAAAGACATAATTTCCAGGGAAATCTTCAAACCTCAAATAAAAGAAAAATTACAAGGTTCTCTATGGATAATAGCCAATCCTAACAGCTCTTCAAACACCTAATATAAATATATGAGCCAATCTGTTTCCAAGAATCCTTCCATCATTCTGGCAGATGTTATTTCTCCATATTATGAGTAGTCCTGGCTGATCTGCTATCTCTGCTACCTGTTTGAAAGCAGGGTAACCCCAGCTGCACCTCCTAGGTATTTTTCCCCACGTGAGACTTGATGGCCAATTCTCTGATCTTCCACCACAGATTAAAGTCTGTCTAGTCTCCTACCAAGATTCATAGTTCCATTCTGTAATTTGACAGTCAGCATTTGTAGATTACCTTGCTCTGTACTTCCTAGTGGACCAGCCACTTAAGTCATGTAAGATAATAATTTATGGAATTAACCTTCTGATGGTTGGAGTTATTCTGGCTATTTAGTTCCTCTGAAGATGTATCATCACTGAATGGCTAAACAGATTATGGTATATGAATGTCATAAAATATTATTGCACCATAAGAAATTATGAAATGGAGAGTTTCAGAGGAAACTGGGAAGACTTCTAACAACTGGTGCAGAAGGAAGTGAGCAGAACTAGGAGAATGATTTATACAATGACAATGTTATAAAGAGAAGCAATTTTGAAAGAATTTAGAACTCTGATTGATGAAGTGAAAAAAGATTGAAGATGAATGGGGAAATTTGTGTATATTTGTTATGAGGATATTCTTTGCCTTTTCATTACATTTGAAGCAGGAGTGGGAGAGAGAAATAAAAGTTTATAAAAATAAAAAATAAAAACTTTTAGATTAAGAAAATGAGTTCTCACTGGGGACATAGGACTCAGCAAAATGAAATAATAAGAGAATACAAAGTGACAGTTTCTAATTAGGTACAGAGCGGCATAGCAAAGACTGCGTAGTATTCTATGGTACTAAATTCAAACCAGGTGTAGTCTAGATCATATGCCATGAATTTTGAAAAAGGAGAGAAATAGATTGCTTCAGTAGAGGTGGTCACACTCATAGAGGTAATAGGACTTGATTTAGGTCTCGAAGGATGGACAGCTCTTCCTGATTCTAAGTCCCACACTCTCCCTACTATACCATAGTATAGAACCACCCAGATAATTTACTTTAAATTGAACACAGTTGGTAATAGATCATGTAAGGGAGGAAAGGAAGGAAATAAGACAAGCAATTGTTAAGCACTGTGAGCCAGGCACTGTGTTAATGGTTTACAAATATGACCACATTTCATGCTCACAACCCTGGAAGGCAAATTCTTGATTTTTTTTTTTTTTTTTGCATTTTACAGATGAAGAAACTGAGGGAAATAGGGATTTTTTTTAAGTAATTTGCCTAGGGTGACACAACTAAAACATGTCTGTGGTAGGATTTGTACTCAGATCTTTCTGACTCCAGATCCAGCACTCTATTCACTTTGCCACCTAGCTGCCTCTATGAAAAAGATGATGGTCTATAAGAATATGACCTATTCCCCAATTGATAAATGGTAAAAGGATAGGAATAGGCAGTTTTCTGATGAAGATATCAAAACAATTTATAGTCATAAAATGTTCTAAATTATTATTGATTAAAGAAATGTAAATTAAAACAAAATTGAGATATGATTTTAAACCTCTCAGATTGGCTAAAATGATTAAAGGGGAAAGTGACAAATGTTGGAGGGGACGTAGAAAAATTGGGACACTAATGAAGAGTGAAATGAGCAGAACCAAGAGAACGTTGTATACAGTAACAGCAATATTTTTTTAAGAACAACTTTGAGCAACTAAGTCATTTTGACTATTATAAATACCCAAATTAATTCCAAAGGTCATGGGAAGGAAGACTCTCTGCATCCAGAGAAAGAACTAATAAATAGAAATATATGTAGAATGATTTTGCATATATATATGTATATATATATATATGTATGTATTTGTGTCTAATGATAGCCATCTGTGGGGCGGGGGGAGGGGAGGAGGGAAAAAAAGAAACTTTCATGATAATTTGTATATTTAAGAGGAATAGCAAGTCATACATAAGATATTTGCGGTTTAATGTGCAATCATCTTTTTTTCTATTCTACTATGTTATCAAAATGCTTATTTTATTTTTAAAGTTCAGAATTAAAAAAAAAAGATAATGGGCATTCAAAGGACTGTAACACCAGTTTGAGTCAGCAGTATGAGGTGGCAGCTGAAAGAAAGCTTGTATGGTCTCAAGCTATATGATATTTAGATATCATAGATATGAAAGAAGGATGGGGACTGGATGTGTGATTTCATTGGGATGAGGAAACTCCTTCTACTGACTTAAGGTGACACATTGCAACTTTCAGTTGCCTAGAGTGGAGGTGTCAAACTCCTGACCTGCGGACTTGAAGCATAATTGGGAAACGTTTAACAAAAGAAATGAAAATATGGTAAAACAGAGATAATGTTAATTTGTGGTTTTCTAAGTGAATATATGCTCCTGCAGGCATCCCTTCCCTTCCCTTTCCTTCCCTTCCCTTCCCTTCTCTTCCTTTCCTTCTTTGCTAACTTATAAGAAAAGATATAGACATAGATATATAGTCATACACATCCATACACACATTTGTATATATATATGTATATATACAAATATGAGATTACATATATGTTATATGTATAGTATGTGTACGTATTGTACACACACACACACACACACACACAGTGGTTTAATCTCTACAAAGTGCTATATACCCATTACTTCCCTCCTTCCTTCCTTCCTTCCTTCCTTCTTTCCCACCAAGCACTTGAGTGCTTAGACCCCAGAAAAATGCTTGTCATTTCAAGGAGGCCTGAGAAAGTATCTACAGGCTCCTCCACAGTGAGAAGTACAGATTTCAGGAATCACTGGAAACAAACCAACCATCTGGCTCAGAGTTCCAAAATATTCTTGGGTTTCTTAAATATGAAGCAAAAAGAATGGAGTTGCTGCCATTCCATCCTATAATCAAATGTGAGTTATAAAATGAATAAGCTGCTTACCTAAAAATGCTTCTGTGGTCAGATTTGTGCATGCAAACCACTGGGGGATGGAATGGGGTGAACCCCTTTCTCTGGATGTAGAAAAAAGTATAGTTCCTTGAAGCTGTGTTCTCAGAATTATGTAATAAGGTTATTTGATAGATGGTTTTCTATGTAGTCATTGTTGGTTTTCAGTAATACTGCCAACTCTTTCCGTTTGGATGGGAATTTCCCTGTGTTTCCAGCCTTCTGTGTCCTGGAAAAGGATGCCTGAGGAAGAAAGAATATACTTGATCATCTTGTCTGTAACAAAAACAACCCAAATTTGTTTATAAAGCAAGTCACTTAACCTCTCTGGGCCTCATTTTCACCATTTGTAAAGTGAGGGGATTGAAGAAGATTATATCCAAGGTCCCTTCCAGTTCCCTTACAATCCTGTGATCTGTCGACATACATGCTGGGGCTTATGGCCATAGAATCATAGAGCTATAAGGGGCCACAGAAGCCAACCACTCCAACCCCTTCATTTTAGAAATAAAGAAAATGATTCCCAGGGAGATTAAGTGACTAATTCAAGGTTACCTGGGTAGTAAAGTTACAGATGAACTTGGAACCCAGGTTTGATAACTTCAAAGCCCATGCTCCTTCCACAAAAGTCAGTTTAAAATAGTAAAAACAAAATTCCATTCTCTAGTTTACTCTCTTACTGTGGTTGAATTGTGTGATGGTTGTAGCTGATGGGACCTAAGAAATTATTTTAGTCTAACCCTCTCGTTTTATAGCTAAGAAAACTAAGATTCACAGAGGTAAAGGAATGTGCCCCAAATAAACTCCAGTAGTTCTCTCATACCTTTAAGATAAAATGTAAATTCCTAATATTGGGCAGTTAAATTCCTTTACAACATGGCCTGAGTTAAAATCATATCTCGTTCTTGTCACCCTGATACCTTCCTCACCGTAGTAAGTTTATAAGTAGCCAGCATATAAAGTAACAGTAGCAAGAAATAAGATTGCAAAAGGTAATCTCGAAGTCACATATAGACCAACCCAAAGATCAAAGGACTATAACTGGAAACTATATTGTATAGCAACTAAAAATGACACTGAAAATATGTGCTAAATCAGAGCAAGTCCTCTAGGTGTTGCTGTCAGGGCCTTTTGGTCCTGATATGTAAATCTCAGAAGAGTTCCAGACATTCACAGAAAGACCAGCAGAACACCAAATGGTGCTGACAGTTTTGAGATGATATTGACATGTTAACTTTAAAATTTTACTGGCAACCTTGAGATGATTTGAATATGTTAATGAACTAACCTCAAGGTGGCAAGGATATGAGTTAGTCTGTCCCTCAACTAAACCCTCTAAAAGTGAGACCTCAAACCCCTGCCTTCCCTCCCCCCAGCCCTCTTCGATCTCCATCTGGGTCCATGCTGCCGTGTGTTCTCAGCTCTAATCCATGGTTCCTTGAGTGATTCTCTTCCCCCTCTCCCCATCCCCATCCCTATGCCATCTGCCTCTGTATACCCTCCTCACCTCTTCCTGCTTGTCTCCATATTTTCTTTGCTGTTTGCCCCTGTCTACTATGTGCTTTATTAAAGTATAGTTGTAGCCTTACTTCCTGTTGCCAATGTGGTCTTTCCCAGTGAATACCCAAAGAACTGGGTCTGTATGTTCCATTTCACAATATCATAAATTAATTGGTAATCCATGGCCCCAACATACTGTTTCAATCTTAAAACATTATTTGCCTTCCTGTGGTAGTTAAAACAAGCTGGATTTCCTATTGTTCTACATATGCTGTATCCCTCCTCCCATCTCAGTGTCTTTGGGTAGGCTATCCCTAATGCCTAGACTTCATTGTCTCCTCACCTCTTCCCCATAGCTGCTAGTGCCTTTCTTCCTCTGCCCCTCCCCATTTCTCAAGTCCCCATCACCTTGTATCTCATGTTTAACTTACATATGTGTAATACCAACTCAATAACCTTTCTCACAGAAATTGTGGATATTGTGGATATCAAATCTTTCCCCTTCTGTCCTGGAACAACCTTACTTTTTAAAAAAAATGACTTCTAATTGATATCTTTTGTTTTTACATGATCTAAGTTTCCCTGTGTATTCCTCTTCCTTATTCCACCCAGAGAGTTTTCTCATATAACAGATTTAAAAAAAAAAAAAGAAAAAGAATAAGAAGAGGAAAAAAATCGGTAAAACCAATCTCTAGAGTTTTCATCCATTTATGTCTCTAGTATTTCTCTTCCTGAATTAGAAAAAAATTTGTTCCCTTTTCTCATGTAGCAAGTATCTCTCTAGCTTCATTCTATCAGAACAAGTCTGCTACACTTGGCCCTCAAGGTTCTAGGTGTACCACTGAAGAGCTTGGGTGTCTCTTTTCTAATGCTCTCAGCTCAAGCCCTAGTTCTAGCTCAGGCCCTCTGCCTATCTAAGGATGATTTGTGGCTTCATCAATATAGGGCTTGGCTCTTTGTCTCAGTGTTTGTTATTTCCTTTTAGGAGAAGGAAGTTGGAGGCTACAACATTATGAGTTAGCTGGGTTGGGAGTCTGCCTTGGCCCCAGCCACAGGAACTTTTACCCCCAGGACAGTGAAGGAAGTTGGGTGTCTGAGCTGGAGAAGATCAAGGGAACCTCTGCTGACAAGGAACACCAGAGCCAGCTGTGCTGCAGAGACACATCTGGGGCAAGAAGGAACCAGCACATGCCTGGTGTACACAACCTGTGGGGTGGGGATGAGGCTGGCTGTGGGCACTTACAGGGGGCTGGAGACCTTGATTCTAGTTTGAAGCCAGAGGGGAGAACTGAAGGAGGATCTGAGGCCAGAGGCACTATCTGTATCAGTAAGGCAATAAACACAACATCAATGATAATCATGAATACGTCTATGTAGATCTGTATTGCAAAGTATGAGAGACTCTCTATATAGAAGGAAAAGAAGTATAACATTTATTCAGACACCAGAGAACCATATTCCATAACAAAATGTTCAGCTCCCATAGCCGGTTAGCCCACTTCATCATAACAGCAAGGAACTTAAAACACCATATCACAGCCTGGAGCCATGCCATCCCAAAACCTCTCTGATCCCCTGCTGGGGTCTTCCCCAAAACAAACTCACAGTACAGCTAAGTCAGCCTATTCAGTTCTAACCATCATTAGGGTGGCCATTAGCAGCCATTAACAGCCATAACTGCTCTCTCTCTCTCTCTCTCTCTCTCTCTCTCTCTCTCTGCCTCTCTCTCTGTCTCTCTGTCTCTCTCTCAGCATTTCCTGTGACATAACTTCCTTTTCCTGTCATGAAGCTCCTCCCACCACATGGGACTTAGGCTTCCTGTGATGTAAGCAGGTTATATGGCCTATTAATGGATGGGAAAGATCTTCAAATCTAAATTGCCACTACACTATCCTTCATACCCCAGGACTAGAGGCGATTACAAAAACTAAGGTACTACAAATAAAGAAATGCACAGGCAAAGGAGAAAGAACCCAACCATAGAGAGTTACTATGGGAATAGAGAAGACCAGGGTTTGTCTTTAGAGGAGTATACCGAAGCAAAGAAATCCTCTTCTACTCCAAAGAGTAACATAAAATTGTCACTTGCCTAAAAAGAATTCATAGAAGAACTTGAAAAAGACTTTAAAAATTAAATGAGAGAGATTGAAGAAAAACTAAGAAAAATAAACAATCCAAGAAAAACAGGAAGATTATGAAAAGAAAGTCAACCAATTAGAAAAGGAGATCCAGAATCTTAAGGAAGAAAACAGCTCCTTGAAAATTGGAATTGGATAAAGGGAAGCCAGTGAAGTTATACAAGATCCAGAAATAATAAAACAAAATATGAAGAATGAAAATATATAAGTAAAACATCTCATAATAAAAACAAATGATCTGGAGAACGGATCAAGAAGAGAAAACTTAAGAATAATGAGACTACCTGAAAGCTATGATAAAAAGCGAGTCTTGATACAATAATATAAGAAAAAATTAAAGAAAATTGTCCTGAAGCATTAGAACAAGAGGGGAAAGTAGAAATAGAAAAAAATCCACCTGAAAGAGATCCTATGAGGAAAACCTATAGGAATATTATAGTCAAATTCTGAAATCCCCAGCTCAAGGATAAAATATCATGAATAACAAGAAAAAAACAATTGCAATTACAATTTGCATGTGGTGTTGCCAAAATTAGAATCACACAAGACCTAACAGTGTTGACACTAAAAGACTGCAAGTCTTGGAACACTATACATCAAAGAGCAAAAGAATTGGGGTTCCAGCCGAAAATATCATACCCAGCAAAACTAAGCATGATCCTGAATGAAAAAAAAGGAAAATTTAATAACTTGTCAGACTTTCAGGACTTTGTTAAAAAACAAACAAAAAAAAACTGAACTTAATAAAAGATTTGACATAAAAGAACCAAGAGAAATATAAAAGACTAATTACAAGGGACTGAATAAGGACAGACTGTTTACCTTTTATGTATATAAAATGTAAAACATATGTCCAAGATTGTTATTAGTAATTGGGTAGTTCATAAGAAAGATTGGGGTAGACCTCAGTATGATATGACTTTAGAAGTAATATTCTTTAGGAACAGCTAAAAAGTAATTGTCTTTTTTTTCCACTGATAAAATTCTTTTTTTTTAAATATTTTTTTTATTTTTAGTTTACCACACACGGTTCTACATAATTTTGAGTTCCAGATTTTCTCCCCTCCCTTCCCCCTCCATCCCCCCTCCCTCCCCAAGATGGCATGGAAGCTCATATAACTACCATGTATAACTTTGCATTGAATTAATTTATACACTAGTCAAGTTGTGGAGAAGAGTTATGACCAATGGAACGAATCATGAGAAAGAAGAGACAGAACCAAAAAAAAAAAAACCCCCAAGAACAAAAACAAAAGGGAAGAAAAAAGGTAAGCATGTAGTGTGCTTCAATCTGCATTCAAACTTCACAGTTCTTTCTCTGGATGAAGACAGCATTCTCCATCGTGAGTCCTCTGGAGTTGTCCCTGCACCTTGCGTTGCTGAGAAGAGCGAAGTCTGTCAGGGTTGGTCCTCATGGAATCCACATATCTGTGGTTGTGTACAATGTTCTCCTGGCTCTGCTCTGCTCCCTCAGCATTATGTCGTGTAGGTTTTTCCAGGTTGTTATGAAGTCCGTATCATCCCCATTTCTTATGGCACAATAGTATTCCATTACCTTCATATACCACAGCTTGTTCAGCCATTCCCCAATTGATGGGGATCCCTTTGATTTCCAATTCTTGGCTACCACAAAGAGAGCCGTTATAAATATCCTTGAACATATGGGTCCCTTTCCCTCTTGTGTGATTTCTTTGGGATACAACCCTAGAAGTGGTATTGCTGGGTCAAAGGGTATGAACATTCCTGTGGCCCTTTGGGCATAGTTCCAAATTACTCTCCAAAATGGCTGGATCATCTCACAACTCCACCAGCAATGTAACAATGTTCCAATTTTCCCACATCCTCTCCAGCATTTATCATCCTCCTGCTTTGTTATTTTAGCCAATCTGACAGGAAAGATGTGTTATCTAAGAGTTGTTTTGATTTGCATTTCTCTAATCAGTAGTGATCCAGAGCATTTTTTCATATGCTTATAGATAGCTTTAATTTCTTCCTCTGAAAACTGCCCGTTCATATCCTTTGACCATTTCTCAATTTGGGAATGATTTGTATTCCTATATGTTTGGCTCAGTTCCTTGTATATTTTAGAAATGAGGCTTTTATCAGAGATACTAGTTGCAAAGATTTTCTCCCAATTTTCTGCTTCCCTTCTAATTTTTGTTGCATTGGCTTTTTTTGTACAAAAACCTTTCAATTTAACATAATCAAAATTACCCGTTTTGCATTTTATAATGCTCTCTATCTTTTTTTGGGTCATGAATTCTTTTCTTTTCCATAAATCTGATAAGTAAACTATTCCTTGCTCTCACAAATTACTTATAGTATCAGCCTTTACTCCTAGATCATGAACCCATTTTGACTTTATTCTGGTATATGGTCTATGCCCAGTTTCTGCCCTGCCCTTTTCCAATTTCCCCAGCAGTTTTTAGAAGAAACTAAATTATCACTTTTTGCAGATGATATGATGATTTATTTAGAGAATCCTAGTGAATCAAGTAAAAAACTACTTGAAATAATAAACAACTTCAGCAAAGTTGCAGGATATAACATAAACCCACATAAATCCTCAGCATTCCTATACATTACTGACAAAGCCCAACAGCAAGAGATAGAAAGAGAAATTCCATTCAAAGTTACTGTAGACACTAAAATATTTGGGACTCTATTTGCCAAGACAAACCCAGGGCCTATATGAACATAACTATGACACACTTTTCACACGAATAAAGTCAGATCTAAATAAATGGAAAAATATCAGTTGCTCATGGTTAGGCCAAGCTAATATAATAAAAATGACAATTTTACCTAAATTAATCTATCTATTCAGTGCCATACCAATCGAACTACCAAAAAATTATTTTACTGAGCTGGACAAAATAATAACAAAATTCGTCTGGAAAAACAAGAGGTCTAGAATATCTAGGGTATTAATGAAAAGAAATGCTAGAGAAGGTGGCCTAGCCATACCAGATATTAAACTGTACTACAGAGCAGCAGTCATCAAAACTATCTGGTACTGGCTAAGAAACAGGGGTGTGGATCAGTGGAATAGGATAGGGACACAAGATGGAGAAGTCAACAGCTATAGCAATCTACTCTTTGATAAACCCAAAGAGGCCAGCTTCTGGGCCAAGAATTCACTATTTCACAAAAGTAATTGTCTTATACAAATGAGGTGTGAGAGGAAGAACTGACACAGAGAAATTAGATGGGGCAGGAGGGCTATTAGTTCTGGAAACCTACTTCCATTGGGAATGGGTTCAAGATAGAACATACATATATATCTAAAAGAGTATGACAGTCTTCTAAATTCAGAAAGAAATAAAATGCTAAGGGGATGAGGGGGATAAGAGGGATTTCTAGAGAGGAGGGTGAGAGAATAGGTCAAGGGGAGGTATAAAAGGGTGTTTAGATTCATGGGAATGGGAAGATAAGGGAGGGATCCTTGGGGGCATGGAAAAGATAGGTTATAGGAGGGCCAGCTGGTGGGTCCAAGTAAAGTAGAGGAGTCAGGAGGGATAGGAAATAAGAGATACACACAAACATAAAAATAAAGATCAGGAGTAGAATTCATTAGGGAAAGTATACGTTTAAATATTTATGCATGTATGTATATGTAAGTATGTATATGTTTATGTATATATCTCTATCTATATACAAATATATCCATGTTTAATTGTAGCCTTCTGGGGGAGAGGGAGGTGAAAAAAAGAACAAAGTAAAAAGTACACAGCAGAGAACAAAAGAAAACTTACAAGGAAAGAAAGAAAAGATGGATAGCTCTCAACACAATGCTTAATATTTATTACATAGGCTTTCTTGAAATGGAAATTTATTGCTATATATTCTGAATCCTCTCTTACATTCTGCTGTGCACATGACATGTTTTTTCTTTTCTTATTTTGTATTTAAGTTTTAATATTTAAGTTTATAATATGTTTCTTTTTCTTTTCTTATTGTGTATTTAAATTTTAGTGTTTAACTCTAATATTAAAAAAAGATTAAAAAAAACTCAGGCAAAGTTGAAGTATACAAAATAAATCCATGTAAATCATTAGCATTCTTATATGTAACCAATAAAACTCATCAGGAATAGCTAGAAAGAAAAACATTCAAAACAACTACAAATATTGTAAAATATTTGGAAGTGTATCTTCCAATATTCAACTGGGGACTACATGAATCTAACTACATACATACATATATACATATTTGCAGAAATAAAGACAGACCTAAATAATTGGAGAAACTTTAATTGCTCATAGATAAGTTGACCCAATATAATAAAATGACAATACTACTTAAATTATTTTACTTATTTAGTACTTTACCAATCAGTCTACTAGAAAAATATTTTATAAACTTAGTAAAATTATAGCAATCATGTTGTGGAACAAAATGTCAAGAATCTCAAGAGTACTAATGAAAAAAGGGGGAAGGAGGATGGACTATCGATACCAGATCTTAAACGGTAGTACAAAGCAGTAATCAGTAAAATTATTTGGTAATGGTTAAAAAAGAGACAGGTCAATCAGTGGAACAGATTAGGAACATAACATACAAAAGCAAATAAAAAAAGTAGTATTGTGTTCAACAAACCCTAAAGCCCCAGTTATGGGGGCAGGACTTACAATTTGACAAAAACTGATGGAAAACTGGACAATGGTCCAGAAGAAATTAGGTTTAGACCAGCATCTCACACAAAATAGCAATCTAAACTACAAATGGATCTAAGACCTAGAAATAAAAAGTCACATCATAAACAAATTAAAGGAACAAGGAATAAATTACTTTTTAGATCAATGGATAAGGGAAGAGTTCATGACTAAACAATCAATTGGGAAGATTATACAAGATAAAATGTATAATTTTGATTATATAAACTTTAAAAGGCTTTACATAAACAAGTCTAATGTATTAAAAATTAGAAAGGAAAAAGCTAATTGGGAATAAAAAATCTTTGCAATAAATTTCTCTGATAAAACTCTTATATCTAGGATACATAAGGAAACAATTCAAATTTATAAGATTAAGAGCCATTCCCCAATAGATAGATGGATAAAGGATATGAACAGGAAGTTTTCAAAGGAAGTAATATTTAAAAAAAATTCACAGATGCTGGGATAAGAACCCCTGCTCTAAATCTTGCAATATGATGGCTTATTTAGTGTATCAAATAAGATCGTTTGCTATCAAAAGAAGTATTGTAATCGCAAATGACATTGGAGAGAAATTATAATCTTCTTGCAGACAGAGAGCATTTTTCATTTTTGTGTGTATATTTCCTAAGTCTAACTCCCTGCCTGACATATGGTAGGTGTTTAACAAATGTTTGCTGAACTGAATATTGGATGTATTAGCCTGATTGCATAGAGTGTTTTACAGCTTTCATTTTCCATTTTTATGGGGTCAAAATAACGTAATCTTAAAACAACTGATAAAAGCATACCATTACCATGAAGCTTAACATTTTAAGTCACTTCAAGTTGGTTGGTGGCACCTGTGTTGGTTTGAATCTTCTGTTTCCAGGATGGATGGGGTGGTTTGGTTTGGACATAGAGGCCCCTGTCCTCTGGCCTTAGATTTTGTCCATCAGGTTTTCCTTTCTTAGGCTTTGCTAGAAGTTGTAACATAATCAATTTTTGTGTACAGTAAAACACTACTTTAGACAACTATAAGAGTTCTAAATGCAGTGAAAAATTGTAGGAGTTAAATGAAGCAGACCACATAAAGGGTTTTAAGTACTGTTTTAAGTCATTTTTCCAAGTAAGTCACTGAATTTGTGATGACCGAGTTGTTGTGTTTGTCCTTCGCTCTTGAAGAGGACCGTGGCATCAGGGAAATGCTGACATGATTCGAAGTTGACTTAGATTTGAGTGAGGGAGGGCTGTGCAAGGTCACCAGCTTCATTTTCTCCTCCAGAATCATCTGGGTCCAGTGGCCTGATATTCACCAGGACTGGAGATAGCCCAGGATGCACTGGGCCAAGTGTGAGGTAGAAAGACCCATTATATTTTCCAGTAACATTTCTATTATAACATTGACCCTGGGTGTTATAACATTGAAATAATCAGTTTCATATTTATTGTGTAGTCCTTTTCATGATTCCTAAGTTTTTTAGATATTTATTTTTCACTTTTGTAAAGCAACTTGATATGAGGAATACGAGGAATATGATTTGAGGTATGCTTAAAGTTTCGCATCTTTGAAATGAATGATTAACCTGGTTTTATTGTCGAATTTAGTTGATATTTGGAAATGATATTTCAGTTCATCACCTTGTTGCTCAGAGGATTTACAAGCCCTCTGCTGACACAGCATAATTATCAAATGATTGTACATTATTGGGCATGGCCAATTACTGAATTCAGGCCAATGAGAAACCTTTTCTGCCATGTGACTTTTTGTACAAATCACCAATGGTTCTCTGCATCTACCTGGGATGTACATTGTTTACTGAAGAAAGAAAGAACTGAGTGGTCCAAAGACTTGCTGTGGGTACTGCTCTGTTGATACCGAAAGTGGATGTATAAGTAGATATATAACAAGGAAGTATCTTTTTGTTGTTGTTCAGTTGTTCAGTCATGCCTGACTCTTGGTGACCCTATTTGGCATCTTCTAGCCAAAGATACTGGAGTGGCTTGCCATTTCCTTTTCCAGCTCATTTTGCAGATGAGGAAACTGAGGCAAACCAGGTTAAGTGACTTCCTTATGGTCACATAGACATTAAGTGTCTGAAGCTGGATTTGAACTCGGGAAGATGAATCTTACTGATTCCAGGCCCAGCACTCCATCCACTGCGCCACCTAGCTGCTCCTAATGAATTTATGTCATCTAATCCAGATGAAGCATATCCTTGGATCCTAAAGAACTGAAACATGATGTTGCTGAAGCACTGTAAGTAATATTTAAAAGATTATGGAAAATGGGACAGAAATCATAAGATTAGAGCAGGGGAAATACTGTCCTGATTGCAAAAGAGAAAAAAAAGTAAGAGACCAGAATCTGCAAATTGTAGGCCAGTGAGTTTGATTTCAATTCTTGGGGAAATTCTAGAATGATCATTAAAAAAAGAAAATTATGAAAAAGAGCCAGAATGGCTTCATCAAGAACAGGCCCTGCAAAGCTAGCTTCATTTAATTCTTTGACAGGATTGCTAAGCTAGTAGATGAGCAGGATACAGTAGATTTAGTTTACCTAGATTTTAATAAAGTATCTTATGCTATTTTTGTGGAGAAGATGAAGGGCTGCGGTTATTTGATGATACAATCCAGTTATCATCTTGTTTAATCATTTCAGTCGTGTCACACTTTCCGTGATCCTATCTGGGGTCTTCTTGGCAAAGATACTGGAGTGGTTTGCCATTTCCTTCTCCAGCTCATTTTACAGATGAGGAAACTGAGGCAAGCAGGGTTAAGTGACTTGCCTAGGCTCACACAGCTAGTAAGTGTCTGAGGCTGGATTTGAACTCAGGAAGATGAGTCTTCCTGAGTGCAGGCCCAGCAACCTAGCCACTGAGCCCTAGTTGGCCCAAACTGTAGTTGTTAATGGTTCAGTGTCAATGAAGCAGGACATCTCCCTCTGAGTACCCAAGGATTTCTGCTTACTTCTGTGCCATTTAACATTTTTATTAACAGGATAAAGGCATAGATGGCATGCTTTTCAAATTTGCAGATGATACCAAATTGGGAAGCATAGCTAACATAGAAGACAAGCTAGTGCACTGGGCTGAACATATTAAGATGAAAGCCAGTAGCAATGAATGTAACGTCTCGCACTTGGGTACAAAAAAAATCAGTTTTACAAGTATAAGATGGAGGAGACATAGATAGGAGTGGTTGATCTTAAAAAAGTAATACTATTTCTAGAGCACCTATTATGTGCCAAGCACCATGCTTAACAAATATCTCAGTTGATCCTTACAACTACTCTGTGATATAGGTGCTATTGTCCCCATTTTACAGTTGGAGAAACTGAGGCAAACAGGAGGTAATAAGGGAGCAGCTTTTTGTTGTTGCTGTTAAATGACTTTCTCAAGGTCACACAGCTAGTAAATGTCTGTGGCAGAATGTGAATTCATTGACTCTAGGCCTATTCCCTGTGCTATTCAGCTGCCTAAGAATTGAAGCTCAATGTGAGTTGACACGCATCAGCCAAAAAACATAATGCAATTTTGGGCTAGAGTAATAGGGTTATAGCTTCCAGGAACAATAAGATGATAGTCCTGCTGTACTCTGCTGTCATCTAGAGTATTGTATTCAGTCCTGGGGGCCATGGTTGAGGAAGGATACCCATAAAAGAACAACCTGGATGGGCAAAGGCCTTGAATCTGTGACATATGAGAAACTATTAAAGGAATTGGGCATGTGTAGACTGAGGAAGAGAATCTTCAGTGGGGACACGATGGCTGTATTCAAGTATTTGAAGAGCTCTGTTTGGGAGACTCATCCTATTTGGCCCTGGAGAACAGAACCAAAAGCAATGAGTAGAGATGCCCAAAAGCAAATTTCGGCTTGATTATGAGAAAGACCTCCTAGAGCAATTTGAAACAATGCCCAAAGGGCTATAGAAATGTGCATGCCCTTTGACCCAGCAACACCTCTTCCAGGGCTGTATCTCAAAAAGATCATAAAAATGGGGAAAGGATCCATATATGCAAAAATATTTATAGCAGCTCTTTTTGTGGTGGCAAAGAATTGGAAATTGAGGGGATGCTTGTCAATTGGGGAATGGCTGAACAAGTTGTGGTATATGAATGTAATGGAATACTATTGTGCTATAAGAAATGATGACCAGGTGGATTTCAGAAAAATTTGGGAAGACTTGTATGAACTGATGCTGAATTAAGCAAGCAGAAACAAGAGAACACTGTACACAATAACAGCCACATTGTGTGATGACTGACTTTGATAGGCTTAGCTCTTCTCAGCAATGCAAGGATCTAAGACAATTCCAAAAGGCTCATGATGGAAAATGCTATCCACATCCAGAGAAAGAATTTTGGAATCTGAATACAAATTGAAGCATACTGTTTGGTCTCTTTCTTTTTTGTTTTGTTTTGTTTTGTTTTTTCTTTCTTGTGGTTTCTTCCATTCATTCTAATTCTTCTTTACAACATGACTAAGGTGAAAATATGTTTAATAAGAATGTATATGTAGAGCCTTTATCAGATTGGTTGAGGGGAGGTAGGTAGAGAAAATTTAAAACTCAAAAGCTTAGGGAAATGAATGTTGAAAACTAAAATTAAATAAATTAAAGAGAAAAAAAGAAATACCCCTAACAACTAGAACTGTCTAAAGTGTGGAATGAGTTCCCTTTCTTGGAGGTCTTCAAGCAGAGGCTGTATGACCCCTTGTCAAATATGTTATAGTGTTGTGCCAAAGCAAAGCGAGCGAGACCCGGATATAAATTTAGATGTGGATTTATTGAAGCGCGAGACTGTTTGGAGTAATTACTCAAATAGAACAGCCCTGAGCAAAGGGAGAGAAAGAATATTTAGAGGGAAAGAACACAATTAGATTTCCATGGAGATGGGGACACAAACAGTGGGACAAGCTAAGGCAGGATTATTTCCGTGGAAAAGGGGACACAAACAGTGGGACAAGCTGAGAGAGGATCATTTCTGTGGAGATGCGGACACAAACAGTAGAGTGAGCTGGGGCAAGATGGAGAAACTGAAAGGAGGGGGGGTAGGGCATAACAATAGCAGGTATTCCTTTTGAGTCTGAGTTGGACTAGATCTCCACTGAGATTCCTTTATTTCTCAAATTCTGTGGTTATGTGGGTTCATGTTTGACATTACAGTTTTTTTCTTCCTGGGATCCCTGGAACTGCAGAAGGTCAGGGCTCTGCAGAACACCAAGAAACACTGATGAGAACAGATTTTTGACAAACTACTTTCTCAAGTACTGGGCTTTGTTGAGTTTCTTGAAGCTATAGCCTGAATCACAAATATTTATACAACTTGCTCCCCCAATTCAGACTAGAGTGGTATGAAATTGGATCCAGGTGAGAGAAAAGGGTGAATAATAGAAAAGTAAAAAGTGATGAAACCTTGTTTTTTTTTTCTTCCAAGAATGAGTAGAAAGACAATATCAAAAATTGAATTTGGATAATCTGCACATGCATTCTTAAGAATTGATAATATACAACCAAGAAGCTATGTGAAATATTAGCTAGAGAATCAGCCTTAGAATCATCAAGATTTTAACTCATGACAACTTGTCTGACCCTGGGCCAATCACTTGAGCTCTCTGTGTCCTAGACAACTTTCTAAAACTGTAAGTTTCAGAATAATTGCCAATATGCATTGAGAGAAGATGTTTCCTCACTGGGAGTTCCCTACATAAATGAAATCATCTGTCCTTGCCAAAATTACAGAATGATCACTGGGAATTTTTCAGAGCTCCCTGCCCTCCCACATTCTCTCCAATAATTGCCATTTTATTTTTGTCTTCTTTGCCTATTTTGATGGGTGTGAAGCACAAACTCAGTGTTGTCTTAGGTGGAAGTCTTATTACTAGATATTTGGAACATTTCTTATATCATTGTTGATAGCTTCCTTTTCTTTTATTGGTAATGCCTATTGAAGGCTCTTGTTCTTACATATTTAAATTAGTTCCTTAAATATCTTGCATATCCAATCTGCTGAAAAGAATTTTTTTTCCTGATGCACTATTTCTCCCTTCTAGCTTAAGTTGCTTTGATTTTGTTTGTTCAAAAACTTTTCAATTTTATATAATTAAAATTGTCCATTTTATCTCCTGTAATGTTGCTCTCTATTCCTTATGTGGTTAAGAAATCTTCCCCTATTCATAGTTGTGAAATGTATTTATTTCCCTCTATTTTACCTTGTTTGTGATATAAATGCTGATATCTAGATAGTGTATTCATTGGGAATTTATTGTGCTATTTGCCAGAAGATGTTGGTCTAAACTTAATTTCTGCCAGCTTCTTTTCCAGTTTTCCTAACAATTTTTGCTGAACAGTAAATTCTAACCCCAATAGTTATGTAGAGTCACTATGTGACTCACTATGTGTATTTCTGGACCTTCTGTTCCTAATTTGTTCTAGGGATCAACTCATATTTTTAATCAGTTGCAAAAAAAAGTTTTGAGCATTACTGCTCTATAGCATAGTTTGTGATATGTTACTACTAGGTCTCCTTCCTTCCCATTCCCTCCCTGAATTCCTTTGAGGTTCTCGACCTTTTGTTCTTCCAGATGAATTGTGTAATGATTTTTTTTCTACCTCTATAAAGTAGTCCTTTGGCAGTCTGATTGCTATGGAACTTAGCAAGCAAATTAATTCATGTAGCATCGTCATTTTTATTATATTGTTATGATTCAACTCAAGCAATTAATATTTCTTCAATTACATGTTTATCTTTATAAAGTATTTTGTGGCTGAATTAATATAATTCCTGTCTGTTCTAGTAGGTGGACTCCCAAATATTTTGTATGGTACACGTATATTCTCCAATTGTTTTTAATAGATTTTCTCTTCCTACCACTTCCTGCAGGGTTCTATTGGTAATGTACAGAAACGCTAATGATTTTTGAGACTTTATTTTATATCTTCCTTCTTTGTTATTATTTCAATTATTTGTTGAATTCCTTGAGTTCTCTCAATATACTATCATATGATCTGTAAAAAGTGATAATTTTGTCTCTTCCTCTTATTTATTTTCTCAGTTTCTTTTTCTTGCCTTTTTTGCTATAGCTAACATTTCTTTTATTGTTATTCAGTTGTTTCAGTTGTGTCTGACTCTTCCTGACCCCATTTGGGGTTTTCTTGGCAAAGATACTGGAGCGGTTTACCATTTCCTTCTCTAGCTTTTTTTTTTTTTTTACAGGTGAGGAAGCTGAGGCAAACAGGATTAAGTGACTTGCCCAGGGTCCCACAGTTAGTGTGTGTCTGAGGTCAGATGTGAACTCAGGTCTCCCTGGCTCCAGGTTGGGTGATCTATCCAGAGCCACCTAGCTGCCCTAATATTTATCTATATCAAACAATGGTGGTGCTATCTTATTGGGATAAGTTTCTAGTGTTTCTTTACTTCAGATAATGCTAACTCTTGGCTTTTGGTCAATAATAATGATCATATTCAAGAAAGAGCCATTCATTTCTACATTTTTAATTGCTTCTAACAGAAATGGGTGTTTTTCCCAAAGCCTTTTTGGTGTTTGTTGATATAGTTATGTAATTTATGTTTTTTGTTATAAATATGATCTCTTATGTTTGTAGCGTTCCTCATATGTAATAAACCCCACATTCCTGGTATAACTCTAACTTGGACACAATGTATAATCTTTTTAACATGTTACTATGGCCTCTTTGTTAATATTTTATTTAATATAATTGCTATATACATATACATACATACATACACAATTAGGAAAATGGTCTATAATTTTTTCCTTTGTATTATCTATCTTTGGTTTAAGTATCAAGATCATATTTGTACCACAAGAAGGAATTTTTAGATACCTTCTTTTATTATTTTTGTAAATATGTTCTGTTTTAATTAAATAGTCTTTGAATGGTTGGTAGAATTCACTTGTATATTCACTTGGTTCTCTCATTTTTTTCTTTCAGAGCTCATTTATGGATCTTTCAGTTTCTTTATCTGAGATGCGGTTACCATACCTATTTCTTGTTCTATTAATCTGGGTATTTTACATCTTTTCAAATTTTCATTTTATTTAACCTATGAGTTTTGTTGACATATGATGGAAGAAATAGTTTCTTATAATGTACAAAGCACTTTCTTCACAACAACCAGAGAGGGAAGTAGTGGAAATATTTCCACTTTTTGTTGTTATTTGCTCAGCTCTTTCAGTTGTTTCTGACTCTTTGTGACTCTTTGGCGTTTTCTCAGCAAAGCTATTGGAGTGGTTTGCCATTTCCTTCTCCAGCTGATTTTACAGATGAGGAAACAGGCTCCGAGAGGTTAAGTAATTTTCCCATAGCTACACACTTAATGTCTGTTAGAACTGGATCTCACACTTATATCTTGCCACTTTGAGTCTACTACATCACAACAGTGATGACAGAGGACATCCTGAGAACAACTGAACACAGTAAGGTGATTTGAAATCATTCCATAATGAGGATCAAATGTTCATTGAGTTTAATTTTTAAAATAGTTTATAATTTTTATTTTTCAATAACAAGTTTTTAATAATCTATCCTTCCCACTATGCCCTTCCCCCCACTGGTCAAATTTAAAACAAGAAAACAAATAGTTGAAAAACAAATCCCCCAATATATAGCTGTGTAGTTTGACAAAATAAATCCCCAAACTAGCTGTATCTAAAGATGTGTCTATTTCTGCATCTTAAGTTCATAACCTCTCTGTTAGAAGGTGACTTTTATTTTTGATTGCTGATTTATTATTGTCTTGATCCAATTTCTAAAGTTTTTCAAAGTTGCTTTTCTCCATATAAATTGTTTTCCTAGCATTGGTCCCTTGTCTCTGCATCAGTTCATAAAGGTCTTCCAATTTCCTCTGGATTATCCATTCCATTGTTTCTTAAGCCAAAATACTATTTCATTACATTCACGCACCACAATTTGTTTAGCCATTTCTCAACAGGAAGACAACTTCTTAGTTTCCAATTTTTGGCTACTGGAAAAAAATTCTGTGAATATTTTTGTAGATACAGATCCTTTCCCTCTTTCTTTGATTTCTTTAGTATATAGGCCTAGTAGTGGTGAAAGAGTAGGTAATATTTGGTAATTTTCTAGGCATTTTTCTAAGCAATAGCTCTAGGCAATAAATCCACATCCGAAATGGCTGGACCAATTCATGTCTCCACCAGCTGTGCTCTAGCATACTTTTTTTTCCCCACAGACCCTCCAACATATGTAATTTTCCTATTTTTTCACCTTTGCCAACATGATAGGTTTGAGGTGGAACCTCAAAATGTCTTGAATTTTTATTTCTCTAATTGTTAGTAATTTAGACCAGTGATGTTAAACTCAAATAGAGGCCACTAAACTGTACATACAGATCCCTGTGGTCTGCATTTTGACTTAGAAAACCATATGCTTGTATATGTCTTGTTTTTTTTAATTTATTAACACATCAACACATTAGAATCAGAAAAGAAATACATTTTAATCAGTTTCAGGCTGCACTCAGGAGTGTTGTGGGCTACAGGAGGCCTGTGGGCTGCATGTTTGACACTTTTGATTTAGATCCTTTTAAAATTAGTTTGGATTTCTTCCTTTGAAAACTACCTTTTCATATTCTTTGATTGTTATCTATTGAGGAATGTGTCTTAGTTTTATAAATCTGTATGATTTTGTCATATATCTTGGATATGAGATCGTTATCAGAGAAATTTGTTGTAAAGATTTTTGAACATAAATTTATAAATTTTATATAATCAAGAGTGTCCATTTTATCAGGTATGATTCCATATGTGGGTCAGTGAAAGGAACTGGGGATGCTTAGCTTGAAGAAGACTAAGTAGAGATATGACAACTGTCTTCAAATTTTTAGAAGAGGAAACAGACTTTTCCTGGATGACTCTGAAAGGGGAAATAAGTGTAGTTTCAGTTTATCACACATAAAGAAACACTTGTAAACAATTAGAGCAAAAGTTCTTAACTTTTTTATATGTCACAAGCCCCTTTTGGTGAAGACTATGGACTCAAGATAATGCTTTTAAATGCATAAAATAAAATTTGTATAATTTCAAAGGAAACCAATTATTCTGAAATACAATTATCAAATATTTTTTAAAAATTCATGGACCCCATGTTGAGAACCCCTGATAAAGCCTGAAATGCTTTAAAAAAAACAGACTGATATGTAGTTTAATGACTAGCACATTGTCCATCAGTACGTATGCTTTGCATAGACAATGGATGGGGCCTAGTTGAATAGGAACATGAGAAAATTGACCCTAAGCTTTGGAAAATTGACCCTAGGCTTCTCCCTAAAACAAAGGCCCATCTTCTGGTGACACTGTATGGCTTTGAAAAACAGTATACCAAAGGCTGTGAAAAATTAAAATTGTGGTCCATCAAAGGGCAATACAATAGAAAGGCACATAGTATATGTGAGTGGGCTGCTGCAGGGCTAGGAAGAATTTCACAGGACAAGTGGCATAAAGGATACCAACAGAGAGATGTATGAGTGAAAAAAGAGGAGTAGTAGAGCACCGGCCCTGGAGTCAGGAGGACCTGAATTCAAATTCGGCCTCAGACACTTGACACATGTACCAGCTGTGTGACTTTGGGCAAGTCACTTAACCCCAATTGCCCTGCCAAAAAAAGAAAAAAAAAGAAAAAAAGAGGTGGGTTTTTCCTTCAGTGATAGAAAAGTATGGCTGATGGGCCATGTTCAAGAGATCTAGAAGAAGGCTCCCAATATATTGGAGGGATTCTCCTATGCAGGATTTGGGAAGGGTATGGAAAAGGGTAGTGGCTCCTATGTGATGCAATGGATAGAGCACTGGACCTGGAGTCAAGGAAACTCATCTTCCTGAGTTCAAATCTGGCCTCAGACACTTAGCAGCTGTGTGATCCTGGGCAAGTCACTTGACCCTGTTTGACGAAGTTTCTAGTATGTTTGCCAAGAAATTCCCAAATGGAGTCATGAAGAGTCAGACATGAATGTGTTATACCAAAGAGCGAGTGAGACACACCACAGAGTAAAAGTTTTAAATGGAGAATGTTATTAGCCGGCATCCGTTCAGGGGAAATTAACAGCCCAAATCAAAACGGCCCTGGGTTGGAGTGAAGAAGTAGTATTTATACAAAAAAATCTAGGTACAGTGGTTAATTATCTCTTGAAACTTACATATGTTATTTTTAGCAGGCTTGGCAAGCCTTTTCACTTTTGTGATCATGATACATGAAGAGGAACCTCCTGAATAGATTGCAAGTACAGCATATCAGACAGCTGACAAAGTGTCAACTGATCTCTCTATCCAATTTGCCATTTACATCCCACAACATAAGATAAGAATAAGGAATTCAAGAGAATGTCTGGGGCTGAGCCCTTCATCCTTCAAGGCGATAGGCATACCAAGGGACGCTCCAGCTGGGTTTGTTGACACAAGATAGAGACATCTCTCAGCCCGCTCAGGAAACAAACAGAGATGCTAGCATCAGGCCCTTCCCCTGGCCATACAATCTATACTTCCAGAACAGTCACCGGGGCCAAATGGCAGGAACTAAGTCTGTTTTTCTTATGCAAACTGGGGTTTTTTAGTTAGGGGCTGGGGCAGGGTTTTTTTTTTTTAGCAATAGCTGGCTGTTCAGGTATCACAAATGAAACAAATGAACAACAGCAAAATGGAAAAAAGTCCCTTAGGGGGAGAAACTGTGAGTGGTTGTAATTATTGGAAGTAGCTCCCATATCAGCATTATCACTAATCCTTTATAGATTAAAGTGTATTGATTAATATTGTGATATTTTTAATGTGTCTTCCCATCTAACTTGGATGTTCTTCTATGGAAGAATTTCCTACTTCTGTATATACCCCATAGTGCCCTGCTATGTGTAGTAAATACAAGAGTGCAGTAGTAAATACAATAAATACTTATTGACTAACTACCATTTAAAAAATTCTATGTATGATCACCAGCTTCTGAGCTTTCATAAAACATTACACTTACAAGTGTAGTAGATACCCTTTGAGTATCCACTCCGTCCCCCCCCCCCCATACCTCTTTGGAGCATGCTCAATCAGTATTCCCGGTGACTACTTGGAAGCTTGAGGGGAGGGGCAGGGTGAAACTAGAGGGAAGGTTGTTAGGTTGAGTCTCCTAATTAGTGGCTGAGCCAGAATTCAATGGATATATTAAAAGGGAAATCTGCTACTCAGTCACACGCTCTTCTTCTTGTTTTGACATGTAAGAATGACTTTCTGAGCTGTCCAGAGAGTGGGGTGGGGGTGTTCTTCTTCCCATTTGGTTGCACGCCATAAGCGTACGTTGTATCTAGGCAAGCTAGTGTTTGGGATGAATTTGTCTCTCTTTTGTGTCTGTTCTTCTTTCTTACAGAGCCTGGAAAGAACTTAAAAGCTTTAGAGGTCAGTGGTCACAGTGGCAGAATCTTCCAACAGGAAGATGGCAGCCGTGGTGTCCCCTGAAGTGGCAGTGGGTAATAACAGGTAAAACACTTGCAGTTTGGCCACCGGTTAAACAGAATCCTTAATTAGAAGGAGTGGGATGGTACCAAAGGAAGAGTTGGCATTGAAGAGAAGGTTGACATTGGATTGGACTTCACTCAGTAGAGAGGAAATATAAAGTGGCTAATTAGTGACCTTACAAAAACTATTTCATGTCTCATGGAATACTAGCCTCTGAACTGATTGTGCTAATAGTAATTAATTGTTGAAGTCTGCTCTAATCATTCCATAATTCATGCTAATGGACAACTAGGTGGCCTGGAGTCAGGAAGATCCCTCTTTGTGAGTTCAAATCCAGGCTCAGACACTCACTAGCTATGTGACCCTGGGCAAGTCACTTAACCCTGTTTACCTCAGTTCCTCATCTGTTAAAAGAGCTAGAGAAGGAAGTGGAAAACCACTCCAGTGTCTTTGCCAAGAAAACTCCAAATGGGTCACAAAGAGCTGGGCATGACTGAAACAACTGAACAACAATAATACAGGCTATGCTTCTTTTGTGCTTAGTGTTTCTTTTTCTTTGTGGAGATAAAGATTGTTCTCTATATCTGATTCATGCTTGTATGTTGAGGATCTTTTTTCAAACTTCCCCTTTTTTTATGGGTGGTAGTGGTGGGGAGAAATCCTTAACTAGAGCCAAAAGTAGAATTGTCTCTGGAGTAGCTGGAGTGGAGGGTGATGTGCCAATGAATGGAAGAATTGGAAAGTCTCCTTTTCCTATTAGGAAGTAAACATTTCTCCAGTAATGAAGCCAGGGTATAATGTAGGACTGGATATAGAGCCGGAGGGGTGGATGGATACCTTGAGACCCTGTGAATCCTAGGAGAGGTTGCCTTTAACCATTAATAGACAAGTAAATCTCACTTCAACTTATAAGCAACAGAAAACAAAGGAACCTTTCTGAAATTTTTTTGCTTTCAGGTCTATAATCTCTATTTAAAATACTGAACATGGTTTTTTTTTTTAATGGGAAGATTAGGCACTAATAATTATTTTGTGCTAGTCCTAGAAGCATTTCTGTGATAAACTATGAAGGTATTTCTGATACCAAATGGTCCTAGCCCTGGAAGATGGTTAGCAGGGAAATCTCACTGACAACTCATTATTTTTCCCGTCAGCCAGCAGAGACCTAACAAGGAGGTAACCCCTACCAGATTCTTATAGGTGGTATTTTCCCTGCTTTGTCTAAGATCCCCTCCACGTTTCTCTTTCTCCACAACCCCAATAAAAGTATTACAGACTCTTGAGCATTTTAAAAAGGGAATTTGAAGTATTTAAAGGGTGGAAAAGGAATTAAATTTGTTATCTGGCCCCATAAGGCAGACAATATAGATGGAAGTTGGAAAGAAGTAAATTTGGGCTTGATGATGTTGGGCACAGTTTCCTAACAATTAGAGTTGTCAAAAAATGGAGTGGGCTGCTGCAGAGGTGATGGGTGCTTTTATATCAGATGTCTTTTTAAAAAATCCTTCCTTTTTATTATAAATTTAACAATCATCAACAAACAGAAACATTTCAAAGACCAAAGAACAAAATAGAGGATCATATACAAAACCATGAACTTCTGTTGTATATATCAGAATATATGACAGAATAATTAAGTCGGTTTTATAGATATTATAGAGGCTGTTTTTTTAAAAGTGTTTTAAGCATTTATCAATGTAGTGAAACCCTATCTGTGGACTCTTCTGAATTGCTTTTTATTTTCTTCTGTGTATATTTTATTGATGCACTTTTCTTTCTTTTTATGTGTGTCTCTATTACTATCTATCAATTCGCTATTCTGATACCTTTGCAAATAAAGTCTTTCATTGTGACACAGCAAAAATTCATTGGAAACTTTTGAGCAGAGGCTGGACAACCACTTGTCAGATTTATTACAATGGGGATTCCTTTTGGGGTATAGGTTGGATTAGATGGCCATTGAGTTTTGTTCCAACTGTCAAAATTCTGTGATTCTGTATATCTTTACTTCCCTCCCATGTCCATCATCTACCCTCCTCTTCCCCTTCCCCCCACCAGTTCAGTCATTCTCACAATACTTCACCTTGACCCATTAACCAGTGGCCTAGGAAAGTCCTTCCCAAGCCTGCTCTGGTCTCCCAACTTCCATCAAGAAAGACCCCTATCTAGGCTCTAGGACTATATCAACTCCTTCATGTTTTGGTCTTCTGATATCTAATCCTTCTTCTAGGGAGTCTCCATGCTTTTGTCCCTGGAAGCAGACATTTTGCTTGAGTTGGCCCTCTATGCTGGCCAGTTGACTGGAAGCAGATTTCAATAAGTAACTCTTCCTAAATGGCATAAGTCATGATGGGGAAATTGGGTCTTTCATCTATGCCCTACATTGGCCTGGGAGTTGTGGCTCTGGTCAGCAGATTTATCTTAGTCTGGGGCCATATGTTACATACACTGATGGCCCTTTCCTTCTAGATTCTTTTGTTTTCTGGTTCTGTTGCTGTGCCCCTTTGTATGGCTGCTCTATCTCTCCACTCATTTTTTCATGGGGAACTAGAAAACAAATTCTGGAAACCCAAATTCTAAATACTTTTCTAATTCTCCATTCAGAATCCAGCCACTTTTCCACCTCTGAGAGATGTCATTGCCTGTATTTTGTTCCCTACATCCCAACATTGTCTTCTGGATACTATTATGTTTTTAGCATCAACTCAAATGGCATAGTGGATGGAGAGCTGTCCTTGAAGCCACGAATTGAGTTCAAGTCCCACCTATGATCCTAGGCAAGTGATTTAGGGTCTCAGTCTTCTAGACAACTCTCTAAGACTACAATAGTCCAGAAGGGCACCAGTCTTCATTGGTAGATGGAATTTCCTCTCCCAGGTATTCTGGATACCTGTAAAATCATAGGTCCATTCCCTATTCCTGACTACAAATAAGAATGCATGGTCACACCACAGTTTCTTTAATATATGTTCTCATTGCACTGAATAACTGGATGGGGTAATAGAATAACTATGTCAGAAGTTGTCCAGTAAATCAGTAAATGGAAAATATTCCATAGAAACAGCTGGGAGGGTGGAATTAGAAGTGAAGAAAATATTCACAAGATATTAGTATTCAGATGGAATGAAGACCAGGCAGTTTAACAGAGATGGTGAGGCCATAAGGCCAGGCTGAAATGAGGAAATCATAAATAGGATATGAAAGGGAACGTAGATCATTTAAGGCAATGCCATCATTTTGGAGATGAGGAGACTGAGTCTCAAGGAAGTTAAATGCCTTGCTTAAGGTTACACAGGGAGTAAGGAACAGAGCTAAGATTCAAACCCAGGACCTCTTATCAGATCCAGGTCTGTTTCCAATACATCACACCATTGAATGTTGTGTTGGACTAACTATTTAGTGGTTAGAGTGAGCTCAAGTCCAGTGTTGGGAAGTAGAAATCCCCTTGTTGGCATTTGTAATAACTATGTTAGCTTTTTGTCTTTTTTCTCTTAGTCTGTGATTTCATTTATATAGGGAACTCCTGGCAATGAAACATCCTCTATCACTGTAGAATAGCAACTGTCCTGCAATTTATAGCCTTGGATACCTGTACGGGACAATGAGAAGTTATGTGACTTAGGCAGGGTCCCACAGCTAACACTTATCAGAAGCATGACTGGAACCCAGATCTTTCCTGTTCTAGAGCTTTATTAGGTGCTTACTGAGTGCTTAAATTTTCCTGATCCTCTTAATCATAATCATTTTTTATTTATTCAGCATATATTTACAATGTGCATGCAACTCCCAATAAATTATAAACCTTGAGAATAAGGTCTATTTTATTTTTGTCTTTGGATCTCTAGCACCTATCATGGTACTTGGCACTTCTTGATTGATTATCATGCCTCTTTGTATATGCGTATATGTGTTTTATCCTCCCTGTGAGACTTGACAGCAAGGGTTCTGTCATTTCCTTATCTGTTCATTAAAGGCATTAAGCAATATTATTTGAATACTGCAAGAGTGAGACAGTTTTGAAGTACTGCCACTACTGTTCTTTCTGAAAAAATCTCTAGTAGTCCTGATAACTATGGGAGATAAAACAGGATTAGGGCTCAGTTGAATTTAAGTCAACAAACACTTCTTAAGTGCCTACCATGTATCAAGTATTGCACTAAGTGCTTGGAATAAAAATAAATCAATCAGACCTTACCCTCAAAGAGCTTATATTTCACTGAGGATGGGAATGTGGAGGGAATAAGGCAAGAAGACATCATGTATACAGATAAGTCAAAACAAAATATATATGAAGGAAACAGAAAGTAATTTCAGAATAGAGTTTTCTGACACTTGGGGGAAAAGCAGGGAGTAACTCTTGAAATGAACCTTAAATGGAGTTGGAAATTTGAAATGGTAGTTAGAAGGGACAACATTCCTGGAATGGAAGATAATATGGCCTGTGAAAAGGCATGGCCATGGGATGCAGAATATTGTATGTAGGGAACAGAAAGAAGGATATTTTGGCTAGAACAAAAAGTATGGGAGAGGGAATCATACGAAATAATTCTGAACATGTTAAATTCAGATTGTGAAGAGCTGTACATTTCAGATAGAGGAGATTATATTTCATCCTAATGTCAGTTGAGAATCACTGAAGCTTCTTGAGCATTTGAAATGGCATGACCAAACTTGTGCTTTGGGAGTGTTACATTGGAAGCTTTATGAAAGATGGATTAGACCCAAAGAGATTAAAAAAGGTGGGGGAAGGACCTATTTGTACAAAAATATTTTTGTAGTGGCAAAGAACTGGAAATTGAGGGGATATCCATCAATTGGGGAATGGCTGAACAAGTTGTGGTATATGAATGTAATAGAATACTACTGTTCTATAAGAAATGATGAGCAGGTGGACTTCAGAAAAACCTGGAAAGACTTCCATGAACTGACGCTGAGTGAAGTGAGCAGAACCAGGGGAACATTGTGAACAGTAACAGCAACACTGTGTGATGACCAACTCTGATAGCTCTTCTCAGCAATACAATGATCTAAGACAATTCCAAAAAACTCAAGATAGAATATGCTACCCATATCCAGAGAAAGAACTATGGAGTCTCAATGCAGATCAAAGCACACTATTTTCTCTTTTTTTCTCATTGGTTTTTCCCTTTTGTTCTGGTTCTTCTTTAACAATTTAACTAATGTGGAAATAAGTTTAATATGATTGTATATGTATTGTGTATGTATAGCCTATATCAAATTCCATGCCATCTTGGGGAGGGGGAGAAGAGGGAGGGAGAAAAAAATTTGGAACTCAAAATCTTATAAAAGTGAATGTTGAAAACTATCTTTACATATAATTGAAAAGAATAAAATACTATTAAAGAAAAAAAAGAAATGATGAGCAGAATGATTTCAGAAAAACCTGGGAAAATTTATATGAACTGATGCAAAGCGAAGTGAGCAGAACCAGGAGAACATTGTACACAGTAACAGCAATATTGTAACAATGACTTAGTTATTCTCAGCGACACAATGATCCAAGACAATTTTAGAGGACTCATGATGAAAAAATGCTATCCACCTCCAGAGAAAGAACTGATGGAGCCTGAAGGCAGATCAAGCATACTATTTTTTTTTTCACTTTCTGTAGTTTTGGAGGTGTTTTTTCCCTCTGTGGTTCTGTGTCTTCTTTCACAACATGATAATCTGGTAATATGCTTTGAATGATTGAACACATATAACCTAAAAAATAATGAAAAAGTAAAGAAAAAGAAGATGGATTAGAGAGGGGAAAACTGTTGACAAGGAGGAAGGATAGAGAGGACAGAAATTAAGTTGAGAGGCTGAAGAAGAGCAGCAGCCATGTGAGCAGAGAAAAGAGAATGGATGGGAAAGACAGAGATAGAATGGACTAATGTTCCCATATCTGTCTTTTGTAGACAGAACAAACAAGCAAAGAGAGGCCAAAGGGCTCATTTAAGGTCACACACTGAGCAGAGAAGAACAAGAACACAAACCAGGCTTCCTAACTCGTGTCCAGTGTTTTGACTTTGTGGCTACATGGGCCTGATGGATTTCTTGGCCACAGAGACCACAAAGGCTCCCAAAGGGAACGATTAATCTTTTTTGGAAACATCAGGCTCCAAGTTTAAGTCCTCTTGTCCAAGAGTATGATTATGTAGTTATGATATAGCCTACATTTGTAGCACTGTCTGCAGGAACATCTGTGCCAAAGCTAATGTAATGTCTTGAATTAAAGAGCTATTTCTCATGACCACCCTGGATTTTAGAATTAATTGTGGCCACCTGGACTCTGCCCAGCACCATTTCATAACCTAGTCTTTTCTTGCATATGAAGAAACCACAGCAGCTTAGCAGGCCATTATTTCTCAAGGGTTCATGAGAACCTCGGCTTCGTTCCCTGTCTGGGAAATAGTTAGGCAAGCACCCATGTTGAAACTTCCAGTGACTTTGGGAACAAAGTGGAGGTTTCCTGAGGTTTTATCCTGGTGCACAACAAGCTACTTGCTCTCTGTTTGTATGTATATATGTATGTGTATGTATATGTATATATGCACATATAAATATACACATACGCATATATATCCATGGAGATGGAAATTAATATTTTAACTTTGTAATACATTTTGTATTTAGTATTCTGTGTTAATGGTGATGTTTCTCTTCTCTTCTCCTCTTCTTTAAATAAATGAAACTTAAGCTCTTGAGGGTATAGTTTGTCTTTGCAGCCCTTGAACTTGAAACAGTGTTTGAAACTTATTTGACATTTAACAAATGATCATGGGTTGAATGAGTAAATGAATGGAAAAAATCCTAGAGAACATCTAAACATCTGGTTGCTCTACCCTTTCTTTTTCCACATTAAGAAACTGAGACCTAGGAAGAATGTAAGCTCCTTGAGGACAGGTACTGTTTCATTTTTGTCTTTGCGTCACCACAGTTCAGCACAATGCCAGGCACATAAAAGAAACTTAGTTAATGTTTACTGCTTGATGGGAACTTGGAGGTTTCACCTCGTACTGATAAGGTTAGCAAATATGCAAAAGGATAAAATTGGTAAATGTTGGAGGAGCTGTGGCAAGACAGGCACACTAATGCACTGTTGGGAGAGCTATGGATTGGTCCAACCATTTTGGAAAGCAATTTAAAACTATGACAGAAGAGTCATTGAGTTGTACATATCCTTTGACTCATCCAGAAGTCATTAAGTTCATGTTGTTTAGTCGTGTCTGACTCTTTGTGACCACATATGGAGTTTTCTTGGCAAAGATACTGGTGTGCTTTGCCATTTCCTTCTCCAGTGGATTAAGACAAATAGAAGTTAAGTGACTTGCCCAGGGTCATAAAGTTAGATTTGAACTCAGGTCTTTTTAAACTCCAGACCCAGTGTTCTCTTCACTGAACTACCTTCTTACCTCCAATTAAGTTATACATAGCCTTTAACTCAGTGATCCTACTACTGAGCATATATTGCCAGTAAGTCAAAGACTAGAAAAATTCTCTCTCCATAGACAAATTTTGGTATATGCATATATTTGTAGCAGAATTTTAATGCAAGAATCTAGAAACAAAGTAGGGGCCCTAAAATTGAGGATTGGCTTAAAAAATTGTGGTATGTGAATAAAGAGGAATGTTATTGTTACAAGAAATGCAGACATAAAAAATGCAGAGAGACTTGAGGAGACTCGTAAATCTGCTGCAGAGCAAAATAAAATAAACCAAGACAACAATTTAGATAGTGACCACAATAATATAAGGAAAAAGAACAATGGGAGGCATCATATCTCTGATCAAGGCAGCAAACAATATTAACAGCAGAGGACTGATGATGAAACATATCTTCTCAACAGAGAGGTAATGAATCTTAGACATTCAGTGATGTTTTATTTAACTACACTTTGTTATAGGGGAGAGCTCCATTCTATATGAGGACAGAGGAGATCATTTGAAAATGACATCAAAATTAAAAAATCATCAACAAAATATTTATTTTTTTCTTATTTTCTTATTTAATATTTTAGTTTTCAACATTGATTTTGACAAGATTTTGAGTTACAAATTTTCTCCCCATTTCTACCCTCCCCCTTACTCCAACATGGAATATATTTTGATTGCCCCATTCCCCAGTTAGCCCTCCCTTCTGTCACCCCACTCCCCCCCATCCCCTTTTCCCTTACTTTCTTGTAGGTCAGGATAGATTGCTATGCCCCATTCCCTATATATCTTATTTCCCAGTTGCATGCAAAACCAACTCTTTTTTGAGCATCTGCTTTTAAAATTTGAGTTCCAAATTCTCTCCCCTCTTCCCTTCACATCTACCCTCCCTAAGAAGGCCAACAATTCAACATAGGCCACACATGTATCATTATGTAAAACACTTCCACAATAATCATGTTGTGAAAGACTAACTATATTTTGCTCCTTCCTATCCTGTCCCCCTTTATTCAGTTTTCTCCCTTGAGCCTCTCCTTTTTCAAAAGTGTTTGCTTTTGATTACCTCCTCCTTCTATCTGCCCTCCCTTCTATCATCCCCCCTTTTTTATCCCCATCCCCCTACTCTCCTGTGGGGCAAGATAACCAATTGAGTTCGTATGTTATTCCCTCCTTAAGTCAAATCAATGAGAGTAAGATTCACTCATTCCCCCTCACCTGCCCCCTCTTCCCTTCCAACAGAACTGTTTTTTCTTGCCACTTTTATGTGAGATAATTTACCTCATTCTATCTCTCTCCTTCTCCCTTTCTCAATATATTCCTCTCTCACTTCTTAATTTTATTTTATTTTTTTAGATATCATCCCTTCGTATTCAACTCACCCTGTGCCCTCTGTCTATATATATGTATATTCCCTTCGACTACCCTAATACTGAGAAAGTAGCATGAATTGCACACATCATCTTTCCATGTAGGAATGTAAACAAAACAGTTCAACTTTATGATTTCTCTTTCTTGTTTACCTTTTCATGCTTCTCTTGATTCTTGCATTTGAAAGGCAAATTTTCTATTCAGCTCTGGTCTTTTCATTGAGAAAATTTGAAAGTCCTCTATTTTATTGAAAATCCATATTTTGAAAGTCAAATTTTCTATTCAGCTCTGGTCTATTCACTGAGAAATAATGAAAGTCCTCTAATTTTGTTGAAAATCCATATTTTGCCTTGGAGCATGATACTCAGTTTTGCTGAGTAGGTGATTCTTGGTTTTAATCCTAGCTCCATTGACCTCCAGAACATCATATTCCAAGCCCTTTGATCCCTTAATGTAGAAGCTGCTAGATCTTGTATTATTCTGATTGTATTTCTACAATACTCAAATTGTTTCTTTCTGGCTGCTTGTAGTATTTTCTTCTTGACCTGGGAAATCTGGAATTTGGTGACAATATTCCTAGGAGTTTTCTTTTGGGGATCTTTTTTCAAGAGGCGCTTGGTGGATTCTTTCAATTTCTGTTTTACCTCTGGTTCTAGAATATCAGGGCAATTCTCCTTCATAATTTCTTGAAAGATGATGTCTAGGCTCTTTTTTTGATCATGGCTTTCAGGTAGTCCAATAATTTTTAAATTATCTCTCCTGGATCTATTTTTCAGATCAGTGGCTTTTCCAATGAAATATTTCACATTGTCTTCCATTTTTTCATTCCTTTGGTTCTGTTTTATAATATCTTGATTTCTCATAAAGTCACTAGCTTCCACTTGCTCCAATCTGATTTTTAAGGTGGTATTTTCTTCAGTGGTCTTTTGGACCTCCTTTTCCATTTGGCTAATTCTGCCTTTTAAGGCATTCTTCTCCTCATTGACTTTTTGGAGCTCTTTTGAGATTTGGGTTAGTCTATTTTTTAAGGTGTTATTTTCTTCAGTACTTTTGGGCATCTCCTTTAGCAAGTCGTTGACTTGTTTTTCATTATTTTCTTGCATCACTCTCATTTCTCTTCCCAATTTTTCCTCTATTTCTCTTACTTGCTTTTCCAAATCCTTTTTGAGGTCTTCCATGACCTGAGACCAATTCATATTTTTCTTGGAGGCTTTTGATGTAAGCTCTTTGACTTTGTTGACTTCTTCTGGCTGTATATTTTGATCTTCTTTGTCACCAAAAAAAGATTCTAGAGTCTGAGTCTGAGTCCTTTTTCACTGCCTGTTCATGTTCCCAGCCAACTATTTGACCCTTGAGCTTTTTGTCAGGGTATGACTGCTTGTAGAGTAGAGAGTGCTTCTTCCCAAGCTTTAGGGGCTGCACTGCTGTTTTCAGAGCTACTTCTCCTCCACCATCACCACAGGATCTGTCACAGCAGCATTCCTCCTCCCCCAAGAGCCACCAACCAGGACTGCAATCCAGATCCAAGCAGGGCACAGCAAGAGAACCTGCCTTTGTTCCCACAAAGTGCTCCTTGCATTCCCACTCTGATCTGCTGCTTGATTCCTCCCACTGTATGAGCTAGGGTCTTGGGAAGCAGCTGATGCTGGAGTTCTGGAAGCAGCCACAGGAGCTTCCTGCTGCCACTGCCACCACCACCACTACCACCTCTGCTACCCCCAGGGCTGGGGCTGGACGGCTCTCACCGCTATCCAGCAGTTTTCCCACTAACGTGCAATGTGGTCTTTGGTATTTGTGGGTTGAGAAGTCTGGTAACTGCCACAGCTCAGTGATTCATGGCCCTCAGGCCTGCTCTCCCCAACTCCCTGTCTGGTTGGTCCTGGTGCGGCTCATGCTGGGCTGTAGTCTGCTCCCAGCACCATGAGATAGACCCTTCCCAGTGACCATCCAGGCTATCCTAGGCTGGAGACCTGCTTCCCTCTGCTATTTTGTGGTTTCTGCAGCTCTAGAATTTGTTCAGAGCCATTTTTTATAGGTGCTTGGAGGGATTTGGGGGAGAGCTTAAGTGAGTCCCTGCTTTCCTGCTGCCATCTTGGCTCTGCCCCAAAAAAATATTTATAAAGAAGGAAAAGACAGAATTAAAATTATACAACTTACTCCAAATCCATATAGCTAATAATTGGAAGAACCAGGACTAGAACCCATGTCTCTTGAGTCCTAGATCTTTGTGCTCTTATAGCTGCTAATAATGGCAGCAGCTCATATTTTGTTTGTTTCATAAACTATTTTTCTTTGGTTGAAAGAATGCTTGAGTCAAATTCATTCAGCAGGGGTTGTGAGCACCCCTAAACCTTAACAGTATGATTCTAGACAAGTCACTTGACCCCGTTTGCCCAAGTTTCCTCATCTATAAAATGAGCTGGAGAAAGAAATGGCCAACTCCTTTAGCATCTTTGCCAAGAAAATTCTGAATGGGGTCATGATGAGTAGGGCACTCCTGAAATAAATGAACAACAACGTACATAGTCTACCTATTCTAGTCTATTTTCGGAATGGTTGTGCACAGGAGGGTTTTTACAACATGGGTTTCCTTCCTTATAATCGCTTAGTGCTCTGAACCACTTTCCCTTACCACCCAGTTAGTCTGTCCTAGGGAATGAAAGACATGTTAACTTCAAACTCAACAAAATGCAATTAGCCAAGAAAATCTACAGGGATTGGGGCTGTTGTTGTAGTTTGTTCTCTAAGAACAATGACATGAGGAGGGCAATTCGCTTGCAAGAGAATTGGATTTAAATGGGACAAGGCTGTGCAAAATCATCAGCCTCACTTTTTCCTCCAGGGTCATGGGAATCCAGTGGCAAGACGTAGATCAAGATGGCCTGGCAATGGGCCAGAATGCAGTGGAAGATGTGGCCCTTTTAAGCTAAGGTCTTTTCCAGGACCAATTTGTCTGAGGCAACATCCATCCAATAATTAAAGGCTAGGTAAGAATTGAGGCAAAAGATGGCCTAGTTTGCCTCACAAAAGAATCAGTCTGGGATGGAAAGACCCTCAGAGTTTCTGGCCAGAAGAGAAGCTACTGCTATTTACATTCAATCTGAGCCATCAAAACCCAAACAATGAACAAGTGAGGCTTGGACTGCAACCTATTTATTGGCCAATCCATGAAAGCCAAAATGATTGGGGTTTAAAGGCATAATCAAGTGGCTCTACTTGGATGGCAATGGGCTTTATCAAATTCTGGTTTTTCAGAGCTAAGAAATCATAAACGAAAACTACATGAGACAAAGGAGTTAATTGTCCCAGGTTTTTGAGAGGGGGTGGAGCATGAGGAGCAGGAGGAAATGGAGGAGGAACAGAAGAGAAGGGAAGAAGGGAAATGAAACCATAAATTCCAAAACATAATGTAAATTACTTGTTAAATGGTGCATACTCCTCTTTTATTGCTGCAAATAACTGAGAGGTGACTGTAGTTGCTTGCAGAGGACTTAAAACCAGAGCTTGAGTTTATAGTCATTTCATGAAGAAATCACCTCAGGAAAATGCAAGGGTCATTACTTTGAAATGGTGTGTGGTAAGCACTAGGGTCATGGCTTGTCCAAGAAACTGAGGCAGCTAAATACCTATTGCACCAAAAGACTGGAGGATATCCATCAGGCTAAGACCCTAGCCCAGGGATTCTCAAACTCTTTGGGGCCTTGTAGGCTTTGGCTTTTAATAAGTTTTATCTTAACCCTTATTGAGCATGCAAGGAAATAAATTTTAGACTATACTTTCATATTAGAAATGTATATTTCTTATTTATTTATTAGAAATATAATATAATAGTCATTTACCAAATATTCCACATAAGCTTCTCATACTCACTGGGGGCATATGCACCTCATGTGGGGATAACTTGCTCTAGTTTTGTAATTACCCCTTCTGGCAAACAGCAGAAGAGGGGAGAATTTAGAACTGGAAGGGCCCAAGAAATCGTCTAAATACCCCGTGCCCAAGGTCAAAATGAATGACAACTTTAAACCTACTGTATAATGTACAGGTTGATGGTTTTTCCCATTGGTATTCTTCCCAGGCCCAATTCTCTTCTGCCTCCATTAACATTATTTCTCTCTGTTAAATTCCTGAGGTGTTCAGGGATTCCAAGAAAAAAGTTTGGGAGGAGAATATATCTCTTCCCTCTTCCAGTTTTGTGGGCCCTGGGGGTTATATAAGTAAAATATTCATAAAAAGAGCTTTTATTCTGTGGGAAGGAGATGACCTGAGGTATGGAGACTTCTAAAGTGAAGTAAGGACTTGTGTATTGTGTATTGAGGCTGCTCTACATAGAAATACAGGGTTGATGGAAGTTGCCTTCGGTATTCCTAGATGCCCGTATCACTCTTTACTCCTTCAGCTCTTCAGACACTTGTAGTGTACCCTATTCCTGCATGGTGTAGTGGCAGGGGTGCTTACTGGACTATGGGCTCAAATTCCAGCTCTGTCACTTTACTTATGTGACCTTGGAGAAGCAATTTCACCTCTCTCTAGGCCTCAGAGTCCCCATCTGTAAAATGATTTTTGGATGATTTCCTAAGCCCCTTTTAGCTCTGATATTCTGTGATTCTGTGGATCTTGCTCATATCTGGTTGTTAAGCGACAGTTGTTAATTAGAATATTAACTGATAACTAGTATGATGTTTAGTGGAAAAAATACTGGACAGTGTGATTAATTTGTTGTGTGACCCTACAAGTCATTTCTTTCTTTGGGCCTCAGTTTGTATGTGTATACACACACACACACACACACACACACACACACACACACACGCATACACACACAAACATATATATTTTAGATATAATATATATTTATATAAATATTACATATTTGTATTATAGATTATGTAGATTTAGATTATAGATTTATACATAGTTGTAATTTATAGATTAGTAAATTTATAAATTAATAAGGTTGAGCTGATGAACTTAAAGCCTTCTTCTTGTTCTAACAGTGTCTTCCTTTTGTTAATTATTTTGTATTTATCTTGTGTCTAGATTGCTTTCTATATGTTTGCTTATATGTTGTTTCCTCCATTAGATTGTAAACTCCATGAGGACAGGGACTATCTTTTTTCTCTTTTTGTGTCTCTAGCATTTACCACACTATGTGGCATAGAGTAAGTGCTTAATAAATATTTTTTGGTTGATTGAGTGGTAAAATGTTGGTATTAAAAAACAGCTCTTTGCCACTATGGGAAACTTAGAATCAGTAAAAGTGCTTTGCAATTCCAAGCCAAACTCCTTAACATTTTAGTTTTTCCCCCAATTACATGTAAAGACAATTTTTAACATTCTTTTTTTTAAATGTTGTGTTCCAAATTTTCTCCTTCCCTCCTTTCCTTTCCCCCTTCCTGAGGTGGTAAGTAGTTAGATACGGGTTATACATGAGCGATTATGCAAAATATATTTCCCTATTAGTCATGCTGTAAAAGAAAACACAGACGTAAAAGGAGAAAAACACACCCACACAGAATACTGAAAGTGAAAAATCGAATGCTTTGATCTGCATTCAGGCTCCATTGGTTCTTTCTCTGCAAGTGGATAGCATTTTTCATCATGAGTCATTTAAAATTGTCTTGGATCATTGCATTGCTGAGAAGAGCTAAGTCATTCACAATCGGTCATTGTTATGCTATTGCTGGAATGTGGGTAAAGTCCTGGTCGTCCCACCCTAGTGGGACTTTAGGAATATATTGTAAATTCAAAAGTTCCTAAAATTAGGTAGTGGGGTCAGACAAAGAACATGGATCCAGTTAAACTCTGAAGTTTTGATTCAGAGTGTGTTCAGAAAACAAAATGTCCTTGGTCTGGCTCTTGCCCAATGTCATACATCCGTCTTTGAAACAAGGGAGTGTATTGCCTTAGGAGGAATCTACTTGTAGCCATCTGGTTTCAAAATGTTTCCCAAATGTTACAGTCTTTCTCGTAAAGAACTAAGTGAATCTGCTAGGAAACTGATGTAGTCCAGTGAAAACTGCAGACTTTGGACTATAGGGCTATTGCTAAAAAGCACAGGGGGCCATAAGAAAATCTGGGTTGTGACCCAAATATAGAGCATATTTTCAGTTTCCGACCCACTCCTTCTTGGCCCATAGCAGTGGTCCTTTGGCAAAAACCACAATTTTTCCCACTCAAGTCCAATCTTTCCTTTCTTGTCCCTACCTTCTCACACCTTATAGGATCATAGATCTGGAGCTAGAAGGGACCACAGAGGCCATCTAGTCTAACGTCTTATTTTTACAGGTGAGGAAACTGAGACCCAGAGAAGTTAAGTGACCAAGGCTACACACGTAGTAAGTGGTAGAAAAGGAATTCAAACTCTGAGCTTCTGAGTATGAGGGCAACTCTCTTTCCACCACTCTACACCTTCTCTCTCAGTGCACTTTAGACTTGTACTCTTTTCTCTGGGTCTGTGTAGGGCATTTGTCCATGGCAAATTTGTACACGACTGAAAACTCTTAGGGATGCTAGGTGATGAAATGAATAGAGTGCTGGGCCTGGAGTCAAGAAGACTGACCTTCCTGAGTTCAAATCCAGCTTCAGAACCTCCACAAGTCACTTAACCTTATTGTTTGCCTCAGTTTCTCATCTGTAAAATGAGCTGGAGAAGGAAATGGAAAACTATTCTAACATCTTTGCCAAGAAAACCCCAGATGGGGTCATGAAGAATCTGAAATGACTGAACAGCAAGAAGCAAAACTCTTAGTACCAAGGGATCTTAAATATTATAAAAATTTGCTAAATGGCTTCTGCTAGATGTTCCTTTTCCCTCCTTATTTCATCCTGCACTCTCTTTCTCCTCACTTCTAAGCTCACTGCAAGGCTGAGGCTGGGGCAAATCTGGCTGATGTCAATAATTTGGATATGTTACTATCCCTCCAACATTAACGTGAGCTGGAAAAATATTGCTTTAGCTGCAGGCTGGGGTGGAACTGCAGATGTGTTTTTCTTTACCACCTATAAGGAATAAGTAGCTGCTTTCTCAGATTTTTACCCTAGGAGAGGAATTTAGTCGAACATGTTTGTTCAGGGACTGATTCAGTACTTTCCTATAATCTTCTGGCTAACATTCCAAATCTTCAAGATCAGCTGAAGTGTCTTATTGCCGTAACACCTGGGGAATACAATTATGTCCTACTTTTGAAGATAAGTTCTGATTAAGGGTGCCCCACACCCTCCCTCAGAGGTTTTCTCCAATGTTGAAGCATTCTCAATGTCAGGAAATTCTTCCATGTAGCCTATATTGCTCCTGGAATGGGGCAATACCATCTGTTCACCATTTAGTTCAAAGGTCACCATCCTTTAGTTGGTAATGTGTAATAAACATAATAATAAATGACTTTTGTATACAGCTAGGTCCTCCCTCATTATAATGAATCCCTGAAGTGGTTGCATTAATGGAATTCACCCTACATATTTTCATTGGGCAGGAACCACTGACCATATTTTTTTTTATAAATTTATTTTTAGTTTTCAACATTCACTTCCATAAGTGTTCAATTTTCTCTGCCTCCCTCTCTTCCCCCCTCCTCAAGATGGCACGCAATCCAATATAGACTCTACATATACATTCTCATTAAATATATTTTCACATTAGTTATGTTACATAGAAGAATTAGAACGAATGGGAGGAACCATGAGAAAGAAAAAACTAAACTAAACAAAAAAAGAGAGCAAATAGTATGCTTTGATTTTCATTCATACCCCATATTTCTTTCTGTGGATGTGGAGCATATTTTAAATAATTATAACTGAATAGTGTGATTGTCCATGCATGTGGCACTAATAGGTACCGAGATACATTTCTTTAAGGTTTACACACATTTGTACTGAGCTACTTTGCAACAATGCTATGAGGGAGGTACTATAGATGTTATGATTTCTGGTTTACAGATAAAGAAAATGAGGATCGGATAGATTAAATTAGCTTGGGATGGTTTATGGGATGCTCAGGCCCCAGCCCTAAGGTCATGTCTCTGGAAGTTTCCCAATTTCTTGGTAAGCCACTACCCTGTGGGAAAATTTTCTCTTGTTGCAAAACACATTCTTTTATCAGAACAGACACAGCAATGCCTGGTCCAAGGATTTTTGTCCCTGGCTTGCCCGAGTTCTCTCCCTTGCACCAGATGCCTCAGGTCCATGCCTCTGACAAGTCCGGTATCAACAAAGTTATCTCTGCAGAATCCCCGCACCTCCCTACCCATAGCTCCCAAAGACACCTGGACCCCTCGATTGCCTAATGAGCATCCCTGGCATTCCTTTTCCATGTAAGCCCCAGCACCATCCTCACTGTCATTCAGGTTCCCTAAGAGCTCTTGTCTGCTTCTAATACACTTTTTGCCACTCGTCTAAGAGGAGGCTTGAGTGTGTGAATTCATTCCAGGCAACTCTGCCTTGGCATTCTCGGGGTCCCAGCACCCCCAGACCTCTTCATGGTCACACAACTGGTAATTGTCAAAGGCAGGGTTTGGGGCTATCCCTAATAGGGCTCTCCTAATGCCAGACTTCTATTTTGAAAGGGTTTAGTCCAAGTTTGAAGCAAAGGAAGGATTACTCCTATAAGCTCCCTGAGAGCAGGGACCACACTTCATGCTTTTCTGGTGATCTCCCTAGTATCTACCCAGGACTGGCCACATCACAAGTATCCTTGAAGCCTTTGTTGAACGGGAGTTACGCAAGAGTTATGGAGTCAGGAAGATCTGAGTTCAAATCTGACCTCAGTCACTTATTAGCTGTCTGACCCTGGACAAGTCACTTAACATCTTTCTGTCTCAGTTTCCCCATCTCTAAAATTAAGATAATAGCACTTACCTCAGTGCTCTTATGAGGATAAAGTGAGATGATGTCTCACAGCATTTTCAAACCTTAAGGTACTATATTAATGCTAGCTATTATTATTATTTGTGTCATGGAGCACAACGGTGATCTGGTGAAACCTATAGACCCCTTCCTATGTTTTTAAATGCATAAAATAAAATTTATAGGTTTACCATGGAAGCTAATTGTATTGAAATCAACTTATAAGAGTTATCAAAAAAAATTTTTTTAAAAGGTTCAAACACCCTTGGTTAAGAATCCTTATTTTAGAAGCTAAATGCTCCCCCCCAGCCAGGTTGTGTGGAGAGCTAATGAAGTGAGCTTCTTTCTCTACCTTTGATTCTCTTCTGTCTCAGATGACAAAATGATGGTACTTGGGTCATAGTGACCCCTTCTCAAGGGCTATGGTGAGAAGGATGCCCCTATTCTTTAATGTAATTGTGACCCAGATTTCAAGCCTGAGGCATTTTTTGCGTAATGCCATTGGGCAGGATTTCTAATTTGGTGGAGCATGAATCTTAAATAGCCAACATACACTCTAACATAATGAATAAAAAGGTAAAGTCCTACAGAGAGGCCAAACAGGCCCATCTAAGCACTAGTATTCCTCATCTGTGACTGGACTTCATCGCTGAGCTCCCTGTCTCTTTCTCCCCTCAAACTAGTGGATAGCCAGAGGTAGAAGGCAGAGCTGGGTTAGGCCAGAGAGGGCTGGATTGGAGGTGAAAGGGACTGACATTTTTCTGGTCTTAAGGAGTGTTGCTCAGAAGTTGGCGATAGCTATGGATGCCTTACCCAGCTGTGCGTGAACCCTGTTAGGGAGATATTAGGAGTGGAGCCTGTCCACTGAACCTTTCTTTAGCATAAATTAGCCTGTCTCTAGTATACAAAAAAGGAACTGAGAAGCCAAACAGTGTTCATAATCTTTATGTAAGCTATTTTAAAAAAAAAAATAAAATTATCTCAGTAACAATCTTCTTTCCCACAATCTTCTTCTCCCACCCTTTACCCCCTGTAGCTATTTACTAGATTTGTAGCTTAGCTACAATGGCCAAGTTTTTTTTTAACTGTATTTTCAGTAAGGCTCACTCAGTTATTCATATTTTGGTCCTACACCCAGCATATTTTTTAGAATAATTATAAGAGGGGGCAGCTAGGTGGCGCAGTGAGTAGAGCACCGGCCCTGGAGTCAGGAGGACCTGAGTTCAAATCCGGCCTCAGACACTTGACACACTAGCTGTGTGACCTTGGGCAAGTCACTTAACCCCAATTGCCCTGCCAAAAAAAAAAAAAAATAATAATTATAAGAATACTCAGCATTTCGATAATGCTCTAAGGTTTGTAAAATACTATAGCTGTGTTACCTCCTCTGATTCTTATGACTGCTCTGTGAGATAGCGCTAATATTCTTCTTATTTTACAAACGAGGAAATTAAGGCTGAGAAGGATTAAGAGACTCGCCTAGGGTTCACACAGCTAGTGGCTGAAGCAGGATTCAAACTCAGGTCTGCCTGATTCCAAGTCCAGGGCTCTATCCACCTTGGATAGTAATAGCCAACATTGATAATAACACTTTAAGGTTTGTAAATACACACATATGTATATATGTAATATACACATGTATATGTACTATATGCATATATGCACATATATCTAATATATACACATATATGATATATACATATATAATTATTTTTGAACTTGACAAAATTCTTATTGAACATTATTAAAGTAAAAACTGTTTACAATGAAAGACATAGAAAGAATCATACATTTAGAGCTAGAAAGACCCTCAGACGCCATTTTACCCAACCCTCCTATTTTATAGATGAGAAACTGAACCCAATGAGCGGAAGCGACTTGCCCAAAGCCACACTGGTAGTAAGTATACACAAAATGATATTGTTATCAGGGTGGCACAGAACAAAGAGTATGGATTTGGAGTCCAAGGACTTGACTGTGAACTCTAGATCTGCCACTTGTTACCTGTATGTATTTGGGCAAATCAGCTTCAACTCTCTGGACCTTGGTCCTCATCTGTAAAATGAGAGGGCTGGAATAAATGACCTCTGAGGCTCCAGTCACTTCTAAATCTGTGATCCCATGATCCGATTTGAGCCTCACAACAACCCCACAAGGTTGTCACTATAGGTAGTTTTAAAAAATCCTTATTTTAGGGGGTGAAATTCACCCCTTCTTAGCAGGGATGAAAGTGACTTGTCACAGAGTTGACAGGTGTCAAGAGTGGAATTCAAACTTACATCTCAGGATTCCAAATGCAATGCTTTCTCCATGTAATGACCTCTATTCAATATCCCATGTCCTCTGAGTCAGAGGTGTTAAACACATGGTCCTTGGGCAGCAGGTACTCCACAACACTTCAGAGTGTGGCTGAACCAGATTGTAATTGGGAAATATTTAATGAAAGGTATAAAATATGGTAAAATATATGTAATATTACAATTGTAAACTAAGCCAATATGTGGCCTGCAAGGATCCTTATGTACAGATTAGTGGCCCCTGTTTCTATTTTAATTTGACACCACTGCTCTAAACTGTTCTGTGTGTAGGGTGAATTTTCATGGTTTTAGCTTCTTATAGAGTCCTTATCATATTGAAAGAGCAAACATTTGGGAAGTGGTCAGTCAAGGACAAGGGTATAATCTGTAGCCAGGGTAATGGAGCCAGAAAGAAAAGTTTCTAGCTCACAGAGAGGACTCGTGATGGTGAATATGTCCCTGGGACCCAATATCTTATTGTCACTGAAAAGCTTCCAGAAGAGGCTACTGGTCAATTATGTCATTGAAGAGTTTCTTATTCAACCAAGCCTCCAAGCTCTAAGCTTCTGTGACTGTAAGTCACTGTGACCATTGAATAATGAAATGCATAGCCATGACAGAGTGGTGGTGTGGTCAGAGCACAAGATTGGGAGTCTGAGGACATGAATTGGAATCCTAGGGAAGTTTCTTGACCTCTCTGAGCCTTTCCTCACCTAAAAAAAGAATGAGGGGTTGGACCAGGTGAGCTCTACAATTCTCTTCTAGCTCAGAATCCTAGGAAATTCCTTTCACTAAGTACCCTTCACCCTTTAAGTAACATACTGGAATAGCCCTTGGAGAATGGTTTTGCATTTGCCTTGGCTGCACTTGGCAATGGTAGCAAAGCAAGCCATTTCTTGATGGAATGTACTAGCCTTGAATATAAGCAGAAGATGGTATTCTTGCACCTCTCATGGTGAAATCTCAGTCATTCAAAAAAGCTAGGAAGCAGACCCACCTCATTTCGAGAGGGCCTTTCTGTAGGGTACATGGGATTCTTTACTTAACTGCTTGTTGCTTCATGCCAGGAAGTTAGCAAGAGGATTTCCTGCTTGTTAGAGGCACATCATCTCTGGTACTCTACATTGAGTTCTCTTTCAAGATAATGGGGGATAGGTTTCCTATTATTCACACTGCCCAAGAGATTATTGGAATTAGATTTGTAATTGACTATTGAGATAATATGCTATTATTATGTTCAGACTCACAGAATTTAAGTCGGAAGGAACCACAGCATCCATCTGGTCTACCCCACTGTACTAAGAAAGCAGCACTATACAAAGAACACTGGCTCTTGAGTTGAGACAGAGAGGTATAATAGATAAAGCACTGCACCTGAAATCAGGAAATCCTTAGAAGGTGTCTGATCTTGGGGAAGTCTTTTAACTTCTTGGTGCCTTAATTTCCATACCTGTAAAATGTGGGTGTTGGACTTGACCTCTAAGTTCTCTTTCTGCTTTAAATATTTTATCCTCTGAAGTCAGCGACCTAACTTCAAATCTGGTCTTTGATGCTACTACTTGTGTGATCTTGGGTAAGCTACTCAACCTTTCTGGGTTCTTATCTGTAAAATAAGGGGGTTGAGCCTGATAACTTCTGACATCCCTTCTACTTAGAGCTTTATGATCCTATTATCCCTACCCAAAAAGACTTCCCACTCTTGAGAAATGTTTGAGAAAAGTTTATCCGGTTTCTGTTTAAAGTCCTCCAGTGATGGAGAGGCCATCATTTCTATTTTTTGACAGTTTTTCATTTTATTTCACCAGAACACAAATACAAAATAGAAAAAAGAAATAAAATCATAACTTAAATATTGAAACTTAAATATAAAGAAAGAAAAAAGCATGTCATGTGCATAGTAGAACATAGAAGATTCAAAATATGTAACAATAAATTTTCATTTCAAGAAAACCTGTATGATAAATAGTGCACCTTGTGTTGAGAGTTGTCCATCTTTTCTTTGCTTCCTTCTGTTTTCTTTTGTTCTCTGCTGTGCACTTTTTAACTTTGTTCTTTTTTCCCCTCTCCCTCCCCCCAGAAGGCTACAATATAATTTAGATATGTTTCTTGATATATACATACACATACAGATATATACATACACATACATATATACATGCATATATAGACATATATACTCTATACATACTCTACTCCTGCTCTTTGGTTTTTTTTTATATTTGTACCTATCTTTTGTTTCCTGTCCCTCTTGCCTCCTCTATTTTACTTCTACCTGCTACATCACCTTCCTATTACTTGCCTACCCCGCCTCCTCCACCAACCACCCTGCCCTTCTATTACTTGGCTTCCCCCCTCTAAGGATCCCTCCTCTATCCTCCCATTCCCATCCTTCACCAACTACCCTGCCCTCCTAATACTTGCCTTCCCCTCTCCAAGGATCCCTTTGCTATCCTCCCATTCCCATTGATCTGAACTCTTATTCCCTCATTCTCCCCTCTAAAAATCACTCCCTTGTCCTAATCTCTCCCTTGTCCTCTCCCTCCACACTAAACCCCTACCATTTTATTTCTTCTAAATTTAGAAGACTTTTATACTCTTCTAAATATATATGTATTGTTTCCTCTTACACCCATTTCTGATGAAAGTAGGTTACCAGTACTACCAGCCCTCCTCCCCCATCTAAATCCTCTGTATCTTTTCTTCTCGCACCTCTTTTGTATAAAGTAGTTACTGTTTTTAGCTATTTCTAAATCATTTTACTTTTTAAAATCATATCATGTTTAGGTTTATCCCCCTCTTTCTTATGAGCTCAACAATTATTAATAAGAATGTTAGACATCCATTTTACATTTTATCAGTCTCTTCTTATGAATCCCTCATAGTCAGTCTTTGGTACGTACCTTATGTTTCTCTTGGTTCTTCTATGTTGAATCTTCTAATAAGTTGGGGATTCTTTTTAACAAAGTCTTGAAAGTCTGAGGATTTGTCAAATGTCCATTTTTTTTTCATTCAAAATAATACTGAAATTTGAAGGGTATGATTATTTTCAGCCAGAGCCCCAGGTCTTTTGCTCTTCAATATATTGTGTTCCAAGACCTGTGGCCCTTTAATGTCTCTGCTGCTAGGTCTTGTATAATTCTAATTGTGGCACCATCATATTTAAATTGTTTTAATCTTGATGCTTTTAATATTTTATCCTTGAGCTGGGGGTTCCAGAATTTGACAATGATATTCCTATGAATTTTCCTCATAGGATCTCTTTTAAGTGGTATTTGATGGATTTTCTCTATCTCTGCTTGCCTGCCTTGTTCTAAGGCTTCAGGACAATTTTCTTTAATTACTTCTTGTATTATTGTATCAAGATTCCTTTTTTGATCATGACTTTCAGTTACTCCGATTATTTTATATTACCTCTTCTTAATCTATTCTCCAAATCTGTTGTTTTTCTTATAAGATGTTTCACTTTCTCTTCTATTTTTTCATTATTCATGCTTTAATTATTTCTTGATCTCTTATAATTTCACTGGCTTCACTTTGCCCAATTCTAATTTTCAAGGTGTCATTTTCCTCCTTGAGATTCTGGATTTCCTTTTCTAATTGGTTGACCTTCCTTTTATAACTTTCTTGTTTTTCATGGATTATTTTTATTTTTTATTTTTACTTTTTCCTCCATCTCTGTCATTTGATTTTTAAAGTCTTTTTTAAGATCTTCTATAAATTCTTTTTGGGCAAGTGACCATTTGACATTGCTCTGTAGGGGTTTCTTTACTTCAATTATCCTCCTCTGAAGATGAACCCTGGTCATCTCTATTCCCATAATAGGTCTCCATGGTTGGATTCTTTCTCCTTTGCCTGTGCATTTTGCGTGTGTGTGTGTGGCAATGACTTGATTTTTGTAATCACCTCTAGCCCTGGGGTATGGGAAATGGTGCCTCTTGCCCCAGATCTTCAGTTCTCTCCTCTAGCCTGGAACCAAAGCCAAACTTCCAACCTCCTGTCCCACAGCTAGGGCCTTTCTGCCCCACTGTTTATGCACTCACAGGGTGTGTGCTGGTTCCTTCTCGCCCCCACCGTTTCTCGAAGCACAGCTGGGTCCGGAGTTCCTCATCAGCAGAGGATCCTGCAATCTTCCTGGGCTCAAAGGCACGACTCCCCTCACTATCCTCGGGTGAAAAGTTCCAGTGGCTGGGACTGAGGCAGCCTCTCAAACCCTGGGGCTTGCCTCTAGTTGCTGAAATGGAACCTAGCCTGGAGGTGTTTACTCCTCACAGGGACCAAACCTGGTCTGGGGTTTTTCTTCAAATCTTCTCAAACTGTCCAAGGAAGTGCCCCTATTTTCTTTGTTTCCACCCACACTTTGTTCACCCTAAGGTGCTATTTTAACTCTTTTGTGGGGGAAAATCTTGAGAGCTTGGAATTTTCTGACATACTCCGCCATCTTCCCAGAATCCTCTCCCGAGGCCATCATTTCTTGAGCCAGCCCATTCTATTTTGGGTAGTTCTTGGTGCAGTGGAGCCTTGAGTTAGAAAGACTTTTCTTCCTAAGTTCAAATCTGGCCTCAGACACTTATTAGCTTCGTGACCCTGGGCAAGTCAAATTAACCCTGTTTGCCTCATTTATCTCATCTATAAAATGACCTGGAGAAGAAAATGGCAAACCACTCTAGTATCTTTGCCTAGAAAACCCCAAATGGAGTCATGAAGAGTTGAATGCAATTGAAACAACTGAACAACAACAAAAATGTTAAGATGTTTTTTCTTGACATTAAGACTAAATTTTATATTTGTACTTTTTGCCTATATTGTTCTTCATTTTGTCCCCAAATAACTCATTTTATAAATGAGGAAACTGAGGTCCAGAAAAGCAAGTTGTTATGCTCAATGTCACACAGATAGGAATTAGCAGAGCCAGCATTTTCTAACTCCTTTCTGGAACCTCAGAGGTCATCTGGTACAATCTGTGTCTATATAAGAATCCTCTCTACAACACAAGAGGCAAGGAGGCACATTGGTGTAACGATTCAGCTAGCAGCCGCTGCAAGGGTGTAAGACCCAACAAGACCAGCAACAAGAGCTGCCAGCACAGGTTCTTTGATCTGCTTTTCTAGGGAAAGCAACTGTAAGGGGTTAACAATCTCAGTTTAATCAAACATATATATATCGTTCACTTAGTTCAGGGTGAAAAGATCAGACCCCTGAACTTCAGAGCAAATACAAACAAATTACAGAGACAATATAAACAGACCAAATCATAGTAGTTAGTTACCAGAGAACCAAGGGGTCTGAGTTAGCAAAGCTGGGGGGCAGTTACAAAGCTTGCCCAAAGTCTCAACACTCCTTCCATGAGTGAGCCCCAAAAGTCAAATACCAACCTTAGATCTTATATACTCATCTCAGGGCCCTGGGGCACTTGATTACCTCAGTGCTGAGAAGCACTCAAACAAAAAACAGTAAAAAGATCCCATTTTATCTGCCCCATTCAAACAAAGGCCAGAATCATTAAAGGCACTAAAGATAAAGACAAGAACAGTAAAAAGCCCCGCCCTGATTACCACTACAACTGGAAAGAACATTGGGGTCAAGATCACAGGAGTTAGGGAACTGAACTCAAATGCTGGCTGTGCCATTATGACCTTGAACAACTTCCTGGGGAACATTTCTTTCGGTCTCATTTCTTCATTTGTAAAGAAAAAAAAAAAAAGGTTGAATAAGATGATTTCCAGGCATTCTTCTAGCTAAAAATCTATTGTCTCTTCATCCTATACCTGACCAGTGGTCATCCAGCCTTTGCTTTGAAACTCCTAGAAGTTTGTGGTAGCTTTACCTCTTATCCTTTGGATAATTCTGATTAGAAGTCTTCCCTTACCTCAACCCCAAATTTGCCTTTTTGCAAATTCTACCCATTATGTCTTATTCTGTCGTGAGTGGAAGAGTGGAGCACAGGGGTGGGGAAGCAGCATGAGTCAAATCTTTCTTCTTTGGCCATCTTCTTTAACCCTATCATGTTTTCCCTAAGTCTTCTTTCTTCCAGGCTAAACAGCTCAGAGTCCCCAAACCAACTCTGCATTCCATCTAATTTTTCAGTAAAGAACAATATAAAACTGGTCAGCTAATCATGTGCTAGCTACAGTCTAAACCAGGGGTCTAAGTTAAGCATATGAAGTCAGTCTTGAATATAGGCCCAATCCTATGGCCACATAGTCAGCGCAAAGCACATTACTAGCTGATGGGAAGAATATTCCAAGATCTGCCCAAAGCTTGTTTAAGTTCTATGTGTTAACCCTCCCCCACGGAGTGCTCTTCTGAAGCCTTCTCATGGCATGGAAGTGACCTTGGGTTCTTGGAAGCTATAATATCAGTAGGGGCATAGAGGCTATATCAATAGGTTTAGTTTGGTTGTACCAAGCTTGAAAGGCTTCGTATACATGTAGCTTGATGGCATAGTAGATAGAGTCAGAAAGACCTGAGTTCAGGCACTTACTAAGCTATATGACAAGTCACTTAACTTCTGTCTGCCTCAGTTTCCTCATCTGTAAAATGGAAATAATACTAGCACCTATCTCCCAGGGTTGTTGTGAGGATCAGATGAGATAATAATTATAAAGCTGAAAATAATTATTTAATAATTATTAATAATAATTATAAAGCACTTAGCACCGTGCCTGGCACATGGTAAATTTGTTGTACGTCTGTCAGCAAAGGAGCAGATTGGCTAAGTGAGGACAAGCTCCCTGTCAGGGTCACCTCGTGGAGGTGAAATTTTCTTCCTTCACATCCAATATCGTCTATCACGATGGGAAAGGTTTGTGAATACCAGAGGGAATCTCCACATCGACAAAACTGTAAAACCTTGAAGTATTTCATGCAATAATAAAAACTTATATTTACAAAGTACTTTAAGGTTTATAAATGGCTTTCCTCGCAGCGATCTATGAGTGCGATAGTGTTCATTATATCTAATTTACAGATAAGGTTGCTGAGGCTTGGACAGGTTAAGTGTCTCACTCTTATATGTTATAACCACTAAATGAATCCCAGTCTCTTTCTCTCTCCATAAAATTTTATTTGCATTGCTAGCTTTTGTTTTTACGTCATTATCATTTCTCAATACCTCTCTCTTTCTACTACCATCCCCTGTGGTGAAGACTTAAAAAGAAAGAGGAAAATAAGGCATTTCAGAAAAATCAGCCAACACTGACTGCATCTGCAGCCTAGGCAATAATCAAAACCTCCCCAGCTGAGAGTGAAATTCAGTTTACTCACCTCTTCTCTAGGGCCAAGCTTGGTCATTACACTTATAGAGAGTTCAGTTTCTCTTTTCTTTTCCTTTTCCTTTTTTTCCCACTTTTTGTCCTTCCTAGTTACATTACTTGAGTCATTATTTTTCTGGTTCTGCTTCACTTTGTATCAGTTCTTATAAATCTCGCCAGGTTTTTCTGAATTTTTCATAGTCATTAGTTCTCATGGAGATTCTGTTACATGCATACAATCCAACTTGTTTAGCCATTTCCCAACCAACTGGTAAGTCCTTTTACGTTGCACCTTCAAAATGTATTGCTTTGCTGTGAATATTTTAGATAGAATGAGATAGAGCATTTTATTAAGAGCTAACTGTGTGCTACACACTGTGCTAAGTCCAATAAGTAAGAGAAATAAAAGCAAGCAAAATAGTCTTGGCCTCAAGAGACTTAAATTCTAATGAGGAAAATAACACAAAAAAGGGAAACATAAGCGGGTGGCATGCCCTTTGTAGCATGTTATGGAGCAGTCAGTGCAGCCTAGAAGCCTGGTCCCAGCAAGGTAAAGCAGAAGTTGATCTATTGCAGCTGTGGGACCCAAAGGTTTAGTCCAGGCTGTGGGTGAGAAAGAGGTGAGGCTCATAGTCTACTCAGAGGCAGCAGTCTGGGAACAGCATATATGGAACATTTCTCTCTGGCTTTGATCTTCTTGGGATTTATTCCTACTAATGGCATCTTTGGGTCAAAGGGTATGGACATTTTAGTCACTTTCTTCACATGATTCCAAATTATTTTACAGAATGTTTGAACTGATTGACAGTTGCATCAACAGTATATTAATGTGCCTACCTTCCTGGAACCCTTCCAGTAATGAAAACTTCTGTCTTTTGTCATCTTTGACCATTTGCTGGCTATAAGGTAAAATTGATGGGGATGGAAGCTGAACCCCCAAAAGGAAAAGACCATGTCTTTGGGATCTGGACCTGAAAAAGGAAAAGCCCTTGGACTTTCCCACATGGCCTAGGTCCCTGGCATTTGCCTGGGGCATCTGGCCCTTCCCAGTCAGTAATCCTTTCATTGTGGCCTTCATTGTCTGCACCTGGCCCAACCCTAAACTGCCACTTCTTGATTCCATCTAGACCCCTTCTACTTGGCCCAGGTCCCTGGCATTTGCCTAGGGCACCCAGTCCTTCCCAGTCCTTCTCTGTTACCTCCCACTCACCCCAGACTACTTGCCCACTTCTACATCCTTCCCACAGTCTTTCTGTATATGAGATCCATCTTGCCCCTCATTAAATGGCTCTGATTCCTTAAGAATCTGGGCTGTTAGCACAAATGCTCAGATTCCCTAAGTTTGGCCAATTATGCAGTCTTCAAATCTCACCCTAACCAGTGTTCTAATAAATCTTATCTGTGGTTGAAAGAAGGCTTGAGTCAAATTCATTTGAGGCAGGACCTGTGCATTGTTTGCCCTTGCATTTCAGGGTCCTAGCACCCCGAGACCCCAATGAAACCTCAGAGTTTTTTTTAATTGTAGTCCCCATTATTGGTGATTTAGAATCATCTTTCATATGATTGTTAATAGTTTTCCTCTGTTGGGGATGTCCATCAATTGGGGAATGGATGAAAAAGTTGTGGTTTATGATTGTAATGGCATACTATTGTGCTATAAGAAATGGTAAGCGTGATGATTTTAGAAAAACAGGGAAAGACTTACATGAACTGATGCAAAGTGAAATGAGCAGAACCAGGAGAACATTCTACACAATAACAACAATATAGTATGATGCTCAGCCATGAATGACTTAACAATTCTCAGCAATACAATGATTCAAGACAATTCCCAAAGGACACGTGATAAAAAATGCTGTCCACCTCCAGAGAAAAAGCTGAGGGAGTCCGAATGAAGATCAAAGTAGACTATTTTTCACTTTTTTTCATAATTTTTTTTCTCTGTTTTCTGTCACAACATGACTAATGTGGAAGTGTTTTGCATGATTGCACATGATCGATAGCATATCAAATTGCTTACCATCTTAGGGAGGGAGAAGGAGTGGGAGGAAGGGAGAGGATTTGGAACTCAATTTTTTAAAGAAAGGATGTTTAAAATTGTTTTTACATATAGTTGGAAAAAATAAAATATCCAAAAATGGTTTTCCTTTATTGAGAACTATTTATTTATATCTTTTGGCCATTGATTTAATAATCATTATGCATTTGTTTGGGGTAGGTATGTGGCCAAGTGAATAGAGTGCAGGGCCTGAAGTCAGCAAGATCTATCTTCCTGAGTTCAAATTTGGCCTCAGACATGTACTAGTCTGTGACCCTGGACAAGTCACTTAGCCCTTTTTGCTCAGTTTTCTCATCCATAAAATGGCAAACCACCAGTATTTTTGCCAAGAAAACCCCAATGGAATTACAGAGAGTCAGACATGACTGAAAAATGACTGAGTGACAACATGCATTGGTTTAATATAGTTGTGCTAATTTCCTTTATATCTTGATAGCAGTCCCTTAGATATATTTGATACAAAGATTTGTTTTCCATTCTATATTTCTCTTGATTCCCACCTCTAATTCTTTTATAGGCACAAAAACTTATCAATTTCATTTAATCAAACTTAGCTTAATTCCTTCGCATGTGATCACCTCCATCCCTGTCCCCCTAACCATAGCCATGAAAGGCAGCTAACACTATTCTAACTTTTTTTGATGGTCTTTTCATGATATTCAGGTCATGAATCTATTTTGAGGTTATTATAATATAGGGTATGAGAGGCTGATCTAAAATAACTGTAATCCAGTCCTCAATTCCAACCACAGGATACAACAAAGTCCTATCAAAAGCAAATAATTTGTCAATTCATTAGAACTTGTTATAGTGGAATCTTACTCATAGAACTAGGTAAGGTAAAGTAGGGTCATTTTAATTGCAATAAAAAATTTATTAAATTTCCAGGATGTACCATACACTGTGCTAGATTTTAGGATTACAAAGACAAAAGCAGTGAAACAGAACTAGTGTTCAAGGAACTTACATTCTGGGAGAAGGGGTGGAGTGAAGGAAGAAGGTGTGATAAACAAAAGAAGGAATCTTGTTTCCATAGGATTAAAATTACTCACAGCTTTGAGTGATAACAGGTTACAAGTCAGAGGTAGCTGGTTCTTTTTTTTTTTTTTTGAGGGGGGAAGGCAAGACAAGGCAATTGGGGTTAAGTGACTCACCCATGGTTGCACAGCTATTAAGTGTGTCAAGTATCTGAGGTAGGATTTGAACTCAGGTCCTTCTGACTCTAAGGCCAGTGCTCTACTCACTGCCCCACCTAGCTGCCCCTAAGTTAACTAGTTCTAATCAGACTTCTGATCAGGTAAAAGGTCAGAAGCTTATACACATGCTTATGAGCTATTTGAGGGAGAACATACCAAGTAAGAGAATATGAAGTGGGCAGTTCAGGAGGTTGTATCTTGCCAATGGAGAACAAGTGGGGAAATTCGAATTGGGAACAGCATAAAAACCCTTGCATTTGTCTGAGTGAGCTTACTCCATTAGGGAGCTACCCATTCATTAGGAATGTAAAGCAAATGTAAAATAAAATGAGAACCCTCCTGGCTTCACAACTAGTACTGTTCTTTCCAAACTGAGCACATCTCTTGCAGAGGGAAATAGGAAACGAAATATACAAAATATATACAAAATAACTGCTGTACAAAGTAGTTTGGGTGGGAGTAGGGGGAAACATGTCAACTGGGAAATCAGAAAAAGGCCTTGTGGAAGAGAGGAGCTAGATTTTCCAAGAGGTTGAGGGGAGGAGGCAGAGCATGCGAGGCATGAGAGATGACAAATGAAAATGTACAAAGGAGGGAAATGGAATGTTGCCTGTGAGGATCAGCAACAGGGCAATTTGGCTGGAATGTTAAGTGTGTGAGGGGGAGTAATGTGAAATCAGTCTAGAATCAATCTGGAATCTGGTCTAGAGCTAGTCACTGAAGAGCTTTAAATGCCAGAGGAGTTTGCATTTTAACCTGGAGACAATGGAGAGCCATTGAAAAGTTTTGAGCTGGGGAGTGGTAGGGTCAGATTTGTGCTTTAGTCATATCAATTTGGCAGCTTTGTGAAAGATGGTTTAGGGAAGGAAGAGGCTAGAGGAATGGAGGGCAATTAGGAGGCTATTCCAATAACGTAGCTGATATATGATGACCGTCTGAACCAGGAGATGATCAGGGGACTTGAGAGGTATGAATGCACAAAAGCTTGTGGAAATGTTGTTCATCCTTCATTCTAGAATAGGACCAGTGACATCATGAACACAATGTTTTGACTTGCCCTTGAATTGGATTTGAGTGAGGCAGAACTGTGTAAAGTCATCAGCCTAGTTCTGTCCTCCAAAGGCATCTGAATCCAGTGGCAAGACAAAGGTTAAGATGACTGACATGTCCCAGGATGCCATGGGTGACCTAGACCTTTCTTTACAGCTAATTGGATATGGCAGGGAATGAAGGGTGTGTATGTGTGTGTAAGGGGGGAAGTTGAGAATGACTCCAGAATTGTGAATATGGATGACTGGGTTGTGCCTTTGATGGACATAGAAAATTTAGAGACAAAACAAGATTGGTGAGAAATATAAAGATCTGTTTATGATTAGTTTTAAATGTCTTTTTTTGAGTTGTTTCAGTTGTGTCCAACCCTTTGTTACCCCATTTAGGTTTGGTTTTGTTTTTGGCAAAGATACTGGAGTGGTTTGCCATTTCCTTCTCTAGCTTGTTTTATAGGTGAAAAAACTAAAGCAAACAGGGTTAAGTGGTTTGCCCAGGGTCACACAGCTAGGAAGTGTCTGAGGCTCTATTTGAACTCAGGAAGATGAGTCTTGCTGACTCCAGACCCAGCACTCTATCCACTGTGCCACCTAACTGCTCGTTTAGATGCCATGGGGACAAACGTAGAAATATCAGTAGGCAATTGACAATGTGGGGCTGGAGTTCAGGGGAGAGACAAGGGCTGAATGCCGAAGATTTGAGAATCGTATTCACAGAGTCAGGGAATAATTGAACCCTTGGGATCTTATGAAATTGATGAGAAATCCCTACTAGCTCTTGGTATCGTACATCTTAGAACATCTTCTCCCCCTTCAGCTGTCTAATTCCCATCAATCTTCATTTTTGAAAATTTCTTTTTTTAATGTCATTGTTACTTCTAGATATTTTACCACCTCTCCCATTCACTTCTCACCTCTTCACTGAGCATACTACTATAACCAAGAAAGAAAAACCAGCAGCAGACAAACTGACCATGACCCATGACAGAGTAAGCAATACTCCACACCCAGCGTTTTCCACCTTTCAACTGAAAAAGGATGAAATGATTTTGGATACGTGTTCTCTGGAAACAAGATTAGTCATTTCAGTTACTCAAAGGTCCATTTCCTTTACACTATTGCTCTCATATTGTATATTGTGCAATAATATTCCACCATATTCATGTATCACAATTTCTTGAGCCATTTACTTTGGCTCTAGTTTTTCTGCTACCACAACTATGTACATTTTGGCATATATGCAGCCCTTCTTTGTGTCTTTTCCTTCCTTGAAGAAATGTGCCCAATGATGAGATTACTAGGTCTAAGAATTAAGAATAGTTGAGTGACTTCTGGAACAATTCCCAGTTGTTTTCTGTTAATGGGCCTTGTACTACTCTGAGGCAGATATGCTGACTTCGGTGGTTACTTCTCCCTGCTGTCCAACCCACAGCTAAGTCAGTTTTCTGGTGAGAATGAAAACCAGCACCTATGGACCATGTTCCTCAAGATACAGAGCTTCTTTTCTTGTTCATTCACAAGAATTTTTTTTTCCCATGAATGAATGAAGTACTTATTGCCCACTTTTGTTTGTTGTTGAGTCGTTTTCAGTCATGTCCAACTCTTTGTGACCCCATTTGGAGTTTTCTTGGCAAAGATGCTGGAATGGTTTGCCATTTTCTTCTCTAGCTCATTTTAGAAGAGGAAACTGAGGCAAACAGAGTTAAATGACTTGCCCAGGGTCACATAGGTAGTAAGTATCTGAGGCCAAATGTGAAAATCAGGAAGATAAGTCTTCCTGACTCTAAGCCTGGCTGTTGCTTCTCATATCAACCACTTACCATATGCAAATCACTGTCCTAAGTGCTGGGGATACAAACAGAAAAGAAAGACAAACCTTGCTTTCAAGGAGCTTCATTCTATTGGGGAAGACTACATACGTGGAAGGTTTTGGTTGCAAGTTATGTGGACATGTCCTATGGTCCTCAAGGTGCAGCAGCCAAGCACATGGTAATACCTCTTCTTTACTGTCCTTTCCACTTATAAAACTGTATCAGTTTCTGATGCTGAACCACCTGATAGTACCAAGGACTTTGGGGGCAAGAACTTTCTTTTTTGGGAATTTAGTAGCCATGACTACTAGAGGTTGCCAGGAGTAGTTGCAAGGCTGCATTTGCCCAGGTTTCTTCCAAGGATGAGGCCTATAGGCATTCAGCCGGAAGCACTGCCATTCCCAGAACTCTTGGGTTTGTTGTCCTGGGCTCTGTCCATCGGAGTCCTTCAGGAGCTGGCAGGTGAAAATGGTGATAAAATAATGACAAAATTAATTTAGGGAAAAATAAAGTTCTGGACGGGAAATAATGAAAAAAAGTAGGAAAGGAGCATAGCGCCCTCAAACTTCACCCTGTATTATAAAGCAGCAGTCATAAAACTATTTGGTATTGTTTTCTAAAAAAATTGAAAAAATAGATCAATGGAATAGGTTAGACAAAGAGAGAAGTATAAACAACTGAACTCAATAACAGGGATAGATAAATTAGAAAATAGAAATTACTTAGGAAAGAACTTCTTATTTGATTAAGAAAAACTACTGGGAAAAACTGGAAAGTATTGCGGTCAAATAGGCTTATGCCATATTCCACAATAAATTCAAAATGAATGTCTCACCTTAATATTCAAGATCATTCCTTAAAAAATTAGAAGAGAAGAGGTCCTACATCCTTCACAACTTTGGGTAAGGGGTGTATTTTTAACTAAACGAGTGAGCAGCAGTCACATAAGATAAAATAAAGAATGTAATTACATGAAATTAAACAGCTTTTGTTTCAGGAGAGGATTCTGGGAAGACAGTGTAGTAGATCAGAAAACTTTCAGTTCTCCAAATTTCTTCCACAGAAAAAGAACATCGCCTCAGAGGGAATTGAGAGCAGTGGAAATAAATAAAAGTCAGGGTAAAGCAGTTGTTCTCTCGCTGTTCGTCCTTTGTTCTCTCACTGTGTGTCCTTTGTTCTTGAATAGGACCATGACATTGGGGACGTGATGCCATAACATGCAAATGAATTGGATTTAAGTGAGGGAGGCCTATGCAAAGTCACCAGCCTCACTTTCTCCTCTGGAGCCATCTGGGCCAGTGGCAAGTACAGATCAGGAGAACTGGAGATGGCCCAGGATGCAGTGGGAGACCTTGGCCTTTTCCAGCTAAGGTCCTTAACAGGTCTCAGTTTGACTGAAGCAAAGCCCATTCCATGACTAGCTTGTCCTCTTCCAGACGAAGGTTTAATAGCAACCTCTACGAACAGAAAAGGAGCTGCCCATTGAAGACCAAAAGTTGTTCTCCTAAGACAACCTAAGAAGACCCCAGGAAAGACCTGACCTCCAGTGGCAGAGATTCAGCCTGAGTGAAATGGAAACCCCTGCAGGCTAACTCTGAGGAATCAATGAACAACAAGCCCTGGGGGCAGCCTCAGCCTTAGAAACCTTCATCTCATGGACAGTGTGGGGATCTGACAGCTGAGGAAGAGAAGATTGAGGGACTTTCCACTGCCAAGGGACACCAAGCTCAGCTGTGCTGATCAGACTCCTCCCAGTGTGTGGCTGCTGGGAGAAGCTAGCACACACTGGGTGAGGCTGGGCACCCTGCTGGCTATGGGAACTTACAGGAGAGCAGAGTCCCTGGTTTCAGCTCCAGGAAAGAGAAAACAGCTGAAGTTTGTGGATACTGGAGGGACCGTAGGGAGTAAGATCATCTGCAGGGAGGCATAACCTCAGGTCATGGCTTAGGAGTGGAGAGGAGAGCCCAAAGTTGAGCCCCAGAAAATAAGTGTAAGAAGGACCTGGTGCTTGGGACATTATTCCCCATATCTTGGGAATAGAACTTGATGACACTAAGAGCTGCAAAAAATAAAAATAAAACAAAAAATAAAAATTAAGCAAGCAAAGGAGAAAGAACCCAACCATAGATAGCTACTATGTGGAAAGAGAAGATCTGGGTTCATAGTCAGAGGAAGATAAAGAAGCTAAAAAAGCCACTTGTTTTTCAATGAGACACATTGAATGGTCCCAAGCACAAAAATATTTCTTAGAAGAACTTAAAAGGGACTTTAAAAGTCACATAAGAGAGATCAAGGAAAAATTAGGGGAAAAATGAGCAATCCAAGAAAATCAAGAAAATTATGAAAAGAAAGTCACTCAACTTGAAATAGAGAACCAAAAACTTAAGGAAGAAAATAATTCCTTGAAATCTAGAATTGGGCGAAAGAAAGCTGATGACATTCTAAGACACAAAGAAATAATAAAACAAAATCAAAAGAATGAAAAAATAGAAGAGAATATGAAACATTTCAACAGAAAAACAACTGAATTGGAGAACAGATTAAGGAGAAATAACATAGGAACAGACTGCCTGAAAATTATGATAAAAAAAGAATCTTGATACAATATTACAAGAAATTATCAAGGAAAATTGCCCTGAAGTTCCATAACAACAAGGCAAAGCAGAAAAAAAAATTCAGCAATCACTACCTGAAAGTGATCCAAGGATGAAAACTACAGGAATATCATAGTCAAGTGTATTGGCAATCAAAATGGGCTCTTATCACTTAATTCAACCAAGTGCCCTTGAAAAATTTGGCCTTTATTTCCTTGATTAAATTAGGAGTCCTTGACGACCTCCTTGCCTCAAGGGAAAGCCTAGTTTACATGGGTTTGAGTGACATGTTTGTGACATCAGAGGCTTTTAGACCACGTGGGTTTAAGTCTCATTTTTTGTGACAAGGTCATGGGGGTAAGTGTGACTCACCCTTGACCCTGAAAAAGATATAAAACCAGAGGTTGTCTTTCTCTTTTTTAGAGCTCTGACCTGCAGCACTAGTGACACGTGACTCTGAGCCAGGTGTTATCGAGCTCCTGGCTGAATTCAGATGTCAGTAACTATGAATTGTATTTGGTCTGTCTGTCGATGTTTGTAATTTGTTTGTATTTTCTCTGAAGTTCAGGGTGCTGACTTTTTCACCTGAACTAAGTGAATGGTTGTATGCTGGATTAAAGTAAGATTGTTAACCCCTTAAGGTTGCTTTCCTTAGTAAAGCAGATCAAAAGAACCTGGGCTTGCAACGTTCTGTGAGCTGGCTGTTGTTGGTTTTACACCCCCACAGCAGGTGCTGGTTGAATTGTTTCAAAGCTCCCACATTAAGGAGAAAATATTGAAATCAACAAGAAAAACAATTTAAATATCACAGAGCTACAAAACAGATTACATAAGACCTGGTAGCTACTGCATTGAAGGACTGTAGGTCTGGGAATACTGTGTAATGTAGAGCAAAAGAGCTGGGGTTACTTACAACCAAAAGAACTAGGATAACTTACCCAATAAAGTTAAGTATAATCCTGAATGAAAAAAAAGGATATTTACTGAATTCAAAGACTTCCAGGTATTTGTGACAAAAACAACAAAACTTAAGGGAAAATTTGACATATAACATCCAAGAAAAATATAAATATTAAGGACCAGTTGTCAGGGACTCAATGAGGTCAAATCATTTACTTCTTATATATGAAAATATTATCAGTTCTATTATGACTGTCATTTTTATTTGGGTAGTTTGAAAGAAAGGTCTGGGCTGAGATGAGTATGATGCGGTGATTCTAAAATAAAATAAAACTATGTAGGGAGAGATTAAAAAAGAACAATTATCTCATACAAATTAGGCACAAAAGGAAAAATTGACACAGAAAAAGTCAGTTGGAGGAGGGCGAGTAGTGATGAAACCTTACTTTCATCAGGAATGGGTTAAGGAGGGAACAACATATATATCTAGAAGGGTAGAAAAATCTTCTAAATTCAGAAAGAAATGAGAGGGCAAGGGGATAGGTTGGGGGAGAAGATAAGGGAAGACTTCTTGGAGTGGTGGGTTGGTTAAGGAATAGGAGGCCAAAGTAGCAGGTAGAAGTAAAGCAAAGGAGTGAGGAGGGATAGGAATAGGGTGAGAAAGAGTGAGGAAAAATAGGAAGGAGGAAAATACACAACAAGTAATTATAACTTAGAATGTAAATAGGATGAATTTACCCATAAAATGGAAACTGGTAGCAGATTAAAAATTTGAATTGAACAATATATTGCTTTCAGGAAATGATATAAAAAGGAGAAATACACAAACATAAAATAAAGGTCAGGAATAGAATTTATTATATAAAAAAAGCAGGAATAGTGATCATGATTTCAGACCAAGGTAAAGATAAAATAGATTTAATCAAAAGAGAAAAATAGGGAAACTACACTGTGTCAGCCAAATTATTCAATATTGTTTTAGACCATTTAAAATAACGAGATAGGACAAAATACCTGAGAGTGTACTTGTCAAACAGACACAGGAACTATATGAATATTAACATAAAACACTTTTTATACAAATAAAGTTAGATATAAATAATTGAAGTAATATTTACTGTTCATGGGTAGGTAAAGACAATATAAGAGAAAAATAACAATTTTACCTAACTAATCTGTTTATATAATGCCATCCCAATTAAATTACTAAAAAGTTATCTTACTGAGTTAGAAAAAATAATAACAAAATTCATTTAGAAGAACAAGAGGTCAGGAACTGCAAAGAAACCAGAGGAAAAAAAGATGTAAAGGAAATAGATCCAGTAGTATCAGACCTTAAACCATATTATAAGGTGAGAGCATTGTTGAAGTATAAAATGAATAATTTTGATTATTTCAAATTAAAGTTTTCTCATATAAATAAAACCTAAGCAGCCAAGAATAGAAAGAACACAGAAAAAAGACTTTCATAGACAATCTCTCAGATAGAATGGGATTAGGTTGGAATATTGCTGTGGTGTAGGAAATGATGAGCTGGTTGATTTAGAAAAATATGGAAAGACTTGGACATATGAAAGAGAAACAGATGACAAATAGAAATAAGCATAGTACTGTGTAGTAACAATGATACTTTATGATCTTGCCGACTATGCCAATTGTATTAGCAACCATGTTAGCACACAGGGTGGGCTGCTGGCTCAAGTTCTTGATCTGCTTTTCTAAAGGAAAGACAGCTTCAAAGGAGTTGATAATCTTAATTTAATTCAATAATGCAGAAAGCTATATTACCCAAGAGAGCCCAACAAGTAGAGAAACATAGAGAATAGACAGGGCTCCAACTGTCTTGACAGAATAGACATACATCACCGGACCAGGAGAGCACAAACATCTGAGTAGCTGGGTTGGTGGGGAGGTAGAGGGGCTCCTTAACACTGACCACCCAGAGTCCCATCCAGGAAATCAAAGATCCTTTCTATGAGTGAGCCTCCAAAATATCAGTCTCCCTGAATATGTATACTTTCTACTGATAGGCTTAGAGCCAGAAGGTGTGAAAACCTATGTGACTCAGCACCTGACTGGCAAGGTAAAATACCTGGGAACAGGAGATTGTTATGACCATGGATCCTGGAAAACTAAACTCCAAGAAATCCACTTTGCTTATGCTTATATATGGTTGTGTGTGTGTGTGTGTGTGTGTAGGAGGGTATATGTGTATATGTGTGTATGTTTATAGATATCTATGGATATATATGTATATATAATATATGTGTATATATTTATGTATGTACGTATACATACACACACACACATATGTGTGTGTGTGTGTGTGTGTGTGCGCACACTGAATTGTAGCCTTCTTTGTGGGAGGAGGGAGGGCAAAAGCAAAGTAAAAAGTGCAAAGCAAAGAACAAAAGAAAACCTATAAGGAAGCAAAGAAAAGCTGGATAGCTTTGAAAAAAAATGTGTAGTATTTATTGCATAAGGTTTATGGAAATGGAAATTTGTTGCTTTATATTGAATCCTCTTTTATGTTCTTCTGTGTACATGGTGATTTTTTTTCTTTTCTTATTTTGTACTTAAGTTTAAAGTAAGTTTAAAAACTTTTTTAAAAAGTTTTTGCTGCAAATGAGATTAGTGTATTGAGGTTAACAAGGGAAACAGTCAAATGGGGAACAAAACCCTTGTATCCAATTTCTCTGATAAGGGTTTGTTGTCTGAGATACATAGAGAATTAACACACACGGGTGGTGTGTACAAGTATGTGTGCATGCATGTACATAAGTATACATATGTCCATGCACACACGCAAGTGATTCCTTAATAGATAAGAGGTCAAAGCATATGAATAAGAAGAATTGCAAACCATTAAGAACGATATGAAACAACACTCCAAATCACTAATAATAAGAGAAACACAAATCAAAACAACCCTAAGATTTCACTTCACAACTAGCAAATTGGCAAAGATGACAAAAGGTGGGACTAGTCGATGTTGGAGAGGTTGTGGGAAGATAGGCACATGAGTGCATTGTTGGTGGAGCTGTAAATCAGTACAACCCTTTGTGGAAAGCTATTTGCAATTATGCAAATAAACTGACCAAAAATTCTATAGCCTTTATCCCAGAAATTCCCCTAGTAGGCATATACCCCAAGGAGAACTGACAAGAAGAAAGTGCCCATACACAACAAAATATTTACAGCAACACTTTTTTTTTTTTGTAGAAGCAAAGAATTGGAAATGAAGTCAATGCCTATTGATTGCGGAATGGCTAAACATATTGGGGTGTACAAATGCACTGGAATGCTATTATACTAAAAGGAACCAGTAACATGATAAAGTCAGAGAAGTGCAGAAAGACTTACCTGGACCAACACAGAATGAAATAACAAGAACCAAGAAAACAATATATTCAATGTCTACAACAGCATTGAAAGAAAGAACAACCCCCACAATCAAATCTGAATGCTGTAAATTACAGAGAACAAGAATGGCACCAAAGAAAAGATGAGAAAATGCTCCCATCCCCTTCCTGAGGTGGGGGGTGCACAGGTGTGGCACATTACATTTCTTTTCAGACTTCTTTGAGAAATAGTAAGTTGTGCTGTTTTTCTCCTTTAAAATTCATTTTCCTTCAAAAATACTTATTATATGATGTGTCTTTCTGGGTTTGGAGCAGATGGAAGGTTACTGGGAGAAATTTTGAAGACAAAAAAGCAAAATATATCAAGATTTATTTTTTAAAAAAAACAGTAGTGTCTCTAAAGAAGATTCATTATTTTAAAAAATATATTAAAAATTTTTAAAGTGTCTTGCCATTTCACCTTCTGTGGGTTTTGTTTACCCTTGTTTAAGTGTAAGCTCCTTGAGAGCAGAAATCATTTCATTTTTATATCTGTGTCTCCATTACTTATGACAATACTTGCCCATATAAGCACCTAAATGATTTCCCATTCATTCACTGGTTCATGGAAGAGATGGTTTAGAAATTTGGCCTTGAAGAAAGAGAGGGATTTTAAGAGGTAGTGATGAGGAGACAGAGAGTCTATTCCACATACAGGAAGGTGGGGTGCGGCTTGGAATGGAAATAGAAGCAGAGGTCCAGAATTGAGAGCACAAGAATAATGGAGAGAGAATTGTCTAGTTTGGCTGTTATGTGAAATACTTGAAGAGATCTCTCCTTGACCCAGTACTGCCTAAAAAAATTTTTTAATCTATATTTAGCTAAAGAAACATGACAAAACAGGAAAATAATAAATGCTAGAGAGGATGTGGGAAAATTGGAACATTGTTATGTTGTTGGTAAAGTTGTAAACTGATCCAACCATTCTGCAGAGCAATTTGGAAATATGCCCAAAGGGCTCTAAAAATGTGCATACCCTTTGACCCAGTAATACCACTTCTAGGGCTGTATCCCAAAGAGATCATACAAGTGGGAAATGGACCAGTATGTACAAAAATATTTATAGCAGCTCTTTTTGTGGTGGCAAAGAATTGGAAATCAAGGGGATGCCCATCAACTGGGGAATGGCTAAAAAAATTGTGGTGTATGAACATAATGGAATGCTGTTGTGCTATAAGAAATGAACAGATGGGGAGTGGAGCCAAGATGGTGACTGGAAAGCAGGGATTTGCATAGGGATTTCACCCAGAACCCTCCAAAAACCTACAAAAACAGCTCTGAACAAATTCTAGAACTACAGAACCCACAAAATAGCAGAGGGAAGCAGGGCTCCAGACTAGGACAGCCTGGATGGTCACTGGGTAAGGTCTATTGTGCATGGAGCTGGGAGCAGAGCAGAGCCCAGCATGGACTGCGCCTGGACCAACCAGACTGGGAGATGGGTGGAATAGGCCCTAGTGCCCTGAATCAGTGAGCTGTAGCAGTTACCAGACTTCTTAACCCACAAACACCAAAGACAACAGAGAAGATTAGTGGGAAAAGCTGTGGGGACAGGGAAAGGAGTTCAAGGTTAGTCCACCACCCTGGGGGCAGTGAGGGAGATGCAGCTACAGAACTACAGCTGCACTTGCTTCAGGCCCACCTGGTGGGAGGAATTAAGTGTTGGATCAGAGCAGGAGTGCAGAGCCTGCTTAAGAGCTGAGTCAAGTCCAGGTTGGCAGTTCTTGAGGGAGGAGGAGCACTGGTGTAGCAGAGCCTGTTGTGCAGAAATAGCTCTGAAAACAACAGCTCATTCCCTCAAGCTTGGAACAAAGTATTCTTTACTCTACAAGCAGTCATACCCCAACAAAAAACTCAAGGGTCAAGTAGTTGCCTGGGAACATGGACAGGCAGCAAAAACAGATTCAGATTCAGACTCAGACTCTGGAATCTTTCTTTGGTGACAACGAAGACCAAAACATACAGCCAGAAGAAGTCAACAAAGTCAAAGAGCCTACATCAGAAGCTTCCAAGAAAAATATGAATTGGTCTCAAGCCATGGAAGACCTCAAAAAGGATTTGGAAAAGCAAGTTAGAGAAGTAGAGGAAAAATTGGGAAGAGAAATGAGAGTATAGCAAGAAAACCATGAAAACAAGTCAATGACTTGCTAAAGAAGACCCCCAAAAATACTGAAGAAAACAACACCTTAAAAAATAGACTAACTCAAATGGCAAAAAGAGCTCCAAAAAGCCAATGAGGAGAAGAATGCCTTGAAAGACAGAATTAACCAAATGGAAAAGGAGGTCCAAAAGACCACTGAAGAAAATACTACCTTAAAAATTAGATTGGAGCCAGTGGAAGCTAATGACTTTATGAGAAATCAAGATATTATAAAATAGAATCAAAGGAATGAAAAAGAGGAAGACAATGTGAAATATGTCATTGGAAAAACCACTGACCTGGAAAATAGATCCAGGAGAGATAATTTAAAAATTATTGCACTACCTGAAAGCCATGATCAAAAAAAGAGCCTGGATATCATCTTTCAAGAAATTATCAAGGAGAACTGTCCTGATATTCTAGAGCCAGAGGGTAAAACAGAAATTGAAAGAATCCACTGATTGCCTCTTCAAAAAGATCCCAAAAAGAAAACTCCTAGGAATATTGTCACCAAATTCCAGAGCTCCCAGATCAAGGAGAAATTACTGCAAGCATCCAGAAAGAAACAATTTGAGTATGGTGGAAACACAGTCAGGATAACACAACATCTAGCAGCTTCTACATCAAGGGATCGAAAGACTTAGAATATGATATTCTGGAGGTCAATGGAGCTAGGATTAAAACCAAGAATCACCTACCCAGCAAAACTGAGTATCATGCTCCAAGGCAAAATATGGATTTTCAATAAAATAGAGGACTTTCAAGTTTTCTCAGTGAAAATACCAGAGGTGAATAGAAAATTTGACTTTCAAACACAAGAATCAAGATAAGCATGAAAAGATAAACAAGAAAGAGAAATCATAAGGGACTTACTAAAGTTGAACTGTTTTGTTTACATTCCTACAAAGAAAGATGATGTGTATAATTTATGAGACCTCAGTATTAGGGTAACTGAAGGGAATATACATATATATAGGCAGAGGGCACAGGGTGAGTTGAATATGAAGGGATGATATCTAAAAAAATAAAATCAAATTAAGGGATGAGAGAGGAATATATTGAGAGAGGGAGAAAGGGAGAGATAGAATGGGGTAAATTATCCCACACAAAAGTGGCAAGAAATAGTAGTTCTGTTGGGAGGGAAGAGGGGCAGGTGAGGGGGAATGAGTGAATTTTGCTCTCATCGGATTTGACCTGAGGAGGGAATAACATACACACTCAACTGGGTATCTTACCCCATAGGAAAGAAGGAGGAAGGGGATAAAAAGGGGGGGACGATAGAAGGGAGGGCAGATGGGGGAGGAGGTAATCAAAAGCAAACACTTTCAAAAAGGGACAGGGTCAAGGGAGAAAACTGAATAAAGGGGGACAGGATAGGAAGGAGCAAAATATAGTTAGTCTTTCACAACATGAGTATTGTGGAAGGGTTTTGCAGAATGATACGCATGTGGCCTATGTTGAATTGCTTGCCTTCTTAGGGAATTTGAGTGGGGAGGGAAAAGGAGAGAGAATTTGGAACTCAAAATTTTAAAAGAAGATGTTCAAAAAAAGTTGTTTTTGCATGCACCTAGGAAATAAGATATACAGGCAATGGGGCATAAACATCTGTCTTGCCCTACAAGAAAGTAAGGGAAAAGGGGATGGGGGAAGTGTGGCGACAGAGGGGAGGGCTGACGGGAACAGGGCAATCAGAACATATTCCATGTTGGAGTAGATGGGAGGGTAGAAATGGGGAGAAAATTTGTAATTCAAACTCTTGTGAAAATTAATGCTGAAAACTAAAAATTTTAATTAAATAAATAATGATTTAAACTCAAAAATTAAAAAAATTAAAAAAAAAAAGAAATGAGCAGATGGACTTCATTATAACCTGGAAAGATGTATATGAACAGATGCTGAGTGAGGGGAGCAGAACCATTATACACAATTACAGACACCCAGTATCTGTAACGACTAACTTTTATTGACTCAGATTTTCTCAGCAACACAAGGTTGTAAGACAGCTCCAAAAGACTCATTATGGAAAAAGCTATCCACATCCAGAGAAAGAATTATGGAGTCTGAAAGCAGATTGAGACAAACTATTTGCTCTCTTTTTTTTCCTTCTTTTTTGGTTTTGTTTCTTCTTTCTCATGATTCATTCCATTGATTATAATTCTTCTTTACAACGAGACCTTTATGTAAATAAGTTCAATGTGAACATATATATAGAACCTACATTGGATTACATGCCGTCTTGGGGGAAAGGGGGAGGAGAGGGAGGGAGAGAAAATTTGGAACCCTAAACTTGTGGAACTGAGTGTTGTAAACTAAAAGTAAAAAATAAATTTATAATAAAAAAAATATTTAGCTAAAGAGATGGCCTACACATCAATATTTGTAGAAGGCACAAAAGGGTAGCTAACATAGTAGGTTCTAAGAAATCTTGATATGCTAGTGCATTGGGCTGAATCTAATGAGTTAAAATTCAATCAAGATAATTGTAAAATCTTATACTTGGGTTGAAGAAGTCAACCTCAAAAGTACAAGGTGTGGAAGGTCCCTTTAGACAGCAATTTATCTGAAAAAGAACTGGTATTAGTTCTAGTGTGTAGTGAGGTCAATATCAGCCAATCATGTGATATGGCAGCCCATAATACTAAGGAGCTCATGGACTAATGGACTAATGGAGATCAAGAAGGATTCCTGATCATGTTGGATCTGGAATGTGATGTTAATTTCTGGTCATTCAGTTTTGGAAGGCCATTAGTAAAAGCTCAAGCATGTTTTAAGATGGATAAACTGAAAAGTGTAAAGCTTTGAGAACAAGTCATATGAAAATTGATTTACAGAACTAGAGATGTTCAGTTTGGGGAAGACAAGACCTAGGGTGGGGAGAAATGATAACTTTCTTCAAGTATTTGAAAAATTGTCGTATGGAAGAGGAATTAGGCTTGTTCTTTTGTGGTTTCACAGGGGAAACAAAAGACAAATTTAGGTCTGATATCAGGAAAACCTTTCTAGCAACAAGAGTTGCATAGAAGTAAATGGGCTGCTAGGAAGTAATGGCTTCCCGCCCCAGCAGGGCACTTGTAAATGTGTTTCCAAGGATCTCTGGACCTTGCACAGTAGAGGGGTAGGAATGTATACATGTGTGTTGGCAAGCAAAATGGCCTTTGTTTTCTTTGAGTAACTCAGTTTATTTCATTGAGCCTTACTAGGTGCTGGGCCCTTGGGGGCCCAGGGAGGGCCTGGTTTGCATGTCGGGGACAGCAGAGGCTTTTGGACCATGTGGGTTTGGGTCTGCCTCTGTTGGATGTTGACCTGGTCTGCATGGATGTGAACCTCCCTGGGTCCTAGGGGAAGGGGCTAACTCAAGAACCAATTGGCCCTGGTCATTCAGGTGGCGCTTGATGATGCCAAAAACTCTATAAGAGGGGAGAAGACAGCTTGAAGATCCCTTTTTTCGGTTGGAGTGGCAGTGGTGGCGAGCGCGACTCTGGGTCAGCCCTCGGGCTGAACCTAGATGTTGGTAACTATGAATTGTATTGGGTCTGTCTGTTGATATTTGTAATTTGTTTGTATTTTATTCTGAAGTTCGGAGTGCTGGTTTTTTCCCCTGAACTAAATGAATGTTCTAAAGTTCAGGGTGCTGGCTCTTTTTTCCCCTGAACTAACTGAATGCTGTCTGTATGCTCCCCTGAACTGACTGAATGCTGGATTAAAGTAAGCTTGTCAACCCCTTCACTGTGCTTTCCTTGGTTAAGCAGATAAAAAGAACCTGTGCGTTCCCGGCGTGCTGGCAGCCTCCTGGGTGCTGGCTGTGGGTGGATCTTACGCCCCCACAGAAGCTGCTAGCTGGATTGTTAAAACAGCATGACACATTTTTATGTTTAATATGTATCATTAATATTTTCTTCATCACATTCTCAAGTCTAAACAGTGAGCAAAATAATAAATCAAATACAGATTTGTAATGTTTTTAGATTTCCGTGATGTAAATGCTTACATTGAAAATTCAGCAGCTGGCCCTTATGAGTTCTGCTTCCCCCTCTTTGAAGGTCTTCAAGTAGAGACTGGATGACCATTTATTACATACATTCTAGGAGAGATTACCTTATGGGAGGTGAGGTTTGGACTACTACGTAGCCAAATAAATGGCACTATGTATAGAGTGCTGGGTTTGGAGGCAGGAAAATCTGAGTTCCATCCTGCCTCAGATATTTACTAGCTGTGTGATCTCACTTAACCTTTCTCAACCTCACTTTTCTCACTTATAAATTGGGTACAGCAATAGTACCTGTCTGGTAGGGTTTTGGTGAAGACCTTGCCTAAGGTCATATAGCTAGAAAGGGATTTGAATTCAGGTCTATCCTGAGTCCAAGTTGAGTGCTACTCAACTTGTGCCACTTAGCTGATCCAGACTCAAAGTTAGTAGCACAATTCCAAGAGCTCAGAGTCTCCACTTAGGAAAATTCCCAACTTTCAAACGGGTTTAGCTCTCTGCCCTGATTCAAATTTTTGTGTAACTCTGGATAATCCCTAACTTCTCTATATTTGAGGTAATATCAGGATAGAGGAAACATTTAGGTAAAAGAAACAAGCAAAGTAAATTTTAGCGTTTATTAGTGGACAGTTGTGAAGAGAAAAAGTTGGGAAAAGAATATTTTTGTTTGTTTGTTTGTTTGTTTGTAACTTCACTCAGTTTTTGAAGAAATGAATACAACTGGTAGACACATCCCAAGCCCTCTGCTCTGAAAGTCCATTGAAATCTCACTGATTCGTTATGGTGTTTTGTTTTCCTGCTCCACCTCTGCAACTTTTATTCTTTTTCAGTTTTGGTTTCTTCTTTTGGTTTTTCCTTTCTTCTTCAGTTTTGGTTTCTTCTGCTTGTTGTTAGCTCTGTGCCACCCACACTATCTATTTTGGCTCATTAAATCTGAGTTAGGATTAGGGATGCTGTAGAACCTTCTGACTCAAATATCATGATAGTTTACCTAGGTTTCAGGACTTTGAGGGAAAACCCGTCTCCCTGAACTTACAACTCTCAGAATGTAAATCAGTTCTCAAACCCCTAAAATGAAACATTAATATTATAATATTTTTCAACTCCAATATCACCTTGCACATCAGGAACAGAGCCTGTCACAAATGTGTGAAGAGGATGTATTCTAAGTTATACTGCTTGGTCCCTTACTTACTTTCTGCTAGACTTTTGCCTCTGTTGGCTATTAATGTGGCTGGTGATGAAGAGGTCAGGGAACCATATGTTGAGGTTTAGGGGTGCTCGGGACCCCAAAATACCAACACACCAGATCCTGGTTGAATGAATTCGACTCAAGCCTTCTTAAGCCAAAGAAATACAAAGTTTATTAAAGATTCACCATAATGGGTAGACCCTTAAGGAGCCTGAACATTAGTGACACTTATGCTAGTGCGCCAGATCAATTTGACCCAGACTGAGTCTGCACTAGATTGAATCTGAGCACCTTCATAGAGGCAAGATGGAGCTTATATACACAAAGACTGAGGGAGGGATCTAGGGGTGGTTCTGGGGGTGATGGGACTAGGGGTTTAGGTAGGGTCTTGCAGAGGAGTCTAAGGATAAGACTGGGGTGAATGGGATTAAGGGTGGGAAATTGCCAGAGGCAATCCAGAGGTAGCAAACAAAGGAGGGCTTGGCTAGTTTAAGGGTCACAGATTTAGCCATAGATAAGGGTGGGAAATAGCTAGACAATGAAGGACTAGGCCAGGTTAAGAGTAATAAAAGAGGGGGCAGCTAGGTGGTGCAGTCAGTAGAGCACTGGCCCTAGAGTCAGGAGAATGTGAGTTCAAATGCCACCTGAGTTCAAATCTGGCCTCAGACACTTGACACACTTACTAGCTGTGTGACCTTGGGCAAGTCACAACTCCAATTGCCCTGCCTTCCCCCCTCAAAAAAAAAAGAACTAACAAGAGATTTGGGCCTACTGATAATGAAAGGCTTATGGCCTCAGGCAAATGCCTTATCAAGTGGGAAGATTCAAGGAGAGTTCAGGGGGGCTCCCAGAGACTGTACCCCAACAGTGATTCCATTTTCCCTTTGGCACTCCTATCATTATTGTCTTGGTAGCTTGGTAGTGTGTAGCATAGTGCATATAGGATTGTTGTAATGACAGCAAGCAAGACACATCACAGAGTATAAGTTTTAATTGGAGAATTTATTAGCCGGCAACTGTCCGGGACACAAGCAGCCCACATCAGAATGGCCCCGCTCAGGCGTGAAGGGGACACATTTATACAAAAAAACCAAGGTGCAGTGGTTAATTATCTCTTGAAACTTATGGGCCAGGGGAACAGGATCAAAGACCCTGATGGATCAAAGACCCTGACAGGGTATCTTTGGTGGGATAATCTTATCTATTGACATTCCTTGGAGCAGTCATGGAGCCCCAGGGACATTTGCTAAATGCCAAATGGCAAGATCTTAGTCCATTCTTTCTCATGCAAACTGGGGGTTTTATCAGGGGCTGTGGGGCAGGTGTCTTCTGGTAATTAGCAATAACTGGTTTCTCAAGTATCACATTCCCCACTTCTTTCATGGAGCTATTCAAACCCTTGAAAGAGGAACGACCTGATCTGGGGAGTCTAGAGTATGGGCCACTAAGGCAGTATTTGCATGAGAACGAAATAGGTTTGAGATATGGAAAACACCCGCTTACAGTTACGGCCAGGATCAATAAAATGAGGGGGCCAGTCAAAGCGCTGAGCAGGGTGGTGAGCCAGGTGGAGGCATTGAAAAGGGACTGGTACCAGTTATTTCCACTCTCCCTCTCCTTCTGCCTCTTCCACAGACCTTCCCTGCACCTCTATGGTTTTGGAGCAGAATCTGCGGAGGGGATTTGAGGGAGATGTGGAGGAAGTGGTCTAGCAGGTATATTTTTATCTTTTAATGCCATAATGATTTAGATTTCTTCTCTGGTATGAAGGGAGGACCAAAAAATTTTACATGGATTTTCCAAACTACATTGGGGGTGGGGGTGGGGGACGAAGGGGTCAAACCCCTAATCTGCAAGATGTGTAAGGGAATAACTACAGTATGAGTGTCAGAAGTAGGACTTGAACCCAGTTCCTCCTGACCCCAAGACCACCATTCCCTATTGCCTCTTACATAGGCTAGTAGAAAGATTAAGAAAGATCTCCATCCCACTGGCCAAATGGCTACTAGCCTCACCCAGCCATTTATACAGTCTCAAATAAAAAGGGAAGATACTGGCTGTTTTCTTCACTAGTAGAAGTTATCCTTAGGTTTATCTAACACCATGGTGCCATGTTTGATTGTTTCTGGGTCTTTTGTTAATCTCTTCCATTGTTCAATTTTTCTATTTTGTAACCAGTGCAAAATAATTTTTAATATTTGTTACTTTGCAGTATATAGTTCAGTATGTTGTATTGCTAGGTACTCCCTTCCCTTTTATTTTATTTTATTTTTTACTGTTTCCACCTTTAGCTCCTCTGCATGGATTTTGTTGTATTTTGACTAATTATAGAACATAATACTTTGGCAGTTTGATTAGTACCACACTAAATATGCAGATTAATTTAGATAGTAATCACAGCTAATAGCCTGATCCAACCACGGGTAGTAATTGATTTCTCACTAATTGTTTGTCTTCCTTGTTTTCCTTTATTTCCTCTAAATGGTGTTTTTTTTAATTTTTTTTTTATTTTTAGCTTACAACACTCAGTTCCACAAGTTTTTGAGTTCCAAATTTTCTCCCCTTCCCTCTCCTCACCCTCCGCCTCCCCCCTCCCCCCCTCCGCCAAGACAGCATGCAATCTGATATAGGTTCTACATATACTTTCACATTAAACTTATTTACACAATAGTCAGGTTGTAAAGAAGAATTATAAGCAATTGAATGAACCATGAGTAAGGAAACAAAACCAAAAAAGAAGGAAAAATAAAAGAGAGCAAATAGTTTGTCTCAATCTGCTTTCAGACTCCATAATTCTTTCTCTGGATGTGGATAGCTTTTTCCATCATGAGTCTTTTGGAGCTGTCTTACAACCTTGTGTTGCTGAGAAGATCTGAGTCAATAAAAGTTAGTCGTTCAAGATACTGGGTGTCTGTAATTGTGCATATTCCTATAAATTTGGCTCAGTTTCCCTGTGTATTTAGTTCCCTGTGTATGAGGCCTTTATCAGAGACACTGGTTGTAAAATTTCTCTCACAATTTTCTGCTTCCCTCCTAATCTTTATTGCATTGGCTTTGTTTGTAGAAAAACTTTTCAATTCAATGTGATCAAAATTATCAATTTTGCATTTTGTAACACTCTCTATTTCTTGTTTGGTCATAAATTCTTCCCTTCTCCACAAATCTTACAGGTAAACTATTCCTTGCTCTCCAAAATTACTTATAGTATCAGCCTTTATATCTAAATTGTGAGCCCGTTTTGACTTTATTTTGGTATATGGTGTAAGATATTGGTCTATGCCGAGTTTCTGCCATAATTTTCCAGTTTTCCCAGAAGTTTATGTGAAATAGTGAATTCTTAACCCAGAAGCTGGATTCTTTGGGTTATCAAAGAGTAGATTGCTATAGTTGTTGACTAATGTGTCTTGTGTACCTAACCTATTCCACTGATCCACCACTCTATTTCTTAGGCAGTACCAAGTAGTTTTGATGAGTTTAATATCTGGTGTGGCTAGGCCACCTTCCCTAGCATTTCTTTTCATTAATTCCCTTCATATTCTGGACCTTTAGTTCTTCCAGATGAATTTTTTTTATTATTTTATCCAGCTCTGTAAAACAATTTTTTGGTAGTTTCATTGGTATGGCACTGAATAAGTAAATTAATTTAGGTAAAATTGTCTTTTTTATTATATTAGCTTGGCCTAACCATGAGCAACAGATGTTTTTCCATTTATTTAGATCTGACTTTATTAGTGTGAAAAATGTTTTGTAATTGTGTTCATACACGTCCTGGGTTTGTCTAGGCAGATAGACTCCCAAATATTTTATAGTGTCTACAGTAACTTTAAATGGAATTTCTCTTTCTACCTCTTGCTCTTGGGCTTTGTTGGTATATATAGGAATGCCAAAGATTTAAGTGGGTTTATTTTATATCCTGCAACTTTGCTAAAGTTGTTTATTATTTCAAGTAGTTTTTTACTCAATTCTCTAGAATTCTCTAAGTAAATTGTCATATCATTTGCAGAGTGATAACTTAGTTTCTTCTTTGCCTGTTCTAATTCCTTCAATTTCTTTTTCTTCCCTTATTGCTAAAGCTAACATTTCTAGTACCAATTTGAATAATAGCGGTGATGATGGACATCCTTGTTTCACCCCTGATCTTATTGGAAATGCATCTAGCTTATCCCCAGAACACATAACGCTTGCTGATGGTTTTAGGTACATGCTACTTATCATTTTCAGGAAGACTCCATTTATTCCTATGCTTTCTACTGTTTATAATAGGAACAGGTGTTGTATTTTGTCAAAAGCTTTTTCTGCATCTATTGAGATATGGTTTCTGCTAGTTTTGTTGTTGATATGATCGATTATGCTGATAGTTTTCCTAATATTGAATTAGCCTTGCTTTCCTGGAAGAAATCCTACCTGGTCATAGTGTGTTATTCTCCTAATATATTGCTGCAATCTTTTTGCTAATATTTTATTTAAAATTTTTGTATCTATATTCATTAGGGAAATTGGTCTATAATTTTCTTTCTCTGTTTTGATTCTTCCTGGTTTAAGTACCATATTTGTGTCATAAAAAGAATTTGGTAGGACTCCTTCTTTGTCTATTTTCCCAAATAATCTATATAGTATGGGAATTAATTAATTAAGTTTTGGTATGTTGTCTCATTATCGTCATTCTCTTGAATGAAGTTATTAATTGTTTCTATGATTTGTTCTTTATTCAGTTCCTAATTTATTTTTAGTTTATCTTTCCGTGGTCCTTTATTACAAATAATTTTTATTGCATCATCATCTGAAAAGGATGTATTGACAATTTCTGCCTTTCTGCACTGTATTGTGAGGTTTTTATGCCCTAGTACGTGATCAGTTTTTGTGTATGTGCCATATATCACCGAGCAAAAAGTACACTCCTTTCTATTCCTATTCATTTTTCTCCAGAGATCTATCATACTTACCTTTTCTAAAATTATTTTTACCTCCTTAACTTCTTTCTTGTTTATTTTGTAGTTAGATTTATCAAGCTCAGAAAGAGGGAAGTTGAAGTCCCCCACTAGTATAGTTTTGCTATCTATTTCTTTTTGTAACTCCCTTAAGTTCTCTAAGAATTTGGATGCTATATTACTTGGTGCATATATGTTAAGTAATAACATTACTTAATTGTCTATTGTGCCTTTTAGCAGAATATAGTTTCCTTCCTTATCTCTTTTAATTAGATCTATCTTTGCTTTTGCTTTGTCTGAGGTTAGGATTCCTACCCCTGTTTTTTTAATTTCACCTGAAGCACAATATATTCTACTCTAGCCTTTTACCTTTACCCTATGTGCATCCCCTGCTTCAGATGTGCTTCTTGTAAACAATATATTGTAGGATTTTGGTTTTTAATCCATTCTGCTATCCACCTCCATTTTATGGGAGAGTTCATCCCATTCACATTGACAGCTATGATTACTATCTATGCCTTTTTTTCATCTTATTTCTTCTGCTGTTTATGGTTTTATTTCTCCCTTCCACTCCTCAAAAGAGTTTTGCTTTTGACCATATTTCCTCCCTTTCTGCCCTGCCCTTTTCTTACCCTTTTCCCTTTCTACTTCTTCCCTCTCTTCTAAACCTCCCCCCCTCCCTGTCTTTCCTCTTTCGGCTCCTATTGCCTGTAGGGCAAGTTGATTTCTGTACTTAACAGAGTATGTTATTCCCTCCTTGAACCAAATCCAGTAAGAGTGTAGCTCAAACACTGCTCTGCTCCCTCCTTTCTTTCCCTGTACTATAATATGTTTTTGTACCTCTTCATGTGATATAATTTACCCTTTTCTACTACTTCCTTACCTCTTCTCCCAGAACCCTCCCTTTACATCTCTTAATTATGTTTTTGTCATTATATCAGTTATTTTATACTGACACCCACAGTCTATATGCATCCCTTTTAGATGTCATACTAATTATATCATTCTCAAGGTTAACAAATATCATCCTCCCATAAAGGGATGTAAACAATTTGCCCTTCTGGAATAATAAGGTTTTTTTTTTCTTTTTTCCCCCTGTTTACCTTTTTATGCCTCTCTTGGGTCTTGCATTTCAAGATCAACTTTTCCATTGACCTCTGGCCTTTTTCATCAGGAAGGTCTGGAATTCCCTTATTTCACTGAATGTCCATCTCCTTGCCTGAAAGATTATGTTCAATTTTTCTGGATAGCTGATGCTTGGATGTAGTCTAAGCTCTTTTGCCTTTCAGAATATCATATTCCCTTCCCTCCAATCTTTAATGCAGAAGCTGCAAAGTCCTATGTGATCCTGACTGTAGATCCACAATATTCGACTTGTTTCTTTCTGGCTGCTTGCAGTATTTTCTCCTTGACCTGATAATTCTGGAATTTGGCTACAATATTCCTTGGTGTATTCAATTTGGGATCGCAATCAGGGGGTGATCAGTGGATTCTTTCAATGACTATTTTACCCTCTGGTTCTAGGACCCAGGGAAGTTTTCCTTGATTATTTCTTGGAAGATACTGTCCAAGCTCTTTTTTTCATCATGGCTTTCTGGTGGACCAATAATTCTTAGATTATCTCTCCTGGATCTATTTTCCAGGTCAGTTGTTTTTCCAATGAGATATTTTATATTTTCTTCTATTTTTTTCATTCTCTAGATTTTGTTTGGCTGATTCTTGAGGCCTTATAGAGTCATTAGCTTTTACTTGCCCAATTCTAATTTTTAACAAATTGTTTTCTTCAGATAGCCTTTGCATCTCTCTTTCTGTTTGGCCAATTTTACTTTTCAAGGAGTCATTTTCTCTTGTTAGGTTCTGTAATTTTTCTTTTACCTCTCTAATTCGGTTTTAAAAATCCTCCTTGAGCTCTTCCAGGAATGTTTTTTGGGCTTGGCACCGGATCATATTCCCTTTTGAGGTTTCAGATGTGGGTATAGTGTCAATGCTGTACTCTTCTGAATTTGTGTTTTGATCTTCTCTATCCCCACAATACGACTCAATGATCTTTTTTACTTTTCTAATTTGCTTCTTCATGGTGGTTGCCATTTTTCTGGCTTTTAAAGTGGATTTCTGCTTCTAGGGCCCAGGGGGTTCTGTTCCAAGCTTCTTGTGTTGGGATCTAGGGGCCTAGTTACTTGCTTTGTGTGCTGTGGCCTGTGGTTTTGTCAGCTAGAAGCTATATGCTGCTGCAGCTCACCTGGTGCTGAGCTGGAGCTGGCTGGTGTGTGCCAAGGACTGAGGCCCAGTGAAGTCTTTCTGAGTTTCCCTGGGGTTACATTGAAGCTTACAGTGTGAGGTGTGGGGGAGGAGTGGTCTGGCTGCTGGAAGTCTCCTCTTCCCCTTGGGCTGCACTGTATAGCATGGGTGGCTTCAGCCATAGGTCTATGCTGGTGTTTCCCAATTCCCCTGGCTGTGTGAAGGCATACCTAGGGTCATGGTGTTGGCACTTTCTGGCTCCACCCCGCTGGGGCTCAGGACCTCCTGCTGGTCTGCTAAGGTGGGACTTGCTAGGATACCTTCCTTCCTGCACTGGTCTCCTTCCATCACCACAAGAGGGGCCTGTCTCCCCATCTTCCCAAGCTAAAAGACTGCTGAACCCCTACTCCTGGCTTCTCTATTCCAGGGTTTTCCTAGGGTAGTATTCTCTGGGTTATTCAAGGGAGGGTTCAGACCTCTTAGAGTTTACTGTGTCATCATGGCTCCCGGAAGTTCAACAAGGTGAGTTTCAGACCTTTAGACTGTGGACTGATAGCCCCAGGAATAGCTGCTGCTGCTGCCACAGGTTCTGAGCTTCTGTCTCACCTAGCTCTGACAGTCTCCCATCCTATGGTGAGAGGCCTGGAGATCACCACTGCAGCCAGCCACCTGGGCCTGCTCCCATTCAGGTATAGTTAACTGGTATGGTAGGGTGTAGTTCTGCATGCTCAGCACTCTCCCAGCCCAGTGCTGGGAGATCCCTCTTGTCAACTTTCTGGACTCTCTTGGGTTGGAAATCTACCACACTCTGTCTCCTAGTGGATTCTACCTCTCTCAAATTTGTTCAGATTCACTTTTTAAGAGGTATCTGAAAGAATTCGTGAGAGAGCTCAGGTGTGTCCCTGCTTTCACTCTGCCATCTTGGCCCCACCTCCTAAATGGTGTTTTGCAATGATGTTCATACAATTCCAGTGTTTATCTTGGTAGGGAGATTCCCAGATATTTTATACATTCTGTAGTTATTTTGATTGAAATTCTTTTTTTTCTCTCTCTTCCTATTGAGTTTCGTTGGTAATATATAGAAATTCTGATGATTTCCATAGATATATGTGCCATTACTTTATTGAAATGACTATTTTCATTCTAGTTAAATCTTTAACTTTCTCTAAATAAATTATATCATCTGCAAAAAGCAATAACTTTGTTTCTCCTTTGCCTATATGTATACCCTCAACTTGTTTCTCTTTTGTTATTTCTAGAATTACATTAAATAATATTGGCAATAATGGAGATCCCTGTTTTTCCCTCAATCTTACTGTAAAGACCTAAGAATTCTCCATGATAGATAATGCTAGCTCTTGTTTTTAGATACCATTTTCTATATTTAGCAGAAGTATAGATATTCCTATGCTTTATAAAGTTGTTTTTTTTTAATTTTTTGAATCATTTTTATTTAATATTTTAGTTTTCAACACTGATTTGCACAAGATTTTGAGTTACAAATTTTCTCTCCATTTCTACCTTCCCTCCCATTCCAAGATGGCATATATTCTGATTGCCTTGTTCCCCAGTCAACACTCCCTTCTGTCACCCCACTCCCTCTCCCATCCCCTTTCCCCTTACTTTCTTGTAGGGCAGGATAGATTTCTATGCCCCTTCCCTATATATCCTGTTTCCCAGCTGCATGCAAAAATAACTTTTTTTTTTTAGTATCTGCTTTAAAAACTTTGCTTTCCAAATTCTCTCCATGCTTCCCTTCCCACCCACCCTCCCTAGGAAGGCAAGCAATTCAACATAGGTCACACATGTATCATTGTATAAGACACTTCCACAATACTCATGTTATGAAAGACTAACTATATTTCCTTCCATCCTATCCTGTCCCCCTTTATTCAATTTTCTCCCTTGACCCTGTCCCTTTTGAAAAGTATTTGCTTTTGATTACCTCCTCCACTTATGTGCTCCCCCTTCTATCGTTCCCCCTTTTTTATCCCCTTCCCCTTACTTTCCTGTGGAGAAAGATACCCAATTGAGTGTGTATGTTATTCCCTCCTCAAATTGAATCCAATGAGAGCAAAATTCACTCATTCCCCCTCACCTGCCCCCTCTTCCCTTCCCACAGAACTGCTTTTTCTTGCCACTTTTATGTGAGATAATTTATTCCATTCTATTTCTCCCTTTCTCCCTCTCTCGGTATATTCCACTCTCATACCTTAAATTTATTTCATTTTTCAAGATATCATCCCTTCATATTCAACATTCAACTCACCCTGTGCCCTCTGTCTATATATATATGTATATTCCCTTCAACTACCCTAATGCTGAGAAAAGTCTCATGAATTATACACATCATCTTTCCATGTAGGAATGCAAACAAAACAGTTCAACTTTAGTAAGTCCCTTATGAATTCTCTTTCTTGTTTACCTTTTCGTGCTTCTCTTGATTCTTGTGTTTGAAAGTCAAATTTTCTATTCACCTCTGGTATTTTCACTGAGAATGCTTGAAAGTCCTCTATTTTATTGAAAATCCATATTTTGCCTTGGAGCATTATATTCAGTTTTGCTGAGTAGGTGATTCTTGGTTTTAATCCCAGCTCCATTAATCTCTGGAATATCATATTCTAAGTCTTTCGATCCCTTGATGTAGAAGCTGCTAGACGTTGTGTTATCCTGACTGTGTTTCCACCATACTCAAATTGTTTCTTTCTGGCTGCTTGCAGTAATTTCTCCTTGACCTGGAAACTCTGGAATTTGGTATAACATTCCCAGGAGTTTTCTTTTGGGGATCTTTTTCAAGAGGCGCTCGGTGGATTCTTTCAATTTCTATTTTATCTTCTAAATCTAGAATATCATTGCAGTTTTCCTTGATAATTTCTTGAAAGATGATGTCTAGGCTCTTTTTTTGATCATGGCTTTCAGGTAGTCCAATAATTTTTAAATTATCTCTCCTGGATCTATTTTCTAGGTCAGTGGTTTTTCCAATGAGATATTTCACATTGTCTTCCACTTTTTCATTCCTTTGATTCTGTTTTATAATATCTTGATTTCTCATAAAGTCACTAGCTTCCACTTGCTCCAATCTGATTTTTAATGTGGTATTTTCTTCAGTGGTCTTTTGCACCTCCTTTTCCATTTGGTTAATTCTGTCTTTCAAGGCATTCTTTTCCTCATTGGCTTTTTGGAGCTCTTTTGACATTTGGGTTAGTCTATTCTTTAAGGTGTTATTTTCTTCAGTATTTTTTTGGGTCCCCTTTAGCAAGTCATTGACTTGTTTTTCATGGTTTTCTCGCTTCCTTCTCATTTCTCTTCCCAATTTTTCCTCTACTTCTCTAACTTGCTTTTCCAAATCCTTTTTGAGCTCTTCCATGGCCTGGGACCAGTTCATGTTTTTCTTGGAGGCTTTTGATGTAGGCTCTTTGACTTTGTTGCCTTCTTCTGGCTGTATATTTTGATCTTCTTTGTCACCAAAAAAGGAATTTAGAGTTTGAGTGTGAATCTGAGTTTGAGTCTGAGTTCATTTTTTCTGCTTGTTCATGTTCCCAGCCAACTACTTGACCCTTGAGCTTTTTGTCAGGGTACGACTGCTTGTAGAGGAGAGAGTACTTTGTCCCAAGCTTTAGGGTCCAAGCACTTCTGTTTTCAGAGCTGCTTCTACTCCACCATCACCACAGGCTCTGTCACAGCAGTGCTTCTTGTCCCTCAAGAACCACCAACCAGTACCACAGTCCAGATCTAAGGAGGGTACAGCAAGAGAACCTTCCTTTGTGCCCTCAAAGCACTCCTTGCACTCCTGCTCTGATCTGCTGCTAGATTCCTCCCACCATGTGAGCCAGGAACTTGGGAAGTAGCTGATGCTGGAGCTCTGGAAATAGCCTCAGGAGCTTTCTGCTGCTGCCACCACCACCACTGCAGCACCTTCGCCACCCGCAGGGCTGGTGACTGAACCATTCTGAACTTGATCCTGCAGTTACCCACTAACCTGCTCTTTGGCTTTTGTGGGTTGAGAAGTCTGGGAACTGTCACAGCTCAATGATTACTGGCCATAGGGCCTGTTCTGGTCAGCTGACTGCTGGTCTAGTCTGTCCTGGCACGGCCCACGCTGGGCTGTGCTCCGCTCCCAGCACCATGCGATAGACCCTTCCCGGCTACTGTCTAAGCTGTCCTGGGCTGGAGACATGCTTCCCTCTGTTATTTCATGGGTTCCACAGCTCTAGAATTTGTTCAGAGCCATTTTTTACAGGCATCTGGAGAGACCTGGGGAACAGCTTAAGCAAGTCCCTGCTTCCCAGCCGCCATCTTGGCTCTGCCCCCTTTTGTTTTTTAAATACCAATCAGTGTTCTATTTTGTCCAAAGAGTTTTCTGAATCCATGCATATAAACATCTGATGCTGATTTCTAAAATTGGTTTATTTAAATTATCTACTTCTCATTCTTTTGATCGGACTATTTTCCATTTTTTAAAATATCCACTTAATCTTTTATAATATTCATTGAGCTATAATCAGGCAAAGTATTTTTCAGTAATTTCCTTTTAACCTGCTTCATCTCTTGTGATGTCTCCTTTTCATTCTTCGATATTGTTAATCTGTTTTCCCTCTTTTAAAAATGTATCCAATTAGTTTTTAAAAAACTGATTCTGGTTTTATTTTATAAACTAACTATGCTTTTGTTTTCAATTTTATTTCTCTTTTCTTTTGTTTCACCATTTCTATTTTGTTTGTTGCTTTTCTAGTTTTTTTTAGTACATCCCTAATCTATTGATATGTTGTTGTGTCATCGCACAATTGTCATTTTCTTTGATAAAATAATGTATCATTTCTATGATTTTTTTTTCTTTGACCCACACATTCTTCAGGATTATCTCATTTAGTCTCCACTTAAAAGTTTGAATCCTTCCTTTGAATGCCTTTTATCATGTATCATTTCTATGATTTTTTTTTCTTTGACCCACACATTCTTCAGGATTATCTCATTTAGTCTCCACTTAAAAGTTTGAATCCTTCCTTTGAATGCCTTTTATCAAATTTTTTTTTTATGTTGTGGTCATTAAGGACTTAATAATACAGATATATGTATATCTATAACATGTGTGTAAATATATGTGTATATCATAATAATATATGTATAAAATTGCCTCTTTAGTAGTAAAGCTTTTCCCTCCCAACTCTGTCATTTCCTTCAGCTCAAAGCAAAGTGTCCTACATTCACATACTCTCATGGAGGTCTTGAATCTAAACACTTGAAGTGTTGACTAAGCCCAGATATCAAACAATAATTGTTAGTCTGGAACCCAAGTGTTCGTTTCACATTCCTGACACCAAGGCTAAAAGGGGCTTCAAATATATTTTTTCAGAGTCAGTTTCTGCATTGAACTAGGGCTTCTTTGCATAAACTTTCTCTTCAACATTGGTACACTTTGGAAAGACCTAAGCATCAATTCTTTCTCCTTGATCATAATCTTCTGCCATAAAGATAATCAGTGAGAATATTACAACTAAGCCTTCATCTCAATTAGTTCAACCCATTTAACACTTCCTGTGGGCTCAACTCTGTGCTAGGTGCTAAGGATACAAGGGCAAAAAAACAAGGAACCAAGGCAAAAAACTATTCACCACACAGACGATGACCTCAAGGAGTTAATAATCGAATAGAAAAGGATGCCCACCGTCATTGGTTAGGGGAGGTGTAGTCCCTTGGATCTCTTGACGAATCAATAAAATGGGGGTGAAAGTATTGGGAAAAGTGCAATCAGATGGTGACCATGTCCAAAGTCACATCCTGTGAGAGAATACACCTATTAATAAGAAACAGGGAGGAAAAAGATAACTAGATGACTCCGGTGAATAACTTCAGTCAAGGATTCCCATTTGGGCTGAACAAGCCTGACCTGTGATTTTCTAATCCTCTCTATGACTAATTTTTCCCTGGAGGCAAATGAGTGGTATTGATACTGTTAGTACAAGAGATAACATTGCTGGAGTCTGGAAAGCTGTTGACTAAGGAATGATCAAAACGGTATTTCCTTTTAATTGTGCTTTTGGGTGTCATTAAAGATGACTGAGAGTTCAGCAAATGTCAGATGAGGTGATTCACTGGTTTCTACTGCAGAGTCAGGGGTCTACAAAAAATTGCAGGTATGAAATTTTAGGGCAGGAGGAGACTGCAGGAATCATTTTGCCTAAGCCTTTCATTTTGTAGAGGACATCGTTACTTTACAGATTCAGAAACTGAAGCCAAGAGAAGTTAGGAGATTGACACAAGGCCAAACAGCCAGCTCTTTAGTGGCAGACCTGGGACTAGAATGCTGGTCTTCCTGGCCTGGGTCTAGCAACTTAAACCATGTAAGGGCACAGCAAAAAGTCCCACAAACCACAACACTCATGTCTCCTTGGAGTGGCTCTCCCATAGCAGATGTCTCAGTGCTTCTCTACTGAGCAATCTAAGATTACTATTATTTTCCCAAAAAAGTCTTTCCAGGAGCTATAAAGGCCTCAACTGGTTAAGCAGGTAAGAACTTGACCTACATATTCTAATGCAAAGCTATGGTGAGGAGGTAGCCCCAAACACAGTATAAGCACTTTAGAATCAGGTGGTAGAGACACGGGGGAAGAGCATTTCCCTTTTTTGACAGGGCTACTAGGCTGGAAGGCCAGGGAATTGCTAAAGACAGTTTGAGGCAACTAGGTGGTCCAGTGGATAGATCTCTGGGCCTGGAATCAGGAAAACCCAAGTTCAAATTTGGCCTCAGTCGCTAGCTAGCTGCGTGATCCTGGACAAGTCAAGTAACCTCTGTTTGCCTCAGTTTCTTCAACTGAAAAATGGGGATAATAATAGCCCATACCTGCCAGGATTATTGTGAGGATCAAGCCTGGCATGTAGTAAGCACAGTAGAAATACTAGCTATTATAATTATCATTATTATTATTAGTTTGCTTAAATTTTAACCTCAGCTTTAAAAAAGATAGGTGGTTCTTTTAGACAAGATGGAGAGATGTGGGCTACACATACAGTATCCCAATTAACTAGACAGAATTGTTGAGTTGCTAGACCCAAAGACAGGCATTGGCGGCAGCTTAACACCAGCACTCCCTTAGCTCAGGTTTGATGTTGGGCTGAAATGAGGCACTCACAAGCTAATGAAAAGTGAACAAAAAAGAGGTTTACTTTGCCCTAACAGAGAATATGCAATAATAATACAGTAAAACTTTGCTTTTTGCATGCAGTATGCACCCCCCACCCCACCCTATCATGTCCATATGGAAAAAACATCTATCAGAGCAGGATATGGTGAAGGACAGACTGACTTGTATAGTCTTTAGAAATCCAAGTCCGAAAGGCCTAGACATCAGCTGGCTGGAACATCTTATGCCCCTAGGTGATCAGGAAAGTTACATGGGGGATGCCAGAGCCAATCAAGTCTGAAGCACAACTTTGTCTCTCTTTAGGGAAAGCAAATCTATGTTGGAAGAGGAGTATCCTGGGCCTATTCTGTATTGGAAGTGTGTGAAAATCTTGGTAGATACGAGTTCTATCACAATAAGCATTAAAGATTTGATGTTGATGGGGTATAATCTCTGAACCCCTTGAACCTGATAGGGTACAGTCTCTGGGAACCCCCATGAACTCTGCTTGAATCTTCCCGCTTAACCAGGCCATAAGCCTTCCATTATCTTTATCACTAGGCCCAAATCTCTGTTACCCTTAAACTAGCCTAGCCCTGTATTGTCTGTTATCTCCAGGTGGCCTTCAGCTGTTTCTCACCCTTAATCTAGCTACTGGAGTCTTGACCTCTAGTCATCCCAGTCCCATCAAGATTCTCCTAAGACTCCTCCTCAAGACCTTCCCTAAACCCTTTCTCTAGTCACCCTGATGAGGGCCCAGTCTCTGGGAACCCCCTTGAATCTGGAATACAGTCTCTGGGAGCCCCCTTGAACTGTCCTTGAATCTTCCAACTAGATCTGGCCTTCCCCTAAGGCCACAAGCCTCACATTATCATTAGGCCCAAATCTTTACCTAGCTTCACCCTTTGTTGTTCAGCTACTTCCCACCCTTAATCCCATTACCTCACCTTGCCCTCCTTGGACTTCCCCTCAAGACCCTCCCTAAACCCCTCCTCTAGTCACCCCAGACCACCCCTCAATCCCTGCTACAATCTTTGTATATAATCTCCATCTTGCCTCCATGAAGGTGCTCAGATTCAATCTAATTCAGTAGGTTGAATCTGGCCCGCTTGTGGAAACAGGCGTCACAAGGTGGGGGGATTTCTTAAGACAGCCCATTATGGTGAATCTAATCTCTAATAAACTTTCTCTTTTCCCTTGGCTGAGAAGGCTTGAGTCGAATTCTTTCGGCGGGACCCGGTGCGTCAATATCTTGGGGTGTCCAGCACCCCTCAACCTTTTACCTCTTCAACCCCAGACCACCCCTCAATCCCTCCCATAATCTTTCTGTATATAAGTCTCATCTTGCTTCCATGAAGGAGCTCAGATTCAATAGATTGAATCTGGCCCACTTGTGAAAAAGAGCCTCACACATGGTGAGATTTCCTGAGTCCATCCATTATGGCGAATCTTTAATAAACTTTTTCTTTGGCTGAGAAGGCTTGAGTCGAATTCATTCTGCAGGACTCGGTGCGTTGGTGTTTTCAGGTCTCCAGCACCCCTAAAAACCTATGGTTCCCTAATGTCTTCATTTTGGCAAACTTCATCAATGTTAGTCTGGAAAGGTATGATTCAGAGGCTTATCATCTTTATCGGTGACTTGGATAAAGGTCAGATTGCATGCACACCACAATTACAGAACATAAAGCTCAGAGGAAGAGATAACCCTGGATGAAGGATTCAGAATTCAAAAAGATCTTGGCAGGATAGACTTTTGGGCTGAATGTAGTAAGATGAAATCAAAAAAGCCTAAAGGTAAAGTCTTATATCTGGCTTTGAAACTCGGTTTTGCAATTATTAAAAAATTTCAACCCAGAGGCTACCGTTCAGTCACATCCAATACTCCATGACCCCATTTGGGGTTTTCTTGGCAAAGATGCTGGAGTAGTTTGCCGTTTCCTTCTCCAACTCATTGTATAAGTGAGGAAACCGAAGCAAACTGGGTTCAGTGACTTGTCTAGGAACACAAAGCTACTAAGTGTCTGAGGACAACAGGAAGATGAGTCTTCCTGACTCCAGGCCCACCACTCTATTCACTGAGCCACCCAGTTGCCTTCAGTCAAAGGACGTGAGCTCAAATTTTGATTCTCCCGCTTGCTACTTGGGTGATGATAGCTAAGTCACTCCATAGGTCCAAGTTTCTTTATCTGTAAAATTTTTTATCTGTAAAATAAAGGGGTTGGATTAGATGGCTTCTGGGCTTCTTTTGAGTTCTAAATCTAAGACTTCAAAAGTTTCTTCAGGCTCTAAAAGTATCATCCTAAAATGTAAGGCTTTTAGGGGAGAGCCCCCAGTGTGAAATGGAAGAAAAGAAAACTCAGGATTATGAAAGGCCTTGAGCTCATACATGTGAGGACAGACAGAAGAAAGAGGCAGAGGGCTGGATGGGGAATTAGAGGCTGTGTTCAAATGCTAGCTGTTCCACTCACTGTGAGCCCTTTGGTGAGTAGCTTAATTTGTTTTGGTCTGTTTCCTCATCTAAATGTAAAGGGGTGGAGGTGGAGGGGGTAGATGGATCAATGTGATGAATTCTTCCAACAGGTCAATAAGAGGATAAAGTTTCTTGGTGGGGAAATAGATAGAGCACTGGGTCTGAAGTGAGGAAGATCTAGGTTCAAATCCAGCCTCAGACATTTACTAGCTATGTGACCCTGGGCAAGTCACTTAACCTTGTTTGCCTCAGTTTCCCCACCTGTAAAATGAGTTGGAGAAGGAAATGGCAAAGCATTCCAGTATCTTGGCCAAAAAAAGCAAAACAAACCAAAATGGAGTTATGAAGTTGGACATGACTGAAAAATGACTTAGTAGCACCAACAAAAATGGGGATATTGTGAGGATCCAATAAATAATACTTATAAAATTACTTGGCACCTAGTAGGCACTATGTAAATGCTTATTTCTCCCCTACCACCCCCACTTTCTTATAGAGGCATAAGCTTTTGTTTGGAGCTATCTGAGGGGGCATATCCTCATGGAGTGTAGGCGTGTCCATTAGCATCTGCTAGTGATTGGCATGGAGAACTCCAGATGACGAGTTGACTAAGAATTCAGGTGGATGTAATGAGGTTTAGACTGTGGGAATCCCCTTGGCCCCCAAAAGAATTTGGGTCTTATTTGTTTGAAGGGGGAATGATGAGGGTACAGTCTCTGTGAACCCCCTTGAATCTGGAGTACAGTCTTTAGGAGCCCCCTTGAACTCTCCTTGAATCTTCCAACTGGATCTGGCCTTCCCCTAAGGCCAAAAGCCTTACATTATCATTAGGACCAAATCTCTACCTAGCATAGCCCTCTATTGTCCAGCTGCTTCCCACCCTTAACCCTGATCAAAATATCTATACCCTAGCCCAGTTACCCTAGCTCTCTTGTTGTCTGTCATCTCCAGGTAGCCTTCAGCTATTTCCCACCCTGGAGTCTGACCTCATTGCAGTCCCATCAAGCTCCTCCTTAGACTCCTCCTCAAGACCCTCCCTAAACCCCTCCTCTAGTTACCCCAGACCACCCTTCAATCCCTCCCACAATCTTTCTGTATTTAATCTCTATCTTGCCTCCATGAAGGTGCTCAGTTTCAATCTAGCTTATCTAAGCTATCTAGATTGAATCTGGCCCACTTGTGAAAACAGGCATCACAAAGGGTGGGATTTCTTAAGACAGCCCATTATGGCAAACCCTTAATAAACTTTGTCTTTTTCCTTGGCTGAGAAGGCTTGGGTAGAATTCTTTCGGCAGGACCCAGCCTGTCGGTATTTTGGGGTCTCCAGCACCCCTAAAAACTTATGGTTCCCTACCATCATCATTTTCCATAAACCTCTCCAGATGGTTTCTAGTAATGTATAAAAGCAGATGTACTATTGCTCTCTCTTTGGCTTTGACAAGACAGTTGTTCATTCATGGATGACTCTTCATGGTCCTATTTGGGACTTTCTTGGCAAAGATACTGGAGTGGTTCACCATTTCTTTCTCCAGCTCATTTTACAGATGAGGAACTGAGGCAAATAGGGCAAAGTCACTTGCCCAGGGTGACACAGCTAGTAAGTATCTGAGGCCAGATTTGGACTGAGGAAGAGTAGTCTTCCTGACTCTACCTAGCTTCTTCCTTGATAAGACAAAAAGGAAGTCAAATCAATGAATATTTATCAAGTGCTTCCTAAGTTCCATGAACTAAAGGGTAAAAATAGTCTCTGTTCTCATGGAACTCACAATCTAATGAAGGAGGGGGAGAGACAGCATATAGCTGAGATTTGAAGGAAGCCAAGAGGCAGAGGTGAGGAGGGAAGGTATGTCAAACATGGACAGTCAGTGAAAATGCACCCATTTAGGAGATGGAGTGTCTTGTTCAAGGAATAGCAAGGATTCTAGACTAACTAAGTTTTAAGGTATAAGGAGGGGAGTAAAATGTAAAAAGATTAGAAATATAGGAAGTGGCCAGGTTATAAAGAGCTTTAAAAGCCATCAGAAGATTATATATCTGATACTTGATATAATAGGAAGCCATTAGAGTTTAATAGTGAGGTGGGGGGAGGGGGGGAAATGGGACATGGGGACAGGGGGACAGCTCTCCCCCAAACCCCTCCAAATACCTGTAAAAAATCACTCTAAACAAATTCTAGAGCTACAGAACCCAGAAAATGACAGAGCGCATCAAATCTCCAACCTGAGAAAGCCTGGAAGGTCCAAGGGAAGGGTCTATCGCACATGCTGACAGTGGAGCGCAACATAGCATGACCCACCCTGATGGTCTGTGCTGGCACAGACAGGGCTGGAGTAGGGCTCAGGGCACTGAATCACTGGCAGCTGTGGTGGTTTCCAGACTTCTCAACCCACAAACACCAAAGATAACTTAACAGGTTACTGGGTAAACTCTATTGGACCTGGGTGAGAGAAGAGTGATGTCAGGCCCCAGCCCTGGGGTGGTGGAGATGGCAGCAGCTGCTGCAGGAGCTCCAGGACCACAGACAGTGGGGGGAACCAAGCAGCTGATCAGAGGAGGACTGCAGGGATCTCTTTGCTGGTGCTGAGGCAGGATTCTCTTGCTTTTCCCTGCTTGGATCTGGGTCGCAGTTCTGGGTGTCAGTCTTGGGGGGAGGAGGAGTGCCAGTGTGGCAGAGCTTGTGGCAGCTGTGTAGAGAGAGTCTTCCTCACAGTTCCAAGGCAGAAAAGAGTGCTTGAGGTCACTAACAGAGCAGGAGAGGAGTAAACATCTCTCCTTGGAAGAACTGAAAATTTACAGGTGCCTAGAAGTAGTTCTGAAAAGAACAGGGCAAAACCCCTGAAGCTTGGGACACAGCACTCTCCACTCTGCAAGCAGAGTCATACCTAGACAAAGAGCTCAAAAGTCAAGTAATTGGCTGGGAAAATGAGCAGACAGTGTGAAAAACTCAGACTATAGAATCTTTCTTTGGTGACAAAGAAGATCAAAACATACAACCAGAAGAAGGCAACAAAGTCAAAGATCCTACATCAAAAGCCTCCAAGAAAAATATAAATTGGTTGCAGGCCATGAGAGAGCTCAGAAAAGATTTCTAAAATGAAGTAAGAGAAGTAGAGGAAAAATTGGGAAAAGAAATGAGAGTGATGCAAGAAAATCATGAAAAACAAGTCAATGGCTTGCTAAAGGAGACCCAAAAAAATAATTCAAATGGCAAAAGAAGGTCCAAAAAGCCAATGAGGAGAAGAAAGGGAATTCTTTGGGTAGTATCAGCTTTCGAGGCTGCCTCATGGGTAATCCCAAATTCAAGAGTTGCCAAATTGGACAGTTTAGGAATTGGACCTTCTGGAGAATGAAATGGATGTCCTGATGCCATGTACTGCTTGGAGAAAGCTAGCATGTTACATATTTCCTTCACAGAATGCTACTTGGAAAGCTAAACCCATTGCTTACTCAGTAAATGCAGGTCCAAAGAAGAGATTGCTTGTTAAGGAGCCCCTTATGAATTATTCCTTTGTGGAGGAATCTAAACCACAAGGTGGTACAATGAGTTTTGAAGGGTGGAAGAAGGTACTGTATTAGATTGTAGAAAAGAGATTTGGGAGCCGATTGTTAAAATTTTGGTGTGAGCATTTACGCTTCAGAAATTGGCAAATGTGACAAAGCAGGGCTAGATTTGTTGTTGTTGTTTTGATTGTCTAGATTTAAGAAAGTGATGGAAAAATAATACAAATTAAACTTAAAGGTATGTCTAGTATACAGTTTTCCTTCAGAGAGCTGGTTATTAAACACCTACTGCCACACTTTTGGGAAAGGATTAATTCACTAGATTATTGTAGGGTTGCTACTGATGAGGTTTATATCCCTTCCCAGGGGAGCTGATAGGCTGAGTGCTTTATATATTTTCTGTATTTGTGTGTGTTTGGGGGGGGGGGCGTGGTGCTCCCTTTTACTTTTGCAGTTTCTTTGGAGTAAAGTAATAAGTGTCCTGTTCCTAACATGTATTTGACATCTTGGATGCTTGTAGGGGATCTGTGGATTCCACATTTGGGGAGACTTAAATACAAGTTCTACACTAAATATATTAAAAAGATACTGCTGGAACAATTCCAAGATGGAAACAAAGAGCCATACAGAGAAAACAACTCTTGGGATCAGGTCCCCAGGATTGGACCTGGTCCATAAGCCCAGAGTCCTTGGCAGAGGCATAGGGCTTGCCGTAGGCCATGGATTTTATGTTATGTGAGAGGGTCAAACTGGATAGCTTCTAAATTTAGGCTCCTATGAACTGAGAATGCTTAATCTAGTGAAGGCAACACTTAGGTAGGTCCATGATAACTACTTTTAAGTATTTGAAGGGTTTTCTCAAGGAATATGGATTAAACTTGTTCCATTTGACCCAAAGAAGGCAGAACTAGAAACAAGAGGTAGAAGGTATAGAGATAAATTTAAGCTTGAATATAAGGAAGAAAATTCTAGCAATGAGAGCTGTTTAGAAGTGATGTGGGCTGCTTCAGGAAGGAGTTTCCCTTTCATTCATGGTTGTCAAGCAAAAATGGCATGACTACTTGTGGGTTACATTGTAGAGGAGATTTTTTCCAGATACCCTCTGGACTAGATCAACACAGAGATTTCTTCCAATTCCAAAGGTTTTTATAATTCTACACCTTTTCTTGACAGTTTGCTGTCAAGGTACGTGAGGTGTAATTTAATATGAAGAAAACAGAAATTCTGGAGCAACTTCCCGTAAGGAAACTCTCTTTATGTAGATGGGCAACTCAGCTATAATTTACAATCTTGAAGGGCTGCCTGAGTGCAACGAGAGATTAAGTGACTTTGCTCATGGTCACACAGCAACTATGTGGCAGGCAGGGCTTGTTGAAGGGCTGCCTGAGTACAACAAGAGGTTAAGTGACTGTGGTCATGGTCACATAGCAAGTATGTAGCAGGCAGGGCTCGTCGGGTCTTTCTGACCCCAGAGTCAAGCCTTTATGTGCTAGTCATGCCACCCTCACTATTAGTCATGTGTCATTCTTGAGTTAATATAAATTAGGTTACTCAGCCTGTGCTCCTCCTAACAAGAGCAAGGAAACAAGGTTTTAATTAATGGAGATTCTAGGAGGAATAAAGGGCCAGCTGGGTGAGGCAGTGGATAGAGAGCTGGACATGAAGTGAGGAAAGCCTGAGTTCAAATCTGGCCTCAAATCCTTCCTATCATCTTCTTTCCTTAATTGGGAGATTGAATATTAGGGACAGGGTGTCAGGGGATTTGGGGGAGAATATGTTAACGTGGGTGTTGGAATGTTTTAACCTTGGGGTCTCATGAGTTATTAAAGATCAGTCCCTGGGCAAGTCACTTAACCCTGTTTGCCTCAGTTTCCTCATCTGTAAAATGAGCTAGAGAAGGAAGTGGCAAACCACTCCAGTGTCATTGCCAAGAAAATCCCAGATGGGGTCACGAGGAGTTGGACACAACTGAACAACAACAAAAGGTGGAATAAAACTTAATTTTGGAGTATGGACAGCCTAAATACAGCAGTAAATGGGAGTTTTCCGGAAGTGAGAGAACTAAAGACCAACCTGACCTATTTTACAGTTGCCCTAAGAGCCCTGGTAATTGATAATGATAATACTAGACAGCATTTATTTAGTACTTGTTATGTGCCAAGAAATGTGCTAAGCTCTTTACAAATAAGATCTCATTTTTTCCTCGCAGCTCCAGATACTTTAGTTTCACAAAAGAGAATTGTTTCAATATATAGCAGTGAGCACTGAGTGTTCGATTTAGAGTCTGAAAGCCTCAGGGAAAAAAAGGGGAAGTAGGTGCTGTTACTATCCCCAGTTTATATTTGGGGAAATGAGGCAAATAGATGTTAAGTGACTTGCCCAAGGTCACACAGCTAGTTGGTGTCTGAGGCTGGATTTGAATTCAGTTCTTCCTAACTCCAAGCCCCACATGCTATCCATATTACTTAGCTTCCAAAAATTGTATTAGTATTAGTGTTACACAAGATGGTGGTGGTGGTGGTGGTAGTAGTAGTAAATATGTTTCAAAACATCCTATGGACAAAGCTACTGGCTGATTGACTACTTAGGGAATTCCTCAACTCAGAGGTCCCAAGACCCTCTTCAGTTCCAATTTCTCATATCTTGGTCCAATGACTGAAGGCCACTAAAGAAGCCCTGTAGACAGACATATATAGATATATAGATATGTATCTACATCTCTTTATATATGTGGTTTCACACCCACTTAGGTAACATTTCTTAATCAAAGGAGACTATCATTTGCTTTCTCTAATTGGGAGATTGAATATTATGGACAGACTGTTAGGTGATTTGGGGGACAGTATGTTAACCTGGAGGTTGGAATCTTAACTTTGAGGTCTCATGAATTCTCAGAGATTAGTTTTCATCTAGTGGGGACCTTTTCTCCATAGTTCATCTTATCAGAACATCCTGGTGGGGCAGATTTCTAGGATAGTGGAGGCTTCCTTCCAGATAGAAATCCAGTAAAGCTCATCCCGTCTTTGTCAGTCAAAAGGTCTCTATTTACACAAGTCCCCTTTGTTGCTTTAACCTCTAAGGTTGCTTTTTCTTGAGAGATGTTTTCCCCAAACTCAGTCTACTTCCTCCACAATACTAACCTCGACCCCCTATTTTCTGACACTGGCCTTTTCTACCATTTCTATCATTTCTATAGCTTGTTTAGTTTCATAAAAGAGGTTCATTTTGATATATTGTATCACTAATAAAAGTGGAAGTTGCCTGGAGAACATCTTTCAGCCTCATGCAGGAAGAACTGAAACATTGACACTGAGTATTAGATTTAGAGTCTGAAGGCCTGAGTTCAGGTCCTGATTCTGACATTGACGATATGGGACACATCATTTAACCTCTTGGAGGGTCAATTTCTTCATCTCTTAAACTGGAATAATAATATATCTATTATCTACCTCTCAGGTTTGTTTGAAGAACACTTTTAAAGCATTGCGAACATTTGTTACTGTAACTTGTTTGGATGACTGGCATATTGCACTGATGATACATGACTAAACCTTCCCTTAGGAGTAAAACATTTATACAGATAAAATAGAGAGTACAGATAGAATAAAATAGATAGGGCCTGGACCTGTGATTTCAGAATCCCTAGTGGAGAAAACTCCCATTATGGGTATCAGCCAGCACCTTCTGGACATTTATAGTCTTAGAATATTGTGCTTAAATGACTTGTCCAGGGTCGAGCTTGAGGACTTGAACCTAGATCTTCCTAGTTTCACAAGTAGTTCTCCATCCCCTATACCACATTGCTGCTCTCAAACGCTCCCTATTTGAACATTGGCATGAGATCTGACCCAAAGTTGCCTTAAGCAGGATTCCTTTGTACATTCAACAGAAGCCAAAGACTCTTCAGTAGGTTGGCAAACCTACTGTTCTGGAAAGAACATTGAATTAGGAGTCAGAAAATCTGGGTTTGAATCATAATCTTGGTGACTTTGGGCAAGTCATTTACCTTTTCTTGACTTTAGTTTCCTTATCTAAAAAAAAATGGAAAGATTGGATTAGATGAATATGAAGGTATCTCTAAGCTCTAAATCTCCTATCCTCCTCTTCTTTCTGATTTTGGGTCTTCTTTTCTTCCTTTCTTTCTTACCCAAATGAATCTGGAAACTTTATAAACTAAGTACAAGTCTGAGTATCTTGTTATGAATGAATCCTATGCACATTTTTGCAATATTGGTAAAACTTCTTAAAGGATCTCTAGTGACATAATATATCTTCAAAAGTCAAGACTGAAAAAAAGAAGAAAAGAAAAAAGGAAAAAAAAATCAAGACTGTGTCTGGTAATAATGATAAGTGACACTTATCTAGAACTTTAATGTTTGCAAAGTGCTTTACAAACACTGTTTCTTTCGACCATCACTACCACCTTGTGAGGGAGCTACTACTGTTAACACTTTTAAAAACCTTTTTTTACAGGTGATAGTGGAGACCTCCTCCAAGATAGAAATCCAACAAGGCTCATCCTGATATTTTTGCCAGTACAAAGATTTCTATTTACACAAGTCCCCTCTGTTTGTTTGATTCTTCTTCAGAGGTGTTTTCCCCAAATTCAGTCTACTTCCTCCTCAGAGAAGCATAGGGACTTTTCCATAGTGACACAGCTAGAAAGTGGCAGAAGCAAAACCAGAACCCAGGTCTTTCTTTGATTTTCATTTCACTGCTCTTTCATCATATTATGCTGCCTCTTTTTTTCCTTTTTGTCCTAAGCTGTTCCTCTCTTCTGTGGTCTCATTATGTGTAGTAATATGACCATATTTCTTTTTTTTAAATTTTTTTTAATTCTTAGTATACAACACTCAGTTCCACAAGTTTTTGAGTTCGAAATTTTCTTCCCCTCCTTCTCCTCTCCCCCCCCCCACCATGGCATGCAATCTGATAGAGGATCTACATATACCTTCACATTAAGCTTATTTACACAGTAGTCAAGCTGTAAAGAAGAATTATATCCAATGGAATGAACCATGAGAAAGAAGAAACAAAACCAAAAAAGAAGGAAATAAAAGAGAGCAAATAGTTCGCCTCAATCTGCATTCAGACTCCATAATTCCTTCTCTGGATGTGGATAGCCTTTTCCATCATGAGTCTTTTGGAGCTGGATATGACCATATTTCAGAGACATAACTAAGATAGAGTGATCAGGGCTCCTAGAGTGCTGACATAAAGGAGGTACATTCCCTCCTCGATGGTTTGAAGACCAAGTCTCTCTTTCTTGCGGTTGCTAGACTGTGGCACATAGAAAGACCTCATTGCCTCGCTCAGCCTTAGACTATCAGTCCTAGGGCCTTATTACCATGACACCTTTCTCCATGGTCAGATTCTCTTGGGAATAGGTTGCCCCATCCTATTTTAACTGCCCACACAGATAGACTGGCCTCTGCAGAGCTCTTCCTTCCTACTATTTTCCCCTAGATGGAGGAATTCTTAGTTATGTCTGTACTGTATTTTAAGTCACTAATGATTTCATCTGTTCCCTCCCCACTTCTCCTATCTCAAACTTGGACATGAAATCAGCCAGGATCACCTTCCTTCAACCTTTTGCTACACAATGAAAGGAAAGGGGGCAGGAACTTTCGCTTACTTTTTTTCATTGGTTGCTGATCCTTGAATCTATAAAGTCTCTTTAGAATCCTCCAAGCTTGAAAAATGAGGTGTCATCTTTCCAATCCTCACAGTAGGCATCCTAAATAGTTTTCTCCTGAAACATCAGAGAAACTTCAACAATGCTTTTCTACTTTGTAGGTCATCCCTTTCCCATCACATCATTGGGGGTGGATGGAAGGGAAATCCCAACTAGTTGCTGTGTATAATAGTGAAAAGAGACCTTAAGGGTGTCCTACATGACTCAGAACCTGGAGTCAGAAAACGCAGGGCAACTATTTGAAGGATTGAAAAAAAAATCTTACTTTTCTTCTTAGATTTTATGTCAGGAGCAATGTTTGAGAGACTGACTTCTGGGTCACTTGATTCTGAAACTCTACTTCCTGAAAAGACCAAATAAGCTATTCCCTTGTGACTGTACTTTATCCATAGAAAGAGTTATACAGAGCCCTTTATGTAGATTACAAGATTTACAGTTGTGCCTCTGCAAAGGGACATTGCTTGTTGATCAAAACATGGCTTAAGTACTTGATGGAGTGATCTACAAACATGGTGGAACAGATAGACTAAGAGAGATGTGTTTATGTTAACTTCGGAGAGCGTGGTTGATTCTTCTGGAGTTCTCTCTCTTGGGTTGGGTTGATGGCTCTAGGAGAGATTTTCTGGCTGGAATGAATTCACTGTGACATAATATACCCAGCTAGATCCAAAGACTCTGTGCTTTATTCCTCACCTGAACTTTCTTTTCTTCCTTCATTCCTTAAATACAAGTCTATTAAGTGCTTACACATAGAGGATATGCTCTCTGCCATTAGAACTTTCAATCTAGTAGGTAGGACTTACAAATATATATGCATAAATAAAATGGGTATTTTGTTTTGAGGGAAGGGAGAGAGAGAGACAGAGATAAAGATATAGACAGAAAGACAGACAGACAGACAGACACACACACACACACACACACACATGCGCGCGCGCGCACGCGCGCACATACACAGATTTACCATATTCAACAACTAGCCCTGGAAACAAAAATGTTAAGACAAGTATAATCATTTTGTGTGGCTCAACAAATGCTATTTTGATGCAGAATTATAAATTATCAAGCCAATTAAATAAACTATTAGGTTGGCTCTTTTATGTTGCAATAGCCTTCTCATTGGTCTCCCTTCCTCAAATTTCTCCCAGCTCCAGACCATCCTTCACCAAACCGCCAAACTGAAATTCCCAAGGTATGAGTTTCATCAAACCATTCCCAACCCCACTCCCCAGTTCAAGAAACTCCTTTGACTCCCTGTTACTTCTAGAATCAAATACAAAATCCTTTGAAAGCTCTTCATAACCCAGTCCCTTCCTACATTTCCAGTCTTCTAACACTCTACTCCTCTCCACATGTTCTATAATCCAGTGACTCTGGACACCTGGCTATTCCTTGAATAAGACCCTTCATCTCCTGACTCTGTATTCTCACTGACTGTCTATGCTTGGAATAGTATCCCTCCTCACCTCTGTCTTCCCTGGCTGCCTTCTAATCTGAGCTAAAATTCCATCTTCTGCCCAAAGCCTTTCCTTAATTGTTTAGGATATCTCCACTTTATCCTCTGTGTGTGTGTGTGTTTGTGTGTGTGTATACGCATATATTTTGTATGGTGAGTAGTTGTTTGAGTATTGTCTTCCTCATTAGAATCTCCAGAGGATGGAGACTGTGTCTGCTTTTCTTTAAATCCCCAGCACTTAGCCCAGCCCATGGCCCATAGACCTTACTTAACAAATACTTGTTGACTGCTTAAATAACAGTGCTTCGGTTCCCTCATCTCTAGAATAAGGAGGTTGGCTAGATGATGTCAAAGGTGATTTCCTCTTCAACATACTATAGTTCTATGCCTCTTCTCACTGTGCCATCTCTTATTTGGTTGGCCCAAAACCTAGAGATTACTGTCTTCTCTGGTTGGCAAAGGAATGAGGCACAGTTGGATTCTCTATTTTCTTCAGGATGTGGAATTCGTAGGGCCCTGGCATCATAGTTTTGGAGCTGGAATAGAACCTTGAACTCTTTGAGTCTAATCCTGGCTTGCCTAACATGTGGCCCGTGGGCCACTTGCAGCCTGCCAAAGGATTTCAGGTGACCCTGGAAAAATGTAGCGTTGTCACTTGGAGCGTTCTCTGCTGTTTGTCCCATAACCCATGGCAACCAATCACTGTCAGTCTGTCTCTAAGTTAGCTTATATGTGGCTCAAACAAGTTTAGCCTATTTTAATTTTGGCCACTACCTACTGCTAAGTTTTCCATGCCTGGTCAAAACCTTTCATTTTACAGATAAGGAAACTGAGGCACAGGGAAGGAAAGTTGTATTCAAGTTTGGTTTCATTAAATTTGCAAGAATTAGCTAAGAGTCCTTTAAGCCTCTTCCCTCTGTCCTTTTGCAAATAACATATGCTCAATAAATACATCCCACCATTTGTTACAAAGCTAGTAAGTCTCTGAGGCCATATTGGAACTCGAATCTTCCTGATTTCCAGTCCTATCCCTCCACCCATGGTGCCACTGAGCTGCCTACTCTCTCTAGTCCAACTCTCCTCCTCTCCCATTTTACAGAAAGGAAAACTAAGATCCTTAAGTGTTTGGTCCAAGGTCACACATACAGTAAGTGGAGAAAGTGAGATTTGAACTTAGGGTCTCTGACTCAAAAGCGAGTGTGCTTCCCCCGTACTATGGTGCTCCTCACGCTGCTGTGCTAAGGCCAAGGTTAACCCACAATTTAGCAGCATTCAGTCCGGATTGTTTTGTAGTTGTTCCCACTTATATGGCTGCTCGGTTTATTTCTGTGCTGGTCTGAATTAACCCATGCTTTTTGTGAGGCTTGAATGACACAATATATATTAAGTGCTTTGCAAACATTCGAGGGCTTTAGAATATTAGCTATTAGGGGCAAAGTGGAAAAATTAAGGGACTGGGAACAAGAAGACTCAAGTCCTAATCCCAGCTCTGACTCTTCCTAGTTTTATGACTCAAGTAAGTCACTTCACCCTCTCAGAGCCTTGGTTTCCTGATCTGTAAAGTAGAAAATACACTACTTAACTCACATGGTCATTGTGAGGAAAGTCATGATGTAAAAGTAAGTTAACATTATTATTGTTGGTCAGTGTGGGCCACCAACTCTCCCCATTTATTATCTCAGTATAATACCCTTCCTTATCTTAGACTTTGTTCCCAGTGACCTGGAGAAAATGAGGAACAAAGGGAGTTGAGGGGAAGAATCTCATTCAGACCAGGCAACAGGGCACAGACTCTGGAGTTAATTGCCTTGTTCAGATAGACATGGCCTGGGGCCTCTAATCTAAAACTCAGTTTGGGGGCTAGCTCCAGAAAGCTCAATGAAAGAAATGCTATTAAAACTCTCAAAAATTCCAAAACACAGAGTAAACAGCCTGTTACTAGTAGTCCCTAAGCAAAACAAACCCATCATAACTTTCTGGTTGAATGGTCCATCCCCTTGGAGAAGTAGTGCTTGGATGACTAAACACCCCGTCCATTGTAATAATCCAGACTTTACTGAAATACCACCTCTATCAGCTGGAAGTACACAATGTGTAGCTCATTACACACATCCCCCCTCCACACCCACACACACCCACACACCTCCCCCCCACACCCACACACCCCCCCACCCCCCTACCCCCCCACACACACACTTCACACACACGGGAAACTGAAGCAGAAGTTGCTGGTCACTTCCCCATCTGGGAGGCCAGAGAGCAGGGACATCCAGTGGGGTTGGTGCCCTGGTGAGGTGCTCCTTTGGGGAGGAGGAAAAAAAGGTGTGTCAGCACAGTCAGTTTTGGAGCTGACACAAACCTGATTGGGAAACAGGAGGAGTATGTGTATGTGTGTGCCTCTGTGTGTGCATGTGTTGTATGGGGGGGGGGGGGATGAGGTAAGAGCCTATAAATCTACTGCCACAAGAGCTGAACCCTTCAGCTGAAGGGAAAATCCTTGCCTGCAGCCTCCTGTTCACAAGCAGGGACAAAGTAAAAGAATGCAGAAGCACAGGTAAGGAGCTTTGAAGGTAGAAATGGATTAGATGGTGGAGAAATAGATGCTGTTTCCATTAAGGGGACAATAATCCCTCATGGGGCATGGCAAGGAGAGGTGAGTGGCTAAGCATATGAGAATCTTTACTTCTCCTCTCATCTCTTCATAGAGTACTCACCTTTAAAGAGCTCAAGGAATTATCTAAATGTAGGTGAGTCTGTCTAGTTTTTAAAATTACCTTCCTTCAGCAAAATTGAGGGGTAGTTGAAATTTGCTTAGGGGCTTTCCATCCCCACCTCTTGGTGCCCCTTTCACCTTTTTACCTGCTTTATGTGTTTTGTCTTCTTCTCCTAGGATGTGTCCTTTCTAGCACCTAGTGGTGGGTGGCATAATAGGCAAAATACCGGAGTAGGACTCAAATGATCTGGGTTCAAGTCTTCCTTCTGTCGCTAACAACATGACCTTGAGGAAACGGCTTAACTCTCTTAAGACCTAAGATTTTCCTCATCTGGAAAATCAAAATACCAGCATCTGCTCTACTGACCCACAGGGCTGTTGTGAATGTCAAATGAAATGATGTATGTCAAATAACTTTGTTAACTGTGAAGCTTCATAGATAATTATATTATAATAAATACAATAAAACACAGTACAGTATAGTATATAGTATGGCATAATGAATACAATTAAATATAATATAGCATAAGAAATATAATAAAACATTATATTATGATAAATTTAATAAAATATTATAAGCAATATAGTTATAATAAAGATAATAAAATATAGTAAATATACTATAATATAATATAGTTTTATACCATAATGATATAACAATTTGTATAGTAATACTGTATTTTAAAAATACTCCCAGATCCCCCCCCCATCCTGGCTGTGTGGATGACCCCCCGCTTTGCCTCCCACCAGGGCCAAACTGGCTTTCCCATCAGGTGTTTTTCTGCAGGCCTATTTACTTTTCCTTCTTTGTGACTGGAACATTTGCCTGCCCAACAAACATGGAACTTGAGATTAATTGTCTAACTTTCTCTTAAATCATTCTGCTTTCTTCTTGGTTGTTTAGTGAGATATAAACCTATGGAGGAACAGTTAACCAGAGGAGAACATAGTAGTGACTGTATATATTTAGGGAGATAAGGCCGGTGTCTAATTTATGTGACTCCTAAGCATGCTAACCACAGGGCAGTTAGGTGGTAGAGTGGATAGCATGCCAGGCCTGGAGTCAGGAAGATCTGAGTTCAAATCTGGCTTCAGATACTTACTAGCTGTGTGACCCTGGGCAAGTCACTTAACCCTGTTTGCCTCAGTTTCCTCATCTGTAAAATGAGCTGGAGAAGGAAATGGCAAACTACTTCAGTATCTTTGCCAAGAAAACCCCAAATAAGATCATAAAGAGCTGGAAATGAGCCAACAATAACATGCACGCTAACCATGGTACATTGTGAATAAGCTCTTTGCGTTCCATTTATTCATCTTAAAAGAAGTCAGGGAACATAATGAAACAGTGTTCTAAGGTCAGCACTGAATCTAGGAAATTGTAAGTAGACTATTCATCTTTTGCTTACATAGACTTCTCCACCAGATGCCTCTTCTCCCCTTAGCTCTATTTTTTTTAAGTGCCCTCAGGCTCCTTCTTCCATTCTGGTTCGCAAAACCTATCCTCATCCGGCACCCCAAGGTGTAAATGACTGAAAACATCTTGAAAGAAGTGAGTTATCAAAAAGCAGGCATTAGCAGGAAGCAAGAGTTCATCCAGATTATGGAATTAGATCATAGGATGACAAGAGTCAGGGCTGGAAGGGACCTCAGCAGCCACCTAGGAGGGCCTTCTCATTTTCCAAATGAGGAAACTGAGGCCCAAAGGCTTTGTGTGCTTTTTGCAAGGTCACACAAGGTAATAAGTCGAAGAACATTGGTTGGAACTGAGGTCTTCTGGCTCCAGTTCCAGTACTCCACTGCACCACACATTGAATTTCAGAACTTGGAAAGATTGAAAAAAATACAAAGCATCATAGACTATTAAAGCTGGCAGAGAGACCTTCCAATCCCTTCACCTTCCTTTCTGTAAAGAAATTAAAATTTTTTTTTTTATTACAGATGAGGTCACCGAGGCTGGCAGAATTAAGAGGCGCATTCGAGTTGCACAGCCAGCTATCTTAACATAGATGTTCAAGCTCCAGGGCCTCCTTTTGGTTAAATGCCATCCTTTATTACTGACACATTAGTCTGAATGAAAGCATTGGGGATTTAGGGATTTAATACCATGCTCCCTGTGTGTGACTATTTGTGCACCTATGTGCACATTTTGAATCAAGGTGTAACTATGGTTGGCTGTATTGGTTACCCTTCCAGCTCTGAATCTGTAACCTTATGAGTCTCTGACCTTTTCTTATGGAGCTTCAGTTTTCTTATTTTTGAAATGGGGGCAATTGTTCAAAATGATGTCTAAGTTCTTTCCAAGGCTAACATTCTGTAATTCTTGTGGAAATGGTGATGTTTAATTTGGAGAAAAGAAACTTAAAGGGCCATAGTAGAACCAGTCTACTTCCTGAGGATTATTCTAGCTAAGGACAGAGAGACTCAGCACAGCAATCTTAGTCACATGCCTCACAGCAGCACAAAGGTGACAGAGTTCTCGAAGGCACAAGATCTGACTTTGAATGTGATCCCAACAAAAGATCATGCTTTCTGGAGCCCAGGCGGTGGCCCATGACATGTTCCTGGGGAGGCAGAGGCTGGTAGATTTCTGGCTAAGGAATTCTGAGATGTAGCAGGCCAAAAGCTGATTAGATATCCACACTCAGTCCACTACCAATATAGTGAGCCTCTGGGAGCAGGAGGGAGATGTGGTAGAGGGGGCTGAACAGATTGTTTAGAAGGGCAAAGTGGGCCAGTTTGAAACTGAGCATGCCAGTCAGCTGTGGAGTCAGGCATATGAATGGCTGCTTATCATTTGGGGTGATATTGGGAAACCCAGTCTCACAGAAACAAAACAAACCTAGATCTGCTAGATACAGGGAAGCTCATCACGGATATTCTGGCTGCTTGGTAAATTCTTTGGCCATTGCAACATGGGAAACAAAGAAAAATACAGAATGGCCCTCAGTCCTGTGTGGGGCCCACTCCTTCTGCTCATGCAGGGAGACAGAAAAGAGAGTGGAGGAAGGAAGGAAGGAAGGAAATAAGCATTTATTAAGGGCCACCGTGTAGGCCCTGTGCTAAGCACTTTACAAATATCACCTCGTTTGGTCCTCACGACAACAGATGGAGGTGGGTGCTGTTATGATCCCAATTTAACAGTTGATGAAACTGAGGCAAACAGCAGTTAAATGATGATGCCTGTCGCATAATAGGCACTTAATAAATGTTTATCAATGGATTGACTTGCCCAGGGTCACACAGCTAGTAAGTGTCTGAGGATGGATTGGAACTCAGGTCTTTCTGACTCCAGGCCCGGTGGCTCTATCTGTGGTGCCACCTAGCTGCCCATGAAGGATTTGAATTAATCTTGATATTCTCAATATTAAGAAAATGAGAAGGAAGGAGTAAGTTGCAGCTAAAGATCTAAGGAAAAATTGTGGCATGGAAGAACAGCTCATAGGTACTCCTAGGAGAAGTACCTGAAGGAGTTGATCTATGTCTTGCCACTGGACCCAGATGGCTCTGGAGGAGAGAGTGAGGCTCATGACTTTGCACAATCCTCCCTCATTTAAATCTGATTCACTTGCAAGTTATGATTTCTCCTTCCTGATGTCATGGTCCCCTTCAGGTACAAAGGAAAATGACAACGAAAAAAGAGTTGGTTTGATTGTGTGCCCCAAGGCGACAAGGACAGGAGACCAAGAGACACAATAAATATGTGGAACTATCTGAGAGGCTGGGATACAGAACTCCAAGGAGGCTTGTTTTATATTATTTCTGTAGACAATTAAACTGAGACAAGTGAGTGCAAAGTATATGGAGGTTGACCAGAAAAAAGAAGTGGAATGGAGATTTGGTTTTCCTTCTTCCCTGGCCACAGCTTGCCTCTAACATCTCCTCCAGCTTTCAATTAATGAACCCATCCCGGTGCTGATGACCCAGGGTTCTAGACAGCCTGGCCACAGCTTACCTCTAAGGTCCCCTCCAGCTTTCAGTTTGTGAACCTATCCCTGTGCTGGTGGCCCAGGGTTCTAGATAGCCTGGCCACAGCTTACCTCTAAGGTCCCCTCCAGCTTTCAATTAATGAACCCATCCCGGTGCTGATGACCCAGGGTTCTAGACAGCCTGGCCACAGCTTACCTCTAAGGTCCCCTCCAGCTTTCAGTTTGTGAACCTATCCCTGTGCTGGTGGCCCAGGGTTCTAGGCAGCCTGGCCACAGCTTGGGTTGCCATGAAAGGTAAATGATGATTTGAAATACTGAGGAGAAGGAAGTGAGCATGAAAGTGGGAGGAGAGGCTGTGTCCCCTGATTTACTGGTGAGTCTTTTAGTCATTGGTTCTAGAACTCAAAAAGAGGTAGCAAAGAGACTTGACATAAGAGCTGGTATTTTGAGAAGTGAGATTACATGTAGGCAGGAAGCAGACCTCAATGCAAAGTAGAAGCAGGGAAGACAGTTTGAATGACTCCCAGTCAAGATGCTGGTGATTTAACAGGAATGAGGTTATACTTTGTAGCATAAATATTTCTTAACTCCTCCACTAGTCAAACATGTTATAGGAAGCAGCATTCTTGTTATATATAGGCCTAAGAAAGCTTCCCTCTTCCCCACTAGATTGGGGTGCCTGGCAACACAGTGGAGAAGGATTTGAATCCAGGTCTTCCTGATTCTACAGCTTAGCAACAGGGTCCCTAGATTCTTGTGTCATCCCATCTCCCAGGCTAATATCCTGCGTTTGGAAAGTTGTTAGCCCTGCTCTCTCTTAGGGCTTCCCTCTGTGTGTGTGGCGCTGGGGCAAAGGGATTAGAAATTGTGAAACAGGCTTTTAATACTTCAAGAGATGTCACGTAGTACCAAAGTAGGCTTATCTTGTACTCTTGTAGAAGATAAAACAAAGGCCAAAAGTCACCAGCTTACAGAACTCTAAATGCATTCCCAGAAAACCATTGGAATCTTGGCTGGGAGTTCACCCAAACTGGCTTGTCCTGTGTTCCCCAGCCCTAATTAGTTCTGATGCCCACGCCTACCACCTACACACAGGAAAAAAAAAATAGAATGCTAGGTAGAAAATACAAGGAAGCCAACATAGGTCCAGCATAAGGAAGAACTATGGAATCTGGATGGAATTATGGAGTATGTATCTATTATAGTTCTTATGGCTTTCAAAGTTGTTTGTTTTTTTACCTAGTTATTGTCTAAATTATTTTCCTGGTTCCGTCCATTTCATTCTTCTTCATTTTTATAAAAGCCCTCAAAATTATTCATTTTTATGATATCGATGTTATAGTAAGAAAGAGAAAAAAGAAAAGAGGAAAAGATGCTTTAGGTGCAAAGATATTTATAACAACTTTTTGCAGGAATGAGAAAATGGAAACTAAGGGGATGCCCATTAATTAAGGAACAGCAGAATAAATTGTGCCACATGCATGTGATGGGCTGCTATTATGCTGTAAGAAATGAGGAAATAGACAATTTCAAAGAGACATGGAGGAACATATGAACTGACGCAGAATTAAGTAAACAGAACCACAAGAACAATTTATAACATTAGCGTGTATCCTGAAATAAACCACCTTTCCTTTCCATTTCCTGTGTGTAGGTCAGTAACACGAGGGGTCGGACCAGGTGATTTTGAAGCTCAAACATTCTGGGCTCTGCTGCTTTTCGAGCCCAGACACACAGTCATCCCTGCCTCTGATGCTGCCTCTTGCTTTGGTTTCCAAAGAGCAGCTTCCATCCAAGTGGTCCTGACTCACTCTCCATAGCAACAATCCAGGCCCCTTGGTTTTTGTTACCAACAGGCGATGATAGTACTGTACAAAGAGCATTTATGACACTGTCGTGTAGAATTCATTGTGATAACAACTATGTGGTGGAAAAGCCCCATGGTTTTATGTATTTTTCTGAGGCTGGACTAGCTTGGTATCTGGACAGAACTGACTTTTCTGAAGAAATAAAAACAATTTTCCAAAGTTCCTCTGCAGATTCTAATCCAACCCAATCAAGCTACTCCCACCCTGACCGTTGAACGAGCTGTAGGTATTCTCTTAAGGCAGCTAGGTGGTATAATCAGTCATTTGGTCACTAAACATCTAGGGTCATCCCTTCCGCATCGCTGGGCTTTAGGGGGCGCATTGCCCCCGTAATCTGGAAAATCCACCTAACATTTTTTTGCCCTCCCTTCGTACCAGAGAAGTCTGAATTCTCTCTTTTTCTTTTGTGGGGAGTTTACAGGGCCTTATTGTAAAATTTGGGCATACTATGGCTTTAAAAGATAAAATATGCTGATTTTATACAATACTATACATACATTATATGCATTTTTGAGTTTCTCAATTTTTTCCATGTCATTTACTGGCCTTTGTGTATTGTCTGAGGCTTCTACAAAACTCCCCCAAAATTCTCATTTAATTTCTTATGCTGACTCGTGATATATCGGAACCTCAAGGGGGAAAGTTGCGATGTGGAAGAGGTAACCATTTGAAGGACCTGGTATGGGCCAGGCACTGTGCTGAGCACTGGGGATATAAAAAAAAGAGGGAAAACAGCAGTGGGTAGAGTTCTGAGAGTGAAGTCCAGAACGCTTGAGTTCAAATCTGGCCCTAGACCCTAACTAGCCGTGTGACCCTGGACAAGTTGTTTAACTTCTGTCTTTCTCAGTTTCCATGGGGATAATAGCACTTGCCTCTCAGGGCTATGAGGATCAAATGAGATAATATTTCTAAAACACTTAGTATAGTACTTGGCACATAGTAGGTACTTAATAAATGCTTATTCCCTTCTGTCTTCTCATAGTACTTTGAAATTCTGCTAAATTTTCTGGAAATTTATTTTTAAAAAAAATTCTTAAAAAATAAAAAAAAAGTTCCCCCAATTATCAGGCAATCATCCCTGTCCTGTCCTTTCCTATCTCCTTACATGCACTGAAAAGAAAGAGAAAAATAAAAATAAGCATAGTGAGGTATAATATATCTCTACATTGGTCACGTCCAAAATTGCATTTCTTATTGCTCATGTTAGTCCAAAACACATTTTACATTATTTCAGCATTGGCTTTTCTTTTCAGAAATCTTCAGAGTTTACATTTGAAATATTTTAAAATAGAATCATGAAGGCTTTACTTTGTATAAATGAAATTATAAGTTTGGACTTTGAACAACTTATTTTAGAACCTGCAGGTTATGCCTATAGTCAGTCCTAGAATGAGACAGGAGGGAACAGTTGATAGACTTGGAGCCAAGATGACCTACGTTCAAACCCTCCTCAGACACTAGCTGTGTGACCCTGAGCAAATTACTTAGCCTCTCTGACCCTCGATTTCTTCACCTAGAAAACGGGGATGATGATAGTACCTTTTTCAAAAGGTTGTTATGAATGTCAAATGAGATAATGTTATGCAGAGTCTTGTATAAATGTGAGCTATTATTGGGAGAAGGTGCTAGCCCCTAAAAGTTATCTCAACGTTATCAATTTACTTAGTTTTGTTTTTTGGGAAATCGGACTGCTTACGAGTAATTGATTTGTCGGCTTTAATTGTGTCCACTTGTACTTTAAACAATCATATGTGAATGAGAGTTTTTTTTAAAAGAATTCAAGTTTATTATAATTCTTATGGGTTACTTTTGGCACCGCGATTTATTCCATCACTTGGAACATCTTTTTCAAATAATATCATATCAGCAGTAAGCGTAGGTAGAAGTCAAGGGAAAAGAGGAAGAACAAAAGTGTGAGAATTAAGAAGAGCAGCCAGAAACTTGTGAAAATTCCTTATGCTCAGGTCTCCATCCTGGTGTAAGATGGGAAATCTCACTTGCCAGTGAATGGCGTGCCTCCATGCCATTCACCCCACGCTGGCTCCTTCTTCACCTCCATTTACAGCTATGGCCCAGGGATCTCAGGATGATCCTTCACTTTAGCCAGCCCATCCTGCTACTTCCCAGTCATTTGTATAACACATGCTGCTGTGTGTCCCCAGTTCTTCCATACTTCCCTTCCCCTTTAGATCCCAGCTCTGAGAACAAGTAGATCATCACCACCATTCCTGGTAGGGACACGTAAATCTGCTCTCCAACTTCAATCACCCTTCTCTCTGACTTCCCTATCCAATACATTTGGCCCTGGCCCCACATCCCTAAATGTTTTGTCTGTACTAATATTGAGAAGACAGACTGGATAATTTTTTGTACCAGCAAAGTGCTTAATCATTACTTTTTTCATTTATTCATTCATTCTCCTTCATCTTTATCTTCCTTTCCTCTTTCTCCTCCTAGTTTTCTGCTTCTTCCTTTTTTTTCTTCCTTCTTTTCCTTCTATTTCCTTCCTCCTCTCCTCTAAATTCAAAGTCAGGGAACTTCAGTAATTCACCAATCTTCCCTCCATTACTCTCTTTCAAAAGTCAACTCAGTTTCTAAATTTGTGCTGAATAAATGCCCTTTAAGAAATTACAGTAGGGAAATAGCATTTTTTAGAATGAATTTGCATAATCCTAATTTCCTTTTCCTCTATGCTTGACAGAGACTCACCATTTCCCAGAGACCCTAGTTGCAGCCCTCTTCTGAGGTTTTGAATAATGAAATCATTACTATCATGTACTTGTGGTTCATTCATCACTTCCTGCAAAGCTCACAATAGGGCAAATATTTCTCTAGAACTGATGGTAACAAAACGAATACCATTCTTCCCCTGAGGGTCAATTGAAGAATGAAAAACATTTTAAAAAATGATCCTTTCTCAACTTTTAGGTTTTTCCTTTTCTCCTGTTAGAGCAAAGTCCTGCTTCCTGGACTATTCATTTCTTGATGCAATTTTCCACTTCTGACCCCAAACTATACCCATAGGCATGCAATTTGATTTGCATTCTCTAAAGTTGTGAGATGAGGACAGTGTTAAAACAACTTTAAAGGTTAAATTGACCTAGCCTACTTTGTTCATTTTGTAGATCAGGAATCTATAATTCCTGCCCAGAGAAAGGTTAAGTGATTTGCTCGAAATGTGCCGGATTTGGAGTTAGGAAAGCTTGCGTTCCAATCTTGCCTCAAACGCTCCCTTAGCTGTGAGATTTTTGGTCAGTCACCACTCCTCTCGCAGTGTCAGTTTCTTCACCTATGAAGTGGGGATGAAGAGGTTAAAGCAAAATGATGATAGGTAGGGAACCATAGGTTTCTAGGGGTGCTTGAGACTCCAAAATACCTACACGCCAGGTGCTGCTGAAAGAATTCGACTCAAGCCTTCTCAGCCAAGGGAAAAGACAAAGTTTCTTAGGGATTCACCACAATGGGTGGTCTTAAGAAATCCCACCCTTTGTGATGCCTGTTTTCACAAGGGGGCCAGATTCAATCTGAGTGCCTTCATAGAGGCAAGATGAAGATTATGTACACAAAGATCGTGGGAGGGATTGAAGGGTGGTCTGGGGTGGTTAGAGGAGGGCTTTAGGGAGAGTCCTGAGGAGGAGTCTAAGGAGGACGAGATGAGGTCAGACTCCAGGAACCAAAAGAATGGGATTAAGGGTGGGAAGTAGCTGAAGGCATGGATATTGATAGTATCAAGGGTGGGAAGTAGCTAGACAATAAAGGGCGAAGCTAGGTAGAGATTTGGGCCTAATGATAATGTAAGGCTTGTGGCCTTAGGGGAAGGCCAGATCTAGTTGGAAGATTCCAGGAGGGTTCAAGGGGGCTGCCAGAGACTGTGCCCTCATCAGGGACAACAAGAGCACCTACCTCCCAGATTTATGGAGGATTAAATGAAGTAACATAAGGAAAGCATTGTTTCAAACTTTAAAATACTATATGAACGTTATCGTCACTGATATTATTTTTTATTTATTCAATCACGGAACACTGTTGGTATTGTTGTGGTCCTTGTGGCCGGTGGTGTTATAGAATCGACACTTTTGTTGTCTCGATGTCTCATCTCCCACTCCAGCACCTGTCCTGCCCCAGCATGAGTCATCCCTTCTGATTCTTCAGAGTAATTATCCATTGAGGACTTTCGTTGTTGTTCAGTCCTGTCTGACTCTTCGTGACCCCATTTGGAGTTTTCTTGGCAAAGATCCTGGAGTGGTTTGCCATTTCCTTCTCCAGTTCATTTTACAGATGAGGAAACTGAGGCAAACAGGGTTAAGTGACTTGCCCAGATCAGTAGCTAGTGCCTGAGGTCGGATTTGAACTCAGGTCTTCCTGAATGCAAGCCCTATGCTCCATCTACTGTGCCACCTAACTGCCCTCAATGGAATATATATTTTACCAGTAGGGAGAATAAGGCCAAATAAATGGCTTCGGGCAATGTTATTCACTGGAACTGCTTCGTAAAGCCAGGATTTATGCTTCTTCCTGGTTGAAAAGAGCATAAATTCCTTTAGAAGAGAGACTGCATTTGAGTAGCTGATATTCAGTAATGAATATTCATGATGAATACTAGAAAAACCCCCAAAGCTTTTGCAGTCAGAGGACTTGGGTTCCAGTCCCAGGTCTGCCATTTACCCTTATGGTGACATTGGGCAAATCTCTTCCTGTCATCTGTTAAACGAGGAGGTGGCATCAGAGGGTTTCTGAGGTTCCTTCTAGATTCTAAATTTATGAATCTTTGACTTTAGTGGAATCACTAGATGGTGCAGTGGACAGAGTGCCAGGCTTGGAGTCAGGAAGATGCATCTTCCTGAGTTCAAATTCGATCTCAGACACTTACTAGTTGTATGACCCTGGGCAAGTTACTTAAGCCAGTTTGCCTCAGTTTCCTCATCTGTAAAATGAGCTGGAGAAGGAAATGCCAAACCACTCAATATCTTTGCCAAGAAAACCCTTAACGGGGTCATGAAGAACTGGACATGACAGAACAACAGCATGACTTTAGTTCTATTGTTAGAGAGGACGGGGACCTGAGCAGTAGCCTACTTTAACTTGTTTCACAGATTGGAAACTGAGGCTGGGGAGAGGAGAAATGATTGAAGCAAAGTCATGACAGAAGAGGGAGTAGACTCACCCTTTCCTGAGGCCTAAACCAGGGTTCTTGCTGCCCCAAATGGAAGTAGGACTTTGCTCAACACTTCCTTTTCATTGTGAATAACCTTTGCTATGTCTTTACCTTAGGATAAGGTTTTTTATGCCGGAAATACATTTTAAACTCCATGCCCACCCTCCCAGTCCCCTTCCCTCACACCAATTTCCAACAAAGTTTCCAAAGAGTATGTGGCAACAACGGTTCTTGCTGATCCTTGTCTTTTGTGTATGAAGGCCTTTCAGAATCGAAGCCTCATTCATTCATCCATTTAATACTCATGTATTAAATACCTACTATGCACAGATCACTGTGATAGGCACTATGGCCAGGGAATCGAAGGATAATTATTTCACAAGATGCTATTTGTCAGGAAAACACAATGGGACCTAGGGTATGTGGAAATGAGCTTCTTCTGGTTTGACTGGGGTGTGGTAATGCCAGGAGTTGAAGTAACGAAAAATGGTATGACTTCTAGAGAATACACAGGCTCCAAAAGAGGCAGTGTGGTATAGTGGACAGAGAGCTGGTCTTGAAGGCAGGAGGATCTGAGTTCAAGTCTCACCTCTGATATAAACCAGCTACGTGACCTTGACCAAGTCAGCTAAAGTCTATGCCCTAAGCAATTTTCTAAGATGAGAAGTTACAATTTTCCATTTGTGGAGGGAGTTTCTTTATCAGAGAGTTCTTTATATCAACAAAATCACAGATTTAGCCCCTATTCCTACAGATTCAAAAGCAGAGGATGAGTTGGAGGTCAAAGTAGTGATCACTCAAGAACAGATTAAGGAGATTGGCGCTGGGTGCTGCCCACTGAAGGGGCAGGAGATTCTCAAAGCATCATAGATTTTAGGGCTGAAATGGACTTTAGGGGGCCTCTACTTCAGCTTTTTCAGATGACAAAGCTGAAGCCCAGAGAGAGGTGACCCAAGTAGTAAGTGGCCAAGCTGGGGTTTGAACTCAGGTTTCCTTGTCTCCAAATCCAATCGTCCTTCCATTGTGCCATACTTCTGCTTCTTCTACTTCTCCTGCCAGGCAGCATACCTCACTGACCAGAAATCTGGACCTCGAACCTCTGTTCTTGGATTCTAAGAGCTCCTAAAAGGAAGTGTGGCTAGTCTCTGACTAACCCGGGTGTGTGCATCCTTTGAGCGTGAGTGCCTTTCAAAAGTATAGAGTCATTCATTATTCACTCAAAAGCTAAATGTTGTATTGCCTTATGCAAAGCGCTGTGCTAGGCTCTGTTATGTCTGACTCTTCGTGACCTCATTGGGAGCTTTCTTGGCAAAGATATTTGCTATTTCCTTCTCCAGCTCATTTCGTAGATGAGGAAACTGAAGCAGATAGGGTTAAGTGACTTGCCCAGGGTCACACAGTCAGATTTGAACTCAGGAAGGAGAGTCTTCCTGACTCTGGTCCTGGCACAATGGAGCCACCTAAATGCCCTGGTGGTATTCCAGGCACAGATAGTAGTGTGGGCAGAGAAATGGAGGCACAGGATCATAACATCATAGATTTTGAGCTGGGAGGATTCTCGAAGGCCATCTAACCTAGCCTCCTCTTTTTATAGATGAGGAAAATCAAGTTCACCAAGAAAATTCAGTGATATGGAAGTACTGGATGCACATGGTTTGGTTGGAGCTTAATGCACATGGAGGAAAGCAGTCAGTGTGAGATAAGACTGAAAAGGCAAGAGGATGCCAGGTTAGAGAAAGGATTAAATGAAATGCCAGGCTGAGTGTGGACTTATTCTTAAACAAAAAGAATTCCACTAAAGAGTGTTGAGTAAAAGGAGGATTTAATCCAATCTGAGCATTCTTCTATCCAAATATTTCCGCGGATTTGGCATTGTGGATGGAGTGTGAATTTAGAATCAAGATCTAAGTTTGAATCCAGCTTCAGACATTTACTAGCTGTGTGACCTTGGGCAAATTTCGTAATCTCCTTGAGCTTCAGTTTTCTTCTTTTTAAAATCAGGCTAATAGCAGCACTCACCTCACAGGATTGTTATGAGACTCAAATAAGAAAACATACGTGAAATTCTCTGCAAGCCTTAAGGCACCATAGAAATGACTTTTGTGACTGTGACTATTATTATTGCTTGGATTTTTTGATGGAGCCCCAGGATACAAAGACTGTGTACAACTCGGTTATCTATCAACATATTCACTCTTTTCCAAGAGTTCTTAACCTGGGGGTCTGTAAACTTTTTTAAAAAGTGGGTTTTTAAAGATAGTTATTTCAATACAATTGGTTTTCTCAGTACAGTATAGTGGTATGCTATTTTATGCTTTTAAAAAATTATCCTAAGTGGTGCACAGATTTGATTTCACTGACAAAGAGGTCCACACAACAAAAAAGATGAAGAACCCCTCCTCTGTTTACTCAACAGCCTACACCTGTGTCTCAATCTCCCAGGGGACAGGCTTGCTACACCTACTTCATGACTCAGACGCCAGCTTTTAACACTCCAGTTGGTTCTCTACCTCCAGTAGACTGGCTACTTTTGCATGAATATACCATACCTCTCCTATGATGAGATTAAGGTAATAGCTAAGGCACTTATAATAAAGACAGCTGGGAACCTATTGTAGCTTCCTCCACAGTCAGAGTCCCTTGGCCTGGATTCCAGGCTGGCAATGATGGGAGTGTTCCTTCAGCTATGCAAATAGCTAATTCATCAATGTTATCTCATGCTGTGTGATTGGACTTCCCATAAATCCTCTGCTGTGTATTTTTCCAACATACTGCAGACTTCTTTCTCAGCTTTGGGTTTTGCTGTTCTTTTTCCCTTTAAGCTGGAAGTACAGAGGGCAGGATGTGCTGGTAAATGTTTAACAACCAACTTTCTGGGGAAAAGAAGTATTTAAGTTTAACCTACATTATAATAATAATACTTTCTTAAATCTAGACTAGTGGTATTAAATGAGGCCACTAAGCCATACAGACCTGTACATATGGACAGCATTTTGACTTAGAAAACCACACATTAGCATTATCTACGACCCATTCTTTTTTGTTTGTTTTGTTTTGTTAAATATTTCCCAATTACTTTCTAATCTGGTTCAGTCTGGTAGTATTTGACACCTCTGGTCTAGACAATCAATAAAACAACGAATCAAGCCCTGATTTGTGGCATATGCTTAAATGTTCACATTGAAAATTTAACAGTGTGCCCTTCAGAGTTAGTAGGAGCTGGCTCCAGCACATCCCTGATTATATAATAATAAATGCTTGTGGATTCCTTTGAATACTAAGCCCTTTGGGCCTTTGGTGGAACCTGCCAGAGATTGCATCCTTACTGGCTGAACTTCCAAGAACATAGCGTCTTCTTGATGCACCTGGGAGATAAATGTCACGTGTGAAGGATGGGACGGAAAGAGGAGAGGTTGGAGGGAGAGAGATCATTTAGGAGGTGGCTGTGATGGTCCAGGTGAGTGAGGAGGCTGGATCGAGGTATTTAGAGGCTGAATTCCCACAATTCAGTAACTGGTTGGATGGAGAAGAGGAGGGAGAGGGAATGGTCAAAGATAACATGGAGGTTTCAAGCTTGGAGGACTTGGAGGAAATCCAGCTTCCTCATTTGGTAGATGAGAAAACTTAAGTCTTAAGTGACTTGCTTAAGAATTCATTTCAATTTGAATCCAGATTTCTTGATGCTAAGAACTGTGGTATTTCAATTGAATGTAGGCAGCTGATTGCTTTGGTTTTCCCATGAGTTTGAATCCATGGAAGACAGTTACTAGCTGTGTGACCATGGGTAAGTCACTTAACCCTGGTTTGCCTCAGTTTCCTCATCTGTAAAATGAACTGGAGAAGCAAATGGCAAACCACTCTAGTATCTTTGCCATGAAAACCTCAAATGGGGTCACACGTGACTGAAAAACAACTGAAAAAAGAGAAGAGATTACTAAGTTCTGTTCTAACTTTGAAGGAGGGGAGACTGAATAAAAGTGGAAGAAGATGGCAGGAGTCGTTGAGTGATTTTAGAAAGCAACCAGGATGTTTTTTCCAAAATAGGTGACTGTGCCTGTGTTGCCAACCTGAGGTGACTACAGCGAAGTTTAGCTCTCAGAATTCAGCTCTTGTGACACATCCTGTACCACAACAGAATATAACTTACTGCCACTGTGACACATAACATGAAAAGGAAAAACCCAAACCACTTTGCTCCTATGTGAGGTGTGCGTTAAGTGCCAGCGACCACTTCTCTCTTTTACGCTGTGGCTGATCTTCAGGAAAAGCGTTTTTTGATCGCATTTCCTTCCAGAAAGTGCACGTTCACTTGAAATTAGCATTGGTTGGGAAAGACACCAATTCAACTACATTCAATTTAGCAAAAATAAATATTAAGCACCTGCTGTGGGCAAAGCACTGAGCCAGGTGCTGGGGATACAAAGATAACATGAAAAATAGCCTCTGCCCTCAAAGGGTGCACTTTCTAGAGAAAATTATCTCCTGGAGACAGCGGTGAGAGTGGTGAATTTTCATTAGCAAACAAAAAGAATTAAGCAACGTGAGTTATGTTCACCTGAGTTTGAATGGTTTTTCTCTAAAGAAATGGAGTTTATGTTGATGTCTCTTTTTGTCTCTAGCTCTTTGTTTCTATCTGTCTGCTCAATCTGTCTGTCAGTTCGTCCGTCTGTCTGTCTGGGATAGGGACTGGATTTGTGATTTCACTGGTACAGGGAACTTCTAGGTAAGGAAACTTGCATTATCAATGCAGATTGGCCCCTTTTTTTCAACTTACAAGCCTTGGGAAGTTGGCTAAAGCAGAAGTTATTGAGAAGTTAAGTGACTTGCTCAGGGCCACACAGTGTCAGGCATGACTTGAACCAAGGTCCAACTACCCTCCCCTACCCCTTTTTCCCTCCTTCCTCCTCTTCCTCCTCCTCCTGCTCCTTCTTTTTCTTGCTCTCCTCCTCCTTCTCCTCCTTCTCCTCCTTCTTCTTTTTGTTCTCCTCCTTCCCCTCATCCCCCTCTTCTTCTTCTTCTCCTTCTTCTTCTTCTGTCTCTCTCACTGGCAAAAGATAACTTATTTAAAAAAGGAAACCAGGAAAAAATAGAGAAGCTCAAAAAACTAAGATTCTCTTAGTTCTTGTTGGAGAAACTGAGGTCCAATGGGGCTAATTTACATCAGGTGGTGGGGTATCAAACGAGAAAATGTGCTGAACCTGGATTCAGGAACCTTGGTTCAGGTCCTGGCTCTAAAATTTACCAGCTATTTTCCCTTTCTGACCCTCAGTTTCCTATCTGTAAAATCGGGACAATAACACTTCCATTACCCATCTCACAGAGTTATTGTAAATCTCAAACGACTCTGGAAATGTTAAGTTTATGAGCTGCTATTGCCTTTGGCTACACAGGTAGTAAGTAGGAGTGCTTGGATTCAGGCCCAGGTTTTCAGATACTAAACCTCGCACTCTTTGCATACCATAATGACTAGATAGGCTTGTAAGCGCCTTCCATTCCTAACATTCACTGATTCTAAAGTTCCCTTGTCCCAGGGCCTATCCACATGTAAGGCTTAAGTCTCTCATGGTGCTGTAGTTGCATAGTCAGTCATTTCACTTATGTCCAACTCTTCATGAAGCCTTCTGACGTTTTATTGACAAAGATAATGGAGTGGTTTGCCATTTCTTTCTCCAGCTCATTTTACAGGGGAAGAACTGAGGCAAACAGGATTAGGTGACTTGCCCAGGGTCACACAGCTAGTAAATATCTGAGGCCAGATTTGAATTCAGGAAGCTGAGTCTTCCTGACTCCAGGCCCGGCACTCTATCCACTATGCTTCCTAGCTGCTCTAGCTCAGGGTACTAGGGGATCATTTAGTGACATACTTCAGTCACACTAGCAGTAATAAACATTGATCTCATTTGTACATTCAGTTTATACCAAATGCTTTCTTCACCACAACCTGTGAAGCAAATATTAGAATTATCCTTTTCCCTTCACTTGTGAGGCAGCAGAAGCTCTGTGCCCATGGTCGCACAGCTGGCCCTACATTCTATCCTCTAAACCTTGCTGCCTTTTGGGAACCTCTTGGGAGCCTATTGGGAAACTATAAGAATACGTCTTTCGTCGATGATTTGGAAGCATGTTTGTTTATTTTTGTACTTGAGTCATTTCAGTCCTGACTCTCTATGACCCGCTTTGGGGTTTTCTTGGCAAAGAGACCGGAGTGGTTTGCCATTTTCTTCTCCAGCTCATTTTATAGATGAGGAAAGTGAAGTAAATAGGATTAAGCAAAATTGCCCAAGGTCGCAGGGCTAATAAGTGTCTGAGGCCAGAATTGAAGTCAGGTCTTCCTGACTCCAGGGCTGGTGCTCTGGCCTCTGCACCACAGTCTCCTTAATCCAGACTGCATATTTAAGTGTGTGACCATTCCAGCCTGGTGTCATCTCTAGGTCAACTAAAAAAGGGACTTTGTTTAGCAAATGAACAACTTAGAAAATCGCAGAGGCTATGCATAAATTTTGAAACAACTGTTTTTTAAATACTTCAGAAGAATCCACTAATATAATAAAATGTTCTGTATAATGCTTTCTTCATCACCAAACAAAAAAAATGTTTTGTATAATGTTTTCTTCATCACCAAACTCCTTATCTAAGCTTTGTTAGTCCTATCTTGTTACTGAAAGTTCTTGAAAGAAAACTCTGTTTCTTTTAAAAATTTACAAACTATAGACTTTTATTAGCGTGCATTGAACTGTGCCCCGAATTATCCAACATCTCTAAGGTTTGGCCAGATGTTTGTGACTCACGACTTACAAAGCAAAACAAACCCAAAATGAACTAATCATGTAACTAGAGAAGGTTGGAAGTGTTTTATGTAAAGGGCAAGCCCAGTTTTGAATGCTTCTTGTTTGCTGCATTCCAAAGAAAGAGAACCATAGGGTGGGAAGACTGTAAGAAAATTCAAGAACATTCAGCTTTTGAAGAAACAAACCCAAAGAATTTGTGTTTTGTTGATAGAATGTAAGCTCCTTGAGGTCAGGGACATGTTCATTTTTGGTTTTCTATCCCCAGAGCTCAGTACAGTGCCTAGCACTTAGAAGGCATTTAATAAATGCTAGTTGGTTGGTTAATTCATCTCCCAGACAGACATTAGTTAGTATGAGACCAGGGCTAGAACTTGAGTCTCCCAAAGTTCTTTCTATCATCCTCACCTCTAAGTTATCTCATCATCAGATGAATTCATTGAGGCTTTTAAAGTACTATATGTTCATATTTGTACCTAAGAACTGCTATCTGAGCTGTAGCTGTAGCTATAAGACTACAGGAAAGAATGCCAAATGTTGGCTGCTATTCTGTCTGGATTTCTCCTGACATCATGGCTACAGGTGTACACATATTATATGCCATCTCCCCCCACTAGATTGTAATTTCTTTGATGGCAGTCATTTTCAGTCAAATCTGACTCTTCATGACCCCATTTGGGGTTTTCTTGGCAGAGATACCGGAGTGGTTTGTCATTTCCTTCTCTAGCTCATTTTACAGATGAAGAAACTGAAGCAAATAAGGTTAAGTGCTCGGGTCATATAGCTAGTAAGTGCCTGAAGCCAGCTTTGACTTCAGGAAGACGAGTCTTCCTGACTCCAGGCCTGGCACTCCATCCATGGCACCATCTAGCTTTCCTTTGATGTCAGATATACATTTTATTTTATCATTGTTCCCCTAAATCCTAGAATAGGGTCTTCTACATAATAGGCACTTAGAATCATAGGATCATAGACTTAGAGATGGAAAGGATCTCCAAGACCATGTAGTCTACCTTTTCATTTTATAGATGTGGAAACTGGTGGAAACTGAGGTCCAGGGAGTTTAAGTGACTTGCCTAAAGTCGTTCAGGTAGTAAGTATCAGAGGCAGAATTTGAACCTAGGTCTTCTTCCCCTAGCATTAATGGTCTTATCTCTATGCCACTTCATAAATATTTGTCAAATTGAACCAAACTTTTGACTTTTGTTGATCATTCTTCTAGCAAAGTTCTACCATAGATTTCTTCCTTTAGAGGTTCCAGTTTTGTAATTGGAAATTAATCATCCCAAAAATTCATTCCAGCACACTTCTTATGGCCTTGCTCCTAGGACCACCACTGACTATCTGTAAGACTTTATTTATTAAGTCCCTATCTCTTGAACCTTCCTACTTGCCTTGTTTCCTAGGACAACTTCTAGGACTCTTCTGAGAGTCATCAATATCGCTTACCATGATTTGAAGACATCATGTCCTAGACACAGGAGATTGAGGAAATTTAATTTCATTTATAAAATGCTGATCAGGATATAAAGAGAAAATAAAAAGAAAAGAAATATTTCCTGCCCTCAAGATGCTTACATTCTAATGTATTAGTTCTTGAGGACCCTTCAGGCTACCTCAGCAGTGGGGAGCCTCGTGGTGGGCCACATTCTATAAAAAGCAAAGATAAATGTGCCCCAAACCTCCCAGGCCAAAATGTACCCACAACAAATGTCCTGTTGTGGAAACACCAACTATTCTTTCCAAAGCTAGACATGATTGCAGACCCAATCTGATGGACAGTGATTGACTTTTAGTCCTCAGTCTAAATTTGAATTCTCTTCTGGCAGAAAATGAAGCCATATTTTAATCATAGGTGTTGAGTGCCCTTGACTTATGTCTTCCTCTGATTCTTCATTGTGGTATGGAAGTGATGGCGAGTTATATTGTCAGCTCTGGCAGCTCAAAGGCAGGAACCACAAAGACAGAATGACTTCAAGGATGGTCCTGTCCCTTGGTAGACCACATGGCTGTCATCTGAGAACGGGGGTAACTCAATTCAGAAAGGCTCATTCGCCGTGGCATCCCATGGAATATTATCTCCTAAGACACCAAATAATAATAACTAACACGTATACAGCCCTTACTATGCTCCAGGCATTGTGCTAAGCACTCTACAATTATTGTCACATCTGATCTGCACAAAAACTCAACTCTAGGTGGTAGGTGCGATTATTGTCCCTGTTTTGCAGATGAAGAAACTGAGGCAAAGAAAAGTTAAGTGATTTCCCAGTGTCTGATGCTGGATTTGAACTCAGGCCTTCCCAACTCCAGGCCCAGCACTCTACTGTGCAATATGTGTTGATGAAGGGAGTGTTGGCACTGAGGACTATTAAAGTAAATACTTAGTATCTCTGTGCAGATAATGTAAGTTGGGGGATCACCAAATAAAGAGAAGATATGATTCCTATCTTTGGGGAATTTACCATCTGATTGGGGAAATAAACATATCTGAAATGACATAAGACGTCTAAAGAACCTAATCTTTAAGTAGAAGGTTATGTATGGTATAGTGGTTCTCCATTTATTCAGGATTGTTGTAGAATGGACTATTTCACACAAGTGAACATTTCAAAAAATTGCAGCTAGGCAAGAAAATAACGATAAAACTGAGCCTTGAAGAAAGTTAAGGATTCTACGGGACAGAATTGAAGAGGGAGGGCATGCTAAGACATGGAGAACAGTTTGTATAAGGGTATTGGGTTCAGGGGAGCGGGAAGTAAAGACTGGTTCCAGTTTGGGGGTACTTAAATGACAATCAGAAGATTCTTGAACAACAGAATAACATGACTTTGATGCCCTTCCTCATCCACTAGCATATCAATGCCTTTCCTAAAAAGTGGCGGCTATACGTGTATATGTAGAGCCCATGTCAGATTGCATGCTGTCCTGGGGAGGAGTTGAAGGGAGGGGGGAAAAAATTTAAAACTCAAAAGCTTGTGGAACTGAATGTTGAAATCTAAAAATTAACTAATTAATTAATTTTTAGAAAGCGACAGCCATATGGGGCAGCGAGGTGGTGCAGTGGATACAGCTCTGGGCTTGGCATCAGGAAAAGCTGAGTTCAAATCTGGTCTCAGGCACTTACTAGCTATGTCACCTGGGCAAGTTACTTAACCCTTTTGCCTCAGTTTCTTTATCTGGAAAATGAAGGAAATAGCAAAGCCCTCTAGTATCTCTGCCAAGAAAACCCCCCAAAAGGGGTCACAAAGAGTTGGACACGACTGAAACAACTAAACGACAACTAAAAATATGGCACCCAGAGCTGAATCGTGCTAATAATTTTAATTTGTTTTCTCAAATCCTGTCCAAGTTCACATAATGCTCAAGTAAGGGGAGTTTTAGCCCTTGGGGGGAGAAGGGGAGGGAGTGGGTCAGCAAAAAGAGTAGTCGCCTTGCTATTCCCTAGCACTCTGATCTGAGTGATCCAAGGCTTCCATTCCCCATGGGCAGTTTCAGACAGAGGCACACCAGCCAGTTCTTCACTGCCTCACATGTGCAATAGGGAGAAGGACGCATGTGGCGTCAGACACATTTGTGATCCATCTGCTCATCTGGGATCTGGGATCTGGGATCTGTCCTCACTGCCTCTCATCTGTCAAATGAGAAGATTGGCCTCTAAGCTCCCTTTCACTTCTAAATCTGACTTGGGACTGTATAGAACCCAAGAGATCCTTTGGTCTGGCCTCTAATTTGTTAATTACCAGTTTTACAGTGTCCCCGGGTCTGTTTGCAATATTCCCTCAGGGGATATGTGCAACACTTTGGTTGGCTTGTGGTTTCCTGTGTGACCTTTCTCATTTTTTCTAGATTTCTAGGTACTGGACCTCAGATTGCAGTTTCCTGCCTCCAGAAATTATTAGGATTTTTCTTCTTTTTCTGTGCGTTGGCAGTAAATGTTTCTGCTTCCAGCATTCAGCCCAAGAGAAGCACAGGTAAAAAAAAAATCTGATGAGTGGAAGCTAGTTTGTCTGCAGTTTTTCTTTCCCCTGAGTGGAAGGTGATTATTTTGTCTGAACACGACACCCCAATGGCTGCATATATATGTGACACTAACAGAAAAAAGTAAAATATGGCTAATTCAATTCAGTAGCCAAATCCAATGCAACAAATGTTTATTGATGACCTACTATGTGTCAAGGCAACATGCTAGGTCCTAATGAGGATCCGGTGATGAATAAGTCACATTGTATCTCCTGCTTTTACTTGTCTAGCAGATGGGGAAAAGATCTATACTCAATCAGTCAAGCAATCAGCAAACATTTATCAAGTTCTTTCTTTATGCCGGGTACCATGCTAGGTATTAGGGCCTCAAAGACAAAAGTATACTCCAAGGAGCTTGGATGCAGTAGAGTGTGGAAGCACATGAGAGGTACGGATCAAGCGTCAGTTCACTGAGGGAAGACTCCCTTCTGATGGAGGGAAATCAGGGGAAGCCACACGCAGAAGGTGGTCAGATTGGCTGGTTATTTTCAGTTTCATCAGATCAACCTGGCTTTGTCATTTTTCCTTCTTTGAAATGACGGAGTATTTTTTTTTTACTGGATTGGCCGAACTGCCCACGGTTTTGACATGGTCTAGATACAGTCCGTCTGTTGTGTTTTAGAAATCGGTGGTCATAGATTTTGAACTGGAATGGCTCCCAACTCCTTTGTTTTACAGATGAGGAATTTGTTTGGCTTTTTCTTTTTTCCTGGCAGATGTTAAGTGACTTGCCAAGGTCACACGGTTAATAGAGAGATGAGAATTGAACACAGAGGAAACTGACCAACAGAGGGGTGAAATTCAATTCAATAAACCTTTATTTAAGTACCTACCAGGTGCCAGGCGCTGAAAGCCAGTATTGAATGCTGAGGATACAGAAAGAGGCAAAAGACATCCCTGCCCTTAAGGAGCTTACAATCTGATGGAGGAGACAAGGGGCAAACAAACGTATATAAAAGCAAGCTATATGCAGAAGAAATAGGAAATAATTAACACAGGGAAGGCACTGGAATGCAGAAGTGTTGAGGAAGGCTTCTTGTAAGAGGTGGGATTGTAGTTGGGACTTAAAGGGAGCCGTGAAGGTGAGTAGTGGGAATGGGGGAGGGAGAGCATTCCAGGCATGGGGAACAGCCAGAGAGAATGCCCAGAGCCAAGAAACGGCTGGCTTCGAGTCACACAAAGAAGTAGGTGACAGAGACAGAATTCAAACGCACATCCTCTGACTCCACTCTCTCCATTTTTCCCACTGCCTCTTGCTGCTTACTCACACTGCACAAGAATCAAAAGCTAACTGTGACCTTTCTGCCCCTTCCTGACTAGAAAACTGTCAGTATCTTGGAGAGGATTTTGAAAGACTTAAGGTAGAAGGAGAGCCTGTCATCCTGAAAACCGGTTTCTCAAAGCTCCACAACACGGGCTCCTTCAGCCTCCACTACAACCTATCATGTCATAAAAATGATTCGGAGAAGACTATTCTAGGAAGCAGCAAATCAGGCAGAGCGTGGGTGAACAATGATGATCTCTGGATTCTGCCAGCATCACCAGAGGACACAGGAACTTACATTTGTACCTTTAGGTAAGAACTTTCTGTGAAGTGATAGTGGTAGGAGTTGGGAAGGGGAAATGGATGGTGTGTGTGTGTGTGTGTCTGTGTGTGCGTGTGTGTGTTCTTCCTTAGTTTCTACAGACCTGTCAGTCTGTCTCCCTAAGCTGCTGTGTAATGGAAAACTAATTCACTGTGACTTTTCTTTTTTAGGTGGGGGAAGGCAGGGCAATTGGGGTTAAGTGACTTGCCCAAGGTCTCATAGCTAGTGTGTCAAAGTGTCTAAGGTCACATTTGAACTCAGGTCCTCCTGACTCTGGGGCCCATGCTCTACTCACTGCGCCACCTAGCTGCCCCTCACTGTAACTTTTCTTATTTTTCCTGGTCAGGTTTTTGGAGTGGGAAATTTTCTAGATTGTTGAGGAAAAGAGGCAGTGGTGAGCTAGGATCGATTGCTTCTTCTCGTTCTAGCATCGTGACTCTGCCTCTTGCTCTGTTATTTTAACAAATTGCTCCCTTTATGGGAGCAGGGTTGGCATGGCTCTTTTTTCTAGTTCTCTTGAAAAACCTGATTTTAGAGAAGACCTGCCTTAGGTCTTGAGGGTAGTGACTGTTTCATCTTTGTCTTTGTACCCACAATGCCTAGAACATGTTTGTTGTTGTTCAGTCATTTTCAGGCATGGCTGACTCTTTGTGACCCCATTTAGGATTTTCTCAGCAAGGTTTACTGGAGTGATTTGCTATTTCCTTCTCTGGTTCATTTTATAGATGAGAAAACTGAGGCAAACAGCGTTAAAGTGACTTGCCCAGGGTCACACAGCTAGTGCCTGAGGCTGGATTTGAATCCAGGTCTTCCTGACTTCAAGCCTGGTGCTCTACCCACTGTACCACCTGGCTACCCTAGCACATAGGAGGCACTTAATAAATGCTTATTGATTGATTAGGCAGAACTGTGAAATAAGAGTCCCTCAATTTCACTTTTAGATCCCATCTCTTCCAGTTCTGATTTACTGTCCTTCCTGATCTGATAAAAGTGTTACCAAGCCCTCCCAGGAGTCACATTTAAACAAAAAAAACAAAAACAAAAACAAAGAAACGCTTAACACAATTCAGTTCAATTTATTAAACTTGACTATGTGGTAGACATTGGGCCACGTGTGTGGTATGGCTGCAAAGACAAAATAAGCTATGGTTTCTGCCTTCCAGGAGCCTGCAATTTAACTGGGAGGCTGGGATGGACGCAATAAATACAACACAAATTAGAACAGGAGGAATGCGCAAGCGAGATCATTTCTGAAGTCTTAATATAACTTTAACTTATTAAAACTCACATGCAGGATAAATTTTCTGAGAATAATACTACAAAAGAAAAAGCAGCTAAAGACAAGGTAGTTTGGGAAGGAGGGAGTTAGCAGTTGGGGGAAGGGAATCCAGCACTATTCGATTTCAGCTTGTCCTTCAATATTTCAAGGATCAGCGACATATTTATTGTCAGTATTTCTTTCATAGATCCTTGCCTCTCTGGACCTTCATTAACAGTCTTCATGAGTTTCTCTGACCAATAAAAATCACTCAGTGGTTAATCCGCTGGTGATGTCTTTCTAAATTTAAGAACGCTAGTCCTTAGGGCATCTAGGTGGTACAGTGAATAGAGTACAGGCCCTGAAGTCAGGAGGACCTGAGTTCAAATTTGACCTCAGACACTTGACACTTACTAGCTGTGTGACCTTGGGCAAGTCACTTAACCCCAATTGCCTTGCCCTTCCCTCCCACCCCCAAAAAAGAGTGTTAGTCCTTGGCTGATGACCGTACAATGTTGCAAGCCTCAAGCTATAGATTTTTCAGCTGGATAGAAATCTTTAGAGTTTGTGCTCTATTGTCACAAGTGTAAGGGAGGATTTCAGTTTGTAATACAACATTAACTTAGCACAACCACACCTACCTGATTCTCTTTTTGGATCTTAATAGAGAACAGCCATTTTCTTTTGGCACGGTGAACATTATAATGACAATGGGCAGCTAGGTGGCACAATGGACAGTGTACTAGGCCTGGAGTCAGGAAGACCTGAGTTCAAATTGGGCCTCAGGCACTGAATAGCTGGGAGATCTTTCAGCTTAACCTTGTTTGCCCCGGTTTCCTGATCTGTAAAATGAGCTGGAGAAGGGAATGGCGAACTACCACAGTATCTTTGCCGAGAGAAGTCCCAATGGGGCACAAAGATTTGGACACAGCTGAACCACAACAAAAATAGTCACAACCGCAGTTGGCTGTTGGGATTACACACAATGTTTCAAGATTTGCGAAACACTTTTGGATCTCATCGTCTCATTTGATTTCCACAACAATTCTGTGAGGTAGACACTAGGCCCATTATTTAACCTCGTTTGACAGACGAGGAGACTGAGACAGAATAGTGAAAAGTCTTGTTCCTTGGTTATGTAGTTAAGAAGCTTGAGGTGAGTTTCAAATCCAACCGTCACCTGATTCTAGGTTTAACCCTTTCTCCATTATCTTTGGGGTTCATATCCTTGGGTATGTGATTAAAAATAAAATGTTCATAGCTATTTCACATAATTTCCTGTGAAATCTTATATATTTTATTTATTGTTTATTTTTATTATTGTATTTAACATTATATATTCTATATCATATAATAAATAATTCTTTTTATTTAAACTTTATTTAAATTATTTAAAAACACTTCTGAGAAAGGGTTCCCAGGTTTCTCTAGAGTCTAGACTGCCAAAAGGCATATCACAAAAGTTAAGAACCCCTGCTGCAGAGGATACTCTCAATGCAAGAGAATTTTCCCAAACAGGTGATAACTGAATGAGAAAAGAACCTGCACCAAAAGTGAGATATGTGTTAATGAGGCATTTCTGTCCACCCACCATTTAAAAATTCTTATTTTAAGAAAATGCTTATGTGATGATTTTTGCTTTTTAAGTTTTTTTTTAAAAGTCTTGAAATAAACTAGGTCTTTACATGTTTTTTTTAAATTGATAGTAATTCAAACAGAAGTTACCTATTGAATGTGTTGCATTTCTAGCAATACAACAGGAGTCTTGCCCTCTTGCCACTTAGGGTGTTGGCAACCTTTTTTTAATGGGCGTGTGAGCCACCAAGCCACTTGTTTCACAGGAATGAGTTTTCCTGCTGTGACTTTGCCAGGCCCTTTCTCTGAAATGTTGGGCTGGCTCCTGGCTATGGCGAGTTGGGACAGGGCAAGTCTCCAGGAGGCTGAGCTAGGATTGAGGATTGTGGGAACAAAAGACCCTGATTCGACCTGGGCCCATCATGACAAACATTTAGATATTAGGCTGTCTGAAAAGCCATCACTAATCTAACCAGGATGACTGGGGTGACTTGGAATTGGGGGAGGGAGAGACATGACTCTTTTAGCATGCACATATCTATGTTATATAGATAAATACATGTATATGCACATATGTCTATATTATACATATCTACATAATCTAGACATATATGCATATACATATATATATACATCTATCTGTATAATATAGAGCTTCGTATCCATATGCACATATTTCTATATAACAGATATGTTCACAAAGACACATATATCCATAGAACACAGATATATGTGACTATATCACATATATACACATATCTATACAAGGTAGATGTATAGACACATATCTATAATATAGGCACATACACATATATCCATATCAAATAGAACTACACAGCTATACATTATATAAAGGAATATGCATACGTATATTTACATTATACATATATTTACATAATAGATATGACATAAAGATATGCATATATGCCTATATCTGTATAATATAGATCTACATATCTATATATATATACATACACACATAGATACATATATCTATATAACATAGCTGTATGGCTATATCACATATAGACACATATATCTGTATACTATAGATCTACATATCTATATGCACACATATCTATATAACATAAATACACACACAAAGACACATATATATCTATATGACAGATATATGTGGATATATCACATATATATTATACATGTATATTTATATAATATAAATCTACATATATATCTATATAATATAGGCATATACACATATATTGATATAATATATATTCACACATCTATATTAAATAGATCTACATATCTATATATTACATATAGTGTGTGTATGCACAAATACACACGACATGTTTATAGATCACGAGCTGGAGCAGACCTTCAGGACCATCTAGTTCAGTTCAACTATCTCTTTTTGACAGGGCAATATGAACCACAGTGACTTGCCCAAAGCCACAGAGGCAATAAATAACAGTCTGTATATTCACATGTGTATTTTCTGCCTTCAATTCAGTCTGATTCATTTAAATTCAATTGAACCTTTACTATGGGTCAGATACTGAACTAGAGAATTAAAAGGATTTTGAAGATAAAAGGACAAATCTGAACTAGTTCCTGACTTCAAGGAGCTTACATTCTTTTTTTTTTATTTTTTATTTTTTATTTTTTATTTTATTTTTATTTTTTTAGGAGCTTACATTCTAATTGGGCAGGGAGTGAACAACATGTATACAAAATCCATATACAGCAAATGCAAAATAATTGTAGGGAAAGATTAGATATTTCTACTTGGCCTCTGAGGGCAGTACTAGAAGCGATGGATGAAAGGTATATGAAAATAAGTTTTGACTTGACATAAGGGAAAATTTTCTAACAGTGAGAAGTGTGGAAATGTTGAACAGGTTGCATTGGAATGTAGGGGCTTTCTCCCTTCCTAGAGCTCCTTGAACAAAAGCTGGGAGGCCACTGGTTTAGAATGCTGTAGAGGGAGTGTCTGCATCTGGCCGAGATGGTTTTTGAGGTTTCTTCCAGTTCTAAATCTTATGATACTGTGGACTTCTTGTCAGCAGACAAGCAGAATGTTTCAAAGGTATCAGCTTGGGCATATGGAAAGGTTACTTGTGATGTTAAATTATCTATTATGATTATTATTTTTAAATGAAAATGAATTATAAATAAGAAGACTTATGCAAGTGTATTGCACATTAGACTCAATGTATTGATAATAATATTCTTTCAATATTACCATGACATATAATTTAATATCTTATGTTCCTTTGGGCTTTTATAATTTAGAAAGCACCCCCCTATGCATTATTTCATTTGATTGACCTGATAACCCTGTGAATAAGATTGTATGATTATTATGGCTTTTTTATGGATGCAGAAACTGGGGCTGAGAGAAACAATGTAATTAGGAAGGCTTCTCATAATTAGGAAATAGTAGAACCTGGAATTGAATCCAGGTTTTCTCATCCAATGCTTGTTGGACATTCCTTCTATATGTATATGATATAACAGAATGCTATCTGTCATCTCTTTACAGGAATGAATCTTACTGTGCCACAAAGTCTTTTAAGTTAAAGGTCTTTAAGAAGACAGAAGCATCTTTGCAATACATTTCCTATCGCCAACGCCAAGTTCCAACCACTGGTTCTAGATATCTAGTGTGCCCCGAAATAGATGATTTTATCAAAGACAGAAATAACATGGAAATAAAGTGGTATAAGGTATACACCCTTAAAATTCGTATTCCATCTATTAGGTAGGATTATGGTTAGGTTGGAATGTGTCAGTCCATTAGGTTGCTAGCCACAGGAAAATGCTTCTTATCCTTTCACATTAACCTTTATGTACCTAGTCCTTTGAAAAAATACATTTGAACAGCCCATAAATATGAATTAAGTTTCCTTATTTAGGGAGGATGGACAAGAGCTAGGAGGAAAGTGGGTTAGGGTATGGAGGTAAATGTGCAGTATTCCATAATAAAGCACTGTGATTGACTGGAGTGTAATTTAACCCTGCCTCTAAATTGGAAAAAAATTGTGTTTACATGTTGTTTTTTTAAAAACATCCATATCCACAACATGAAAAAGGTGGGGTTTTTTTATTCTTTGTTTACTGAAATTTTTGTGGTTGTTGGTGATTATTAAGTTCATAATAAAAAAGTTTTAAAATAGGGTGCCAAACAGTTAGCTTTAGACAGGAATAAATGCTTGGTCAGTTTACTATGCTAAGCGCTGGCAATACAGATGGAAAGGGAAAAAGAGACAGCCTTTGCCCTCAGGGAGCTTCCATTTTAATGGTGGAAGAGGTCATGTAAAATGAAGCTTAAAGGTGGGAATGGAATCTAAATGCAAGGCCATTGTAGAGAAAGTCTAGAGAGAAGTGAAGACATGATTATCTTGGGTATCCTCCTTAAATTGGAGGTTCTGGGAGGAACCAGTCAATCAGAAGGAAAGGCCCCATGAGGTGGTGGGGTAGGGGAGACTTTCAATATGGAAAGTCCAGGGGTATTCTAGAGAAAGTCTGGAGAGTTGGGAGTGCAGCCTAGAGAGGAATGAAGATGGATGATATTTAAGCAATCACTTTTAAAACCAAAAAATTGAAGAAATGTTTGTTCACTAAAGGAGATTTATAATGGAAGTCCAGAAATGATGCAAATTGAATATGCTGGAGAGAGAGAGAGAGAGAGAGAGAGAGAGAGAGAGAGAGAGAGAGAGAGAATGATTTGACTATATATGTGTATATATGTGTGTATATATACATATAGATGTTTGTATACATACATATCTGTGTTTAATGATGACCTTCTCTAGTGCAGGATGGGGAAACAGTTTGTAACTTAAAATGTAACACAAATAATTTTAATTTAATTTAAGAATAAATTATTACTATTATGGTTGCTGTTATTATTTCAAATGCCAAGATGCTCCCCTTTGGGAAGATATGAGCCACAGTGACTTGCCCAAAGCCACAGAGGCAATAAATAACAGTCTGTATATTCATATGTGTATTTTCTGCCTTTGATTCAGTCTGATTCGTTTACATTCAATTAAACTCTTACTATGGGTCAGATATTGAACTAGAGGATAAAAAAGATTTTGAGGATAAAAGGACAAATCTGAACTAGATCCTGACTTCAAGGTCTCCCTCCCTCCCCATCCTGCACAAGAGAAGGTCATCATTAAACACAGATGTGTATGTATACAAACATATACATATATAAATACACACACATACACATATATAGTAAAATCATTTCTCTCTCTCTCTCCCTCCCTCCCTCTAGTAAAACTATACCATGCATTGCTTCTGTTGATCAGTTCTTTTTCTGAAGGTGGCTAACATTTTTCTTCATGAATCCTTTGTCGTTGAATAGCTTAGTTGTCCACAGTTATTCTTTGCACATTACTGCTGTTACCCTATATAACGTTCTCTTGGCTCTGCTCATTTTACTCTTCATTATTTCATCCAAGTCTTTCCGTGTTTCTCTAAAATCAGCCAGCTCATCATTTCTTCCAGCCCAATAGTATTCCATCCCATAATAGGAATAGTTTAAAGGCAATCATAAAAGCCATAGATGTGCTAAGGGCTGGGAACACAAAGAAAAGGAAAAACAGGGTATATGTCATGAAGGAGTTGCATTCTAATGGATTCCAAGTGCACAAAGTACTAGATCTGGAGTCAGAAATAACCTGAATTCTAATCCTGCCTCAGCTGTATTTGTATTTTTTTTAATGTTAGCATATCTTAAAGATAAAGAGACTATTACTATCATCTTTCAGTTAATAAGCACTTTTAAGTACATACTATGTGCCAGGTACTCTACTGAATACCGAAGGTGCAATGAAAAGGAAAAGCAGGGTACCTGCCCTCAAGGAGTTTACATTCTAATGGGCAGCTAGGTGGCACAGTAAGTACATGGAGTGTTAGACTCGGAGTCAGGAAGACCTGAGTTCTAACCTTGTCACAGAAACTTGCTGGCCTTGTGACCCTGGGAAAGTCATTTAACCTGTCTCAGCCTTAGTCTCCTCCTCTGTCAAATGGAGATAACAGTTGAGCCTATCTCTCAGAGCTGTTGTAAGGAATAATTGAGGTAGAATATGTTAAGCGCTTCTCAAACTTTAAAATGCTGCTGTATAAATGCTAGCTGTGGTCTGCTGGGGGAGACAATCTACAAGATGTATTTAGTATCAATGGAAGATTGTTCTTCAGTTTTTGAAGAGGACTAGTGACTCCACAGGCTGATGTCTTGCCTTGCCCGTGAATTGGATTAAAGTGAGGCAGAGCTGCCCAAAGTCACCAACCTCGCCCCTTCTTCCAGAGTCATTGAAGTCTGGGGGCAAGACAAAAGTCAGGCTGACTGACAGTAATCTCAGAGGAAGATGTCAGCCGTGGGGTTTTGTTTAACATCTCTAAAAACGTCCTCCTTCTGCTGAAATCATTCCATGACTATGCAACAGAAGGGACATTTGGCATATGACAGGAGCAAATATTTTGCTGCTGTCCAAAGTACCTGGGCCTGGCTCGCAGCATTTAATGAATACTTGTTAGGTATGAGGGTGAAGAGAAGCAATGAGTTGCTACTGATGATTCTATTTACACATGTCAAAATACACAGGGTAATGTTTAAAAACATTTCTCAAAGGACTCAGTTCTTTTGGACCAAAGCAACAAGAAGTTTTCAATTTTGAAAGGAACCACTTACTGCCTCATAAACAATGTGTCATTGGACAGCTCTGGTTACTACACCTGTGAACTGCCTTTTGTCTATGAAGGTGTGAAGTATAACGTCACCAGGCACATTGAGCTACTTGTCATTAGTAAGTATGGGAAGTATATGATCTTTATTTTCTTTAACTCGGCTATATTTACCTATATTTATTAATGAGTATGTGGACTTGCAATATTAGGGGTAACTGAAGTTCTGCCGTTACCCTGGTTGTGTAGGGCAAAGCAAAATGAGTAAATGAGAAGGACAGAGATAGAGTAAGAGAGAGACAGAGAACCAGAGATTTTCCTTATAGTGTCATTCGAAAGAAATGTTTGGAAGGTAGGACACATTGTACAAATGCAAAGAGTTAATGATATGAATAGAAGGAGCTAGTACATGCCTGACTTCGTCCTAATTTACTGAATACCAAGTGCTGATACAGGTTATGGAAGTAGTTTTCCATATAAGGCAATGAATCAACACCAAGAACTATCATACGGCTTTGGCTGCTTCTAGATGTGATAAGACCATAATTTGAAGGGAATTATAAGATTGTAGAGGCAGCGCAGTGTAGTGGAAAAAGGGCTGACCTGGAAGCCAAGAAGATCTGGGATTGGGTCCTGCCTCTGACATGTACTGATTGAGTCTCTGGCCATCCTTTAAGACTATAGACTGCCCAGAAGGTGCTGACCTGAAAAGTCCCCTCCGCTAGCAGTTTCACGAACCAATGAAATCACAAGTCTGCTCCCTGTCCCATGCAATCATAGATTTAACATCAGAAGGAACCCTAGACGAGGCCATCTCATTTTCCAGATGTGAGGAAATGGAGACCCGGAAGGAGGTGGGCTCCTCTATCTTGAGCAAACCATTATCTATTGGTATGTGTAGCAGTTAAGTTCTCTTCCTTTAGGGCCATACCCAGCCAATCAGGACTTTAGATTCTTCATTAGCCTTACTGGAGAGTGGCCCAGAAAACCTTTCACTCCCAGTGAATCAGGGCTGGGAGTAACAGTTTTATAAAGGAGATAGGTTTATAACAAGTGTTCAATATCTGTGTCTGTATCTGTTTTTACTTTATAAACGATCTGACATTCTCTGTATCTTTTACAGGAACTTGAGAAAGCTCAAGAAATAAAATGTTTAATTTTTAAAACTGGGCAATTTGAAAAGAGGCAGATTTTTTCGGTCTTTACGATAACAAAGTAAAGGTCTATTTCTGTCCTTATTGTTTATGTCAATCATCGCTTGTCAATCAACAAGTTACTATGTACCAGGCTCTGTGTTAGATACTAGGGATCCAGGTAAAAAGAATGAAATCACCCCCACTCTTAAGGAGTTCAGATCAATGATTTCATTGGTATGTGAAACCTCTAGTAAGAGTATTCCTTCTTTAACTATGCTCTGCAGGTGGCATGGCAGAGTGCCAGGCTTGGAGTCAGGTAGACATTTTCCAGAGTTCAAATCTGGCCTCAGGCACATAGTAGCTATGTGACCTTGGGCAAGTCACTTAACTCTGTTTGCCTCAGTTTCCTGTAAGTGAACAAAATTCCCTTCAGTGAAATGAGCTAGAGAAGAAAATGATAAACCACTAGAGTATTTTGCCAAAAGAACCCAAAATGGGGTCAAGAAGAGTTGGACACAACTGAAAACAACTGAACTGAGCAACTTAAAAGTCACAGTGAGTTTTCTGGGACCTTGAAAGGAATTCTTGATCCGGCTTTCTATTTGTGATGCCACATTGTGTCTGAATAATCACACCCCATGTGCAAATAGTGACTCAAAATCATAAACTTGGAAAGTGCTCTTAGAGATCATCTATTCCAATCTACACAGTGACAAACTGAACCTCAGAGCAGGGGAGGGTATGACTTTTCCAGGGTCATTCGGGGAGTATTCTGTGGAGCTGTTGAATCTATAGCATATTCTTAGAATGCAACTCTCATTCTTAGACACCTGTCACAGAGATGCTGTCTTTGCCATCATCAGGGTTATAGAACCGTGGTTCAGAAATGATCTGGTCAGTGCAATATTGCCAAGGAACACGAGGGGGCAGCAGCTTACATTTTATCCAGTATAAAATCACCAAGATGACTTTTTGAGATTTAGTGGAGGCAGTGCTCCTGCTTGCCATCCAGAGGCAGGCTTTAAACCAAGAAGACGGGGAGTGCTGATTTTTTTATGCACATGCTTTGGTAGTGGGTTGGAATAGAAAGGAAAGGAAAGTTTCTGTCTAGATAGAACAAGGATTTTATATTACTGTATTATTAGATAACTAAATACATTGAATAAATGATACCCAGTGTTTATACATTTCATTATTTGAAATGTTCCTGTAACAAGTTAAGTGGAGGAAAGTAGATGGGCTGATGTCCTCTGTGGGCATCATCTCACCAACTGGTGGAACCTATTTGGCTCTCCCTCCCTCCCTCCCTGCTACTCAACGTATTCAGTTGCCCACTGGTGGCCCAGAAGAAATAAGATTACCTGTGATAGTCAATGTGAGGGTCATCTCCTCAGGCAGTACCCCATTCCTTTCTACTCTTCCCCAGGAAGACTTCCTTGTCTAGTGTTTCATTCCCTTGGGAATCTGTTTTCTGCTGCCAAAAATTCAAATTCTGGTAAATTAATTCTGGATGTTAATGATTGACTGTTACTGTAGTTTGTGTATTAAGTTCCAGGTGAATTTGGATTTTGACAGAGGATCTCCTTGACTCACAGCCCCTTAATTCAAAGACAAGAGTCAGGTGTTGGGAATTTTAGGTATGAGAGACCATGAAGGGACAGCTGAGATTTTTGCAGCTCCTCTCAGATCATATCTCTTAGGCAGAGTTGCTTAACTTGTGGTCAGTGAACTTTAAGAAAATATTTTGATAACTATATTTCAATGTATTTTTTTCCTTTCTAATCCTATGTACTTTAGTACATATTCTTACACAAATAATGTCAGATCTAAATAATTGGAAAAACAGCAGTTGCTCGTGGGTAGGCTGAGCTATATATATAATATATAAATATAATAAATATATTATATAACATAATATAATATATAATAGGTTACATATAATATGTAATAATATGATAAATATGTTGTATAGTATAATAAATATATAATAAAATGGCAGTGCCATACAAATCAAACCACCAAAAAATTACTTTACAGAGCTAGAAAATACAATAACAAAACTCATCTGGAAGATCAAAAGGTCTGGAATATCAAGGGAATTACTGAAAAGAAATGCAGAGGAAGGTGGCCTAGCCATACCAGATTTTCAATTGTATTATAAAGCAGCAATCATCAAAACTACTTGAGACTAGCTAAGAAATGGAGTGGTGGATCAGTGCACTAGGAACACAGGACACAATAGTTAATGACTATAGTAATCTACTATTTGCCAAATGCAAAACCAGTATTCTGAGAAGAGAATCATTGACTTCACCAGAGTGCCAAAAGGGTCCATAATACAATGCTTAGAACCCCTGACTTAGAGGGAGCAACTCTCTTGATCCTTGGGCAAGATTGCCAAATGGCTTGCATCTGCCCAACATTTGGCTGGTATTTTATTATAGAAAAATGTTACTTCATATTGATCAATCATGCTAATGCCCATTTAAAATTTAATTTAATTTTTTAGTAATTTTATCTATAGGTGGGATTAACAATGCTAGTTTAACAACTGCGGCTGAACTTTGTGATGATAATTGTTATAATAATGATGGAAATGTAGCAAATTAAACAAAGACTAGGATGGGAAATGGTTAATTGTCTGCCAGTGTCCAGAATGAGGGTTGGTCACATGTGTATTTAGCATTGACCTTTACTCGTAATTACTGTTCTGGGAAAGGCAGTGACCCAAGCTGCTCCAGTCTTGTGGAGAGACTATTTCCTTTGCAAGATAAAGGATAAATCTGGTGTTATGTACAGGGAATAAAATAATTAAGACAAACAATAGAACTTGGCCACTGGCTAGAATTGAAGATGACAGCTGTTATCTCTTCTAACACTTTGACTGTCCTGGAACTGCTATTTTCCTAATGAAATCTCTGTTTCATCCCCTCCCAGAAAAAAAGGAGGAGACCATGCCAGTGATTATTGGACCTAATAAGACTATGTTGACTTCTCTTGGTAAGGCCCATCAATGACTTCTTCAAACCCAAAGTACTCAAATGTATGCAATAATAGAACAGTCCTACATTTTCATGCTTGTTTCTTAGCCTTAAGATCACAGATTTAGTGCAGGAAGGGACCAGTTAGAGGAGGGGTTTTTAACCTAGGGTCCATGGACAGGTTTCCTCTTTGAACTTGACTAGGGGCAAAATTGCAAATTTTTTTCACTCATCTCTAACTGAAATTTAGCATTTCCTTCAACAACTTAAGAAAGAATATTCTAAGAAGGTCCATAGGCTTTACCAGACTTCCAGAGGTATCCAGGACACTGCATCAGTAAGGCAATAATAACATGTAGATGACAATTGTCAAAATGCTCATGTAGTTCTGTATCGCAAAGTGTACAAGACTCTCCACGTAGAAGGCAGAAGAAGTAAGCCTTTTATTCAGACACCAGAGAACCAGATCCCATAAGCCATCTGCCCAATCTATCAGATCAATAAAGCATTCAATACACAATATCACCACATGGAGCCTCGCCATCCCAAAACCTCTCTGACCCCCTGCTGGGATCCTCACAAACACAGGTGTCACAGTCTGTTCAGCTACCAGAGGTCGACTTGCGTCACCTTGGCTCCAACAGTCACAATGGCCATTCACAGCCATAAAAGCTCCAGCTCTCTCTCTCTCTCTCTCTCTCTCTCTCTCTCTCTCTCTCTCTTTCAGCATTTCCTGTGACATAACTTCCTTTTCCTGTCAGGAAGCTCCTCCTACCACATGTGACTTAGGCTTCCTGTGACATAAGCAGGTCACCTGACCTATTAATGGGTGGGAGAGATCTTCAAATCTAAATTGCTATTACAGACACACATAAAAAAGTTAAAACCCCCTGAACCAGACTAGATGGGTCAGTGATCTGGTCCAACTCCCTAGCTTTATAGATGAGGGTTAAGTTAATGAGGCATTAATTGAGGCAGCTACATGGTACAGTAGATAGAGTGCTGGAATTGGAGTCAGGAAGACCTGAGTTCAAAGGTGCCCTCCAATGCTAGCTGTGTGATCATAGGCTAGCTGCTTAATCAACTGGGAATGACAAAAATGGCGCCAACCTTCCAGGATTCTTGTGAAAATCTGATGAGATGACATTTGTAAAGTGCTTTGCAAACTTTAAAGTGTATATGTAAATGCACGCTATTTTCATGGTTGTTATTATTATTATTATTTTAACAGCCAATAATTTTATCCATCAAAGCAAGTGGCAGCCTCACCATGGCTTAGTAGAAGGTCTTCACAATTTGCTACGGCTATAACCCAAACCCAGCTTGGTGAAGAGCCTCCCTCTCTAAACTTAGCTCAGTTGGTCCTCCATATATATCCACACAATTTGTCACCAAGTCCAAACTCGATTGCACCAGTCAGAGCTTCCACTCTGCTGCCGTAGTCTTAGGACCCAGATACCTCCGTACCATAGTGAGGTACTAGAGTTGAGCTTTAATAAGGGTTAAGGAAGTCCAAAATACAAAGATACAAAAATATACCTTTCTGAATGATTATAGCTGGGTCCCAGATAGTGCAAATAATAAATCCCATGAAAACACCATATTATTTGAATTTGTAATGCATATTTCCATTGGGCTAGAACCAATGGCCATATTTTGCATGATTACAACTTCAAATACAATGAATTTGAACAAATGCAACTCTATCAGGGGATTCATTATTTGCATTAATTCAGATCCAGCTGTATACCTTCTGCAAAAGGTATGTTAGGACTATTAACTAGGACTGTTAATGGGTAAAGTTATTCTTCATACAAATATTTCCTCTATACCCTTTACCAGGAAGACAATGTGTTAAGCAAAGCACCCTAGTTTTTATTGGTGGTCCATAGTGCTCTAAGAGCTGAGTAGAACAAGCACAGTCTGTTTCCTGTCTTTTCAAGAGTCATGCTAAAGCTCCATGAGCCAACACAGGAAAAACATACCAGTTATTTGGCTACTGTCATGAAAATGCCAATTAATTGAATTTTTCATTTCTCAACTAATGAAGTATAGAGCCAGCCCAAAGTGGAAAAATGCTCATATAACTTATGGGACGCACATGGAATTATTTGAGTGTGACCCAAACACATAGTGGTGATTTTTTAAGGGTACTATAGTATTTATGGGGGCAGCCTAGGTGGTGCAGCGGATAGTGTTGGGCCTGGAGTAAGAAAAGCTTCTCTTCCTGACTTCAAATTCAGCTTCAGGCAATTAGCTGTGTGATCCTGGGTAAGTCACTTAACCCTATTTCCTCATCTGTAAAATGAGCTGGAGAAGGAAATGGCAAACCATCCCATGACCTTTACCAAGAAGACCCCCAAAGGGTCACGATGAATTGGACGTGACCGAAAAACAATGACAAATAGTAAACATGTAGAGACTCACACTTGTCCAGGTTCCTACTTTTCATTTCTGTTTTAGGATTAAAATATTTTTTTATTTGGTAGCCCTAAAGTGGATACAATTGGAGAAAATGTATTTTAAATCGACTTTTGGGAACTGGGAACCTGGTTTTTGGCATTCAAGTGTTCAAAACTCCAAGTTTCCCTTGGTGCACATCTGCTCTCATCTGGCCAGCTAGGACATGGGAAGGCATGTGTGTGTGTGTGTGTGTGTGTCTTAACATGTGCATTAGAGGGTGGGAACCCAAAGAGTGGAAACAAAAAAAGGGATGCCTTTGGGTTTTCTGGTTTGTTGATGACAGACAGCAAAACCTGGACAGAGAAATCTGGGCTATCAATATTGGAATCATTTCTTCTCTTAATTCAAAGAGAGAGAAAAATGTCAGAATGGGGAAGTGATCATAAAACTGAGAAGTATGTTATTTAAAAGAAGGAGAGGTCAGAGAATTAATCTGATGGAAAGAACAAAAGAAAGAGTTCTTTTTTTGAAAGATTTTTTCCCCCAGTGAGAGATATGAGAATGGGGACTTCATCAGCCAATAGCATCATTGAGTTACAACTGGAAGAGGCTGTCTTTTCCAACTCCCCCCTCACTTTATAAATGAAGTATTAAAGGTCAGGGAAGTGAAATAATTTCCACAGGCTCACAAAGCTGGTAAGAAGCTGAGGTAGGATTTGAATCCAGGCCCTCCTGACTCCAAGGCCAGTGTCCTATCTGTGTCATAATACTGCCCATGAAATTCATTCCCACTTTTTGTTTTCTCCAACCTGGCACCCTCCACCTCTGCCATCTCTGCTTCCTATTGCTTTCTATTATAGGCAGCTAGGTGGCCCAGTGGGTAGAGTGCTAGACTTGGAGTCAAAAAGAAATGAGTTCAAAACCTGCCTCAGGCATGACCCTGTATGTGACCCTGGATAATTCACTTAACTTCTTCCAGCCTCAATTTCCTCAACTGTAAAGTGGAGATGATGATCACAGCCTCTCTCCTATGGTTATTGTGAGGCTCAGAAGAGGTAATGTGGGTGAAGACACTTTGCCAACCTTCAAGTGCTGTATAAATGCTCTCTATTTTATGGTTGTAGAGAGACCATGCAAGAAACTGGAATATAGACCAGCAGTGGAACTAAGCTGAGGTGGGAAACTCAATAGAGAATCTGGAAGTTTTAGGGATACGTTTTGAGGAATTGAGCTTTCCTTTGCAAAGGAAGACTTGGGTGGCCAAGATGTTTTTAGAAAGTAAGTGGCCAAGATGGCGGCTGGAAAGCAGGGACTTGCTTAAGCTCTCCCCCAGGTCCCTCCAAACACCTGTAAAAAATGGCTCTGAACAAATTCTAGAGTTGCAGAACCCATGAAATAACAGAGGGAAGCAGGGCTCTAACCCAGGAAAGCCTGGATGGTCACTGGAAAGGGTCTATGGCACAGAGCTAGAAGCAGAGTGGAGTATATCCCAGCATGGGCCGTGCCAGAACCAATCAGACCGCGAGCTGGACGGAACAGGCCATAGTGCCCTGAATTATTGAGCTGTGACGGTTACCAGACTTCTCAACCCAGAAACACCAAAGACAACAGAGAAGGTTAGTGGGAAATACTGCTGGAACAGAGTGAAAAGAGTACACTTTAGGTCCCAGGGCTGGGGATGCAGAAGTGGTGCAGCTCTGGGGCTGCTTCCAGAGCCCCAGCTGCAGTTGCTTCTGGCCCCAGGCCCACCTGGTGGGAGGAATTAAGCCGGGATCAGAGCAGGAGTGTAGAGCCTGCTTTGATCTGAGTTGAGATCCTGGTTGGCAGTTCTTGTGGGGGGAGGAGTGCTGGTGTGGCAGAGCTTGCTGCATAGAAGTAGCTCTGAAAATAGCAGTGTTTGGACCCTAAAGCTTGGGACAAAGTACCCTCTACTCTACAAGCAGTCATACCCTGACAAAAAGCTCAAGGGTCAAGTAGTTGGCTGGGAACATGGCCAGGCAGTGAAAACACACCCAGATTCAGACTTAGACTTCGGAATATTTTTTTGATGACAAAGAAGAATAAAACATACAGCCAGAAGAAGTCAACAAAGTCAAAGAGCCTACATCAAAAGACTCCAAGAAAAATAAGAATTGGTTTCAGGCTATGGAAGAGCTCAAAAAGGATTGGAAAAGCAAGTAAGAGAAGTAGAGGAAAAATTGGGAAGAGAAATGAGAGTGATGCAAGAAAATAATGAAAAACAAGTCAATGACTTGCTAAAGGAGACCCAAAAAATACTGAAGAAAATAACACCTTAAAAAATAGACTAACTCAAATGTCAAAAGAGCTCCAAAAAGCCAATGAGGAGAAGAATGCCCTGGAAGGCAGAATTAGCCAAATGGAAAAGCAGGTCCAAAAGACCACTGAAGAAAATACTACCTTAAAAATCAGATTGGAGCAAGTGGAAGCTAGTGACTTTATGAGAAATCAAGATATTATAAAACAGAAACAAAGGAATGAAAAAAGTGGAAGACAATGTAAAAAAAATATCTAATTGGAAAAACCACTGACCTGGAGAATAGATCCAGGAGAGATAATTTAAAAATTATTGGACTACCTGAAAGCTATGATCAAAAAAAGAGCCTAGATATCATTTTTCAAGAAATTATCAAGGAGAGCTGCCCTGATATTCTAGATCCAGAGGGTAAAATAGAAATTGAAAGAATCCACCGATTGCCTCTTGAAAAAAGATCCCCAAAAGAAAACTCCTAGGAATATTGTCGCCAAATTCCAGAGTCCCCAGGTCAAGGAGAAAATACTTCAAGCAGCCAGAAAGAAACAATTTGAGTATTGTGGAAACACAATCAGGATAACACAACATCTAGCAGCTTCCACATTAAGGAATCGAAGGGCTTGGAATATGATATTCTGGAGGTCAAAGGAGTTGGGATTGAAACAAAGAATCACCTACCCAGCAAAACTGAGTGTAATGCTCCAAGGCAAAGTATAGATTTTCAATAAAATAGAGGACTTTCAAGATTTCTCAGTGAAAAGACCAGAGCTGAATAGAAAATTTGACTTTCAAACACAAGAATCAAGAGAAGGATGAAAAGGTAAACAAGAAAGAGAAATCATAAAGGACTTATTAAAGTTGAACTGTTTTGCTTACATTCCTACATGGAAAGATGATGTGCACAACTCATGAGACCTTTCTCAAGATTGGGGTAGTTGAAGGGAATATACATATACATACATACATACATATCTATATCTATATCTATATCTATATCTATATCTATATCTATATCTATGTCTATATGTAGACAGAGGCCACAGGATGATATCTAAAAAAACAAAATCAAATTGAGGGATGAGAGAGGAATATATTGAAAGAGGGAGAAGAAAGGGAGAGATAGAATGGGGTAAATTATCTTACATAAAAGTGGCAAGAAAAAGCAATTCATTGGAAGGGAGGAGGGGGCAGGTGAGGGGGAATGAGTGAATCTTGCTCTCATTGTATTTGACTTGAGGAGGGAATAACATACACACTCAGTTGGGTATCTTACCCCACATGAAAGTAGGGGGAAGAGGATAAAAAAGGGAGCATGATAAGAAGGGAGAGCAGATGGGGGAAGAAGTAATCAAAAGCAAACATCTTTGAAAAGGGACAGGGTCAAGGGAGAAAATTGAATAAAGGGGGATAGGATAGGAAGGAGCAAAATATAGTTAGTCTTTCACAACATGACTATTTATGGGAGTGTTTTGCCTAATGATACATGTGTGGCCTATGTTGAATTGCTTGCCTTCTTAGGGAGAGTGGGTGGGGAGGGGAGAGAATTTGGAACTCAAAGTTTTAAAAGCAGAGGCTCAAAAAAAAAGTTGTTTTTGCATGCAACTGGGAAATAAGATATACTGGCAGTGGGGCAAAGAAATCTACCTTGCCCTACAAGAGAGTAAAGGGAAAACAGATGGTGGGAGGGGGAGTGGGGTGGTAGAAGGGGAATGGGGCAATCAGAATATGTGCCATCTTGGAGTGGGGGGGGAGGTAGAAATGGGGAGTAAATTTGTAACTCAAAATGTTGTGGAAATCAATGCTGAAAACTAAAAAATATCAAATAAAAAAATCATTAGAAAGTAAGTGACCCCCAAATAGTTGTTTTGCTCAAGATACTGGCTTGTGGTGGATGTTCTTGAAAAAGTCTAGTGAGGCCTCTACTGGAAGCTATGACAGGAAGTGTTGGTTTTATTCTTGTTTTTGTTTTTTTTTTTCCCTTTTACTCTCTCACTCTTTGCTTAATCTGTCTTTCTTTATCTAGGTTCCAAACTGATAATTCCCTGCAAAGCATCTTTTGGCTTGGGCTCACGGTCTACAACACTTTTGTGGTGGACAGCAAATAACAGTTTTGTTCATGATGTCTACAAAGAAGGACGAGTTAAGGTGGGAGAGCTCCGGTAAGCTCATCTGACAGAATTTAGAATCTCATCACTCATATTGGCTCCTTGGGTTGGCTTTCTTAGGGAGTGGTATGTAGCAAGAGATTGAATTTAATTTTTAGCAGTTGTAAAGGGATGTTAGTAGTTTGGGAATAATTTTTTAAAATTCTTTTGTTTTTACCTCCCTTACATTTTTCTACTGGATTCTTCCCCCTCTACTTCTAGAAAGTAATTTCTTACAAGAAAGAGCTTTTTAAAAAAAAAGCCAGGGAAACTAAGCAACATATAGGAAAAGGCCAACATTATATGTAGTACTCTATGTCTGTAGTACCCTATGTTTTCAGAGAAGGATTGAAAAATTAGGTAGTTTCTTCTCTTTCTTTTGAGGTCGTTTGTTTGTTATAATCACCCAATGTTCAGTTATGTTGTTTTATTGTTCTATTGCTGTTTTATTTCTGTTTACATCATTGTAGTTATTGTATATATTGGATTTTTTCTGATTCTTGCTTATTTTACTTTGTATAAGTTTCTGTAAGATAAGGAAGTTAATTAAAGAGAAAAGTCTAGTTTGAAACATTCAGTTTTAAAAATCAAGGAAATCTAAAAAGTTTTCTTTCTTGTAGCGAATGAAGCTTAAGTGGAACTGTAAGGGAGGCCAGTTGAAGGGACAAAAATTATAAAATAATTGAAAATAAGTGTAGTTTTGGTCATCCCAAACATCTTCACTAACATGTCCTTATGGCCTAATGCCAAATATCATCAGTATTGTTTGGTCTGCAGAAGAAAGTCTGGAGGGGAGGTAAAGACACTGGCCCAGGACTCAGGACACCCTGCTTTTCTACTCTCTTGTGGGCAGTCTTAGGCAAGTCACCTTCCCTCCCTATATTTCCTCATTTGTAAATGGAGATAGCTGGAATATTTGATGTCCTAAGAACCCATTCCAGCTCTAATGGTCCATAAATCCATGCTCTAACAGACTGAAAAAAAAATAATTTGTCATTTGCACATTGCTGGTGTCAACCTCAGAGTTTGGTCTAAGGAAGATAAACATGATCAGGTTGTGTCCATTGTTTTATTTCTCTCAAAGCTGTTGACACGCATTCATGGGAGCTAACAGTTTGGAACTGAGAGCTCAGTTTGGGCTTCAGGTGCATGGTTTATATACCCTTTCAACAGAGGCTTATATAATTTCATCATTATTTCATCGCAGTCCAGAGGAAATCCTGGGGCAGTGGAAATACCTCTTCTATCAGACCACCCACAACCATACCAGACCACTCCCTGCCTTGGGCTATCTAGACCAAGGAATCTGTCTCCACCCAAGTCTGAGGAGAACACAATGGGATTTCCGTACCTTGATTAAATTATTTGCCAGCTGGGTTGGAGTCTGACCAGGATTTGGACAGTCAATGTAATCTCATTATTAGAAATGTCCTTCTGAACTTAAGGGCAGGACACTGGAAAAAGGAAGCTGGGGGAAGCTCCCAATCTCCAAGATAATAATTATTAAAAATAATTTTTCACATTGGCAAGCAACAGAGAAGCAGTCTCTGAGTAACCAAAAAGAGAAAAAGTAGCCTCAGTGTAATGAAGAATAACTTGGCGGTGCCACAGGCAATTTTCTATAAGCTGCAAAAGGGTTGCAGGCTGCAGATCTGTATGATATTATTAGAGAGGGATTCCTCATGGGGAATTTCCTCTACAAATGAAATCACAGTTCTATATTTTTTTTAACAAAAAAGAAATATTTGGTAAGCAATTACTGTTTATGAACTTGGAGACAGTTTTAAAATATTCCTTTTGCATTTTCTCATTCTTCTGGTCTTTCTCCCTGAATTAGGACTTGGTATAAGGGCCAAGGATCTACACATTTCTGGTGGAAACTTGGGGGCCTCTGTTACTTTGATCTGTATTATCTGGGCTCTGTCACTGCTTTCTCCAAGTGTGGAGTGCTATATTATTCCTGGATCTCTGTGGTGGCATCAGAGCCTGGAGTGCAAACTTTCAGGAGGTCCTAAGTGGTCCCTTCTAAGGCATGGGCTGCTTGCTGCCTTCTTTGTATGAGTGTTGCAGGCTCCCACTTTTGGTCTAGATCACAAAACTGTGCTCTTGTCCCTAGCTCCAATAGACAGTTGCTAGTCCTAGAACATGTAAGCTAGCTAGAAGTCTCTGCAGGTTCAAAGAGATAGAGTTGGGAACACTCCCTTGGTTGGCACTCTGTCCTAGTTACTCAGCCGCAGGCCAAAAACCCAGGCCCTGTCCATCATTGTGCAAAAAATTTATCAGCGGAACACTTAGATTTTCCCCAAATCAGCTGCTGCTGGCTCTAATTAATATGGTTTGCCAAATATTTTAAAATTGACTTTCCATTACTTAAAACAGGGCTACTGTGGTCACTTTGATCCCATTGCGTAGATGAGCTTCAGCAAGAGCTTAAGCTTATCAAAATGGACTCCTGTTCACAGGGTTCAATGCTCCTTTAAGAATTTTTCACTGGATCAAAGCCAAACGGATGCATCTGACTGAGGGCAAGGATCATGAGCTCCTTGTGGATGGGCTGGTTTCTCCTTCTATCTATGTACTGCCATTGGCTATCAAATCATTGACATATCCTAGGCCTTAATAAATTCTTGCAGCATCAGAATGATTGTTATAAAGATTAATTTGTTTGCTTTTTACACCCACATTTTCATGGGAACCTTTTTCTCATCCAGTGAATATTCAGAAAACAATAAAGGCTATATTGAAGTGCCTCTGATATTTAATTCAGTGGAAAAGAAGGACTTGAACACTAAGTTTGTATGTACTGCCCAGAACAGACTGGGATACCAGACCTTGCAAGCATCAGTTAAAGAAGGTAAGTATCCTCATCCACTGGCAGCAAATGGTACTAATTCTCTGTTGGCAGATTAACAGAATCACAGAATTTGGGAGTTAGCAGAGACCTCTGTGACCATCTAGATCAGCTCACACCCCAAAAATAGTCCCCACTCTAACATATTTGAAAAGTATTCATCTAGCCTCTATTTGAACATCTCCAGTGAGGGGGAATCTCCCCCATTCCCACCCCCATCTTTCAGCCCATTCCATTTTGGGATAACTTTGTTTGGAGGTCAAAACTTAACTTGCCTTTGAGGATCTTAGGAACCCTTTTTTCCTTTACCTGGTATCTATTTTGAATTTTATTCCCATGTCCTTATATGTGTGCGTGTTGACTTCCTTTGTAGGATGTAAACTCTTTGAGGGGGGAAGGCACAAACATTTATTAAGTACCTATTCTGTACCTGGCACTACGCTATGTGCTCTATAAGTATCACATCTGATCCTCACAACAATCCTGGGAGGTGGGTGCTTTTTGATCCCCCTTTTACAGGTGAGGAAGCTAAGGCAGATAGGGATTAAGTGACTTGCCCAAATAACACAGCTAGTAGATATCTGATTCTGGATTTGAACTCAGATCTTCCTAACACCCTGCTCAGCCTTCTATCTACTATACCACCTAACTGCCTCAAGGCAGAGACTGATTCATTTTTGTCCTCATATCTCCAGCATCTAATACAGTGCCTGGAACCTAATAGGTGCTTAATAAATGCTTATTGGTTGGTCAGTTCTGTCTTTTGCTTCTGGTTGTGTCCTATGAAGCATACAGAAGAGGTCTAATCATTACTCATCTCCATAACAGTGTCTCAAATACCTTCTTCTATGACATTATTGAAGTTAAGCGATCTTAACTTTTGTGTGTGTGTGTGTGTCACAGACTTCTTTGTAGTCTGCTTAAACCTATGAGTTCCTTCTCATAACAATGCCTATAAATGCATAAAATAAAATGCACAGGTTTACGGAGAAAAAAAATTAGTGAAAATAAAGATGTAATTTTCCTACATCTAAGTTCATGAGTCCCTCCAAATGTGTTGCCAGACTCGTTGGTTAAGAACCTCTGATTTAAAGAGTCCTTTATCCTTCTAACTGATGGATGGTACTAAGTGATTGTACTCTGGAAGGATGAATATTTCTCATTTAAATAATTTTATATGCATGAGAGTTGGATAGGCAATGGGGTTAGGGCAAGGATGAGGAGAGAGATGAATTAGGGTGAGAAGGTTAAAGGATGGCAAGCTCATTTTTAGAAAAAGGTAAAATGATTCTCTAACATACTTTGAAAACTGCTGAAGCGATTTAGAGAGATACTTAGTTGAGAGGACAAGCCTGCCTGGCCAAGAGCAAGCCTCAGAGTCTGAGACATTAGTCTTCAGAGCTCTATGAACCTGGCGACCCAGGTTTCGCTTTAAAAAGGGCAAGTAAATAGGAACACAGAGCAGTCATTGAAACAAGGAAACATTTTGTTATTGCTGTCAGAGGAAGTGGGCATGGCCAGAAAAGCAAACTGTAATGTTTGTCATTCTTTAGGAGGTTAGTGAAATGGTTTTTTTCCTTCCTTTCTGAATGCTAACACACTACCCAGTGAATTGAGCAATTATGTGGATTAGACACTCGATTACTGTAGATAGGCAGACAGAATAAAGATGGGAAATAATCATCAAACTCCAAAATGTGCATTCAGACTCAAGGGGCCGGGAAAAGAGCAAAGAACTAACAGTCAGAAGAACTGGGCTAAGTTCTGATTTTATCATTTATTAGTTTTGTAAGTTTATAAAAATTTAATGATTTTGTAAGCCTCAGCCTACCTGCAATAGACTGCAATTACAACTTTATCTACCTTAGTATGTAAATCCCCTTGTAACCTTGGAGTGCTCTACACATACACACTCCTGGTATTGAGAAACCCATCATCAAATGACCTGTGGTCCTTGGCAACCCTTTGAAAGTATGTATTACTCATCTCCAGAGACAGGATTGTAGAAATAGTCCTCCATTGTTCATCAGATCTCAGATATTAAGAGCAGAACTCTAGTCGGGAAATCTATAGTTTATCCCCCTTATCCCCAAATGGTTAGCAACTTTGTTTGTGGGGAAAACAGACTTTGACAATGCTGATTCTGGAAGGGTTAAAGGTTGTGATCAAATCATGAATTGAAAACTAGGAGTCTGGTATGGAAATGGTAGCTGTGCCCATTTCAGGCATGGTGATTGACTCGCATATTTATTAGTTTACTTTTTTATGATTTCTATCAATATGAGGAAGCTAAAGGAAGGAACTTAAAAGTAAGGAGCTCTCTGTGCATGTTGCATAATGTCTGACATTTGTACCAACTTGAATTCTAGATTTTTTCATATTTTGGGTCTCAAAATCCCTGGTGTAATGGATAAAGACTGGCTTTGGAGTCAGCAAGATGTGAGTTTAAGTCCAGCCTTTGAAACATATTAGCTGTGTGGTCATGAATGAGTCAATTGATTTCCCAGTGTGAAGGGTAACTGCCCAAGAACTACAAGTTATACACAACTTGTCAGTTTGCTTGGATGGAGGGAGTTTCCATTGGTGAGAATGGAATTGCACCCCTCCTCCCCAAATGCCTACAAAGGAAGGGAGAGAAACATTGGATGCATTTCATTAATGAGGGATTGAAGCCCAGAGGTATGAAGTCATAACTGTACAATGTCACAATTAACTTTTTTCTCAATATAAAGATTCATTCCTTGCAAGCATTTATTGCAGTTTCATGATGGATAATTAGAGATACTATGCACAGTAACTGGGTTCTGTGGCTTCTTGCAGAACCTACGTTTTCCTGGGGAATTGCTGTGGCTCCTCTCTCACTCATCTTCTTGGTCTTTGTTGGCATATGGATCCATAGAAGGTGGAAACAGAGACCTGGAAAAGGTTACACTACTAGGAAATCAAAGATTATCACCCATGATTGTCAACCTTACAGAAAGGAAATGATATAAAACCACAATCTTTTTTTTTTTTTAATGACAAAGAGTCGTTCTCTTCTGGTCGATATCCACTCCCCCCACCTCCCACTTTACCCCGAAGCTGCTGAACTCGTGCTGAAGTATTGACTCAGAAAATAAAATGAACATATATTGCCTTTCTGCATATGGCACTATGGAAGCCTTTTTCCTCTATTGCTCTCAGCTTAAATGAATGGAGTGAAGGGCTTGCCTCCCAGGACCTTAATACTTTGATATGTGAATGGCTTTGTGATCTTATCCATGGCTTTAGGTCACAAGACCCTTAACTATTTCCTCTGTTTAATTCTTGCTCTTATCCTGCCCCCCCCATCTTTTATCTATCTCTATCTTTTATGTATCTACTTATTTACATATTGTCTCCCCCCATTAGAATGTGAGCTCCTTGAGGGCAAGTATTGGTTTTGTCTTTCTTTATATCCCTAGCACTTAGCACAGTTTTTGGCATATAGAAAGCACTTAATACTTGTTTATTCATTCACATTAAAGACTGTCTTCTAGGTTAGGAATTCTTAATCTGGGGTCTTCGAGTGTGTGTATATTCAAATATTTTGATAACTATATTCCAATATAATATATTTCATTTGTAATCCTATGTATTTTATTTTATGCATTTAAAAATATTCTCAGTAAAGCATACATTGCATAAAAAGACTAAGAACCCCATTTCAAAATCTACAATTTTGTGGATATTGGTTTAACACTTGAGTTTCTATCTCTTATCGTACACTTGCACTGCAGGACTGGCCCAACTTCTTTTCATGCCACACATGTCTTTGTAGATGTCTTTATCCTGGCCTTAATAATGGATGAAAAAACCAAACAGGGTTTTGAAGGAGGTAATGGGCTTGGGACATCCTGGGGGAGCAATGGGATCCTTAGGATGGAAATAGAAAGGCACAGTGGGGTTGGCTGAGTGGCATGGTACAAGCTTTACACTGATTTGAACAAATGGGCAGAATTTTGTAGTAGAGAGAAGAGATTGGCTCCTAGATGATTGGAATTGCTATAATAGAGAACTACCTCAAGTTCATGGGCGGGGAAGTGAGATTCTTAGAATTATAGATACTTACATTGGATGGGACCCAACTAAATGTCAAATAATTTAACTTTCTTCCCCAAGCATTTGCTGCTTGAATAATTCTGATGTTGGCAAACTCACAGGACAGCTCATTCCATTTTGTAAAAAACCATATCTAAATATTAGAATTGTTAACAAAATTAAGCTGCGTGTGTATGTTTTATTTCTCTCAAAGCTTGCAGAATATGCATATAAAGATATGCATGATGGTTCATTGTGGACAATGAACTCAAGGATGGACAGACAAAAGGGGATTTTATATATTCAGAGCAATTCCCTCTTACCCCTCCCTCCCTTCCTGGCTCAGGATGCCTATGTCAGCTAAAATTATAATCTCCATATGTGTTAACCATAGCAAGAGAAAGGAATTTTCTTCATTGGATAGGTTATAAATACAATAAGATAGGAGAAGTATTAAGGAGTCAATTGAAATTATAGACCCAGGATATCTGTGTTTCTTCTATCATTAACATGACATGATATAACATAACATAATATATGACCATAAAATACCAAGTGAAGAAAAATACCATTATTCAAGATAGTATCTGGTTCAAGATGCCTTGTCTTTGGTTGTTGTGTTTCTCCTTCATTTTCAAAGAAGACTATGACATCAGGGAAATGATGACATGACTTGCAATTGACTTTGATTTGAGTGAGGGAGGGCTGGGCAAGGTCACCAGTCTCACTTTCTCCTCCAGAGCCATCTGGATCCAGTGACTAGATATTCATCAGGATGACTGGAGATGACCCAGGATGCAATGGGAGACCCTGGCCCTTTTAGGCCAAGGCCTTTTCATGTCCTCACTTAAAGTGAGGCAATGCTCCTTCAGTGAATAGGCCTCTTTAAGAAGTGAGTCAAGGGCTGGTCCCTTTAATTAGAAAAAAAGAACAAAAACTCAAGCCAGTAGAGAAGACCCTCAGGGTTGCTGTTCCAAAGAGAAACAGTTACCATTGACATTCACTAAGCCAGGAGGTCCCAAAATACAGCCATTAAGTGGAGCTTGGGCAGGGACCTATTGTGGTACAATCTATGAGCTTCAGAATGAACTGGGTTTAAGGTTTTGTGAAAGAAGACGGAAGGAGGGAAGGAAAGAGGGAAAGAAACAGAAAGAAAGAAAGAAATCTAGACATAAACCCAAAGTTAAGTAGGCTGCTTCTAGCCATCAAATTTACCTTCCTTTGTAGAGGAGAAGAGGGGAAGGAAAGGAAGAGAGAGGGAGAGGACGAGCTGAGTCACCCAACTAGCTGGGTCCTCTTTCAGGCAGCTTGGTCTACTCTCAGGTTGCGTTTGTCCTTCATTTTTGAAGAGGATGTAGTCATAAACAGAAGAATATTCCTGGTCACTTTCATCTGGCCTTGTACTTGCTGACACAGGATGGGGCATTTTGGGTTCACTCAGAGAACAAAGCATGTCTGTTATAGGTTAAGCTCAGAGTGGACCAAAATGTCTCTCCTGATTGGCCAATCCATGTTCTAGGCCTTTCTTAGGTCTTGGGGGTTCAAAATGGTTTGGGGAAAGGTCTACATCCCCATCTTTTTGGTCAAGGATGGGCCAAAAAACCCCACCTGCAGACCAAGGAAGGCATGGGAAAACTTCACTCTTCCTTAGGGAGTGGGAAGAGATGACCACTTGGAGCTGGCATCTTCAGATGACCTAGGAGTCCATGTTCACAAGTTGGCAGCTGTAGGTGTAGTAAGAAAGAGCTGGCAGGGGCTCTTAGAAGACATATGGGTTGACAATTGAGAGAAAACAGCATAACACAGGTCCTTGGTTAAAGGCACATAGAGATGACTCAGTTTCCCAGCTATGTAGAGCTAGGTTCAAACAATATGACAAAGTTTTCCTCATAATTCATAAAATTGCGTAATTACATTAAGTCAGGTACAGATTAAACTGCTCAGAGGGCTCACAATAGACTAGTTTTGAGAAGGGAGATTTACACGTCACCAAAGTAACCAAGAAAACTTAAACATGAGCCACATAAAGCAATAAAATCATTATTTTTTTTAATTTTTTTGTATGTTGTCTCTTTTATTTTTTGCGATTTTTTTTATTTATTTAGTTTTCAGCATTGATTTTCACAAGAGTTTGAATTACAAATTTTCTCCCCATTTCTACCCTCCCCCCCACTCCAAGATGATGTATATTCTGGTTGCCCTGTTCCCCAGTCAGCCTTTCCTTCTGTCACCCCACTCCCCTCCCATCCCCTTTTCCCTTCCTTTCTTGTAAGGCAAGATAAATTTCTACGCCCCATTGCCTGTGTATCTTATTTTCTAGTTGCATGCAAAAACTTTTTTTTTTTGTTTTTGAACATCTTTAAAACTTTGAGTTCCAAATTCTCTCCCCTCTTCCCTTCCCACCCACCCTCCCTAAGAAGTCAAGCAATTCAACATAGGCCACATGTGTATCATTATGTATAACCCTTCCATAATACTCATGTTGTGAAAGACTAACTATATTTTGTTTCTTCCTAACCTATCCCCCTTTATTGAATTTTCTCCCTTGGCCCTGTCCCCTTTCGAAAGTGTTTCTTTTTGATTACCTCCACCCCCATCTGCCCTCCCTTCTATCATCCCCTCCTTTTTTATCTTCTTCCTCCTTTTTTCCTGTGGGGTAAGATACCCAAATAAGTATGTATGGTATTCCCTCCTCAGGCCAAATTTGATGAGAGCAAGATTCACTCATTCCCCTTCACCTGCCTTCTCTTCTCTTCCTACAGAACTGCTTTTTCTTGCCACTTTTATGCAAGAAAATTTACCCCATTCTATCTCTCCCTATCTCCCTCTCTCAATATATTCCTCTCTCATCCCTTAATTTGATTTTATTTCTTTTAGATATCTTCCCTTCATCTTCAACTTACCCTGTGCCCGCTCTCTCTCTCTCTCTCTCTCTCTCTCTCTCTCTCTATATATATATATATATATACATATATACATACATACACACTCACATATACATAAAGATATATATATATATATGTATATATATATGCATATTCCCTTCAGTTACCCTAATACTGAGGTCTCATGAATCATACACATCATCTTTCCATGTAGGAATGTAAACAAAACAGTTCAACTTTAGTAAATCCCTTGCAATTTCTTTTTCTTGTTCTTTTTCTTGATTACCTTTTCATGCTTCTCTTCATTCTTGTGTTTGAAAGTCAAATTTTCTATTCAGCTCTTGTCTTTTCACTGAGAAAGCTTGAAAGTCCTCTATTTTATTAAAAATCCATATTTTGCCTTGGAGCATGATACTTAGTTTTGCTGGGTTGGTGATTCTTGGTTTTCATCCTGGCTTCTTGACCTCCAGAATATCATATTCCAAGCCCTTCGATCTCTTAATGTGGAAGCTGCTAGATCTTGGATTATTCTGATTATGTTTCCATAATACTCAAATTGTTTCCTTCTGGATGCTGGCACTATTTTCTCCTTGATCTGGGAGCTCTGGAATTTGGCAGCAATATTCCTAGGAGATTTCTTTTTGGGATCTATTTGAGGAGGCGATCGATGGATTCTTTCAATTTCTATTTTGCCCTGTGGCTCTAGAATATGAGGGCAGTTCTCCTTGATTATTTCTTGAAAGATGATATCTAGGCTCTTTTTTTGATCATGGCTTTCAGGTAGTCCAATAATTTTTGAATTATCTCTCCTGGATCTATTTTCCAGGTTAGTGGTTTTCCCTATGAGATATTTCACATTGTCTTCCATTTTTTTATTCCTTTGGTTCTGTTTTATAATGTCTTGATTTCTCATAAAGTCACTAGCTTCCACTTGCTCCAATCTGATTTTTAAGGTGGTATTTTCTTCAGTGGTCTTTTGGACCTCCTTTTCCATTTGGCTAATTCTGCCTTCCAAGGCATTCTTCTCCTCATTGGCTTTTTGGAGCTCTTTTGACATTTGAGTTAGTCTATTTTTTAAAGTGTTATTTTCTTCAGTATTTTTTGGGTCTCCTTTAGCAAGTCATTGACTTGTTTTTCATGGTTTTCTTGCATCCTTCTCATTTCTCTTCCCAATTCTTCCTCTACTTCTCTAACTTGCTTTTCCAAGTCCTTTTTGAGCTCTTCCATGGCCTGAGACCAGTTCATGTTTTTCTTGGAGGTTTTTGTTGTAGGCTCTTTGACTTTGTTGACTTCTTCTGGCTGTATGTTTTATTCTTCTTTGTCACCAAAGAAAGATTCCAGAGTCTGAGACTGAATCTGGGTGTGTTTTCACTGCCTGGCCATATTCCCAGCCAAGTAACTTGACCCTTGAGTTTTTCAACGGGGTATGACTGCTTGTAGAGTTAAGAGAACTATGTTCCAAGCCTGGGGGCATGTGCCAGCTCTGCCACACCAGCACTTCTCCTTCCCCATGAACCCCTAACCTGGACTGGACTTAGATCTTCAGCAGGCTCTTCACTCCTGCTCTGATCAGCCACTTAACTCCTCCCACCAGGTGGGCCTGGGGCCAGAAGCAACTGGAGCTGTAGTTCTGCAGCTGCCCCACCTCCGCTGCCCTGGGGGCGGTGGCCAAACTGCTCCATTTTTCACTCTGTCCCCAGCAGCTTCTCCCACTAACCTTCTCTGTTGTCTTTGGTGTTTGTGGGTTGAGAAGTCTGGTAACTGCTGTAGCTCACTGATTCAGGGTGCTAGGGCATGCTCCGCCCGGCTCCTGGTCTGGTTGGTCCACCCTGCCCACACTGGGCTCTGCTTCCCTCCGCTTTGCTCCTCTCCCAGCTCCATGCGGGAAAAACCTCACCCAGAGACTGTCCAGGCTGTCCTGGGATGGAGCCCTGCTTCCCTCTGCTATTTTGTGGGTTCTGCAGTTCTAGAATTGGTTCAGAGCCATTTTTATAGGTTTTTGGAGGGGCTTGGCGGGGAGCTCATGCTAGTCCCTGCTTTCCAGCCGCCATCTTCCAATACAACCATTATTACTAATGTTAACTAACTTTAAGCTCCTCGTATCCCAGTAACTCATTCCCAATGTCCATTTAAGCAGTGCTTTTTGAATCCCAGATGTCTCATGTAGTTACCTGGTCCCTAGATATCCTTTCTTGGACAATCGGTTTTATTCTCAGGATAGTTTTAAAAGGGAGTTCTGCTTCTCTGGTTCAGATCTAGAAGTTCCCAGATAACTCTGACTTAATATAAATTAGTCCAATCACTTAAATTTGGTTCTCCACTTTTGAAACTTCAGAAAATTTCAGTTCATATATTATCTTCTGTTTCTATCCTTACCTAAATCCTGTACCTATAAAATTTGAGGGTCCAACCTTAAAATGAGCTCTTCCACCTTTTAAAATTATCAGACAGAAACTTTAATAATGGGAAAATAATTTCACTTACTTTTACCATTATCCCATACAATTTGTGTGTAAAAATCCAAATTTGAGATCTTATTACCAAAACATGCTTGACACTTGAATATCCATGATAGATAAATTTTGGAAGCCCATCATATACATCTATGTATAATTCTTAGAGGAATCAGTCCAATGCTGTTGCTTTTCTCATAATTTGCTCTCCTATTTAATTAGACATCTATCACATTACATCTTTGTCTTATTGCTTGGTCTAATAATTTTCTCCTTAGGAGGATGTTGTCCTTATATTATAATTTGGCCATGAATATGGGTTAAAACTGTAATCTATTCATTCTTGCATCCTATTATAGTAACTCAGAGATGTTCTATTGTCCACCTATTATTTAATAGATTTAGTATCGTACTTACAGAAATTCTTGGTTATAGACATTTGCTATAAAAGGAAAAAGAGGGGCATAGTTACAATAATGTCATATAGCATAACAGAAGGGAAAAACTGCTTTAGCTCTGTTTGATACCAGGCATGAGTCATATCTGACAGCCAATCATGTAGTCACTAGATGTTAAAAGCAGGGCTCAGGATTAATCAGGTGGGGAATTTTCCTTTTCAGGAAGGAAATAGCACAACTGGGAAATAGAGTCAGGAAGATGCTACCTAGGCTGTGTACAAAGTTGTCCTCAAAACACAGGCACAGACATCCACCTATCAGTTCTCAGCCTGTACTACTATTGGCTTCATGACACATGATACATGAGACGCAACTATCTCTAATCGAAGCTCAAAACAATAGTAAATTGCAGTCCCATGAAGTCTTGAATAGCAAGTTCCAATAATCAGAACTTCAGGTGAGTTCAGCTCTCAAGGATCACATATCCTAGATAACAAGAAGTTAATCTCTCACTGGTAACAGTAACAGATTGATCACAGAAAAATACTACTGCTCTTAGAATTCCTTTAAAGAACGGGAACATCTTAAGGTAAGTCTTAAGCAGTTTGCATAAATTTCTGCACATATTCTAATTCTAGATTCATAATAATATTAGATTTCCCATCAAGACAACACAAAAAGCTCATAAGTTACTACTCTTCACTAACATAACTGTTTGTACTAGAATTTCATTCCTTAAACAAAACAAGAGGTTCCTAACTTTAACTTCACAAGTTGATAGGTTGATGTCCTTGTTTCACAAAATTGTTTATCCTTCTCTAATTATACTCACTCTAGAAGAATGAGACACTTTAGGAATTGAATCTTACGCTTGAACTTATGATAAGTTCAAACATTAATTTAACTCTTGCTTAGGCCATGAGATGACTACAATTTCAGATCAAAACAGCATGATTTCTTCTGTTTTACAATTCATTACAGTAATTTAGCAATAAATTAACTTGCAAATGAAAATTTAGTAGGCCTTCTAAAAATCACAGAAGAGATATTGGGGGTGTTTTTGCAACATTTCTTCTAAAAGTATATCTCCTTCTTTAAAAACAGTTTAAAGTTTATCCCAGCATTAAGAGGAATAATCACTAAACTTTTAAGGAGGAAAATTAGTTGGAAACTTTTAAAATGATAGATATCTCTCTTTTCTACCTTAAAGCAAAAATCAACACTTAAAATTGGAATTCATTAAAACTAAGTGGTTGTAAAATTTCCTTAAGTAACATAAATGAATTCCTAGTTATTACAGAATTCTTATTAAAAAAAGTATTTGTAATAGGGAGGAAATACAGTTTTTAAAAGCCAAGAAAAACATATCCAATTAAATTAGCCTTATCCCAATAACAAAATTTACCAGGCCTTTAAAAAATTTATTCAGTATCTTTTCTTTCATTTGTCTTTAAATATGTCACTAGAAAATAATTACATTCTGGAATCTCACATAGATAGTGAATGTCAGTGTCCAAATTAACCTACAAATATATATCTTTAGATGAAGAAGGCTTGAAAATCATACCCCTATTTTTTTATTGCAAGGATTCACATTTACTTAGTAGGAATTTTACAACCCAGAAAACCTTTGCACAGAGTTGCTAAGAATTTTAGGTGAAACTCCCTCTTCAATATAGACAAACTTGGAAGTTTATCCTAACCCATTCATTCTTTCTTATATTGTCCTTTTTTGTAGTTTTTAATTTAACATTCAAATTATAAGAGAAATTGTTTTTTCAACAACCTGATACAACTGTTTAGAAATGTAACAATGTAACAAATGCATCAATTTATAGATGTGACAATGTAACAAATATGACAATTTAGAAATGTAACAATGCCCTAAACATTATTACATATTTAAAACTTGAAACAACCCATTATCAATTTAGATGAGTGCATTTCCAAATCACTTGGCACAGAGAATCATTCATCTCATCATTAATATGTTGAAACTACAACTCTAAACCACTTTATATATTTTCATAACAGCCAAGATTTCAAATGAAAAAATATGCTATCATAGTAAATATCATCATCATCATCATCACCCACTTGTAACCAAATAAACCTCATTAAATATTTAACACTTTTCAAATTATCTAGTTTTGTTTATCACATGCTTTTTTAAAATAAGGCCAATACATATGCAACAAAACTCAGATTAAAAATTGCCTTAAGGGCAGCTAGGTGGCTCAGTGAGTACAGCACCCGCCCTGGAGTCAGGAGGACCTGAATTCAAATACGGCCTCAGACACTTGACATATTTACTAGCTGTGTGACTTTGGGCAAGTCACTTAACCCTAATTGCCCTGCCTTCCCCCCCTCCAAAAGAAAAAGAAAAAAAAGAGAGAAAATAAAAAAGTAATTTAAAAAAATTGCCTTAATGCCATTTATACCTTGCAATGGCCTCTCAGATTTTACAATCTATAAGAATTTTAGAAATACAATACAATTTAGAAATAGAGTAATAACACACACAATAAACCTCATATGACGTCAATTGCATTTCCAGATGATTACGTATAGAAATTATTGATCTTTTAATTTTTGGTATTTTAAAAACCACTTCATAGTTATCAGGTAAGGAACAATTACATTAAATTGGAGAGATCACTGTAGTATGTCCAGCATGTGCCTGTTATTGTGTTAAACACTTTACAATTGTTATATTATTTTGATCCCATAACAACAACCATTATTATTTTTCCCTTTACAAATAAGGAAATGGGGCAAACAGAGATAACATAGCTTACCATAAATTACAAAGCTGATACATTTCTGCAATTGGACCTTTTGAAATTGGCTCTGGTTGGGTAGTCAACCACATGATAAAAGGGAGATTTTCTGATTGACTTCAGAGCCTTATAAGGAAGCCTTTCAGATTCAGTGTCTTGCTTTTTGCCTTTCATTTCTGTGTTTGCATCTGGAGGAGCTCAATGACTCCTTCACATCCTGTGAGAAAAAAAGGTTATAACAACTTCTCCAGGACCTTCTTCCCTTCTGAAGCCATATAGTCCTGGGAACAGGGTCTCCTTGGCCAGTTCATTCTTTTCCATTCTAGGTACAGAGAGTGGAATCTCTGATATAGGTTTGGAGTATGTTACAGGAATCCATGAGTTGGAATCCAGTCTGAGTGTTGCAGCCAGCCCAACATCAATGCCCCCAGGGAGCAAGAAACCATCTTTGAGAGTGTCCTTCAGGACTACAGGCCAACAGAAGGATTTTTTGACTACTGTGGTCATGAACTTTGGTCATGAACTTGGTGGGACTATTGCTATGTAGGAACTGAGCTAAGTTTTGAGCCTAATCTCTCCCTTCCTGCATAGAGTGAGGCAGTTATAAGGAGAATTATGCCCCTGAGATGTTCTGAAGAAAAATTTTTTATATTTCTTTTTATAAAAGCCAATTTATGTTACATGGTAAAATAACTGGGGTGCTAGCCATTGGTGCCTTTCAATTGGGGTGGAGGGAAACACAGGGCTTGAGCCAATGGAAGAGAAAAGAGACACTCTATAAATTCCTCAGGATACCTAGAACCTGGATAGGTAGTATAATAGGGTGGGCTCTGACAGTCCAAGATTATAGTGTACTAACTATAGATAACATTTTTATTCTCAAAATTTTTCATTTGTTAGTCTCACTTAATCCCCATAACATCCCTATGGATTAGGAATGGGGCTTTATCACAGTGTTATGCTCACTTCACAGATAAGGAAACTGAATCTCAAGAAAGTTAAAGTCATAAATGCAGTATTACAAAATTATAGCAGATTTAAGCCTAGAAGAAACCATAGTCTCCTGATTCTGATTTTTTTAAAAAAAACTTTGCTTATTTATCAGATCATAGGAGCTGAAAGGGACTTCAGAGATCATTTCACCTAATCCATTATTTTACAGATAGGAACCTGAAGCTCAGATAGTCTATCAGGGGTGGGGAACCTGTAGCCTTGAGGCCACATGTCTAGGTCAGCAACTCTTGAACTCAATCCAAACTTCACAGAACAAATCCCCTTAATAAAAGGATTTGTTCTGTTGTAATGTTAATGGAATGGGAAGATCTTTCCACCCATTAATAGGCCTTTGACCTGCTTTGAGCTGGGGCCCAGCTGAATACTGAGGAAGCCTGAGTCACACAGAACCCATGGTGAGAGGAACTTGCTGAATGGGTGGAGCAGAAACAGGTGGAGCAGAAAGTGAGAGCCAGGCAAAGTTGGGAGAGAGCCAGGCAGAGCTGAGGCAGAAAAACTAGACTGAGTGAGAGAAGGAGGAATTTTGCCTGGGGAGCTTGTTCGTGGGGAGGCCTGATGGAGGGAAGGCTTGGGGATGGTGGTGCTTCTTGGACTGGTGACATGTATAAACTTCTTTGTTACCATGGTGGATTTGGCTTCCTGGTATTTGAATAAATATCTTGGTTTCATCTTTGAGGAAGAGAGTTTGTTGTGTTTTGTGATTCAACCCTGGAAATCCATCTGCATATTTATAGCAGCTGCTGTGGGTATCATATTGGTGATATATTTGGCAATGAAAATGATCACAAAATATAAAACCTCTACTTGGAAATAGGAAGGCTCTAGGGAAGGAAATGGGTATCCTGGGATGGGAGGATTTACCTTATTCCTCCCTGGAGAGAGAATGGGCTAAAAGCATAGGACTTTGTGAAAACTGGGAACAGAGGCTACAGAAGGGAGAACCTAGAGATTTAGAAAGATGTTTTCAAGGAATACCAATAGAACCATGGAAAGAAAAGTCAGGAGTGTGTAGAAGAGGATGGGCCTTGTTAACAAGTTACTGTATTGTATGTAAAAGCAGAGGAAAAGGTTCAGGTGGAAAAGGAGTTAGCTGATTTGCATGAGAAGCTTTCTATGCAGAAGCATCAGAACTTTCTTTTAGAAGAGCAAGCTAGAAAGTGTCAGATGGTAGAAGAAAAGGCAGTTGTGAATGTAGTTTGGAAAAAGAAAAGAAACGTTAGCAAGAGGAAGGTGCATGCAACCTTTGCATGTGTGGAGCCTGATAAGTACCCAAACACAGGGGAGGAAGATGAAACAAATTCAGATGAGGAGACTTCTAGAAATGTGGATGCTTGTTCAATACTACAAAGCAAACAGGAGAACTAGGGGGCCACAAAATGTTTAAGGAAGTAATGGAAGAGGTCCCAAAAGAGGGGAGAATCGTTAGCATCTTGGATCATGAGAATCCGTGACAAAGGGGCAGGAGGAGTAGGGATAGATAACATAGATTGTTTGAAATTCATAGGTATTAGTCAGAATCCCTTTGTATAATAAGCTTTTAGGGATTGCCATATTCAAGGAGCTAACAATGGGACTAATTTTTTAGCTTTAGCTGATGAGGGATACAATAAACAATATCCAACTGACTCTATGTAGTCTAGTGGAGAAATGGCAGGGGTGTGTAAAAGTAACCTGGTATTTGCTTAAGAGACTGTAAGAGAAAGTTAAAGGAAGAGGTGATGAAAACTGCAATAATGGTCTGAGACAGGAATGCTTATCATAGCACTCCCTTAATGGTTACTCATAGAAATATAATAGTGGAGTGGACTCCAGGCAGGCAGCAGCAGCCAAGGAGCAATGCCCTCCTCTCCTGTGGCCCTTGTTTCCTCCCTCATGCTCCCTTCCCCGCTCACTCGCTCCTTTCTAGAACCATGGCCTCTGGGGTGGCTGTCTTGGATGGGGTGATCAAAGTGTTCAATGCCATGAAGGCTCGCAAGTCTTTGACACCCAAGGAGGTGAAGAAGTGCAAGAAGGCCATGTTGTTCTGCCTGAACGAGGATAAGAAGAACAGTGTACTGGAGGAGGGCAAGGAGATCTTCATGGGTGATGTGGGGCAGACTGTGGATAGCCCCTACACCACCTTTGTCAAGATGCTCCAGACAAGTACTGTCACTATGCCCTCTATGATGTTACCTACAAGACCAAGGAAAGCAAGAAAGAGGACCTGTTGCTCATCTTCTGGGCCCCTGAGTGTGCCATCCTGAAGAGCAAAATGATCTATGTGAGCTCCAAGGATGCCATCAAGAAGAAACTGACAGGAATCAAACACTAATTACAAACCAACTATTATGAGGAAATGAAGGACTGTTGGACCCTGGCCGAGAAACCAGGGGGCAATGCTGTGATTTCCCTGGAGGGGAAGCCTTTGTGAGACTCCCATCTCTGGCCTCCCTGCTGGGGCTTCCCAAGCCCAGTGGGGGAGCAAGCTTCCCCCTTCCTGCCAGACGCAAGGGGCTGGGAGGATCCTAGCAGGGGCAGGACAATCCCTTCACCCATTTGCCAAACTGCCCCCTACCCCTAACCTCCCCACTTCATCCAGATGGCTCTGGCCTTCCCAAATCACCTTTGATATTCTCATTCCTCTTGAGTTGTAGCAGACTAAGGTCCCCCAGATGCCCAGATTGGGGGGAGACCAGTATATTTTTTTAACTGACACCCCTAATTTTCCCCCTTCCCCAGCGCTGCCAACTTCTAACCACAATAGTGGCTTTGTGCTTATTGTTTAGTTTTGTGTATAAATAGAATGTTGTGTAGACCCCCTCCCCCACACAGCTGGCTCCCCTCTCCCCCTCCCCCAGTTACTCATGTGGCCAGTAAAAGGAAAGTTCAATTTTAAAAAAGACAAAGAAAAGGTGAGGTGCAAAAAAAAAAAAGAAAGAAAGAAAAAAAATGAAACATAATAGTGAAGATGGCTCCTCCTGCTTATAAACACATAATTCTGACTCTATTAATTGGGGAAATAGGTCACTCTCTTTTGGAGGTGCTGGGTAAGATTTCACAGGTGACTTAGGGGAAGGGGGAAAAGATACATTTTGTCAAGAGAGAAGAGCAAATAGCCAGCAGATTCAAACTTGGAATAGATTAACAAAGAAAAAATTGTTTACTGCTTTATTAAGAGCAGGGATGGATTTTGGAAGAACAGATGATATTCCAACTAATGAGCTATATAAAATATACTGAGAAAAGGGGCTTAATATTAAATGGAATAGGGAAGTAAGAACTGCCCCTATAGATCCTCCTGAACTATTGTATTTAAGTTTGTCACACCTTCAGGTAGAATAAGAAATTGGCCAAGACCCAACTCAGATAGGATTAAAGATCCCATATCAGTTTAACCATATACTGGAAAAAATGGATTAACTACTGTAACTAAGGCATTAATAGATACTGGGGCAGAGGCCTCTCTCATATATGGAAACCCTGATAAATTTCAACATGGAACTCTTATTACCATCACAGGACTGGGAGGGGCTGAAATATCAGCCAAACAAGTTAAACTAATGATGAAAATTGGACAATTACCTGAGAAAGAATATACCATGATAATTGTACCCGTTCTTGAATACATCATTAGAATATGTACATATATGTATATATAAGGAAGATAAGAATCAATACAGTTTTAGTGAGTAAAATAAAAATGGACTCAATCACTTTAGCTGAACCTTCTGAAGTAATTACTTTAAGGCAGTATCACATGCCAGGTAGGCAACATGAAATTACCAATACTATAAAGGAATATGTTGAGGCAGGAGTGTTAGTCCCTACAACCACTCAATGGAATAATCCTGTCTGGCCAGTTGGAAAGTCAGATGGGACATGGTGAATGACAGTGGATTTTTGACAATTGAATAAGGTGACTACCCCTTGTATGCTGCTGTTCCAGATAACCTTAACTTAATAGGAAGGATCCAGAAACATAATGGGATTTGGTACACAGTTATTGATTTAGCCAATGCTTTCTTTACTATCCCAATAGATTCTAAACAATAGGACCAGCTTGCTTTTACTTTGCAGGGCAGACAATATACTTTTACCTGCTTGCCACAAGGATACCTGCATAGCCCCACTATTTGTCATAGGATTGTGGCTGAGCGTTTGGCTTAATTAGAAGTACTAGGTATACAGCTTACCCACTACATAGATGACATTATGATACTGGGAAAAAATGTAAAAGAAGTGGAGAAGAGTTTGACGCTTTTAATTGAGCATATGAAAAGCAAAAGGTGGGAAATCAATCCTGCAAAGATTCAAGGACCAGCTCAAACAGCAAAATGTTTAGGCATACAATGGAATAAAGGGCTACAAGAGATTCTTGTGCAAGCCTGAGAGAAGATTCAGGACTTTTCTATCCTCACCAATAAGAAAGAGGCCCAAAAGTTTATAAGATTATTTGGATATTGAGACATCACATATCACATTTAGGACAGATTTCAAAGCCCTTATATAAGGTTGTTAGGAAGAAATGATTGGAGACTTGAGCACAATAAAGCTTTTGAAAAAGACAAGGCTGCTATACAATTGGCCCTAGATTTATGGCCTACGCAAAGTGGTCCAATGGAATTACAAATGACTGTGCAGGATGAATATGCAAACTGGAGTTTATTGGTCTCAGAAACTTCCTTTTTCTGGAGTTCAATATAGTCCTTTTGAAAAGCAGTTGTTAGCTGCATGCTGGCCTTTGGTAGAGACTGAACAACTGACTCTGGGCCATGAAGTAATATTAAGGCCTGAAATCCCAATTATGATTTGGGTAATGAGTATCTCAACTTCCCACAGAATTGGACATGCACAAGAGGCTAACATAATTAAATGGAAATGGTACATTCAAAATAGATCTAAAACAGGCAAATTGGAGTTTCTACTTTCAATGAATCTATAGCAAACATAGATACTGAGGGAAATGATACATCCCCTGAACCAAAGCAACAGTTGGTACATTCTTTAGTAAATTGGAATGAGGGATATGATGGATTAACTGAAGAATAAAAGGAACATTCATGGTTTACTGATGGGACAGCAAAATATTTGGGCCATAAAATACATTGGAAAGCAGTAGCCAATAACCCATATTCTAGGTGAACTTTGGAAAGTACTGGGACAGGTGGAAGTAGTCAATATGCTGAATTTATGGCAGTATATCAAGCTATTAAAACAGAACAAGGAGGACAGTGTAATATATTTACTGATTCATGGGAGGTATCTAATGGGTTAGCTACATCAATGCCCATGTGGAAAAATCAAAATTGGGAAATTCATGGTAAACAAGTCTGGGGCAAAGAATTATGGAAAGATATATGGGACATGTCTTTGGTTACTAATTTATCAGTTTTTCATGTAGATGCTCATGTGGTCCTCACCATACCAGAATGTGCTTACAATGCACATGCTGATCAGCTAGCAAAGATTGCTACTCAACATATTATCCCTACTCTGACACCAAATGATGATCCAGTGCTAGCAAAATGGGTCCATCAAATGGTTGGCCATTTAGGGGTCCAGGCCATATACCAGTGGGCACAAGATTGAGGTATTAGTATCCCTCGTTCATTGTTAAAACAGGTAGTAGAGGAATGTCATATATGTCAACTGAAAAAGGAATGAACTGTTCCTTGGGTAGTAACTGGAAAGATAGCAAGGGGAAAAGTCCCAGCCCAAATTTGGCAAATAGATTATGTTGGACCCCTACCCCAAGATAGAGGATGCAAATTTATAAGTACTTGTGTTGACACCTACTCAGGGGTACTAGTGGCTTGTCCCTATAAGAATGCAACCCAGAAAAACACTGGCAGAACTCTAGATATCATAAGTCTGTATTATGGAACCCCAATGCAGATTCAAAGTAACAATGGGTCATATTTCAAAGGCAATGAAATTAAGAGATATTGTATATTAAACAATATAAAATAGGTATATCATATTCCATATTATCCACAAGGATCTGTGTTAATCAAAAGAATGAATGGATTATTGAAAGAACAGTTAAGGAAGTTAAGTTCTAATAATTCTTATCAACATTGATAAGATAATTTGTTCACTGCTTTATATAATTTGAATAATAGACTATTGGGAGAAAATACACCTCTAGCCAGAATGATGACCCCGAATCTGCAAATTAGAAAACAGCAAACAAATAAGATCCCTAATATTGAGTATTGGACTATGAGGTAAGATGTCCCAGCACAGTATGCAGGAACACCTGGTTCAGCAGGATATGATTTACATTATTTGGAAGACATTGTTGGATAGGAAAGAAATAAGGAAAATACCTACTAGAATTTGGACAGATATTACCTAAATTCAGGATTAGCAGCTTGAGGAATTATATGTATTGGCTGGAGTAATAGATTCTAATTATCAAGGAGAAATTATTGTGGTATTCCAAAATTTAGGTGAAGAACCTATACAGTTTTGTAAAAATGATAGAATAGTTCAAGTGATCATTATTCCTTGTGAAATGATACACCTTGTGAAAACTGACCTTCCTTCTGAAATAAGTATCAGAGGAACAGAAGGGTAGGGTTCTACTGATAAAACAAAATTGGGAGCTAAAGTATGGGTAAAACAGAAACCAGATGATGTTTCAAAGGCTGCAGAGATTATAGCACATGGAATATTACTGTATAATACTGTAACTGTTGTTTATTCAGGAAAAGATGATTACTAAATTGTGCCCTTAACTCATACATTTTACCTTAATAAGGCTATGATAGTGGGTTCATGGTCTCTCATGGGATGGGGGGATGGGGATTAGGAGAGGGAAGGTTGATCATATATCCAGACAGTGTACCCATGTTCATGTTTCTTTGGGAGATAAGTAACAGATTAGTTGTGGGTCTATATTTAGGACTACAGAAAGCTGTTGGTACACAGATCTGGGTTGGAAAAATGTGTTGAAAAAATGCCACAAATTTGTCTATCTGCCACTTGTGTGTGAATACATCCTCACTGAGGCACCCTATTCCCTTGAGGGAGGCATCAACATCCTGTGCCTCTGGATTATAGTTCAGTACATTGTACTCATATTACCTTATATCTTGTGGATAAAAACCAAATTCAAGGTAAGAACAGTTTTATTGTGGTTACTCCATCATTTCAGTCAAGTTCAACTCTTGATGATGCATTATTTGGGGTTTTCTTGGCAGACTCTGGAATGATTTGCCATTTCCTTCTCCAGCTCATTTGAGAGATGAGGAGCTGAGGCAAACAGGGTTAAGTGACTTGCCCAGGGTCACATAGCTAGTAAGCATCTGAATCTAGATTTGAACTCACAGGCCTGGTCCTCTGTCTACTGTACCCCTAGCTGCCACATCACAAATATACTTCTCTTTACTCATCTAATACCAAAGGTAGCTGTTTAATTCCTCAGGCTTTTATCACAGATATTAGGACAATGATAAAGTCCTGTCAGTCATGGAAGATGAACAGTTAATGGCCAGTAGTTCTGGCTGCAGATAAGGTCAGAAGGGAGTTACTGTTGAAGAGTAATTTATGTTGCAAGTTTCCATAGACTAAACAAGAATCTAGGGAGGAAGCCAGGAGTACCAGTCCAGAGGAAAAGGCTATAGTGCAAACCAAACACAAACCAGGTGGGATGAGGCAGAAAGCTAAGTAAAGCAGAAACAGCTGGTTTAAATGAATGGCTAGGAATTCTAGAATGGAAAAGCTAAGATTTGAGACAAGAAGCATGAGGATCCCCACTAGGAAGAAGAGAACAGGCACTTCTTTTTATTATTATTATAAATTTATTTTTTATTTTTAGTTTATAACACTCAGTTCCACAAGTTTTTGGGTTCCAAATTTTCTCTCCCTCCCTCTCCTCTCCCCTGCCCCCACCAAGACAGCATGTAATCCAATGTAGATTCTACACATATCTTCACATTGAACTTGTTTAGATAATAGTCCAGTTGTAAAGAAGAATTATAACCAATGGAATGAATCACGAGAAACAAGAAACGAAACCAAAAAAGAAGAATAAAAGGGAGAGCAAATAGTTTGCCTCAATCTGCATTCAGACTCCATAATTCTTTCTCTGGATGGGCAGAGCAACGCTCTTTCCATCATGAGTCTTTTTTTTTTTGTTTCATCATGAGTCTTTGAGAGCTGTCTTTGAACTGAGTCTTTTGCTGAGAAGAGCCAAGTCTATCAAAGTTAGTCCTTATAGATACCAGGTATTTGTAATCATGTATAATGATCTCCTGGTTCTGCTCCCCTCACTCAGCATCAGTTCATATAAGTCTTTCCAGGTTATAAGTCCACCTGCTCCTCATTTTTTATAGCAAAATAGTATTACATTCATATACCACAATTTGTTCAGCCATTCCCCAGTTGATGGGCATCCCCTTGATTTCTAATTCTTTGCCACTACAAAAAGAGCTGCTGTAAATATTTTTGTACATATGGGTCCCTTTCCCACTTGTATGATCTCTTTGGGATATAGCCCTAGAAGTGGTATTGCTGGGTCAAAGGGTATGCAAATCTTTATAGCCCTTTGGGCATAGTTTCAAATTCCTCTCCAGAATGGCTGGATCTGTTCACAACTCCACCAACAATGTGACAGTGTTCCAATTTTCCCACCTCCTCTCCAGCATTTATTATTTTCCTGTTTTGTCATGTTAGCCAATCTGACAGGAGAGATGTGGTACCTGAGAGTTGTTTGGGTTTGCATTTCTCTAATGAATAGAGAACAGACATTTCTTAAGCACCCACTGTGTGTTAGGCATTGTGTAAAGAGCTTTATATTTAGATTACTTATATTTATATATTTATATATTTATATTACCTCCTCCAATTCACATAACCCTGGGAGGGAGGTGCCATTACTCCCATTTTACAGTTGAGGAAACTGAGGCAGACAGAAGATAGGTGACTCATCCAGGGTCCCACAGCTAGTAAGTATCTGGGTCTGGATTTGAATTTACGACTTCCTGCACCTAGCCTCGGCACTCTGTCCACTGTCTGACCTTATTGTTATGGGTGTTCAGTCATTCAGCTGTGTCCATCTCTTCCTGACCCTCATAGACTTGTCCATTGGAATGGTTTGCCATTTCCAGCTCTAGTGTGGCCCTATTTTACAGATGAAGAACTGAGGCCAATATGAGTTAAGTGACTTGTGCAGGGTCTCACAGCTAGTGAGTGTCTAAGGGCAGATTTGAATTCATATCTTCCTGTCTCCAGGCCTGGGGCTCTATCCACTGCCTATGATGGTGAAGCTATCACCATTACAGTGAAGACGAGTCATTGTGGGATGAGGAATACTTAGTTCTAGAGCTGCCTTTTTAGAAGAATACCAGTCCGTGGTGGCCATGCCTAATTTTTCTATTTTGATTCAGTGCAGCAAGCTTATGTTAACATCATGTATACATGCCATATGAGGATGTAGCCCCTGACCAGGTTTGGCCTGGGGAACAGAAGACAAGGAAGACACGGTGAACAGGATAACTGTTTTCAAGCATTTGAAAGAGGATCTTGTGGAACAGGGATTAGACTTGTTCTATTTGGCACCACAGGGCAGAACCAGGAGCAGTGGGTGGAAGTTACAAAGAGTCTAAATTAGAATTCACATTGGGAAAATCTTCCTAGTAATCAGAGATGTCCCAAAGTGGATCAGGCTCCTCAGGAGGCTGTGGGCTTTCCCTCATTGGAGGTCTTCAGGTGGAGGTTGGAGGATCCATCACATGTTGGGAATGTTATAAGCAGTATTCCTGGGGCAGCTGGGTGGCATAGGGCTGAGTAGAGCATGGGCCCTGGAGTCAGGAGGACCTGAGTTCAAATTCGACCTCAGATATTTGACACCCCTATTAGCTGTGTGACCTTGGGCAAGTCATTTAACCCAATTGCCCTGCCCTCCCCCCTCCAAAAAAAACCCACAAAAGCAGTATTCCTTTTTGGATATGGTTGGACTAAAAGGCTATTGGGGTCCCTTTCATTCCCCCAAATCCTATTCTATGTGCCAGGTACCATGCCTACCTGGCTTGCCTATACCCTGGGCCTCTGCTTCACAGCCTGGCCCAATGCCTGGGAGACTTACCAAGCTCTCCTGGGCTGTCTTCTCTATGCCCTCAGCCTCCAGCACAGAGAAATGGAATAGAGAGCAAAGGAGGCTAGATTTGGAGTGGGGGCAGGGAAGACTGCAAAGCCCTAAGAGAAGCCCTCTTCTACCACTGGGGGGAAGGAGGAAGTCACACAAATAAAGTCAGATCTAAATAAATGGAATAACATCAGTTGCTCATGGATAGGCAGAGCTAATATAATAAAAATGACCATTTTACCTAAAGTAATTTACTTATTAAGTGCCATACCAATCGAACTACCAAAAATTATTTTACAGAGCTGGATGAAATAATAAAAAAATTCATCTGGAGGAACAAGGGAATTAATGAAAAGAAATGCTAGGGAAGGTGGCCTACCCATACCAGATATCTAACTGTACTATAAAGAAGCAGTCATCAAAACTACCTGGTACTGGCTAAGAAACCAAGTGGTGGATCAGTGGAATAGGTCAGGTACACAAGACATAGAAGTCAAGGACTATAGCAATCTACTCTTTGATAAACCCAAAAAATCCAGCTTCTGGGCTAAGAAATCACTATTCCACAAAAACTGCTGGGAAAATTGGAAAACGATATGGCAGAAACTGGACATAGACCAATATCTTACACCGTTTACCAAAATAAAGTCAAAATGGGTTCATGAATTAAGAATAAAGGCTGATACTATATGCAATTTGGGAGAACATGGAATAGTTCACCTATCAGATCTATAGGAAAAGGAAGAATTCATGACCCAACAAGAGATACTAAGCATTATAAAATGCAAAATGTATAATTTTGATTGTTAAACTGAAAAGTTTTTGTATAAACAAAGCCAATGCAAGAAAGATTAGGAAGGAAGCAGAAAACTAGGAGAAAATGTTTATAACCAGTGTCTCTGATAAAGGCCTCATATCTAAAATATACAGGGAACTGAGCCAAAAATATATAGGAATACAAGCCATTCCCCAGTTGAGAAATGGCCAAAGGATATGAACAGGCAGTTTTCAGAGGAAGAAATTAACCATATCCATAGGCATATGAAAAAATGCTCTAAATCACTATTGATTAGAGAAATGCAAACCACATCTCTCCTGTCAGATTGGCTAACATGACAAAACAGGAAAATGATAAATGCTGGAGAGGAGGTGGGAAAATTGGAACATTAATACATTGTTGGTGGAGTTGTGAACAGATCCAGCCATTTTGGAGAGCAATTTGGAACTATGCCCAAAAGGCTATAAAAATGTGCATACACTTTGACCCAGCAATACCACTTCTAGGGCTATATCTTAAAGAGATCATACATGTGGGAAAGGGACCCATATGTACAAAAATATTTATAGCAGCTCTTTTTGTGGTAGCAAAGAATTAGAAATCAAGGGGATGCCCATCAATTGGGGAATGGACGAACGAGTTGTGGTATGTGAATATAATGTAATACTATTGTGCTATAAGAAATGGAGAAGATACGAACTTCATAATAACCTGGAAAGAGCTACATGATCTGAGGCTGAGAGAGAAGAGTAGAACCAGGAGAACACTGCACACAACCATAGACATTGATTCTGTGATGACTAACTTTGATAGACTTGGCTCTCCTCAGCAATACAAGGCTCAAAGATGGCTCCAGAGGACTCATGGGAAAAGCTATCTACATCCAGAGAAAGAACTGTGGCGTCTGAGTGCAGACTGAGGCAAATCATTTGCTCTCTTTTTTTTTTCTCTTCTTTTTTGGTTTTGTTTCTTCTCTCTCATGATTCATTCCATTGGTCATAATTCTTCTTTACAACTTGACTATCGCGTAAATAAGTTTAATGTGAAGGTTTATATAGCATCTATATCAGACCACATGCCATCTTGGGGAGAAGGGAGGAGGGAGGGAAGGGAAGAAAATTTGAAACTCAAGAACATGTCAATCTGAGGGTTGTAAACTAAAAACAAAAAATCTAATTTAAAAAAAAGAGGAGGAGGAGAAAGAGAAAGAGAATCTAGGGAAATCTCTTTATTGAGGTGGGGGTGGGGTGGGGAGGGTGCAAAGGAAGACTCCCAGCACTACTGGCTATTTTTTCTGGACTCTAGTTTTCCTGGGGCAGAAAAAGGATACACACAAGTCTCCACCCTTACTCTGCTCCTTGCAGAAATCATGGAGAACAGGATTGTTCTGCTTTATCTTCCCCAATGAATTGATGGGGAAGGGGGATGACCCGGAGACAGCAGCTTGACAAGAGAGGTGTCTAATTGGGGGTTTTCTCACTTGGACCTCGGTTTTCAGACAATCCCTTCCCCCAACACCCTCTGGCACAGGCCTGTTGGTGGTCTGAGTGTGTGCCTGGTCCTAGAGCCATCAGTCTGGTTCTGAGTGCTGCCTTATTTGTCCAGTGGAAAATGAAAAAAGCTAATTAATACTGAATCTTCCATTCCTCTTCTTTCTCAAGCCTTCTTTCACATCTGTCTTTTTTCTGAATATACTCCCTTCACACCCACTGGCTAAAGGAAGAAAGATGAATTCTCCCTTTTGTCCAAAGGGAGAAACCAATGCTGAGAGAGGGTACAATCCCTTGCTGAGGTTCCAAGAGTATAGCCAGGAGGCAGTCTGAGATTAGAATTCAGGGCACCTGGCTTTGGCCTTGTCCCCAACTCCAAGCAAAACAATCTTTTAACCCTGCGCAGACAAATGGCAAGGATGGTGGTGTTTCCACACTCTTTATCTACAGCAATCCTTGCCAAGAGTTTCTTTATTGTATCTAACCATATTCTTTCTGCTTCTTTGTGAATCTTTTGCCTCTGATTGAGGGTTGATCAGCTTGAGTGGGATATTGCTGCCTTAATCCTTCATCCCAAATTTTCACTCAGAGGAGAGAGGACTAGTGAAGCCCATGAGTAGAGATCAAAATTAATATGCTTTACGTGGGTGGTGGGGTGGTGACAACTTTCCAATTGTGATACTTGAGAAAACCAGGTCTTGCTGACAGAAGACCCCTGCCTCACAGCCCCTGATAAAACCCCCAGTTTAAGAAAGAATGGACTCAGACCTTTTGGCATTTAGCAAATGTCCCTGGGGCTCTGTGACTCCTCCAAGGAATGTCAATAGATAAGATTATCCCACCAAAGAGGACAACCTGTCAGAGTCTTTGATCCTATTTCCCCGGACCACCTAGTGACCTGGCCCATAAATTTCAATGTTTTTTCAGTATAAATATGTCTCCTTCAGCTCTGTTGGGGGCCGTTCTGATTTGGGCTGCTTATGCCCTGGACAGATGCTGGCTAATAAATTCTCCATTTAAAACTTATACTCTATGTTGTATCTTGCTCACTTTCGGTACAACACAATGAGTCTGTAGGGATTAGAAGATACAGTTCAAGTGACTCTCTCAACATCATCTCCTGGGAAGGTCTCTGAGGTTTGTCAGATTGGAAAGCAGCCTAGATTTAGGGTAAGATTTGGAAGACAAAGAGAAGAGGATTTTCCCAAGGAGAAAAAGAGGCCAGGATTTCTTTTCCTAAAAATAAGAGAAGTAAAAAATAAAAAGTCAGCTGACAAATATTTATTAAGAGTTTACAGTATTCCAGGTATTGTGATAAGCTCTGGGGATACAAAGCAGTACAAAAACACAGATTCTACCTTCCAGGAATTCACATTCTAATGGAGGGAGGAGAACAATGTGCAAACAAGTATGTACATACCAAAATATATATGCTATAAATGTGAGATAATCTTAGAGGGGAGGCAATGGGGGGGTGGTGGTGGTGGTGAGGGGAGTAGAATGGAACCAGAAAGGCCTTTGAGCTCAGTCTCTAAGGAAGCCAGAAAGTGGGGGTGAGGAGGGAAAGCATTCCAGGGAGGGGACACTACCAGGGAAAATGCAAAGTCTGATCCTTAGACAAGTGGGGAAGCTAGACTAGGGTAAGTCGTGGACGTTGGGCTCTGGAAGGAAGCACTCTAATACCAATGGACTTAAGAGGAGGAGGAGGAAGAAGAAATAACATTTCTAGGAATAGGGACCTTGGAGTCTTGAGATAAGGCTCTGAAATAGGATGTAGGTCTCTCTTGGGTTGGGGGATAGGGAGAACATCAAGAAATCCAAACAAGACTGATTTCCATATAAATTTTCAATAATTTGCTTAATCAAAAATTCAGAAATCCTTCCCCCAATTTGCTCCAGGTAGTCAACACAAGCACCATAGATGAAGGCTGCTAACCTTATCCTAGGGCAGTAGCAACCCTCTGTGACTGTACCCTGGTCAGGCTGATTCCCTCATCCTCTCCCCAACTTCTTACTAGGGTAACCATTCTCCCCACAACCTGAGAACTTCAGAGAACCCCTGAGTTTCCTCTCCTGGGCCCCTAATCCCATTTTCCGACCCCTACGGGTTGGGTGCCCGGGTTCAACTGGCAGTACCGCTTCCACTGACAGATCGACCTCTTTCAGAGCCCCCCAAGGTCAGCTTGGATGCTGAGAGCGGCAATCTTCCTTCCAGTTTCCTGCTTGCCTCCAATATGCAACAATCCCGAGGGGATTGGGGGTGCGAATGAAAACCACCTGTCCAGACTCGTCTGGTTTCTGACTCCGCCCCTCTCCCCAGTTTGTAGTGGTCCCGGCAGCCGTTCTGGCCCAGAGGTGAGGCAACCTGGAATCTAGGAAGAAGGGGTGAAAAGGACTTCCCAGGTGAGACCGTACCTGGCTGGGAGGTGGGGCAAGAGATGTGGGCCGGATGAGGTGCGGCACTCCAACGGTACTCACAGCCGTGCCAGCCCAGGAAGAGCAACTGATAGAAAACTAGGTGGAGATGGAGGTGCAAGGATCTGGGGGAGCACTGGCTGTCCGGGGAGTCAATGCAAAGCCAGGTAAGGAGGGGTGTAGATTCGAGGGGTATTTGGAATGTATGACAAAGGACATCCTGGAAGAGATGGGGGCGGGGCAAGTGGAGTGATGATCATGGGGAAATTGGGGCTAAGGAATCAAAGAGGCCAGTCTTGCCCTTTAGGAAGAGGAGGGAAAGGCCCTGGGACTTTTAGGGGTACTGACCTTTATTAATGCAGGGTTGGAGTCAGGCCGAGGCCAAGAGAAGGGACTCCTTCCACATTAGTGTCTCCAGTGGTCCACTTTTCCAGTGGTCTTTAGCATGGGGGTGGGGTGGTCAGAGGTCTGAGAAATGGAGTAGTGTAGTATTTGCAAGCCTGAGGAAGGGGGCGGACTGGAGGAGGGCAGGGAGGTGAGATGGGCAAATAGAATAGCAAAAGAATCACCTCCCCCAGCCCCGCCCCCCCCCCACACATATGCACACCAGGGATATCATGGGGACACTCAAAAATACTCAGCAAGCTCCTCACCCTTAACGAAAACAGAAAAAACACATTCTTCGTAGAAAAACTTGCCTGTGATGTGCAAATATACAAACACACCAAGAGCCTGTGATTTACAGGAACAAATGGAGACACTCAAGTCATATGTTCTCAAACTGTGGTGACTTGGTTAACTACAAAGAAAGGAGGTTTATTGTATTGATTATCTAGGGATAGGTTCCCACAGTGGGCAATATCACCCCCTGGAAGGCACTGGAAATGATGAGGGTGCAGTAGTAGCTTCAGGTACAACTGGTGGGGCATTGAATAAAAATAAGGGGGCGGAGGAAGCATAAGGAAAGAAGAGAAGAAAATTTTGAAAAACTGTTGGTACATGTTTCATCTGTTGTATAACAGAGTTTAATTCCTAGTGATTACATTATTTTCCAAATAAACATGCACATTATAAAGTATCAGTGGTCAGGTCTGCTGACAGGGCTTAACAAGCAAGTGTTGGCAAGCCACTCTGTTTTGCATTGTTGGGAAGTCCAGTAATAAGTGCCAGTAATGACTTGTTTACAATATAATACTATATGGTTACATGATGCAATATTGCATCATCAAAATTTCAGTGTAGGAAAAAAAATCACAAATTTACAATAAATTATTAAATTTAAGATGTGTCTTTAAAAATATATATATCTTAAATATTTTTTTGAAATGAAGCAAATTTCAAAAAACCATTAAAGGGTTAAAGAAAGTAGATTTCCAGGGGAGGTGCTGAGTAATTTTTTTTTTTTTTGAAAAGGGGGCTGTTGGCCAAATAAGTCTGGGAACCTCTGGAAAGGCTACCTGAGGAGCCTGGGGAGGACAAAGAAAGATTTGGAGATAATCTGAGTCCTATTAAGATTGGGGATCAAAGGCTTTAGGGCTAGATAAAGGAACTTGGAGATAATCTATAACCGCCCCCCCCCCCCAACTCCCCTGCCCATCTTGAAGTCAAGCCAACTAATTTGCCCAAAGCCCTCTGGTTAGTGAGTGTTTTTCCCTGCTTCCAACCTCCAGAGAACCCACTGCTAGGCACCTAAGGGTGAACACATGGGGGATGGCATGAGCAGTGTGTGGTTAGGATTGATTTAAAAGTGGCCTGTAGGGTCCAAGGACATATGATTCTTAGGCATGGTGGACACAGGCTAGCATAGCAACAGAAGGTTTCCACTTGGGACAGCCTGGAACCTCCCAAGGAAGCTTACCAGAGGGCACCTGTGTCCAAAAACCACTTCTGCAGGAGGCCAGTTTCCTGGGGAGACCACAATGGGGCGGGGTGGGGGTGGAATTACTGGCTGGGTGCCTAGGTAGTAGAGGTAAGCAAGTCTCTAGGTTGGGCAAGATGATGGGTGGTCCTCTAGCAATAACAGCCTGGGTTGTTGCCAACCACTCAGCCCTAGGGGAGTCGGGGGAGGGGGTTTGGTTTACAAAGGAATAAGCCTCTAGCCTGAACTAAGACAGTGACTACATCCTTCTCCTTCCCTTCTCTGGCTGGGCCAGTCATTACTGGCCACACCTGTTTGCACCAACATCTAAGGAGAGTTTCCAAGATTTAGATGCCCTCTAGGAAGATAAGACTATTCCTTTCCCTGAGGCTTCCCATCCTGGCTGAGGCTAGAGCAATTGACCTTTGATGTCAAGGGCATGGTGACCTTGGTGATATATTATGAAGAATATGGGGTATTTGTGAATATATCCATGCAAGTCAGCTCTGTATCTAGGACTGGGCCTGTATGCATGAGAGAAAACATGAATTCCTCAGAGAGGTCCAACTCTCTCTGAGGAATTCTTGGTTGTAAATATTATTGTGAATTAGCCTTATCTTTCCTTCCTAAAGGGCAGGGTGTTTGGGTAGAGGCAGCAGGGTGATGGTAGTGAAGTGAGTTCTCCTACAGACTTCACCCTCATTCCCTCTGAGCTAGTCTTGGATATAGATGTGGTAGATGTGCTGATGGGATCTAACTTAAAGTGTGAGTCCAGGGCAGTGAGAAGGCTATAACTCAGTGACACACTACGACCTTTGTCCAGCACATAAAAGTGTGCAGGAAGAATGTAAACAGAGGGGATTGGAAGTGGTGGAGGGAGAGATCAGTCCTGTAGAATACTGCTCAGCAAAAGAGACAGTGGTCGGAAATATAAATAACAGCGTTCAGATTTGAGGGTCCAAAGAAGAGAATGGTGGGAGAAAGAACTGGAGAGAAGGCAGGGTCTTGGAAGGAAGGCAGTATGCAGTGTGCTTGAAGAGAGGTTAGTGACCCTGGGAACAAAAGGGATTGAATCTAGAAAATAAGGGTGACCTAGGTGAGGGAGGTAACAGAGAGGGTGACGTCAGTTAAGTCGTGTAGTTTAAAAACCCCTACTGTGTGCTAAGCGTTGGGGATGCAAAAAAAAAATCACGCCCCCCCCCCCAAAAAAAGCAGAGCCCCTATCCCTGTCTGATTTTTCATTCTGAAAGCAATGATATTAACTGTTAGAGGTAAGGTGGTATTTGGGTTTGAGAGTTTGGGAGGTCCTGTGGCTCAGGATGCGGTTATCATGGGGGAGTATATCAATAGAAGGGGTATACCAAGGGCGGGGTGTAGCAGTTGAAGGGGTCCCCATGGAACATGGCTTTGGGAGAGCCCTGGAGTGGTGTAGAAACGCGATCTTTTCGTGGGGTGTGGAAAGAACAACCCACAATTAAGTAGAAGTGGTGGGAGGCCTATCCCAGGGTTTTGGAGAGGGGGTATCGGGTGTCGTCGGGCGGGGGCGGGGCAGGGGGGGGGGGCTTACTGGGCGGAGTAAAGGAATATTTGAAGAGGAGGAGGAGTTGGACTGGGGGAGGGGAGGAGGCGGGGATAGAGGGAGCTGGCGGGTGGGTGGGGGGTGTTGCTCGGGTTGTGGGAGGGACCTGGGGAGGGCGGCTTTGAGGTGGGCCGGGGCTGCCCGAGGGAGAAGCGGGAATCCTGCGGAGCTGGAGCTGAGCTCCTGAGGAGCCGGACCGAGCAGGTGAGGGCCCCGAAGTGCACGTGGGGAGTCAGGGGACCCCGGAGGGTGGGAGGTTCGCGCCCTGGCCGCACCCGATGGCCCATGGCCTCTGACCCCAATGTGCTGCTGGCCATTCCTAAAAGTAGGCGCTGTCCCGGCGGGTGTAGGGGACCAGGCGGGGTGATTTCCCCGGCACTGGCCACCCTGGCGTCCCCGGAGACGCGCTTAGGGCGCAGCACGGGAATTTCCAGGGTCCCTGGGTGGAGCACCCCGAGGTGTTTCCCGCCGTCGCTCCCTTGCCATCCTCCTGGACCCTGCAGGGGAGAGGATGGACAAGAACGGCCGACCACGTGGCGGCGGAGGGAGGGATGGAGACAGGGAGAGGAGACCTCGTGGTGTTGTGGAATGACTGGAGTTACGGCCGGGTCGGGTGTCTGCCACCCCGTTTATTGTGCGACCGAGCTGGGGGAGGGCGAGAGACACAGCCGGCAATGGACTGATTGGTTAATAATGCCCTCGGTGATTTGATAAGAGGGGCCCGAACGTGGCTATTTAAGGGCGGTCTGCGATAGTTCTTACGCCCCTTTTCGGATCCGCGAGGGCTAGGGCCACCTTGCCTAGGCTCAGGGATGCCATTAGCCCCTACCTAACAAAGCTCCAGAGCCCGGAATGGAGCCCTTGATTCCAAGTCTAGGGCTCTCTCCCGTCCACTCCTCCCTCCCCCGCACCTTCCTGTACACCTCTAGAGGCTGCCCCACGCCACCTGGGCTCTATGATGATGTGAGGCTGCCCCCTCCTCTCCTTTCAAGCACAGGTGCCTCTGTTCCTGAAGCTTCTGTTTCCTGAGTCTGGCCACCCCCCTCTCCCCTAGCTCTTGGGTAGGGGTTCCCCAGAATGGCTGAACCTCAGAGCTGGGACACAGTCTTGAACAGAAATCAGATAGCTTTTGCATGAAGACCTCCCAGGAGGGCAAACTCGTCGCCCCTGGAGGCAGCTCGATCCTCTTATGGATATGGGAATTTTCTCCATACATCAAGTCTCAGTTTTCTGCACTAGGCTTCCCTCCTCAGTTGCTGGCTATGCCATCTGGAGCTGAGCAGATTGTATGGGACAGCCTTTCAAACGCTTGAGGCCAGCTGTCTTGTCTCTCAAATGTATGTTGGCTAGATATTAGAGCCTTCACCTAATGACTTCAGCTTTTGATGCCCTTCAAAATCTTGATTGTTTTCTCCTTTATACACTCCAGCACCTAGACCTGATGATAGTACTCAAGATACAAGGGACCAGGGCAGATTGGAGCCCACCCCTGGGTTTCCCTATCCGTCTCAAGGAAAACTCTTCCCAAAGATTTTCTTATCTCAGTCTATAGAGGCTGGCCTATTTTTCCCTCTTCCCCCAGCCCTAACCCTTGTTTTTACCCCTCTCACCAAATACTGCCACCTCTGGTCCCCATTTCTGCTAATCCCTCCATCAGCATTTCCTACACAGCTGGCACTACCCCAGTTGAATTCCAGATCCTGGATATGAGTCTCTTCCAGGCCTGTCTCCATTCATTTCAATATATGTGCAGGTACCCCAGTTTGTCTTGTGAAAGAGCTGAGGTCTCCGTGGCAGTCTGGTCTCTGGGATTGGGAAGAAGGTACTCTCATTGTCTCCCCATCTGCTTCATGTCATATGTAGGGGTGCTACTAGGTATCACAGGGACATGTTGGCATTTGACAGTAGTGAAGGTGGGGGCCATCTTTCTGGGTACAGCAGAGTGAACTCAGGATGCAGAAGAGGGGCTTCTGGGTGTCGGGGTCTGTCACTAGGGCTTGGCCTGTCCTGTTCACATGCTGACAACCTGTGACCCCTCTCTCATTGCTTTTCTAGTACCCTCTTTTCTCATCTCTCTCTTCTCTCTTTCCCTTTCAAGTACTCCCTCCTTTCTGCCTCCTTCTCTTCTGTTTCCTGGCTATGGACTGCTGCACAGCTGCATAAAAATTGCAGCGGCAGTGGTGGGGAACCAGGTATTTCCACAGCTTGGGGAGGAGGTGGAGGTGTGGGGGCAAGCTCCCAGGACTCTGTTTCCTTTGGTGGCTTTCTTGGCTGTTCTGGGGACAGGGTCCCTTTTGAAGGGGAGTAGGTTGAGGCATGTTGGGGTCCCTTTGGGAGATGAGGAGAGGATCAGACAGGGACAACTCCAACAAAAATAGTAAAGTTAGGAGTTAACCTAGTGCTTGGCCACTATGGGACAAAGAAGGATCTGGGGTGGGGAGGGAGGGAGACTTAACATCAATTCTACCCCTTTCCCCTTCAAGGACCCCCAGACTGACAGAGCTGGAAGCCATGGGCATTACTGCCATGCCGACTAATCACCAGCCACAGGACAGGTATGGTAGGGGTGGAGGGTGGGGACAGGGAGAGGAAGCACAGAGGACCCAAGGAGGGGTCTCTCCCTTTGGGAGATTCATCTTTCCTATGCCATCTGTCCCATCCCCGCATCCCACGTATACCATGAGGGACCTATCATTTGATCTCTCTCACCCCCTCAACCTGCTTGTCCCTCTTCACTTTTTTCCCTTGGGGTTCTAGCCGTGATCCCAACTCTATCCCTGTGGTTCAGCCTGTCGCAGACAGTGGTTGATATGGGGGTGGGTGGTAGGGAGTATTATGGCCCTAATGTGGGTTGGAGAATAGCTCCTTCCTCCTTCCCCCCACAAACTAGGAAGACCCTAACTATTAACTGTATTTAACCTAGGTGACATTGTGTGACCCATGGTCTCTAGGCAGTGTGACCGACAGAGTTGGTTGCAGACACATATATACATATACACACACACATACATACATATATTTGCTTTGTGTTTTGTTTTCTTGCTCTTCTCCCCCTCACCCCCACCCCAATTCCTTCCCCCTTTCTGTAGAACTGTACGGGATTGAGGAGCTCTTGGCCTTTGAGGTCCCTATGCGCCAATGGGGGCTGAGAACAAAAGCATAGATATAGTGTGGGCCCTGTGTCCATCCCTTGAAAGAAACTTGTCTCTCCTGGTGCCTAAGTCTGTCTCCCCAGCAGCTTCCTGAGGCTAGGCAGACAGAGCAGGTGAAGAGTTTGCTCATGGTCACAGTGGATTGGAGAGGACTGGGGATGAAATAAAGAGTGAGAGGTGGGCTCCAGAGAATGTCCTTTTAGTTAGGGACCGAAGCTGGGACATGCCCCTCCTCCATCCCATATGTCTTTCCTCTCTCTTCGTCCAGGTACAAAGCAGTATGGATTATCCTCTTCATCTTGGGGCTGGGCACCCTATTGCCATGGAATTTCTTTATAACTGCCACTATGGTGAGACTTGGGAGAAAGGGAAGATGGTAGACCGCTTGGCAAGGGGCAGAGGGTGGGCACCTTCCCCAGGGGCACCATAGGAAGTCAGTGTGTAGTAAAGGACTTAGAGGAGGTGCGTGAGAGTATGGATAGGTGACAGGTCCATCCTGGGAGGAGAGAGTGTTTCTGTCCACTGGGATGGGAGAAGGAAGAGGCAGTATTGTTGGGTAGTGGAGAATGCCCTGGATGTGGGAAAGGGCAACTTGAGTTCTGTTCTTGACTCTGATGTTGGAACTTGGTCAAATTACTACATCTTAGAGCCTTGGTTTCCTCCTCTGAAAATTAGTGCATCAGACTAAATCAGAGATTCTTTTTTGGTGGAGTGGGGTGGGGGAAGGCAATCAGGGCTAAGGGACTTGCCCAGGGTCACACAGCTAATAAGTGTCTGAGGCTGGATTTGAATTCAGGTTGTCCTGACTCCAGAGCCAGTGCTCTATCCACTGTGCCACCTAGCTACTCCCTAGATCAGAGATTCTTAACCTGGGCTCTGCATTTTTCAAAATACATATTTTGATGACTGTGTTTCAATATTATTGTTTTGGTGTGTAATCCTATATATTTTGTTTTATGCATTTAAAAAACATTCAAAGATATGCTAGGATTCACTAGATTGCCAAAGGGATCCATAACCCACAAAGTGAAAAGCCCCTGACCTAGATGGTCTCTTTAAGGTGCCTTCCAAGGGTCATGTTTCTGTGAATGGGGAGGTATGTTTATGTGTATCCTTCACCAAAGTCCTGCAATTTCATGCTGATGTCGTGGTGACCCTTGGATTCTTACACTTCTGACATGCCCTACTGACTTGGGGAAGGCTGATTTGAGTTCAGTCTGGGTGATAGACTGTACTTGTTCAATGCGCAGCCTAGCTCCCTAGCAGTAGACTCATCACCAGCTGCATTAGTTATTAGCCCGGCAGCAAGTTGTGTGTTGTCGTAGATAGAGCGCTGATTTAGAAGTTGGAGGAATGGGCATTTGAATCTCACCTCTGTGTGTGACCTGGAGCACCTTACCTGTGAGTATGACTAACTTCAATTCTCTGTTCCTTTGCAGCACATAAAAACACAGCAGGGCTCTGTGTGGCTTTGTCTCTGCCTGGGGAGAAGAGATTTAAAAAGGAGACGGTGTTCAGTCTTCTAACTTCGATAATGTCTTTTTTTTTTTTTAACTGGACCTGTGATTTATTGGTTATAGGAATCTTCCTTCACCCTTGCCGATCTAGTGACTCACTTATAACTCAAAGTCTTAGAGAGCTGCCTGGGCACTCGGAGCTGAGGTGACTTGCCCCCCAAGATCACACAGCCTGTATGTGTCAGAGGGTGGGACTGGAGCCCGAGTCTTCTGATTGAGTTCCTCACTCATTGCCTCCCCATCTGTCTAGACTGTTAGACTTGATAGACTATATTTCTTTATTTTTTTGCCTTTTGTTGGGGCAACATGGCTAATATGGAAATAGGTTTGGCATGAAAAAAATAAGAAGAAACCCAGATGTGAGCTGTTGATAGTCTATATATGTGGCATCCTTGCCCAAAGCCTAGTGTGAGTCTAGATACACTAATGGAAGAAATGAAGCCTACCTCCATGTAAACTGAGAGGAAGGAGGATCATCCAAGAAGGATTTCTCAGATGCATGGGTGGCTTATAATTGCTATTAGTGAAAGGAATAACCATGTAGGTGAATGAAGAGCCATCCAAGGAATATTATAAGATCATAGATTTCAAGCAGTCTCCTCATTGTCCCCCAAAAGGGACTTGCTCAGGGTCCCCAGGTAGCAGTGGCTGAGCCAGGACTTTGTGTCTAGGTCTTCCTCTGATTTCAAATCTACCGCTTTTTCTCCTGCAATAGAATCATCCGAATTGAACTCGCTACTTCCTTTATAACTTTTGGTTTTCAAGATGGCCTCGGGACCAAGGTGGCTTCCTCTTTTTAAAAATTAGTGAACAGAGTAGCATTTTTTAAAGCATATTTTTTGTAAATCTCAATATTTTCTGCGTTACTAGAAGATGGCTTGATTCTCATCTGCTTCTGAATTCAGTCTGTTGGGAATATGCTGAGAGTTTAGATGTGCTAGTGAGCCCATGTGCACATGAGTGCCTTAGTACCCATTGAGTGTTGCTTCCTGTTCACCTCTCTCCTCAGTACTTCAAAAGCCGCTTGGGCCCACCCCAGAATGAATCGGGTGCCTTGACAGAGGAAAACAGGGACCTACTTGCTACTACGTCATCACCCCTGCTGAATCCCAGTTTGCTAAGCTCCATTTTCAACAATGTCTTGACCATATGTTCCATGCTTCCCCTACTGGTCTTCACCTGCCTCAACTCTTTCCTGCATCAGAGGTAATTGAACCCTTCTATGACTCATCTCCTTTTCCTACTGCTCTAACTCCCTGCCTCAGTAGTAGAAAAGGTGGCACCTGCCCAGGCTTACACAGGTTGAGTAGCGGCTCTGAGATTTTGGCTGGGTATTCTGATATCCATCATCACCCCTTCTGTTTTCTGGGATGGCTGCCAGGGCAGAATGTTGTTGCCATGTTGCTGCTGCTATATCGAATGTTTTTGGTCATTTGTTTTATTTTGTAGTAAGAGAGGATTCAGTCTTAGAAAAAATTCAAGAAACTAAAAACATTAAATAAATAAATACTAATTTATTAAAAAAAGAAAGAGAAAGGATTAAAGAGTTTTTTCTTTTCCCCAGAAATGATTATGATATAAAGACAAATTACAGTTATCCCTTCCACATCATGACTTTCCCCATTGTGGTTTTGATACATCATGAGTCAACATAAGAAATTATGGGAATTCTGCAGAAGCCACAGAGGACATAAAAAGGCCAACAGATGACACAGAAAAAGTTTAGAAACTCAGAAGTACATAAAATATATGTATAATAGTGGATAATATCAACATACCATCTCTTCTAATACCATAATAATAATCCAGGCTTCTTCTCCGGTTCAAAGGGAGGACCAAAACATTTGATGCAAATTTTCTGGATCCCAGGGGCACCGTAGCCCTAACTGCCTTGATGTGGAAGGGTTAATTGTACATCAGTAAGATTAAGGGGACTGGAATAAATAGTAATCATTCCAATTTGTATAATTGTTTAATATTTACGAAATACCTTGCTTGCATTATTTCATTTTCATCCTTATAAGAACTCTGACGTAGGAGTTATTTTATTCCTTTTTTAGAACAGGGGAAATCGAGGATCAGAGAGCTATTTATTTATTATTTTTTTTTTAATTTTTAGTTTACAACATTCTGTCCCACAGGTTTTTGGGTTCCAGATTTTCTCTCCCACCCTTCCCTCCCGCCGCCCAAGACAGTATATAATCCAATGTAGGTTCTACACTTACCTTCACATTAAACTTATTTAGATAATAGCCCAGCTGTAAAGAAGAATTATAACCAATGGAATGAATCATGAGAGAGAAGAAATGAAACCAAAAAAGAAGGGAAAAAAAGAGAGCAAATAGTCTGCCTCAGTCTGCATTCAGACTCCATAATTCTTTCTCTGGATGGGCATAGCTTTTTCCATCATGAGTCTTTTGGAGCTCTCTTTGAATCTTGTATTGCTGAGAGGAGCCAAATCTATCAAAGTTAGTCCTTACAGATACCACGTGTCTGTAATTGTGTATAATGATCTCCTGGTTCTGCTCCGCTCACTCAGCATCAGTTCATATAAGTGTTTCCAGATTATTAGGAAGTCCGTATCTTCCCCATTTCTTATAGCACAATAGCATTCCGTTACCTTCATATTCCACAGCTTGTTCAGCCATTCCCCAATTGATGGGCATCCCCTTGATTTCCAATTCTTTGCCACCACAGAAAGGGCTGCTATAAATATTTTTGTACATACTGGTCCATTTCCCACTTGTGTGATGCTGGGTCAAAGGGTATGCACTTTTTTTAGCCCTTTGGGCATAGTTCCAAATCGCTATCCCAAATGTCTGGATCTGTTCGCAACTCCACCAACAATGTATTAATATTCCAGTTTTCCCTCATCCTCTCCAGCATTTATCATATTTCTGTTTTGTCATGCTAGCCAATCTGACAGGTAAGATGTGGTACCTAGGAGTTGTTTGGATTTGCATATCTCTAATCAATAGTGATTTAGAGCATGTTTTCGTGCGCCTATAGGTATCTCTAATTTCTTCCTCTGAAAATTGCCCCTTCATATCCTTTGACCATTTCTCAATTGCGGAATGACTTGTATTCTTATCAGTTTGGTTCAGTTCCCCATGTATTATAGATATAAGGCCTTTTTCAGACACACTGGTTGTAAAGATTTTTTCCCAATTTTCTGCTTCCCTCCTAATCTTTCTTGCATTGGCTTTGTTTACACAAAAACTTTTCAATTTAACATAATCAAAATTACACATTTTACATTTTGTAATGCTCTCTATTTCTTGTTTGGTCGTGAATTCTTCCCTTTCCCATAAATCTGACAGTAAACTATTCCTTTCTCTCCCAAATTGCTTATAGTATCAGCCTTTATTCCTAAATCATCAACTCATTTTGACTTTATTTTGGTAAACAGTATAAGATATTGGTCTTTGCCCAGTTTCTGCTATACTATTTTCCAACTTTCCCAGCAGTTTTTGTGAAATAGTGAATTCTTAACCCAAAAGCTGGATTCTTTGGGTTTATCAAAGTATAGTTTGCAATCACTGTGTGTGTCTGTGAAAGGATCTGAATATAAGTATTTTGACCTGCTAGTGATCTCCAAGGGGTCCCTCCACCTTGAAATCCTCCGAACTTGTTCCTTGCCCACTCTCCACCACACTCATTTCTTTCCTGTCTAGCTTGTCCTTAATTGTTTTTATTTCCGCCCCCTCCCCCCTTCCCCCCCCCCCCGTACTTTGTACCTTGCTCTCCCCTCCCTTATGTGAACCTGTGGACCTGTGATTCCCTCATCTCAGGTTTGGGGAGAGGGACTATGGATTTGACCTACTCTCCTTCCTCTTCTTTCTGTAGGATCCCTCAGGACCTGAGGATCTTGGGCAGTATGGTGGCCATCTTGCTGATGTTTGTCTTGACAGCCATCTTGGTGAAGGTGGACCTTGATCCCATGTCCTTCTTCACTGTCACCATGATCCAGATTGTTATCATCAACTGTGAGTTCTGGGGAGTTTTCATGGGAGAAGAGAGCTGGTGAGGAATCTGTGGGGTTGACAGAGAGCCAGTGTGGACTTTTTCAGCTTGGATTTTCCTCCTTCCCTCACTGGTTAATATCTCTTCTCCATCTCTTCATTTGCTGTTCCATACAGAGGTAGATAAGTGAATGGATAGATAGATAGGTAGAATATTTATTAAGGGCCTGTGTAGGATGTGCTAAGCCCTGGGAATACAGATACTATTGAGCAAGACAGTTCCTGTCTTCAAGGAGCTTACATTCTAAAGAGAGAAGAAGATATACAAAAGGAGAGCTGGAGAGGGTTGGGTGGAGAGGACACAGTATAGCATTGGGTGAGAAGTGGTATGAAAACTTGTTTCCAGGCAAGATGAGGCAAAAGCAAACTAGAGTCTCAAGGGCTGAATCCCGTAGCACCCATTTGTCTTTACAAAGTGGACCCTGGGGAAAGGAGTGTCTTGACCAGCCATTTTTGCTTATTCCCTACTGTTTGCTGTTGAGTCATTTCAGTCATGTCTGACTCCATGACCCTGTAACAACAATGTTACTTGCAGCTGCTGTGGGGATGTAAGACTAATAACACCAGCACACAGGAGGGCTGCTAGTACAGGTTCTTTGATCTGCTTTTCTGAAGGAAAGAAATTTTAAGGGGTTAACAATCTTAGTTTAATTAAACATAAGTATATCATTCACTTAGTTCAGGGGAAAAATTCAGCACCTTGGACTTCAGAGACAATACAAATGAAAATCACAAGCAGCAGTTATAAATGGAGAAAATAACACAAATCAACAGACAGGCTTCTAACTGTCTGACCATAGCAATACATACATAGTTACCAGAGAGAGAGAGAGAAGCACCAACATGTGGGTTTTCAAAGCCAGGGGGCTTTTTGATGGCTACCCAGAGTCTCCTCTGGCTACATCACATGAACATTCTTCCAGTGAATGAGCCCCCAAAGCAAAACCTCACTTGAGAGTATATTCTGTTTCCAATCAATGACTCTTGATTCAGTCAGAGACTCTTGATTCAAACAAAGGCAAGACTCAATCAAAGGCAGTTGATTGCCTTAGTGCTGAGAAGCACTCCAAAAAACCAGCAAAAAGTCCTACTTCGCTTGCCCTTGCAGACCCCATTTGGGATTTTCTCAGCAAAGATACTCGAGTGGTTTGCCATTTCCTTCTCCAGCTCATTTTACAGATGAGGAAACTGAGGCAAGCAGGGTTAAGTGACTTAAGTGCCCAGGGTCACACAGCTAGTAAGTATCTGAGGGTGGATTTTGGACTCAGGCGATCCTCCTGACTCCAGGGCTTGTACTCTATCCACTCCCCTATCCTAGTTGCCTTCTCCACAGTATATCTTCATTTTCCTTTTTGAATTGGGGCCTCCTTAGTCTCCCCACCTGAGAGAAACAGTAAATCAAGCATTTTATGAAGTGCTTACCTTGTGTTGGCCTCTGTGCTAAGTGCTGGCGATGCAAGTACACACCAAAAAAAGACAGTTTCTGCCCTCAAGGAGTTTACTTTCTAAAGAGGACAACTACACTTAAAAGGAAGTTGAAACACCAGAGTGGGAAGGGCAAGATACCTGGTTCTAGGGCATGATGGAGAAGGCTAGAGGGAATACAGGCTGGTAGGAAATAAAGAAATGTTTGCCTTGGTGTCCCTCCTTGAGAGAATATTCCTGGAGTAGCCAGTGGCTTTCTCTTTGTCCTCCAGTCTTCACTGCCTCTTAGAACAGCCTTCTGGGACTTACTTGCTTTGCCCTGGTCCCCTCTCTGCTATTCAGTTCATTACATATTTATTAAACAGCTACCGTGCACTGGCCACTATGCTAAGTGCTGGAAAAGGAAAGGCTGGACCTGCCTTCTTAGGAGCTTACAGTCTTATTTCCTCTCATCTCATCAGGTTGACTCGTTTCTGTCCCCTTCCCTTACACCATGTCCCGTGTTCTCCTTAGCATCTGGAGCCATTCTCCAGGGCAGCCTGTTTGGCCTGGCTGGCCTCCTGCCTGCCAGCTACACAGTTCCCCTCATGAGTGGCCAGGGCCTGGCCGGGATCTTTGCCGCTGTGGCCATGATCTTCGCCATTGCCAGTGAGTTCTTCCCGCTTCTTTATGACTACGCAGGTGTGAGGGGGAGGGGAAGTGGCCCTAGGGGATGGGTTGGGGATGGAGACCCTGCAAGGATCACTTTTCTCATCTCCTCTGTGAGTAATTTCCATCCCTCTACCTCCCTAGGTGGTTCAGAACTAGGACAAAGTGCTTTTGGATACTTTATCACTGCATGTGTGGTCACCGTCATTTCTGTTTCATGCTACTTGGTCCTGTCTCGCCTGGTAAGATGAAGGGAGGAAGTCTGTCCTGCGGAGGGAGGTGGGGAGGGGGAGGCGGGGTGCTCCTGAGCAACAGAGACAGTAGTAGAAAAGGAGCTGGCTTTGAAATACTGGCTCTGCCACTTTACAAATCGCTTTTCTCTCTGGGCTTCAGTTTTCTCATCTGTAGTAGTGGTAACATAATAACAATAAAAATAAAGAGCTAACTTATATGTAGTGTATTAAGGCTTGCAAAGTGCTTTACAAGTAGTATCTTCACCAAAATCCTGGGAGATGTTATAATAATTCCTGTTTTACAGATGAGGAAACTGAGGCAAACAGAGGTTAAGGGACTTGCCCTGGGGCACACAGCCAATACGTATCTGATGCTGGGTTTAAACTCAAGGTTTTCTTGACTTCAGACCCAATGTTGTCTGTAAAATATAGGGGTTAGAGCTGCCTAGGCCCCTCTGTCTGTCTTCCAAGAGCTGCAGCCCCCCCAAAAAACACACACACACACACACAATATCCTCCTCCCCTCTTAGTTCTTCAGGAACCCCCTTCTGCTTCTAAGCCAGTGATGTCAGACTTAAATAGAATTAGAGGATTTCTGCCAGCAGCATATTATTGGCTTAGAAAGTCACAAATTAGTATTATCTATATTGTTTACTTATTTTGTTAAACATTTTCCAATTACACTTTCTTATGGTTTGGGCCATGAATTTGGCACCTCTGGACTGTGTCCTACCTATCAAAGTATCCTATCAGCCAGTGGACAATGATCCCGAAGAGCTCTCCCTACCTTGGGACCTGGGGAAAAGGACGGTATGTTTGTCCTCCTTCCTGTCCCTGGGGTTCAAGGGCTCTTATGGTGATGCTTCCTTCCCCTATGTACTGCTACTCCTTATCTCCTCCAGTCTCTGGGAGGGACAGAGAAGGCCTATGGATCAGTCGCCATGTTTGTTTATTTTTCAATGCAAATAAAGGCATGTAAATAAGGTATTATTTCCTTCCTCCCCTAAAAACATAAAATAAGGGAGTTGGATTAGATCAAGGTCCTAGATCTGTGATTGGAGAGTTAGAAATTGGGGAGAAGAATCTCAGTCTGAGCTGTCCTTTCTCTTTCTTTCTCCCTGCCAGAAGTTCTACCAATATTATCAGCAAACAAAGATGGAGGCTGTTGGGGAGCAGGAAACCAAAATGGATCTGATTCAAAGAGGTCTGGGGCCCCAAAGGAGTGGGAGGGAGGTTACTCTGAGGGTTAATACATTCTCAAAGGAGGAAGACAGAAGTCTTTTATGTGCTAGATGACTGTGAAGGATGGGGGGGGGAGGGGGAGGGAATGTGGCCTCTGGGCTAGGTGGTTCAGAAGAAATACAAAGTGTGACTGGGTGTGGCAGGACATGGCTACATTCTCTGCTCTAGGGGAGACTGAGGCTGGTGGATTGGTTGGTACTGAGCTGCAATAGGACCAGAGCCAGTCTGGTGTCTGCCATGCATACTGCACCAATACAGGGGGCACTTAGGGAGTATATAGAGTGTGGTGATGGGGAGTTGCATCAGGCTGCCCAAAGAGGGGCAGATTGGGTTAGGCCTGTGAGTGGCTGCTGTCCCTGCAGCCTGGGCAAGATAGGGAGACCCAAACTTAAAAACAGAGGAACAATGACAGAAAATCTAGATATGGTTTCTAGGCTAGGTGCTATGAGGAGAAGTATAAAACATGATGCCTGTCCTTGAGGAACTTACATCCTCCCTGGGGATACAGATTTAGTAGATGCGAAATAACAGGAAAAACACCTACGTGGTAAAAATCGCAAGGTTCCACTGTCCTTACAGGAAGTCTTCAGAGGAGGTGGAAACCCATGTGAGCTAGGGTCCATCTTGTAAGGTTCAACTCAAATGCTTTTCCTCCAAAAGGCTTCCTTCGACCAGAGTACCACCCTCAGCCCCAAACTCACACAACACATTATCTGTAGTGTGGGCGAGTCGTGTAAAATTGGGTATGACAGTGTTTTGTATACATGACACATCCCTGTGCCAGACTGTGACCTTCATGAGGACGAGGATCTTGTGTTGTCTAAACTTTGCACATCCCTTGGCACTCCCTTAGTAGGGCTTTCTCTGTAAGATGGGACTTCTTAAAAAAAAATGGGACCTCTAACATGTTTGGTGGTATTATCTTCTGAGGCCTGTGGCAATAGGTCAGACTTGAAAGATTGATGGGGTTTAGTTGGAGGAAGGAAGGAAGGATGGAGGGCATGAGCTAAAGAAACTGAATGAGGAGAGGCAGGAATTATAATAGTTCTCACTTGTGTAGCATTTTATTTATTTTTTCAGTGTCAAACCCCAACTTTATTTCTCAGCCCTGAGAGATGGGGATGAGCAGACAGGATGTGGGGACTGCGAATGAGAGAGGCCTTCAGGGTCCTGAGAGGTGAATCCAGGGCTCCATGAAAGCTGAGATGTGAGTCACACATGGCAGCAGGGAATTGAGCCATGGTTGGGAAGGGAATGAAAGTTCTCGAACATCAGGGGGAGCAGGGAAGATTGGGTAGATCTGGAAACTAGGCCGCCAGCTGGGGGGTCATCTCCCTCTACTCCCTGGGTCCCAAAGGACCTTGGGTTGGAGGTAGGCTCTAGGCTCAGGGCAGTGAGGAGGGGTCAGAGATGAAAAGAGAGGGAAACTAGAATGGAGGGTGGGGATACTACAACATTGGTGGGGAACTAGAAATAGGGAGGTAGAATAGGGTGAGGTAACATGTGCATGATGCAAATCCCAGGTGGGGAAAGAGTGGGGGGAGAGAATACAAAGATCCAAGAACTGCGCCTGCCAGCCCCATCCTCTGAGGAAGGGGGCAAGCAGCGGAAGGACTGGGTCCAGTAAGGTACGCTCACAGGACAGGCATCAGGCTGCCATCAGCCCCAGGAACGGAGATCACTCAGGTATCAAGATGTACAAATTTGGAATTGACATAGGACGTGGCAGTCAGATGGGTTCATCACCTGGGCCCAAAGGAGTGAAGAATGCCACACTGTGTTGCTAATCAGTCCAGCAGAAGAAGCCACGAACATGGATGGCAGCCTCCCCATCAGGGCCAAAGCCACATACACTTCCATGCGTGTTTAGCAAGGAACACCTTGTACGTTGCTCCCGCCTCCTGGGACGATGCCTTTGAGTAGGTGACGACCTGCTTCATTGTGGCCTGAAACAGCATTTCTTCATTTTCTCCATCAAACAGCATCTCCTCCAGCAGGATTCCAGGTGACCGCCAGTTCACCGACTTCCCCTAGGACTGGTAGGCGATATTCTTAGGGGCACCTAGTCTGAGATCTCATAGTAGTTCCAGGTTGTGGTCCTGGTGGAGATGTTCTTCTTGCACCTGCAAAAAAATGTCCGTGATCTTGATGTGTCCATCTGTTTCCAGGATCACATTATCCAGCTTCAGGTCCCTGTAGATGCCCTGGTTGTGTGGGAAGATGAGGCCAATGGCAGTTTCCCCAGATAGGACCGGCACAGCTGCTGAGTGTGGTACATGAGGTCCCTGTAAAACTTGTCCATCTGCTAAATCCACATACTCCACAGGAGAGAATGGAGTCCTGAATCACCTAGCTGCTGAAATGCACCGGAGGTCCCCGCCCACCTGTCATGGACTCCATCACAAAGTAGATTCAGTGACCTAGAAGATGGAAGGGAGTGTAGCTGCTGCCCACCTTCAACCCCCCAGGGCCAGAATGGGCTGTTTCTTTAGTTTGCTGCCTGCACCTTCATATCCTTCTCTAGGATCTTAATGGCAAAACATCTCATCAGACACCCGACTCAGCTAACACCACCTTGCCAAAGCTACCCTTGATGAGAACCATGAGGGTGGTGAAATCGGAGATTTGCAGGTGGCCCAAAGGGCCAAAGAAGCATCCATTGGAGTCATGGATTTGGGAGGGACCAAGACATACTCGATGCCTCTTATATAGCATTTCAAAGGTCAGAAAGGTGATTTGCTCACCACCACAATGAAAAGTAGGTATTATTTTAAATTCTTTTTGGACTGGACTTACGGTTGCAAGTGTTCCTGATGAGGAGTTTACTTCACCAAAAGCCCATCCATTCTTGCTTTGAAAACTACTGTCTTAGAAATGATTTACTGGAGGCAGGAAGAGATTAAAGGAGCTCCTTGAGGGTCACACAGCCATTATGGGTCAGGTATAAGTAGGACTTTAGACCAGGTATTGATTTCAAGGTTGGCTCTTCATCTACTAAGCCAGTGGAGTCAACTCAAAGAGGAAACATCATCTGTGTTGTACTTTTCAATTTATTGTGTTAAACAGTTTATCAATTACATTTTCATCTGGTTTTGGTTCACTCAGGAATTTTGCCGAAGTCCTGTAAGTTTGGCACCTCTGCGCTGTGCCACGCTTCCTCTTGGGTAGTCTTACTATCTTCGATTTACGTCTGTGGGGAAACAGAAGCCCAGAAAGGAGAAGGGACTTGCCCGAGTTCACAAAAGCCAGGAACCCAAGAACTAGAAGGGACCTCAGTTGGCGGTTAGTCCGATCCATCCTTGTCCAAGAATCCCTCCACACTACTCCCCGCTTTACCCGGTTAGTACTCACATCTGAAATGTGAGTGCTAGATGACCCAAGCAGTCCTCATCCAGTGAATGATCCTGAGCCTCCTATTTTTTGTTTTCCAGAACCTGCTTCATTTCTTTGATCAGTGATGAACTGATATATGCCATCCTGTGTATATTTCCTTTTTTTTCTAAATAATTTTTTTTAGTTTACAACACTCAGTTCCCTAAGTTTTGGGTTCCAAATTTTCTGTCCCCTCCTCCCCTCCGCCCCCCAAGACGGCGTGTAATCCAATGTAGGTTCTACATATACGTTCACATTGAACTTATTTACATAATAGTCCATTTGTAAAGAAGAATTATAACCAATGGAATGAATCATGAGAAGCAACGAAACCAAAAAAGAAGGGGAAGAAAAAGAGAGCCGTTTGCCTCACTCTGCATGCAGACTCCGTATTCTTTCTCTGGATATGCAGAGCTTCCCATTCCATTTTCAAACAGCTTGAATTGTCAGGAAGCTTTTCCTGACATCGGATCCCAAACTGACTTCCTGTGACCACTGTCCATTGCTCCTTAGTTCCTGCCCTTCTCGTTTCAAACAGAACAAGTGCAGCTCTTTACATTGTTGGAGATTGCTATCCTCTGTCACCTCCAACTAACTATCTACTGGTCCTCATAAAATATGTTCTCTCCTCTCAACCTAGATACTCCTCTCCTAGATATACTCCAGCTTGTCTATTTCTTTGTGAAAATAGAATGCCCAGAGCTGAACTCAGCACTCTAGAGATAATGGCCTGGACCGAATAGATTAGAACCATCACCTCCTTGTTCTGGGCATTATCAGACTGAGCTCTGTAATGGCAGGGGTTGATTCTTGGCCATTCTTTGTGTCCTCATATCCCTCTCCTAACTCCATACATTTTCATTGGCTATGCCTTGAGCCTGGAGTGATTCCTCATCTTGGCCTTCTGGCTATTTCAAGTCTCAGCTAAAATCTCACCTTTTACCAACTAGAAACCTTTCCTAGGCCTCTTTAGTCACCTCTCAGTGCTTTTCCTCTGTGATTATCTCCCAATTTATCCTGTCTAGCTTAGTTTTACATAGTTGCTTGTATGTTGATTCTCCAGTTAGATTGGGAGCTCCTCAAGGGCAGGAATTGTGTTTTGTTTTTTTTTTGTTAAGTGCCACTGTAGGCACTTAATAAATGTTTGTTGGCTTGACTTGGATATTAGTTCCTAGGATAGTATTATCAATCAATAAGCCTTTATTATTATGGTTATGCTTTATTATTATATTTTTGTGTTATATCGAGTTAAGGGATCAAAGATCTTAGGACTTGAAGGAATGTAGGAGGTGATAAGTCAAAACTGCTTTTTGCAGATGAGGAATCTGAGTCCCAGAGAAGTTAAACAACTTGCTTGGGGTTCTAGAGCGAGTACCTATCTGAAGTGGGATTTGAGCTCAAGCCTTTGTGGTTTTCCTTGTTTTGTTTTTGGCTGGCTAAGTGTCAAGTGTCTGAGGCCAGATTTGAACTGGGGTCCTCTTGGCTCTAGGGCTGGTGCTCTACTCCCTGAGCCACCGAGCTGCCTCAGATTCAGATCTTTGTGATTCCAAGTCCAGCATTCTGTCTGTCCTTTGACTCCAAATCCTAATATCTTTACACTTTCCCACACAGAAATAGGAGTATAGTACGTTTGTAGGTCACTGAGGGTACCTTTGGGGGGAAGAATAAGCAGAGGTTGACTAGGAAGCTCAGGATGGAATTATAGAGGCCATTGGAAGGGAAATGATTTTGGTTGTGATGAAGTAAACCATAGCGAACATATGTGTATGGAGGGGGTTTGGGGGTGGGAGCTCTAGGCCTGTGATTTCATGCCACTGTAATAGGGAAATTCCTTATTGAGGAAATTAATTAAACTAATTAAGACCAGTAACTATAATGCAGTGTATAGTCTTAGAGCACTGGCCCAAAGGGGAAGTGATTAACCCATAGTCAGAGCCAGTATGTGTCATAGGAGGAACATGATCGCAGACTTCTTGACCTAGGCCTGCTCCCTCTCTGAGATATGACACATTAAAAGTGGTGCATTTCCATAAGGAAACACTTTTAGTTTGGACAAGGTGAAATGCAGATTAGAGAAGGCAGCCTAGAGGAAGCAAGAGGCCTTTTCAGTGATCCAAGTGACGAGTAGTAGCTCTGGTGTTTAGGGTTCTTCGTGGAAAGGGAATGGCAGAGAACATGGAGGTTGTGTCAAGTGGGACTGAAATGGTTGTCTTGTGGGTCCTGTTGGGACTATCTCAGGTTCTCTCTACCCAGTGACCTGAGACCTTGCTGATGGCACAGGGTCGAGGTAGGATTTGGGAAGTAGGCTCCACTTGGGAGGAGATGATGCCAGACAGTGGAAAGAGCCCTTGCCCTGGAGTCAGATGGTCTGGGTTCAAATTCCGGTCCCTGGGCTTCAGTTTCCTCTTTTATAAAATAAGGAGTGGGGGTGGGGGTGTGGGGTTGGACTAGATGGCCTCAGAATTGCTTTCCAGCTCTAAATCTGATCATGTAACACTATGTAACAGAACAAGTTTATTTCCCACCCCCCCCTCCCAATTCAGGACCTTCTCATGTTTTTACCTTGTCTTCCCAGGAGAGAACTCTGCCAAGAGTGGAGAAGGAGGGATGTCAAAGCCGAGCACACCTACCTCCCCCTGTGAGAGGCCTTCCATCATAACTATCCTCAAACAGGTAGAAAGCCTGGGTCTTCTGCCTCCATATTGTGTCCTCCTCCATGCCCATTACCCCCTTGGTCCCTTTTCTATTCTCTTCTCCTATCTTCAATCTATGACTTTCCCCATTTTTGACCTTGTGTTATTGGTGGGTGGGTACAGGAGAAGAGAGATTTTTATTCTTTTTCCCCTCCCTTGTCCTCATCACTCCAGCCACCCCTCCCCCCAACACATTCAAAATGAGACTGAACTGCCACCCCCATATCCATCCCCCCACCTGCCCCCGTGCCCTCTGGAGGAAACCATCCCCTTTTCTTCTGATTCCCAGATCTGGGTTCTGGCATTGTCTGTCTGCTTCATCTTCATCATCACCATCTGTGTGTTCCCTTCTGTGACTGCTGAGGTTCAGTCCACCATTCTAGGGACCAGTGACTGGCGTGAGAGCTGGAGGGCAGGGTGGGCAGGGAAGGATTGGGTGTGGGATTGGAGAGTGGAATCCCCGAGGGAGGGAGAAGAGGGGACCTTCACTAGGATTGGAGGTCTTTAGGGTGTGGAGTTGATGACCCCTTTTCCTTTTGAGATGATAGAGAGCTGGGCTGGTGGGAGGAAGACTGAGAAACCTGCTTGTATATGGGTCACTGACTTGTGAAGAGTCAGGAGGTGCCCCAGCCCTTGGCTCCCTGTTCCCATCTTTTCATTCTGGTCTCATCTCAGCTCCCTGAAGGTCAAATTGGAGTATATTGTACAGTTGGAGGAGCGATGAGCTCAGCAGAGGGCAGTAACTTGTTCCGGGTCACAGAGATCAGAGCTGAGACTAGAACCCCGCCCTTCCCCACTTTGGGTCTCATACCTTGTACTTTCCCTATTTTGACACTTTTTCACTGCTTCATTTCCAGAAAAGTATTTCATTCCTGTCTCCTGCTTCTTCACTTTCAATGCCTTTGACTGGGCTGGCCGGAGCCTCACTACTCTCTACATGTGGGTGAGTTGGGGTGGGGATGTTGTAAGAGTGCCACAGGATTTTGAGGATGGAATGGTAATTAAAGTAAATTAGGGGAGGGGGATCTAAGCTGCCCTCTCCTGCTTTGAAATTGGCCAACCCAGGAATGTGTGGTGGGTGGGTGAGTGTTTGGGGTTTCTGGTCCTATTTCCTTGACGAAAAGCTTCTTAGAGTTGTCCCAGAATAGAGTGGTGTGTGTGTGTGTGTGTGTGTGTGTGTGTGCGCATGCGTGCTGTACACACATGTGATCACTTGTCCTTGCCTGGGGAGGGGGGTTAGTGGGCCAGGGACCAAATAGTGGCACATGCTACTCCTCATACCCGGGATACTCTCCTGCCTCATCTCTGCTGTTTCGAATCCCTAGCTTCCTTCAAGGCTCAGCTCAGTTGATGCCTCCTGCAGGAAGCCTATCCTGCTTCCTCGATTCCACCACCCTGCCCCTCTTCCCCTCCACCCCCCGTTACTCAGTGGTAAGTGTAGGGACCCTCTCAGGGGAGGACTCCTTGCTATGGGACGGGCGGTGAGATCAAGGACCTTTGGATGGCCCTTTCTTCACAGCCGACAAAAGACAGCCGATGGCAACTTCCTGCCCTGGTGGTGGCCAGGATTGTGTTTGTGCCGCTGCTGATGCTGTGCAATGTTCATCCGAGGAAGAACCTGCCTGTGGTCTTCCACCATGATGCCTGGTTCATCGTCTTCATTATGCTCTTCGCCTTCTCCAATGGCTACCTCGCCAGCCTCTGCATGTGCTTTGCCCCCAAGTGAGTGAGCAGGGCATGGGGAGGAGTGGGGAGGGGAGGTTCTGGGCACCAGACTTGGGGAGCAGTTCCCTTAGTCAGTAGGTAGGATGGCCCAGGGATTCAGTATATCCTTTGACCAGTGAATCTGATGTGAGTCTCTGTTCTTAGCATCCCTGTGTTCAGAGTTCTGAATTTGGCATGATGTTGGAGCAGGGAGGAATGGGGAGAAGGGGACCTAATCCTTCTGGCCTGATGAGAAGAGACCCATTCTGTACACCTGAGAACCTCCATGTCACTGGAGGAAGACAGCCTCCTGCCTCTAGTATTAGGTGCTCCCAGAGCCAAGGTCAGGGTGCAGGGGACAAAAGTCTGAGCCTGGGAAATGGAGTGAACAGTTAGAGGTCTGGGGAGCTGCTAGCCTCAGCCGGTGGGAGTGCCTGGCCCTACCCTGCCCTGCCCTTCTTATATAGCTCCTCTGGCTACCCTTCCCCCAAGACTCACCCACCTAGCACCCTGTATTTGACGTGCATCCTCTGCAGCCCTGGTTGCTAAAGGCAGGGAGTAACCTAGCATCCAGCTTGGGATGCTCGGAAGTATAGTTTGTTTGCTGTAGGACCTTTCATAGTGATGTTCAGGGTGCATTCTTAGGTGAGTGGGGTCCAGGATGCGGGCTTGAACAATGAAGCCCAAAGGTGGTGGGAGAGATGGGCAGGGGGGAGAATGATGGAGCATCTACCAACAGAGGCCATAGAGGATGCTGGGGATGGGTTAGTGGGAACACTTTGATGAATGGGCTATGTGAGTATTAGAGTTCTCAAGGGGCTCTGGGTTGGGGACCAAGTGGGGAGCAAGTATGTGCTGGAGTAAGGAGGGAGTTACCTTGGGGAAGAGCTGTGGGGGAGGTGCCCTAAGCCAAGCCAAGGGCTCAGGGGCACAGTTACCTGAACCTGGGAGAGAACATAAAATGTACATTTTTGGAAAGAGTCCTAGATTTGGAGTTCAAGGACCTGGCTTCAAATCTCACCTTTGATAACTTACTACCAGTAGGCAAGTCACCTTTTATTTCTCTGGGCCTTGGTGCTCTTCTGAAAAAGGAAGATTAAATTAGATGGCCCTTTCTACTTCTAAATTGATGAACTTCTGATCTTTGAAAGAGAATGAGTAGAGTGGATGGAAAGAAGTATCCTAGGGTTTGAGAACTGGGTGTCGTGGCATCTGGAGTGGGGAGTAGAATTTTTTTATGGGAAGGGAAGGAGGTCCTGGGTCTGGAGAAGAGATTGCCAGGTGCGGGAGTCTTGGGATGACCTTGCCTTTTGTCCCATCTCCCCCCAGGAAAGTGAAACCTTCAGAAGCTGAGGCTGCAGGTACAGTCATGGTCTTCTTCCTCTCCTTGGGCCTGGCCCTGGGCGCCTTGTTGTCCTTCCTGCTCCGCGTTATAGTGTGACCACTTGGAATCTTCCAGCCACCCTGCCTTGTCTACTTCTGACCTCTGTTTTTTCACTACCTGTGCTGGGGATGGAGGAACAGAACTCCTTCTTTGGACCCTGGGGAAGGGGTCCCAAAGGACAGCCCAGAGAGGTCAGTAGCTGTTTGACTGACCAATGGAACGCATCTAGGGGCAAAACAGGGTTTATCCCCTGGCAGCTCTGTATATGTCTGTCCATTCCCATGTCCATCCCTCCCTGTGTCTGTATGTGGTGTTAGGAGCCAGGTGGATGAGACGAAGCATTGCTTTAGGGTCATATTTTTTCTGGCCATGTTTTTCCATCCATCTAATTCCAGCACTTTTCCTTTCCCAAGCCTTTCCATGTGATGATGTCTCATGTACAATGACATTTATTTTTATGCATTTTTTATACTCAAGACAGAAACCAGGTGCCCTTTGAAGGCATCAAATAAATAATTTGGGATTTTTTTCCTGCTCAGTTTCTCTTCAACTACATTCTGTGGGAGGTGCAGGGGGAAGGGGAGAGGACTGGATAGGCCTGTTGTGGTCGCTTGGGGTGGGTATCCTGAGAAAGAGAGGGTGTTCCCAGATGATCATGGTAGGGATGGGGCAATAGGGGAGCACCAAACAGATCGGAGGAAATCCAAAGTGGTGTGCTCAATGAGCTCCGGACTTAGAGCTGGGGACCTGGGTTCTAGTCCTACCTCTGAATTAATGGTAAGGCCTAGATAATTGGGCCCCTCCATGGGGCTACTTTATCCTTTGTTAAAGGACAGGGCTGGACTAGCTGACCTGACCCCTCCAGCTCTAACAGTGTATGAGTTGGTCTCCCCTCCTGGAATTGTACCTGAAAGGCTCCCAGATGACAGAAGGGGAGAAGCCCATACCCTTAAGGGAATATTTAGAGTGATATCAAGGTTATAGTATTATAGCGGTAAGGGCAGCGGGATGGCACAGTGGATAGACTGCTGGGCCTGGAGTCAGAAAGACTCAGCTTTCCGAGTTCAAATCTGGCCTCAGACACTAGTAAGCTGTGTGACCCTGGGCAAGTCACTGAACGCTGTCTGCCTCAGTTTCCTGTAAAATGAGCTGGAGAAGGAAATGACAAGCTGTTCCAGTATCTTTGCCAAGAAAACCCCAAATGGGGTCCCGGGGAATCTACCCGACTGAACAACAGCATCAGAGCTCTGGACCTAGAAGGAAACTTAAATGCCATTGAGTCCAAGACCCTCCTTTCACAGATGAGGAAACTTCTACCTCTGAAAAAAGAACATACAATCTAGTTCTGTCCTTTTCAATGATATCTTACCCCCTCTAACTTCAGATGCAGAATACTACTTCTACCTGTCAGATTAGCTCTGACATTTTTCCATCAGAAATAATCATCTGAAATATTTCTTTCTGCAAACACATGTACCTGCTTCCCTTTTTTTGCCTTCCCCATCAATGCCCCAGGGGTGAATGAAATCCAGGCAGGATCTCAGACCCCCTAATTCCTGGCTGGACTCCCAAAATGCCTGCACTAAAGGAGTTGGAGGCTGGGCTCAAGCCTCCAAGAGTTTGGCATCCATCCCTGGCACCTCAGTTCTCACTCCTGCTGGGCTTCCTGGAGAACAAGGCGGGGTCTGCGTCTCCCCAGAATGAGGGGGCTGGCCAGCTTGGTGTCCTAGGGCCCAGCCTTAGACCCTTCCCCACACCCCAACAGGGTTGTGCATGGAAGGGAAGGGTCTGAGAGGAGGGAGACCAGGATGTGGGTGTCAGGGGAGTGCTTGTAGACAGATAACCTTGGGAGCTCAGATCTCTTGGGTGTCCTTGAACTTCCTTCCCCCTTCCCCCTTTTCCTTTCCTCTTCCCTCCCCTTAAGGAAATTTTGCCATTCACCACCCAAAGTAGCTGTGTGTCACTGAGAGTGACAGGGACAGGGACAGGCAGGCCTTACCCTTGGGCAAGATTCCAGTCAGACACATTGTGTGGACACATACACAGGGCACATATGCACACGTACACAGTGGGAGAAAAATACCCAAGACAGGGAAATGTTTTTTCTTGCCCTAATTTTGAAGTTCAGTGAATGATTCAAGATTTTTTCTCACGCCTGATGTTTCTGAGTGCAGCCTCAGTCACATGGTTTATTTATCTAACTGAAGGCCCTCATCACATTTGCATAGCGCTTAACAGCCCACCACTCATTCTTCTCTGCTTTGTCTCTGCATTTCAGTGTTGAATGGGCCTATAAGTCAGATATCCTACTTAGAATTCACCAATTTTACATTTACACCAGAGGGCTGAGGGCCAGGAGGTCCTGTATCCCTAAGAGCTAGTTAGCCAGACTGGGGGCGGGAGGAGTTACTAGTTCTATAAAGTTTCTTGGAGGAAGTTGGGATTTGAAGAGCCATTTGTGGGAAATGGGATGATGGAGGGGTGGAGATGAAATTTGGGCTACCAGATGAACTCTGACTGCTGTCTTCTCTATCTAATCTCAAAACATGGAAAGACTTGGATGAAATAATTTAGAGTGAAATGAGCAGAAGTGAGAGAATGTTATATTCAGTAACAGAAGTAATGGTCAAAGAATAACTGAACAACTAAGCTGTTCTGAGTATCATTAAGTACTCAAATGAACTACAAGATTTATGAGGATGCTATCCACCTCCGCAGAAAGAACCGGTAAGCAAAAGTAATGCCTAGCATGGGTTTTACTACATATGTATGTGTATGTGTGTATATATACATATCTGTGTTTAATGATGGCCTTCAGGCACCAGAGAAGGCCATCATTAAACACAGATATGTAGGCATTACTTTTGCTTACCGGTTCTTTCTGCAGAGGTGGATAGTATCCATGTTTTTCTAAAATCAGCCAGCTCGTTGTTTCTTCTAGCACAGTAGTATTCCATCATATAATAGCAATAATTTAAATGCAATTATAAAAGTCACAAATGTGCCAAGTGCTGGACATACAAGGAAAAGCAGGATATGTTCTACTAAAGAATTTGAATTCGAATGGACTTTAAGTGCATAGAGTACTAGATTTGGAGTCAGAAATAGCTGTGTTCTAATGCTGCTTCAGTTGTATTTGTATTATTAAAACATTTTTGTTTAAAGATTAAAATATTAGGGGAGCCATGATGACCTAGTAAACTCTAAGAGCTCTCATCCCTCCCTTGCTGACCTTGAGTAACCCCGAGAATACTGCCCTCGGAAAAACCCTGGAACAGAGGATCCAGAAGTGAGGATTCGGGAAGCTAAGGAGACCCCCTCTTGTGGTGACTGAAGGAGACCAGTGCAGGAAGAGAGGCATCCCAGCAAGCCCCACCTTAGCAGACCAGCAGGAGGTCCTGAGCCCCAGAAAGGTGGAGCCGGCAAACACCAACACCAGGACCCTAGGTGTGCCTTCCCATAGCCAGGGGAATTGGCAGACACCAGCACAGACCTATGGCTGAGGCCACCCGTGCTATATACTGCAGCCCTAGGGGAAGAGGAGACTTCCACCAGCCAGACCACACCTCACACTGTGAGCTTCAATGTAACCCCAGGGGAACTCAGAAAGACTTCCCTGGGCCTCAGTCCTTGGCCCACACCAGCCAGCTCCAGCTCAGCACCAGGGGAGCTGCTGCAGTATATAGCTTCTAGCTGACAAAATCAGAGGCCACAGCACACAAAGTGAGTAAGTAGGCCCCTAGCTCCCAACACAAGAAGCTTGGGACAGAGCCCCCCTGGGCCCCAGAAGCAGAGATCCACTTTAAAAGCCAGAAAAAAGGTGACCACTATGAAGAAGCAAACTAGAAAAGTAAAAAAGACCATTGAATCTTATTATGGGGACAGAGAAGCTCAAAATATGAATTCAGAAGAGGATAGCATTGACACTATACCCACATCTGAAACAACATAAGGGAGTATGATCTGGTCTCAAGCCCCAAAAGCATTCCTAGAGGAGCTCAAGAAGGATTTTAAAAGCCAAATTAGAGAGGTAAAAGAAAAATTACAGAACCTAACAGGAGAAAATGACTCCTTGAAAAGTAAAATAGAGCAAATGGAAAGAGAGATGCAGAAGCTATCTGAAGAAAACAATTTGTTAAAAATGAGAATTGGGCAAGCAGAAGCTAATGACTATGAGGCATCAAAAATCAGTCAAACAAAATCTAAAGAATAAAAAAATAGAAAAAAACCCAAACTATCTCATTGGAAAAATAACTGACCTGAAAAATAGATCCAGGAGAGATGATCTAAGAATTTTTGGTCCGCCAGAAAGCCATGATGAGAAAAAAGAGCCTGGATGGTAGGTTCCAAGAAATCAACAAGGAAAACTTCCCTGGGTCATAGAACCAGAGGGTAAAGTAGTCGTTGAAAGAATCCACTAATCACCTTCTGAAAGAGATCCCAAATTGAATACACCAAGGAATATTGTAACCAAATTCCAGAATTATCAGGTCAAGGAGAAAATACTGCAAGCAGCCAGAAAGAAACAATTCAAATATTGTGGAACTACAGTCAGGATCACACAGGACCTTGCAGCTCCTACATTAAAAGATCAGATGGCTTGATATATGATATTCTGAAAGGCAAAGGAGCTTGGACTACAACCAAGGATCAACTACCCAGCAAAGTTGAGCATCATGTTTCAGGCAAGGAGATGGACGTTCAATGAAATAAGGGAATTCCAGACTTTCCTGATGAAAAGGCCAGAACTCAATGGAAAATTTGGTCTTCAAATACAAGACTCAAGAGAGGCATAAAAAGGCAAACAGGGGAAAAAAAGGAAAAAAACAAACCCTTGTTATTCAACAAGGGCAAATTGTTTACATCCCTATATGGGAGGATGATATTTGCTAATTTTACAAATGGTGTAGTTAGTATGACACCTAAAAGGGATATACATAGACAAAGCGTTGTAACAACAATGTTACTTGCAGCTACTGTGGCTGTGTAAGGCCAATAACACCAGTGCACAGAAGGGCTGCTAGCACAAGTTCTTTGATCTGCTTTTCTAAGGAAAGCAGCTTTAAGGGGTTTACAATCTCACTTTAATTGACCATACATATATCATTCACTTAGTTCAGGGGAAAAAGTCAGCACCCTGAACTTCAAAGCAAATACAGACAGAAATTACAAACAGAAAATATAAACAGATCAACAAACAGTCTATTGTCTGAGCGTAGCAATACATGCATAATTACCAGAGAGAACCACCAACATCTGGGTTTTCAAAGCCGGGGTTGGGAGGGCGGCTCCTTAATGGCTACCCAGAGTCTCACACCAACACTATTCCAATGAGTGTGCCCCCAAAAGCAAAATGCCAACCTCAGAGCATATATACCGGGTTTAGGGCTCTGGGGCTTAGTACCTACTTAACAAAAGGGTGTGTGTGTGTGGGTTGGGGAGAAAGGTAGCATCTACTTAGCAAAAGGGTGTGGGAAGATGTTTAATCACCAGGAGCATATATTGTTTCCAATCAATGACTCTTGATTCAAACAAAGTCAAGACTCATCAAAGGCACTTGATTGCCTTAGTGCTGATAAGCACTCCAAAACAAAAGACAACAAAAAGGTCCCACCCTGCTTGTCATTACAAGGGTGTGGGTATAAGTTAACTGATGTGATGATAAAAAACTTAATTGAGAGATGTAAAGGGATTGTAATGGGAGAAGAAGTAAGGAAGAGGCAGAAAAGGGTAAATTACATCACATGAAGAGGCACAAAAACATAGTAGAGGGAAAGAAGAGAGGGAGGAGAGCAGTGTTTAAGCTTTCCTCTCATGGGATTTGGTTCAAGGAGGGAATAACATACTCTGTTAAGTATAGAAATCAAACTTGCCCTACAGGCAGTAGGAGTGGAAAGGGGAAAGAAAAGGGAGGGGTGGTTAGAAGGGAAAAAGGGTAAAATAAGGGGAGGGGCTGAAAGGAGGGAATATGGAGGGAGACTGGTCAAAATAACAAAATATTAAAAATTAAATTTTTTGGTGTATCTTAAAGATAAAGGGACTATTACTATCATCTTTGAGTCAACAAGCATTTTTAAGTGCTTACTATGTGCCAGATGCTCCACTGAATACTGGGGATACAATGAAAAGGAAAAGCAGGGTACCTGCCCTCAAGGAGTTTACATTCTAATGGGCAGCTAGGTGGCACAGTAAGTACATGGAGTGTTAGACTCGGAGTCAGGAAGATCTTAGTCCTAATCCTGTCTCAGAAACTTGCTAGCCCTGTGACCCTGGGCAAGTCATTTAACCTGTCTCAGCCTTTGTCTCCTCCTCTGTCAAATGGAGATAACAGTTGAGCCTATCTCCCAGAGGTGTTGTGAGGAATAATTGAGGTAGAATATGTTAAGCGCTTCTCAAACTTTAAAATGCTGCTGTATAAATGCTAGCTGTGGTCTGCTGGGGGAGACAATCTACAAGATGTATTTAGTATCAATGGAAGATTGTTCTTCAGTTTTTGAAGAGGACTAGTGACTCCACAGGCTGATGTCTTGCCTTGCCCGTGAATCGGATTAAAGTGAGGCAGAGCTGCCCAAAGTCACCAGCCTCGCCCCTTCTTCCAGAGTCATTGAAGTCTGGGGGCAAGACAAAAGTCAGGCTGACTGACAGTAATCTCAGAGGAAGATGTCAGCCGTGGGGTTTTGTTTAACATCTCTAAAAACGTCCTCCTCCTGCTGAAATCATTCCATGACTATGCAACAGAAGGGACAGTTAGCATATGACAGGAGCAAATATTTTGCTGCTGTCCAAAGTACCTGGGCCTGGCTCGCAGCACTTAATGAATACTTGTTAGGTATGAGGGTGAAGAGAAGCAATGAGTTGCTACCGATGATTCTATTTACACATGTCAAAATACACAGGGTAATGTTTAAAAACATTTCTTAAAGGACTCAGTTCTTTTGGACCAAAGCAACAAGAAGTTTTCAATTTTGAAAGGAACCACTTACTGCCTCATAAACAATGTGTCGTTGGACAGCTCTGGTTACTACACCTGTGAACTGCCTTTTGTCTATGAAGGTGTGAAGTATGACGTCACCAGGCACATTGAGCTACTCGTCATTAGTAAGTATGGGCAGTATATGATCTTTATTTTTTTTACCTCGGCTATATTTACCTATATTTATTAATGAGTATGTGGACTTGCAATATTAGGGGTAACTGAAGTTCTGCCATTACCCTGGTTGTGTAGGGCAAAGCAAAATGAGTAAATGAGAAAGACAGAGACACACAGAGACAGAGTAAGAGAGAGAGAGAGAGAGAACCAGAGATTTTCCTTATAGTGTCACTCGAAAGAAATGTTTGGAAAGTAGGACACATTGTACAAATGCAAAGAGTTAATGATATGAATAGAAGGAGCTAGTACATGCCTGACTTCGTCCTAATTTACTGAATACCAAGTGCTGATACAGGTTATGGAAGTAGTTTTCCATATAAGGCAACGAATCAACACCAAGAACTATCGTACAGCTTTGGCTGCTTCTAGATGTGATAATACCATAATTTGAGGGGAATTATAAGACTGTAGAGGGTGAAGAGAAGCAATGAGTTGCTACTGATGATTCTATTCATACATGCCAAAATACAAAGGGTAATGTTAAAAATATTTCTCAAAGGATTCCGTTCTTTTGGACCAAAGCAGCAAGAAGTTTTCTATTTTGAAAGGATCCATTTATGGCCTTATAAACAATGTGTCGTTGGACAGCTCTGGTTACTACACCTGTGAACTGCCTTTTGTCTATGAAGGTGTGAAGTATAGCATCACCACGCCCATTGAGCTATGTGTCATTAGTAAGTATGGGCGGTATTAGGGGACACTGAAGTTCTGCCATTACCCTGGGTATGTATGGCAAAACAAAATGAGTCAGTGAGAGACAGAGAGGAAGAGGCAGAGCCAGACAGAGAGATGAGACAGAGACAGACAGCAAGAGAGAGACAGAATAAAGAGAGACAGACACAGAGTCAGAGAAAGATTTTCCAGAGAGAGAGATATTTTCCTTATGGTATCACTTGAAAGAAATGTTTGGAAAGTAGAACACATTGAACAAATGCAAAAAAATAATGATATGCATAGAAAGACTGCCTGACTTGATGCTAACTTCACTGAACACAAAGTGTTAATGCAGGTTATAGAAGTAGTTTTCCATATAAGGCGCGAATCCACATCAAGAACTGTATCAATACGGAATCAATATCAGTAGAGAATATGAAGAAGAATATCAAGAACTCTGTTATCAAGCATCTTTGGCTCCTTCTTGATGTGATAATACAGTGATTTGAGGGGAATCGTAATATCGTAGAGGCAGCATAGTGTAGTGGATAGAAGGCTGACCTGGAAGCCATGATCTGGGATCGGGTCCTACCTCTGAGACATGCTGATTGTGAGTGTTTGGGCAAGTCACTTAATCTCGCAGGGCTCTAGGCCATTCTTTAAGACTATAGATTACACAAAAGGTGCTGTCCTGAAAAGTCCCCTCCCCAGCAGTTACATGCCCCAACGGAATCGCAGGTCTGCTCCCTGTCCCATACAATCATAGATTTAACATCAGAAGGAGCCTTAAACTAGGTCATCTCGTCCAACTCTCATTTTCCAGATGTGAGGACACAGAGACCCGAAAAAGGTGGGATCGTCTATCTTGAGTAAACAATTATCTGTTGATAAGTCTAGCAGTAACTTCTCTCCCTTTTGGGCCATAACTAGCCAATCGTGACTTTGGATTCTTCATTAGTCTTGTTGGAGAGTGGCCCAAATAACTTTTCATTCCCAGTGAATCAGGGATGGGAGTAGCAGTTTTATAAAGGAGATAGGTTTCTGTGGGATATAACAAGTGTTGAATATCTGTATCTATATCTGTTTTTACTTTATAAACTATATGCTATTGTCTGCACCTTTAGGTATGTGACCCTGGGCCTATTTGCCTCAGTTTCTTGTAAATGAGTAAAATGAGTAAAAATCGACTCCCATAAAATGAACTGGAGAAGGAAATGGCAAACCACTGCAGTGTCCCAAAATGGGGTCATGAAGAGTTGGACACAACTGAAAATGACTTAATGGAGCAACTTAAAAGTCACAGAGAGTTGCCTGGGACATTGAGACACTAAGTGACCTGTCTGAGGTCACTGAGCTACTTTATAGCAAAGGTAGTCCCTGAACCCATGTCTTGGAATTCTCGATCCAGCTTTCTACCTGTGATGCCACGTTGTGTCTGAATAATCACACCCCATGTGCAAATAGTGACTCAGAATCATAAACTTGGAAAGTGCTCTTAGAGATCATCATCTATTCCAATCTACACAGTGACAAACTGAACCTCAGAGCAGGGGAGGGTGTGACTTTTCCAGAGTCATTTGGGGAGTAGTCTGTGGAGCTGTTGAATCTATAGCATATTCTTAGAATGCAGCTCTCATTCTTAGACACCTGTCACAGAGATGCTGTCTTTGCCATCATCAGGGTTATAGAACCATGGTTCAGAAATGATCTGGTCAGTGCAATATTGCCAAGGAACACGAGGGGGCAGCAGCCTTACATTTTATCCAGTATAAAATCACCAAGATGACTTTTTGAGATTTAGTGGAGGCAGTGCTCCTGCTTGCCATCCAGAGGCAGGCGTTAAACCAAGAAGACAGTGAGTACTGATTTTTTTTATGCACATGCTTTGGTAGTGGGTTGGAATAGAAAGGAAAGGAAAGTTTCTGTCTAGATAGAACAAGGATTTTATATTACTGTATTATTAGATAACTAAATATATTGATCAAATGATACCCAGTGTTTATACATTTCATTATTTGAAATGTTCCTGTAACAAGTTAAGTGGAGGAAAGTAGATGGGCTGATGTCCTCTGTGGGCATCATCTCACCAACTGGTGGAACCTATTTGGCTCTCCCTCCCTCCCTCCCTGCTACTCAAGGTATTCAGTTGCCCACTGGCTGCCCAGAAGAAATAAGATTACCTGTGATAGTCAATGTGAGGGTCATCTCCTCAGGCAGTACCCCATTTCTTTCTACTCTCCCCCAGGAAGACTTCCTTGTCTAGTGTTTCATTCCCTTGGGAATCTGTTTTCTGCTGCCCAAAATTCAAATTCTGGTAAATTAATTCTGGATGTTAATGAATGACTGTTGCTGTAATTTACATATTAGGAGAATTTGTATTTTGCCAGAGGTTCTCCTTGAGCCGCAGCACTTCAGTTCAAAGACAAGAATCAGGTCTTGGGAACTTTATGTATGGGAGAGCATGAAGGGACAACTGAGGTTTTTGCAGGTTAGTGAATTTTACCGTGGCTCCTCTCAAGTCATATCTCTTAGGCAGATCTTCTTGTGCTCCGTGAAATATTTTTTTTAAATATTTATTTTTATTTTTAGTTTACAACAGATGGTTCTACATAATTTTGAGTTCCAGATTCCATGAAATATTTTTAAGAAAATAATTTGATAACTATATTTCAATGTATTTTTTTCCTTTCTAATCCTATGTATTTTATTTTATGGTTTTAAAAACAATATTCTGAGAAGGGATTCATCGGCTTCACCAGACTGCCAAAGGGGGTCCATGACGCGAACAAGGCTAAGAGTCCCTGCCTTAGAGGGACCTTGGACAAGACTGCCAAATGGCTTGCATCTGCCCAATATTTGGCTGATATTTTATTATAGAAAATTGTTGCATCATATTGATGAATCATGCTAATAGCCATTTAAAATTTTATTTTATTTTTCAGTAATTGTATCTATAGGTGAGGTTAACTTTTCTAGTTACTTAACAAATGTAGCTGAACTTTATGATCATAATTGTCATAATAATAGAAACGTAGCAAATTAAACAAAGACTAGGATGGGAAATGGTTAATTGTCTGCCCCAGTGTCCAGAATGAGAATTGGTCACATGTGTATTTAGCATTGACCTTTACTTGTAATTACTGTTCTGGGAAAGGCTATGACCCAAGCTGCTCCAAATCTTGTGGAGAGACTGTTTCCTTTGCAAGAGAAAGGATAAATCTGGTGTCATGACCAGGGAATAATGCAGGACATAATTAAGACAAACAATAGGACTTGGCCACTGGCTGGAGATGACAGCCATTATCTCTTCTAACACTTTGGCTTTCCTGGAACTGCTATTTTTCTAATGAAACCTCTGTTTCATCCCTTCCTAGAAAAAAAGGAGGAGCCCATGCCTATTAGACCTAATAATACTGTATCGACTTCTCTTGGTAAGGCCCATCAATGACTCCTTCAAACCCAAAGTACTCAAATGTACTCACTGCAATAATTAACAGAACAGTCTTAGATTTTCATGCTTGTTTCTTAGCCCTAAGATCACAGATTTAGTGCAGGAAGGGACCAGTTAGAGCAGGGGTTCTTAACCCAGGGTCCACAGACAGGTTTCATCTTTGAACTTGACTGGCAGCAAGATTGCAATTTTTTTTTTCATTCACCTCTAACAGCAATTTAGCATTTCCTTCAATTACTTAAAAAAAGAATATTCTAAGAAGGTCCATAGGCTTTACCAGACTTCCAGAGGCATCCAGGACACACATAAATACGTTAAAACTCCCTGAATTGGACTAGATGGGTCAGTGATCTAGTTCAACTCCCTCCCTTTATAGGTGAGGGTTAAGTTAATGAGGTTAATGTTATGAGGTTAAGTTAATGAGCTGAGGCAGCTATGTGGTGCAGTAGATAGAGTGCTGGAATTGGAGTTAGGAAGACCTGAGTTCAAATGTGGCCTCCAATACTAGCTGTGTGATCATAGGTGAGCTAGCTCTTTAATCTCTATCTAACCTATTTCCTCATGTGTAAAATGAGAATGATAATAATGGCACCAACCTTCCAGGATTCTTGTGAAAATCAGATGAGATGACATTGGTAAAGTGCTTTGCAAACTTCTCAAACCTTGATTGCACCAGTCAGAGCTTCCACTCTGCTGCCGTAGTCTTAGGACCCAGACACCTCCGAACCATAGTGAGGTATCAGAGTTGAGCTTTAACAAAGGTCAAGGATGTCCAAAATACAAAGATATAAAAGCGCACCTTTCTGAATAATTAGAGCTGGGTCCCAGGTAGTGCAAATAATGAATCCCATGAAAAAGTCATATTATTTGAATTTGTAATCCATTGGACTAGAACCAATGACAATATTTTGCATGATTACAACTTCAAATACTATGAATTTGAATACATGCAACTATATCAGGGATTCATTATTTGCATTAATTTGGATCCAGGTGTATTCCTTTTGCAAAAGGAATAACCAGGACTGTTAATGGGTAAAATTATTCTTTATACAAATATTGCCTCTTTACCAGGAAGACATTGTGTTAAGCAAGGCACCCTAGTTTTTATTGGTGGTTCATAGTGCTCTAAGGACTGAATAGGACAAACACAATCTGTTTCCTGTCTTCTCAAGAGTCATGCTAAAGCACCATCTATGTGTTACTTAAAAAATGAGCCAAGACAGGAAAAACATATCAGTTATTTGGCTACTGTCATGAAAATGCCAGTTCATGATCCAGCCAGAATGGCTGAGCAATCTGGAATTATGCCCAAAGGGCTATAAAAATGTGCATACCCTTTGACCCAGTCATCCCACTTCAAGGGCTGTATCCCAAAGAGATCACACAAGTGGGAAAGGGACCCATTATGTACAGAAATGTTTATAGCAGCTCTTTTTGTGGTGGCAAAGAATTAGAAATCAAGGGGATGCCCATAAACTGGGGAATGGCTGAACAAGTTGTGGTATATGAATGTGATGGAACACTATTGCTCTATAAGAAATGAGGAAGATACGGACTTCATAATAACCTGGAAAAACCTACACGATATAATGCTGAGTGAGCGGAGCAGAGCCAGGAGAACATTATACACAACCACAGACATATTGATTCTGTGATGACTAACTTTGACAGACTTGGCTGTCCTCAACAATACAAGGTGCAAAGACAGCTCCAAAGGACTCACGATGGAAGGAGCTATCTATATCCAGAGAAAGAACTATGGAGTCTGAATGTAGATTGAGGCAAACTATTTGCTCTCCTTTTTTTTTTTCTCTTTTATTTTGGTTTTGTTTCTTCTTTCTCATGATTCATTCCATTGGTTATAATTTTTCTTTACAACTTGACTATTGTGTAAATAAGTTTAATGCGAAGCTATATGTAGAAGATATATCGGATTCCATGCTGTCTTGGGTGGGGAGAGGGAAGGGGAGGGAGGGGAAGAAAATCTGGAACTCAAAAACATGGGGATCTGAGTGTTTCAAACTAAAAATTAAAAAATCTTAATTAAAAAAATAAAATAGAAAATCCCCTCCCCCCCCAAAAGAAAATGCCAGTTCAATTCATTTCTCAATTGCTGGAGTGTAGAGCCAGCCTAATGTGGCAGAAGTTCATATAACTTATAGGACGCACATAGAATTATTTGAGTGTGACCCAAACACATAGTGGTGACTTTATAAGGCTACCATAGTATTTATGGGAACAGCTGGGTGGTGCAGTGGATAGTGTTGGGCCTGGAGTAAGAAAGGCTCTTCTTCCTGAGTTCAAATCAAGCCTCAGACAATTAGCCGTGTGACCCTGGGCAAGTCACTCGACACTGTCTCCTCATCTGTAAAATGAGCTGGAGAAGGAAATGGCAAACCATCCCAGGTCCTTTACCAAGAAGACCCCCCCCCCCCAAAGGGTCATGAAAAATTAGGCATGATTAAAAAACAACTAAACCACAGCAAATAGTAAACATGTAGAGACTCACACTTGTCAAGGGCTGTACTTTTCATTTGTGTTTTAGGGTTAACATGTTCTTCATTTGGCAGCTCTAAAGTGGATATTGTTGGGAAGAATATAAACAGACTTTTGGGAACTAGTAAACTGGTTTTTGGCATTCAAGTGTTCAAAACTCCAAATTTCCCTAGGTGCACATCCGCTCTCATCTGGCCAGCTAGGACATGGGAAGGTGTGTGTGTGCATGTGTGTGTGTGTGTGTGTGTGTGTGTGTGTGTGTTAAGATGTGCATTAGAGGGTGGGAACCCAAAGAGCAGGAACAAAAAAAAGGGATGCCTTTGGGTTTTGGTTTGTTGATGACAGACAGCAAAACCTGGACAGAGAAATCTGGCCTATCAATATTGGAATCATTTCTCTTAATTCAAAGAGAGGGAAAAATGTCAGAGTGGGGAAGTGATCATAAGACTGAGAAGGATGCTATTTAAAAGGAGGAGAGGTCAGAGAATTAATCTGATGGAAAGAACAAAAGAAAGTTCTTTTTTTTTTGAAAGATTTTTTCCCCCAGTGAGAGATATGAGAATGGGAACTTCATCAGCCAGTAGCATCATTGAGTTACAACTGGAAGAGGCTATCTATTCCAACCCCCCTCACTTTGCAAATGAAGTATTAAAGGTCAGGGAAGTGAAATAATTTCCACAGGCTCACAAAGCTGGTAAGAATCTGAGGTAGGATTTGAATCCAGGCCCTCCTGACTCCAAGGCCGGTGTCCCATCTGTGTCACAATTCTGCCTGTGAAGTTAATTCCCTCTTTTTGTTTTCTCCAACCCGGCACCCTCCGCCTCTGCCATCCCTGCTTCCTATTCCTTTCTACTATAGACAGCTAGGTGGCCCAGTGGGTCCAGAAGAAATGAGTTCAAATCCTGCCTCAGGCAGGACCCTGTGTGTGACCCTGGATAATTCACTTAACTTCTTCCAGCCTCAATTTCCTCAACTGTAAAGTGCAGATGATGATCATAGCCTCCCTCCCGTGTTTATTGTGAGGCTCAGAAGAGGCAATGTACGTGAAGACACTTTGCCAGCCTTCAAGTGCTGTATAAATGCTCTCTGTTTTATGGTTGTGGAGAGACCATGCAAGAAACTGGAATATAGACCAGCAGTGGAACTAAGCTGAGGTGGGAAACTCAATAGAGAATCTGGAAGTTTTGGGGATCTGTTTTGAGGAATCAAGCTTTCCTGTGCAAAAGAAGACTTGGGTGGCCAAGATGGTTTTAGAAAGTAAGTGTTAATAGTTATTTTGCTCAAGATATTGGTTTGTGGTGAATGTGCTTGAGAAAGTCTAGTGAGGCCTCTATTGGAAGCTATGACAGGAAGTGTTCGTTTATTCTTGTTTTTTTTTTCCCTTTAACTCCCATATTTCCCCATGTATAAGACACACCATTTTTCAAAAAATTTGGGGTCTAAAAACTGGGTGCGTCTTATATAGTGGTTGTAGATTTTTTTTTACTTGCATTTCCCGCTTTTTTGTGCCTGTTTTTGCACACATTGTTGTAGATTTTTTTACTTGCATTTCCCTCTTTTTCTGCACTTGTCTTTGCGCTCATCGTTTCGCATTTGTTACCGGTATATTAGGTTACATTTTGTCACATTCTACCCAGAAACAGCTCAGAAAAGATTTTCATACAGTACTGAATTCAAGTTAAAAGTGATCCAGTTTGCAAAAGTGAATGGAAATCATGCTGCTGAACGTAAATTTGGTCCTCCTCCAACTGAGAAAACAATCCGAGACTGGCTACAGGAAGAAGAAACCCTACTGAAAATGCCACGGCAGAAGAAGGCCATAAGAGGTCTGATTTAGAGAGGGAATTGAAGATATAGATTGAAGAGCAAAGGGCAATTGGAATTTCTGTGTCCACAAAGAGGGTTTGGCATGAGGCAAGAAGAATTGCTGATGAAAAAGAAGTTACTGAACGGAATGGCCTAAGCACGCGTACACGCACCAGACTTGCCCAAAAGATGCCTGAAATCTATGAGCAGATGTATGTAATATATTTTTTTCAAATTTTGGACCCCCAAATTAGGGTGCATCTTATACATGGGGAAATACAGTATATATATCCAGTGAATGGAATTTAAAGAGAATGAGGGAATATGTGCAAGAGAATGACCCACTTAGGCTGGAAGGGACAGTAAAGATGCAGGTTTGGGATTGGGTCTCATCTTTGGGGGGTGGAGAGGATGGGAGAATTCACCAATGTCTGTCACCACTCCAAATCTGTCTTGCTTCAGAGGCCATATATAGGATGTAATAAAACCATCACAAAAAACAATGATGGGAACTGTGGTCATCTCAAGCAGAAGCTGCCCAAATGAATTAAACAAGCTGAGCTTATTAATACTATGCCCCATTCTCTCCTAGCAGTAGGTATGGGGCATCCCTAATAGACTTGCTCCACACCTGCATATCTGCCTTACAGAGGGCCAGAACTCCCAAGCCAATGGAACTTGGGCTGTGGCAGGATTTAGAAAGGGGAGAAGTGAAAGAGGAGGAAGGTATTTTAAAGGTCTCTCCAGAAGGAGATCTTCAAGCCCCAAATTCAAGAAGCAAAGTTGCGGTTCTCTATACAAAGCCAGTAACAGTCAGTCAATAAACATTTATTTAGTGTCTACAATATGCTAAGTGTGAGGAGTATATATTAGAAAAAAATGGCAGTGAGAGGATGGGGGAAGTAGGGTGAGGGGAACCTGTGTGGGGGCATGATAGAGTCCACTCCAACGGAGTATGGCTGTGTAGGAAAATGAAGAGATGGCTGGCCTAGAAACCTCTTTAACTAGAGGTTTGGAGAGTATACCACCCTCCAGCCTTGCAATCAGAGGAGACCAGAAGGCATTGAAGGTACTGAGGTATGTATGAGTACTGACTCAATTAAGATCTCTAGGGACCATGAGTTTCCTGATGATGACGCTTCTGTGGGCATAGTGGAGTCCAGTCCAAAGGAGTTCAGCCAAGTGGAAAATGATGAGACTGCTGGCCTGCTAGTCCTCTTTAAACAAAGATTTGGGGAGTTCTTTGCTTTGGCTCCAGCCCTCTAATCAGAGGGGCTACTTGTAGGTTATTGCCTTGTTAATACTTAAATTAGTGTAGCCTAACCCCCCAAAATAGGAAAGAAAATAATGAATAAAAGTAAAACAACAACGGAGATGAAAGGATGTAACTTGTCTTTGGCCCTGCTCACAGGGGGCCAATGATCCTGGGGAGTATTCATTCCCTCCTCCTCTTGGCACAAACCTGTTCCAGTTAAGTAGCATTAGATCTTGGAAATCAGTAACAGCTACAAACCAGAGCTTGATTTATTGTTTTGTTGATTATCTAGACTTAAGAAGGTGATGGATATAATTTTAATGTGTCAAGCGTCTTGAGAGGAGTTGGTGTCTTTTTTTTTTGTTTGTTTGTTTTTAGTGAGCTGGTTGTTAAGTGTTTCTCAGCACACCACTGGCAGACCCAAATATGAGTTGTATTCATAAGAGAAAAAAAGCTCACAAGCTTTCCCCCTCAAAGGGCAAGTATATAGTTCCAGGTGGAATTTCACGGTGCATGGGTCTCTCCTGATAGGAACCTGGGATGAATCAGAAGTCAACCCCCTCACGCTTGGACATGAGACCAAACTATCCTGAATTGCAAAAAACTTTGCCCCATCCCCTCAGCTGTTAATCTCCTTTCAGGGTGCTCTCAGCTACTCTGCATCTATCTCATATGCACCCAGTCGTTTACACATTGTCTCCCTTGTTTAGAATGTAAGTCTTTTGAGGCCAGGCATGATTTTTCCTAGTGCTTTTTGCACAGTGCCTACAACAAAGTAAGTTTCATTGAATGCTTGTTGACTGAGCCACTGTCATTTCTCACACAGACTTCTGAAGCATATGGGTCAATCTAAATAGATTCTTGGGAGATGCTGCGGTTCTCTAAAGCAAATTAAGGGAAGGAGGGTACACTCACATCCAGGACACGTGAGTCAGAAGGGAAGCTTAACATTCCTCAAAGGCCAGTTAGAAGCCAGTGGCCCCAAGAAAGAGAAGGAAGAGTCTTTTAGGAAAAGGATTTGGGGGTTGACTTTTAGAAGATGTTTTGGACCCCCCAGGCTTTTCATTTTGAGAAGCTCGAGCCACTAAGTGTTATTTATCAGGTGCTGAGAATACAAAAAAACCCAGGTCTAACAGGAGATAATTGCAGGGATACTAAAGGAATGAAAACTATAAGAAAAATCTTATTTGAATTGTTCCTATTGTACCTCACACTATGCAGCTAAAATGATGGCACAGACTTCTAAGAAAGCCCTGACATGATTATGAAAGGACATTGGATCGAAGGACTGGTTAGCTTTATTATAATCAACATGTCAATTCATGTCTAACCTTAGAATGAAATTTTTGCTAATAAATATTAAATAATATTGATAATTATTACTAATAATTCAATAGCTATTAATTTACTAATCAATATTTACTGGCCTCATCATCTAGACTTATGTGATGACTTACAAGACAAATATGTTATCCTATTAGTATCTACTCTTGCTCTTTTTTAACCTTATAAGCCAGTCTTTACTAGAATATGAAGAGGTGGACAAAGATTAGTTCCTCCAACAATCAAGTTCAGAGGGCCTATGTCAGTGTGCCAGGCACTGTGCTAAGTGCTAGGAATAAAACACAAAAAAAACCCCACAGCCTTTGCCTTCAAAGAGCTTACAATCTAATGGAGGAAGAAATCTCAAAAGGAAGCTAAAAGGGGGATGGCAAAGAGAGGGAAGATAACTGATGCAGAGACATATAGAAAAAGTCTGGAGGAGCACATTTGGGTGGGAAATGAAGACATAGATGGCCTGGGCACCCTCCTTAAATGGACGTTTTAGCAAGAGCTCTTCACTTCAGTCTCCAATCAGAGGGGCCCCAGGGGCAGAGGGTATTGATGAGGTGTGAGTGCTAGTTCTAATCTGATTTTGCAGGATGCTGAGGTTCCTGGGGGAATGATGGGGAAATCTAGAGGAATGCAGCCCAAGTGAGAAAGAAGGGAGATGAGGTGCAGAGTGAAGATAGGCCACTGTAGTATCATTACACTGACCAACTGCAAAGGTATCATTCTTTCTAGGGTGAACAAACACCATATTTCACCATGAGTTCAGCAGCTTTGGGGTAAAGTGGGAGGTGGGGGGAGTAGAAATCGACCAGAAGAGAACAACAAATTGTCATTTAAAAAAAAAAGTGAAGGTTGTGGTTTTATATCATTTCCTTTCTGTAAGGAGTAGAGGGTTGACAATCACGGGTGATAATCTTTGCTTTTCTAGTAGTGTAATCTTTTCCAGGTCTCTGTTTCCACCTTCTATGGATCCATATGCCAACAAAGACCAAGAAAATGAGTGAGAGAGGAGCCACAGCAATTCCCCAGGAAAACGTAGGTTCTGCAAGAAGCCACAGAACCCAGTTACTGTGCATAGTATCTCTAATTATCCATCATGAAACTGCAATAAATGCTTGCAAGGAATGAATCTTTATATTGAGAAAAAAGTTAATTGTGACATTGTACAGTTATGACTTCATACCTCTGGGCTTCAATCCCTCATCAGCGAAATGCATCCAATGTTTCTCTCCCTTCCTTCGTAGGCATTTAGGAAGGAGGGGTCCAATTCCATTCTCACCAATGGAAACTCCCTCCATCCAAGCAAACTGACAAGTTGTGTATGACTTGTAGTTCTTGGGCAGTTACCCTTCACACTGGGAGATCAATTGACTCATTCATGACCACACAGCTAATATGTTTCAAAGGCTGGACTTAAACTCACATCTTCCTGACTCCAAAGCCAGTCTTTATCCATTACACCAGGGATTTTGAGACCCAAAATATGAAAAAATGTAGGATTCAAGTTGGTACAAATGTCAGACATTATGCAACATGCACAGAGAGCTCCTTACTTTTAAGTGCCTTTCTTTAGCTTCCTCATATTGATAGAAATCATAAAAAAGTAAACTAATAAATATGCGAGTCAATCACCATGCCTGAAATGGGCACAGCTACCATTTCCATACCAGACTCCTAGTTTTCAATTCATGATTTGATCACAACCTCTAACCCTTCCAGAATTAGCATTGTCAAAGTCTGTTTTCCCCACAAAGTTGCTAACCATTTGGGGATAAGGGGGATAAACTATAGATTTCCTGACTAGAGTTCTGCTCTTAATATCTGAGATCTGATGAACAATGGAGGACTATTTCTACAATCCTGTCTCTGGAGATGAGTAATACATACTTTCAAAGGGTTGCCAAGGACCACAGGTCATTTGATGATGGATTTCTTAACACCAGGAGTGTGTCTGTGTAGAGCACTTCAAGGTTACAAGGGGATTTACATACTAAGGTAGATAAAGTTGTAATTGCAGTCTATTGCAGGTAGGCTGAGGCTTACAAAATCATTAAATTATTATAAACTTACAAAACTAATAAATAAGAACATCAGAACTTAGCCCAATTCTTCTGACTGTTAGTTCTTTGCTCTTTTCCTGGGCCGGTATCAAAGGAATCACATCCCTCCCTTGAATCTGAGTCTACATTTTGGAGTTTGCAATTATTTTTTGGTATGTTCTACACTATCCAGAATAAGAGATCAGGTCAATGCCAATAACCAAAGAGTAATGATACAGACTCTAGGAGTGAACTCTGTCTGGCCCATCTTTATTCTGTATGCCCATCCACAGTTATCCAGTGTCTAATCTGCATAACTGCCAGATTCTCTGTGTAACGTGTCAGCATTCAGAAAGAAAAAAAAAAACTTTCACTAACCTCCTAAAGAATGATAAACACTACAATTTGCTTTTCTGGCGTGCCTACTTCCTCTAACAACAATAACAAAATGTTTCCCTGTTTCAAATACTGTTCTGTGTTCTTATTTACTTGCCCTTTCTAAGCCAGGGTGTCAGTCACCAAGATCACAGAGCTCTGAGGACTAATATCTCAGACTCTCAACCTTCAGAAACAGGAAGGCGGAACACCTCCAAATGCCAGTCTCCTTGACCATGGCAGGCTTGTCCTCTCAATTCACATCACTTCAGCACTTTTCAAAGCCTATGAGAGAATCATTTTACCTTTTTCTAAAAATGAGTTTGCTGACCTTTAACCTTATCACCCGAACTCATCTCTCTCCCCATCCTTACCCTAACCCCCACTGCCTATCCAACTCTCATGCATATAAAATTATTTAAATGAGAAATATTCATCCTCCCAAGGACAATACATTAGTACCATCCATCAATTAGGAAGGTAAAGGACTTTGCTTCGTAGGACACATCCAGAAGCAAAGGACAGAATTGACCAACCAATAAGCGTTTATTAAGCACCTGTTAGGTTCCAGGCACTGTATTAGATACTGGAGATAGGAGGACAAAAATGAATCAGTCTCTGCCTTCAGGCAGCTAGGTGGTATAGTAGATAGAAGATCTGAGTTCAAATCCAGAATCAGATACGTACTAGCTGTGTTATTTGGGCAAGTCACTTAATCCCTATCTGCCTTAGCTTCCTCACCTGTAAAATGGGGATCAAAAAGCACCCACCTCCCAGGATTGTTGTGAGGATCAGATGTGATACTTATAGAGCACATAGCATAGTGCCAGGTACAGAGTAGGTGCTTAATAAATGCTTGTGCCTTCCCCCCTCAAAGAGTTTACATCCTACAAAGGAAGTCATACACACATATAAGGACATGGGAATACAATTCAAAATAGATACCAGGTAAAGGAAAAAAGGGTTCCTAAGATCCTCAAAGGCAAGTTAAGTTTTGACCTCCAAACAAAGTTATCCCAAAATGGAATGGGCTGAAAGATGGGGGTGGGAATGGAGGAGATTCCCCTTCACTGGAGATGAGATGATTCCCCCTCACTCTTCAAACAGAGGCTAGATGACTACTTTTCAAATATGTTAGAGTGGGCACTACTTTTGGGGTGCGAGCCAATCTAGATGATCTCTGCTAACTCCCAATTCTGTGATTCTGTTAATTCACCAACAGAGAATTAGTACCGTTTGCTGCCTGTGGATGAGGATACTTACCTTCTTTAACTCATGCTTGCAAGGTCTGGTATCCCAATCTGTTCTGGGCAGTACATACAAACTTAGTGTTCAAGTCCTTCTTTTTCACTGAATTAAATATCAGAGGCACTTCAATATAGCCTTTATTGTTTCCTGAATATTCACTGGATGAGAAAAAGGTTTGCATGAAAATGTGGGTATAAAAAACAAACAGATTAATCTTTATAACAATCATTCTGATGCTGCAAGAATTCATTAAGGCCTAGGATATGTCAATGATCACAGTCAACTGCAAGTCATGTCATCATTTCCCTGATGTCACGGTCCTCTTCGAGAACAAAGGACAAACGCAACCTGTGAGTAGACTAAGCTGCCTGCATGGGGACCCACCTCGTTGGGTAACAAGGTGTGTACCTTGACTCTTCCTCTCCCTCTCCCTCTCCTTCTCCTCTGCAAAGGAAGGTAAATTGTGATGGCTAGAAGCTGCCCACTTAACTTGGGGTTTACTGACTAGATTTCTCTCTCCCTCCCTCTCTCTCTCTCTCTCTCTCTCTCTCTCTCTCTTCTTTCACAAAACCTTAAACCCAGTTCACTCTGAAGCTCTTGTATTAGACCACAATAAGTCCCTGCACTTAATGGCTGTATTTTGGGCCCTCCTGGCTTAGAGTGAATGTCGAGGGTAACTATTTCTCTTTGGAACAGCAACCTGGAGAATCTTCCCCTCTCAGCCTGATTTTTTTTCTTTTTTCTAATTAAAGGGGCCATCTCTTGACTCACTTCTTAAAGAGGCCTATTAACTGAATGGGTATTACCTCACTCTGAGTACATGAAAAGGCCTGAGCCTAAAAGGGCCAGGGTCTCCCACTGCATCCTGGGCCATCTCCAGTCATCCTGTTGAATATCAGGCCACTGGACCCAGATGACTCTGGAGGAGAAAGTGAGGCTGGTGACCTTGCCCAGCCCTCCCTCACTCAAATCAAAGTCAACTGCAAATCAAGTCATCATTTCTCTGATATCATGGGCTTCTTCGAGAAAGAAAGACAAACATAACCGGTGAGGCAATGGCAGTACATAGATAAAAGAAGAAACCAGCCCACCCACAAGGAGCTCATGATCCTTGCCCTCAGTCAGATGCATCCATTTGGCTTTGATCCAGTGAAAAATTCTTAAAGGAGCATTGAACCCTGTGAACAGGAGTCCATTTTGATAAGCTTAAGCTCTTGCTGAAGCTCATCTACGCAAGGGGATCAAAGTGACCACAGTAGCCCTGTTTTAAGTAATGGAAAGTCAATTTTAAAATATTTGGCAAACCATATTAACTAGAGCCAGCAGCAGCTGATTTGGGGAAAATCTAAGTGTTCCACTGATAAATTTTTTGCACAATGATGGACAGGGCCTGGGTTTTTGGCCTGCGGCTGAGTAACTAGGACAGAGTGCCAACCAAGGGAGTGTCTCCAACTCTATCTCTTTGAACCTGCAGAGACTTCTAGCTAGCTTACATGTTCTAGGACCAGCAACTGTCTATTGGAGCTAGGGACAAGAGCACAGTTTTGTGATCTAGACCAAAAGTGGGAGCCTGCAACACTCATACAAAGAAGGCAGCAAGCAGCCCATGCCTTAGAAGGGACCACTTAGGACCTCCTGAAAGTTTGCACTCCAGGCTCTGATGCCACCACAGAGATCCAGGAATAATATAGCACTCCACACTTGGAGAAAGCAGTGACAGAGCCCAGATAATACAGATCAAAGTAACAGAGGCCCCCAAGTTTCCACCAGAAATGTGTAGATCCTTGGCCCTTATACCAAGTCCTAATTCAGGGAGAAAGACCAGAAGAATGAGAAAACACAAAGGGAATATTTAATAAGTGTTGTACAGAACTGCTTGCTTGCTAAATATTTCTTTTAAAAATATATAGAAGGGAGACTTCATTTGTAGAGGAAATTCACAGTGAGGAATCCCTCTCTAATAATATGATGCAGATCTGCAACCTGTAGCCCTTTTGCAACTTCTAGGCTAAGAAAATTGCCTGAGGCACTAATAAGTTATTCTTCATTACACTGCTGCAGCCTTTCTCTCTGGGTTACTCTAAGGCTGCTTTTCGGTTGCTTGCCATGTGCAAATGTATGAATGACAAATTAATTTTTTTCAATCTATTTGAGCATGGATTTATGGACTATTAGAGCTGGAAGGGACCTTCGAGCATCATGTATTCCAGCTGTCTCCATTTACAAATGAGGAAACATAGGGAGGGAAGGTGACTTGCCTAAGACTGCCCACAAGAGAGTAGAAAAGCAGGGTGTCCTGAGTCCTGGGCCAGTGTCTTCACCTCTCCTCCAGAGTGCCTTATGCAGACCAAACAATACTGATGATATTTGGCATTAGGCCATAAGAACCTGTTAGAGGTGTTTTGGATGACCGAAAACTACACTTATTTTCAATTATTTTATAATTTTTGACCTTTTAACTGGCCTTCCCTCCAGTTCCACTTAAGTTTCATTCACTACAGGGAAGAAAGCTTTTTAGATTTCTTTGATTTTTAAAACCAGACTTTTCTCTTTAGTTAACTTTCCTATGCCCGTAGGAATTGACACAAAGTAAAATAAGCAAGAATAAAACAAACACTAATATATACCATTACCACAATAATGTAAACAGAAATAAAACAACAATAGAAAACCCATAACTGAACATTGGGTGATTATACTGAACAAACTTGGCCTCAAAAGAAAGACAGAAGAAAACTACCTAATTTTTCAACCCTTGTATAATGTTGGCTTTTTCTTATATATTGCTCAGTATCCCAGTCTTTATTTCTTTCTTCCTTTCTTTCTTCTTTCCTTTCTTTCTTTCTTCCTTTCCTTTTGTTTTTACTCTTTCATGTAAGAAATTGGTTTTTGGATTAGGAGGGGTAAGAATACAGTAGGGAAATGTAAGGGGAGTAAAAACAAAAGATTGTTTTAAATTATTCTAAAACTACTCACAACCCTTTACAACTCCTGAAAATTAAATCTAATATCTTGCTATACACCACTCCCTGAGAAAGCCAGCCCAAGCTGCCAACCTGAGCGATGAGATTCTAAATTCTGTCAAGCGCCGGAGCTCTCCTGCCTTAACTCATCCTTCTTTCTAGACATCATACACAAAACTGTTATTTGCTGTCCACCACAAAAGTGTAGTAGATTGTGAGCCCAAGCCAAAAGATGCTTTGCAAGGAATTATCAGTTTTTGAACCTAGATAAAGAAAGACAGATTAAAGAGTCAGAGAGGGGCAATTTACCGTATTTCCCCATGTTTAAGACACACTCTAATTTGGGGGCCCGAAATTTGAAAAAAAATATATTACGTAAAGTTATTGAACTCAAGTTTTATTCTTCTGCTCATAGCTTTCAGGTATCTTTTGGGCAAGTCTAGTGCATGTATGCATGCTTAGTCCATTCTGTGTCATGAGCCTGATGCACCAATTGTGTCCTCCTTTGAAATCAGTAACTTCTTTTTCATCAGCAATTCTTGCCTCGGGTTGAACCATCTTTGTGGACACAGGAATTCCAATTGCCCTTTGCTCTTCAATCCATGTCTTCAATTCCCTCTCTAAATCAGGCCATTTTTGCTGACTTGCCTCTCATGGCCTTCTTCCGCCATGGTGTTTTCAGTAGGGTTTCTTCTTCCTGTAGCCAGTCTCAGATTGTTTTCTCAGTTGGAGGAGGACCAAATTTACATTCAGCAGCATGATTGCCATTCATTTTTGCAAATTGGATCATTTTTAACTTGAATTCAGCACTGTATGAAAATCTTTTCTGAGCCATTTCTGGGTAGAACGTGGCAAAACATAACCTAATTTACTGGTAACAAATGTGAAACAATGAGCACAAAGACAACAAGCACGAAAAAGCCAGAAATGCAAGTAAAAAAAAATCTATAACAAGTGTATAAGATGCACCCAGTTTTTAGACCCCAAATTTTTTGAAAAAGGGTGCGTCTTATACATGGGGAAATATGGTAAACTAATTTGATCCCCATTTAATTCAATAATAAAATGTCTTTTGAGTTCCAGGCCCCAGGAATACAAAGACAGAAGGATCCGTGTCCTTAAGGAGCTGACATTGGACTGGGGAAAGATGCAACATGGATTCATGTTAGTAAATGTAAAAGATATGCATAATAAATTCATCATAACTGGGAGGGGCATTGAACAAGTGGAGGGAGAATCTTGTATTAAACTGAGGCTTGAAGGGAAGTCAGAGCTCCAAGAAGAAGTGAGGAGATGTCTGGGCAAAGGCAGGGAGATCTGGGAAGGTGGGGCCTTCAGAGGCCAAAGGACTCAAATAACTTGGCTACCTGCCACATCTTATTTAAGAGGACAAGGGAAGAATTTACAATTCCCAGAAAGGACTTTTTGAAATAGAAACGATCTTTGGGTGTCTAGGGATGGAAGGACACAACTTGTTAACCTTTTGATTACATTTACCTATTTTTATCCTGCTAGTTGAGGAGAAAGGGAACTTTGAGCTGACTGCCAGTGATGTGAGTAGAAATGGGCACCCAACATTTTCAGTCCCATTAGACAGCAACTGAACGTCTGGTTTTCTGGGATCATTCTTGTCACAGGCAGCCAAAATTCTGAAAAACTTCTGAAAAACTCAGCCAGTGCAAAAAAAAAATTCAGCTCATGAAGGTGCATTGACTTCTACCTGAAAAGTGTTCCATACCAGCAGGCTCGGGGCTCTGGGCAATATGTTCTTCTTCTTGTGCACCCCAACTAATAGAAAGAGCAACTTCCCCCATTTCTCCTCTAATATGTTCCTTTTCCTTTTTTAAAAAATTATTTTATTCTGAACTTAATAAACAGGCATTTCATTACATAGTAGAGTAGAAAAAAAGACTGTTGTACATGAAACTGCAAATCTATTATGTACAACTTGCTATTCCTTTTAAATATATAATAAAGTTGTCATGTAACTTTCTTTTCCCCTCCCTCTTTTCTCCCCCTGCCCTGGCATGGCTACCATTTGACACAAGTATGTATATGTGTGTGTATGTATATGTATGTGTGTGTGTATATATATATATATATTTATATACATATATGTATGCATATAAAACCATTCTATACATCTATTTATCAGTTCTTTCTAGATGCAGATAGCATGTTCTTTCACATGTCCTTTGCAGTTAATTTGGGTATTTATAATAGTCAAAATGACTTCTTTCCTTTCTTGAGATCATCAAAAGTGATGAAAAATATCCCTAGGTCCTCTGAATTATTTTTTGTCCTCTGTTACCTTTGAAAGCTTTAGGATTATTTAGCATATATTTTATATATATATACATATATAAATTATATATATTATTTAGGATATATTCATTAGAATATAACCCATTTGCATTGCTCAAATATATTTACCATTTTAGTTTTCTCTTGTCTCCTATATTTACATTTTGGAGAATCTACTTCTGGTCTTTTTTTTTTTTTTTTTTTTTTAGGAATGCCTGATGTACCTCTATTCTACTAAAGATACAGATCTTAATTTTAGTTATGACATTCTTGAGAGTTTTCATTTTGGGGAGTCTCAGGAGGTAACTAGTATTTTCACTTTGTTCACTGTAGTAAATTTATTCATCATTACTTTAAATTAGATTTCCAAGTGTTGGTGTTTTCTTTGGGCGGAGGGCAGAAGTCATGGTAGTCAGAGAATTTGAGAAGTCTTAAATTGTATCTCCTTGACTTATTTGCCAGGACAGTTATTTCTGATATGTAACAGTTAAAATTAAGGTAGTCCAAAGTACAAAGTTCTGAGCACAATAAATTGGTCAGTAAAGCATGGATTTCCCACTATATCCGATCTCAGTTTCCCCAGCAAAGCCAGCACCTTGGGTGAGGGGGACAATTCTCTTTCATAGTTTTGGGGAGTACAGAAAATGGGAAGGCTAGCATCACAGGTGGATGAGAATGTAATTGGGTAGAAATTGGGAATGACGACTAGCAACAACCTCCTCCTTCCCTCCTGTGACTAAGAAATGTTCAATGTTTGAGTTAAGTTGTTTCTGCAAGGACGGAGAGAGCAAACCAGACTTCTTTAGGTAACAAATCAGACATCCTTGAAGGATAGCTTGGTGTTGTAAAGATACTGGACCAGACTTCCTTGTGTCCATCTGTATCCTTTAAGGGTAACATTTCCTTGACACAAAAACAGAACAGCAATTAACAGGAGAACTGGATGTCTAAATCTGATACATGCCAGCTAAATTTCTGAATTAAGCTCAGAAACAAAGAATCCTGACTTGGGCAGTCGCAGGATAAAGCAAATTAACTGCAAATAGGGTCAATTAAAAAAGACAGAATTAATCTGATTATTTCAGATAGTAAATACCTTATATTTTCACCATTTATTCAATCTTTTGATTGAGGACTGATTGTTCTAGTATTCTATATTATCTCCTGGAGTCACTCAGTCGTGCTTGTTTCATTTTAAATTTGAGAGTCTATTACTTGCGTAAGGTTTTTCACTTTCTCTTCTAAATAACTTATTCTTCTAATTCTTTCCTCCAGAATTCGTATTTTATTTATAATTTCATTTTTAAAAAATCTTTTGCTTTATATCTTCCATGTATTATAGCTTTTGTGGCCAATTCATTAAAAAAAATCTCCCAAGTTCTACTTGTAGCTGTGTAGAGTTCCTCTTTTCTTCTGAATTTGCCTCCTGGGTATCTCCTGGTCCATAATATTGCTCCCCAGTGTTGGGTATCTTCTATTTATCTAAATCTCCTACCTCAGCTCCTAATTTTGGTTTTTAGGCCAGGGCCTGGATCCATACCACTTCTAGCTGTGAAGGTCAGGCATTTGTGATCCTGACCACAATTACCTGGGACTTTCATCTCCTCTGGTGTGTCTGGGCTCAAGGGGCAGGTAGATTAAAGGTTCCTTTGGGGCATTTGTTTTTAGGCCATTGTGCTCTTCAGGGCCCACTTAAGCACCTCAGGTCAGGTTGTGGTAAAATTCTATCCCCAATGTGTGGGTCAGAGACCTCTACTCATATTAAAAATAGACAGAGACCAGTCTTGAGAAAAGGCAAAAAGGAATTTATTGCTTTCTCATGAGAAAGGACAAACCTCAGGGTGGCCCAAGATGATGCCAGCGTGCGCACATGTGTGTGTGTGTGTGTGTGTGTGTGTGTGTGTGTGTGATACAGCTCCAAGCAAGTTATATAGACCCTAACACAGAGTTCCCCCACCCCCTACTGGCTCTTCTTCCCATTGACTGGCTCTGCAACTCACATTCTAAACGCAGAATCTTTTCCCAGCAACACAGAACAAAGAACGAAAAGAAGGCATGAGACCAGGGAAAAGGGAGTAAAAGCTAGATAAACAGGACCTTGCAGGTGTCTGTCTACTGATGTAATTTCTTATCTCTACTTTCTCAATAAAGCAGTTTCTAAAAATATAGAAGGGGTGCAGAGTGGGGGTGGATGGTAGGAGAGGTAAGGTCTTTTCCCATGCTGAGGTGGGGCTTCACTGTTTTAACATTCCACTCACCAATATGCCCTGTCAGAGCATGGTTAGAGAGCTGCAGATTTCCAACCCTCTTGGGGCTTCCTATGTCCTTTTCTAAGACTTGTCCAAGTCCTCTTGAGCTCCTGCCCCAAGATACAGAACACTGCAGGTGTCAGGGTCCTCTGGACTGCCTGAGGTCAGTGTGCTGCAACCTTCTACTCCTCTTCAGAAGTAGTGTTCAAAAGTGCGGACTGCTCTTCTCTTAGCACCCCTTTAGTCCTCAGAGCAGTCACAGAGCTGCAGGTGTCTGAGGCTCTTGGGGCTTCTACCACTTATTCGTTGTTCAGTTATTTCAGTTGTGTCTGACTCTTCATGACCCCATTTGAGGTTTTCTTGGCCAAGATACTGGAGTGGTTTGTCATTTCCTTTTCAAATTCATTTCACAGATGAGGTAACTGAGGCAAATAAGGTTAAGTGACTTGCCCAAGGTCACACAATGAGTAAATGTCTGAGGCCAGATTTGAACTCAGGAAGATGAGTCTTTCTGACTCCAGGCCTGGTACTCTATCCACTTTACCACTCAGCTCCTTTCTCCCAGTTTTCTTCACTTCACACCCTTCCCTGGCACTTTGAGTACCCTTGAAATGACTCTGATTTCAACATTTGATAGAATTGTGGCTTATTTACCTACATTCACAAGAGGGCTTCTCGTGGAGAGGTGTCACAGGCTTCTGGCTGTCTTTGTGCAACCTTGGGCTTAATGAAGGCTCTGACTACAGTTTCTCTTTGGATTTCTTGATTGTTTTATGGTCTGGTGCTATTTTTAAGATCTTGACTGGGGTACATTTGGGAGAGCTGGCTTCTCCTGTGTCTTTTCACAGCCGTCTTACCCAGCCCGAATATCCTGGAACCACCATTTTCAATCTGATTTAGACTGGTATCCTTTTAAGAGTCATTGGCTTAGTGATAATCAGTGATCATATAGCTCTCATCTTTGCAACATGAGTTTCGCTCCAGTATGATTCCTGGCTCGGGGCACTGTTGAAGAGAAGAAAATTGTCACCAGAGGGTGTGATGTGAGTCTTAATCCTTTTTAGATACACAGGGCTTCTGATTTTCTCTACCAATATCCCAGTGCATTGAGGTTACCTAGCCATGGTATCACCTCAGAGTGACCTGGGTGTTTGACTTCATGCTGGGCATGGCAAGGCCCACTTGGGCTGGAGGACTTCTTCCCACATTGTCTGTTTGTCTTTCATAAATCATATCAGCATTGGTACCTCCTAGCTCTTGAACATAATGTAGTTCTTTAGTGAACCACTGAAACATCTACCTGACCATAGCCTGACCATAGTCCCTCAGCTCTGGACTTTCTTGGTTCCCAGCTTCAAAGTGGAGCTAAGTTGGGAGCAAGGCCCCTGGAGGTGTATTGGCAAGTGAGAAAGCCATGAAGGAAACCGGGCACTTGGTTTTTATTTTTTAATTTTCTTTTCAATTCGGGGAACAAAACAAGCATTTCCATAATACAGTACAATTAAAAAAGTTGATTGCACATGAAACTGCAGATCCATCATGTAAAATTTGCTATTCCCTCCAAATATACAACAGTTGTCATGTAAATTTCTTTTTTTCCTTTTCTTTCTTCCTTCTTTACCCCTTACAGATGGCCACCATTAGACATAAATAGATATACAAGTGTAAATTTATTCTATACAGACTTCGTCCCTCATTCTTTCTCTGGAGGCAGACAGTGTCTTTACATAGCCTTGATTTTTAGTTGTTGTATTTGTAACAGTCAAAAAGGCTTAGTCGCTCAGTCATTCTTAGAACAATATGCTGTTACTGTACACACTGTTCTGCCTTGCTCTTCATTAATTTGGGCAAGTCTTTCTATGCCTTTCTAAGCCCATTGAGCTCACCCTTTCTCACAGCACTTGTTGATAGACATAATGGAACTAGAGGATGCACTTCTACTTGAGAGGGAGGACATGGGAAGAAAGGAACATCTGGATGGGACCCACTGCCCATGGGGAAAGCACTTCCAGAAAGGCGCTGTTAGTGCCTTCTCATTACATGCCTGGGTAAAGCATGGCCTGCCCCAGAGGCCTTATGCTTTATTTACTCACATAATTTCTCACTTTCAACATCTTCCTCTTCTCAAATTAAAGGAAAAAAATTAGGCAGAAAAATAATAACAACCCTGGATTTGAAGTTGGAACACTGTAACAACAATGTTGCCAGCAGCTGCTGTGTATATGGGGCGGGGGGTGAGGCCAATAACACCAGCACACAGGAGGGCTGATAGCACAGGTTCTTTGATCTGCTTTTCTAAGGAAGGCAACTTTAAGGGGTTAACAATCTCACTTTAATTAAACATACGTATGTCATTCACTTAGTTCAGGGGAAAAAGCCAGCACCCTAAACTTCAGAGCAAATACAAACAGAAATTACAAACAGATCAACAGACAGACTTTTATCTGTCTGACCAAATACACAGTTACCAGCGACAAGCACCAACATCTGGGTTTTCAAAGTGAGGGGTGGGGAGCCTGCTTCAATGGCTACACAGAGTCTCGTCACCAACACTGCTTCAATGAGTGCACCCCCAAAGGCAAAATGCTAACCTCTGAGTGTATATACACTTCTTCAGGGTCAAAGGGCACCACAATCATGCAGCTCAAACCCATATGACTTAGGCCTTCTTGTGACTTAAACCTTGCTCAGAAGCAGAGGATGGAACCATGCAACTCAAACCCAAGTGAACTAGGGCTTCTCTTGATGTAAGCAGGTCATCACAGACTCCCAATTCAATCAAAGATTCCTTAGTGCTGAGAAGCAGTTCAAAACAAAGACGAGGAAAGTCCACTTTGCTTACTTACCATTACATTTGAAAGCCAAAACTCTTCAAGGGTGCTTGATTACCTCAGCATTCCAAAACAGAAAGCAGTAAAAAATAAAGTCCCACCCCAATTACCATAACAAACACTTAACTTTGTAACCCAGTTCTGATGATTACTGCTATCAGTTGTGAGATTGGGCAAGTCACTTCACTTTGAGTCTTAATTTCCTTATATGTAGATCTAAAGCCGAGGATTTTTAAAATGTTTTTTCCCACTTCGGTTTCCCTTTTGGGCCCTTACCCCCAGAGTGCTCAATGGCCTGTTTTCATGACAGTAACCAGCTTCTTCTTCTATCCCTTTTGATCTGTTCCCTTCTCTCTGCAGTATCCCCTGCTACAGAAAACTTAGGATCCTATTAGGTTTGGGGGCCTAATGAAGAGCTCTGACCCTGGAGAGACCAGACTTGCTTTGTTTGGTTTAAAAATTTTTTAGAGCCTTCTTCCAGGAAATCTTTTACTCAGCAACTGGGAACTCTTCTTTGGTGAAAGGATTAATAGCTGCCAAGCTGGAGTCAGCCAGAAATAACAATTTCAGCCCTGAAGTTCTCTCTCTGAAGATGTTGTTTTCACATAAATGAAAATTTCCTAAATAAAATAATAGGATATTAGAGCTGGAAGGGACGCTAGAAAACATTTCCAACTCCATTATTTTAGAGATGACAAAACTGAGAGCCAAAGACATCCCCAGCTTTCCCAAGGTCACATGACAAAATTGTTGTAGTATCAGACAGGATTAGAGCTCAGATTTTCTGATGCCTTGGGCTGAACCAGAGACAATATTGGACTGGAGAGGCCTTGGGTAATTTTTATGATTTAATGAAATTGCAACATTCAGCATTATCTTTCATCGAAGACCATAAGCTTTGGATTAATTCAATAAAAGGCAGTGCAATATGGCAAAATTGGGGGAAAAAAACCCATTAGATTCAGAGCCAGTGGGTCTAGATTCAAAATCTACCTCTGTCACTTACTATCTGTGTGACTTTGGGAAAGGTCTCTGGGCCTCTTGTTGCCTCATCTGTAAAATGAGTAAATTGGTCTAGATGTCCTTTAACGTCTCTTCAAATTCTAAATCTATGACCTATGACCTGTGACTAAGTAGCATCTTTTGCACTTTTAAATCCAAGACTTTGTAAATGACTGATTGAAAGAATGAACAAAACGCAATGTAATGAATGAATCAAGGAAAGAGCATTCATTTATTACGTGCTTACTGCATGCAAAACAATCTGCTAAATGCCGGGGAAACAAACAGAAAATCAAGACTGAAGCTGACTTCCTACTGGGGAAGACAGTACATGGAGGAGGCTTCAGCTGTAGGTCAGATGGAAAGGCTGTGTGGCCCTTGACCATGCAGCAGCGAGGCAGATGGGAATGCATCTTCTTTAAAGTCACTTCCATCAATAAAACCAATTATCTGTTGATCCCTTCGGTGTTGCCAAGGCCTTTGCTGGTGAGAACTTTCTCTTCCAGGTCTTAGTAGTCATAGCTCCTGAGGAAGTGGGGACTCCAAGACAAGCAGAGGAAACCGCCAGGTTGACCTTCCACAGGAGTTGTTTTCTAGATGATGGGCCGCAGGGGCCATGCTGGAAGCCAGGCTGGTGATCTGAGGGAAGCTTCTATTTCTAGGCCTACGTCACAACAATATGGTTTGCCGCTACTGTGGCTGTGTAAGATGAACACAAGCACGCAGGAGGGCTGCTAGCCAGGTTCTTTGATCTGCTTTTCTAAGAAAAGCAACTTTAAGGGGTTTACAATCTCAGTTTAATCAAACATACGTATATCATTTGCTCAGTTCAGGGGGAAAAGCCAGCACCCTGAACTTCAGAGCAAATACAAACAGAAATCACAGAGACAATATAAACAGAGCAAACACACACAGTTATCAACCTATAGGCCTTTAGCTGTCTGACCAAAGAATTGAGTGGGATGGTGAAGCCCTCTCGGGGAATCTGGATCTCAGCCTTTCTGTGAGTTAAGCAGGATGAATGGGGGTGGGGACCTTTCAGCATGGCTCAGGGCTTCTGATTGATAGCTAGGCCTAAGTTTCGAGTTACTAAAATCACCTGAACTTTGTCCTCGCCAAATAAGGATAAAAGTGTTTTTAAGAAGTTGGCATTGGCTAAATTGTACCTGGGGTAGCCAATTTCTGCATTTAGATTGTGAGCCTGGACTCCACCAATGAGAGTAAAAGGTCAGTGGTGGGGTGGGAGTTGTTTGCATTAGGGTATAAAGCTAAGTCCTGCTCTCTGGGTGGCCTCATCAGTGTGGAGACAACCCTTTCTCGTGAGATGGTAATAAAGAAGTTTTCTGTTTCTACTTCAAGAGAGACCTCTGACTCTTTTAATTAATTGATGGCAGGTGGTCTCACCCCATATAGAATTACACAGTTAACAGAGAGAGAGGCACCAACATCTGGGTTTGCAAAGCCAGGGGGCTCCAGTGGCTATCCAGAATCTCAATCACAGCATTCCTCTCCAGTGAGTGAGAGCCCCAAAGCAAAATGCTAACCTCTGAGTATATATACCCTTCTTAGGGTCCGAAAGCTTCACACCTAACTAGCAAAAGGGTATGGACCTGGGGCTTTGCACCTAGCAAGACTTAATCAAAGGCACTTGGTTACTTTAGCATTCTAAAAGAGAAAACAGTAAAAAAAAGTCCCACCCTAATTACCATAACAGCCTATTGGGCTTGCTTAACTGTTTGTTGGTTTTGGTTGTGGCAAGGAAGATGGACCCTCTACTGGATCAATCAAGCAATCAGTCAATTAACCAAAAAGCATTTATTAAATGCCAATCATGTGCCGGGTGTTGTGCTAGGCCCTAGGTATGAAATACAAAAATGAGACAGTCCCTTGCCTCAAGGATTTTATTAAAATATCCCAACCCTCAAATATAGATGTCTCCTAAATATCTCTTCTTTCTCTATAGTCTCTTTCAGTGATCTGTTTAGTTCCTATAGATCAGTGATTAAGTCAGTAAACATTTATTAAACATCTACTATGTGTCAGGCAGGGCAGCTAGGTAGCACAGTAGATAGAGCGCCAGGTCTGGAGTCAGGAGACCTGGGTTCAAATATGACCTCAGACACTTACTATCTGTGTGATCCTGTATAAGTCACTTATTCATCTGTAAAATGAACTGGAGAAAGAAATGGCAAACCACTCCAATATGTTTGCCAAAAATTCCCAGGCAGGGTCACAAAGAGTCAGACACGATTGAAAAGTCCAAATAATAGAAACAACAACATGTTGGGCACTGTGCTAAGTGCTGAGGGTACAAAGAAAGGTGCAAGACAGCATTTCCTCTCACAGACTTCACAGTCTACTGGGGAGGAGGCCGTATATACAGACAGCTGGAAGTCAGACGGAAAGTCTAGCATGAAGAGGATGGTGCATCAGCAGAACATGAGGAATAAGACAGGTTTTTTTGGGGGAATTTGGGCCATGATGTAGTTGAATTGTTGTTTGTACACCCATGGGTAGATATATAGCAGATAGTTGGAAATGGGGAGCAGGTGCTTAGAGGGGAGGTGGTTGGGAATGAATGATTGAAAACTTAGACTTCTGGATTGAATGATGGTTATAGCCTTACCAAACCAGAGGATAAATCTACAATTTGATATTTGCATTTTGTTGTTGTTGACAATTTCTTTTTTTATTATTAATTCTGAACATAACTATGAATTGAAAAGAGCATACATAGTAAAACAGAAAAAGAATGGAAGATTCTATACAGCAAAAAAGGAGACTGTGGATCTCTGTTATGTTCACCTTGATTTTCTTTTTAAATATATAATAAATGCAAGTGTAACTTTCAAAGTTGTCCAGTTTGTTAGTTATTCTTTCTGGCCTACTTCTATCTTCTGTGAATTCTTTTAAAGTTTCAATGACACGCTTTCCTTTCTCTTTTTTTTGGGGGGGGGATACTTAATCTTTACCTTCCCTCCCATCCTCAGTTGTATTGAATAAACAAATAAGAAAATTGAGCTACACAAATTCTTACATTGGCTGTGTCCAAAAGCATAGTTCTCATTCTGCCTGTTGAGTCCATCATCTATCTGCCAGGTAGTGTGTTTCATCAACAATGCTCTGGAGACATGACTGATCATTGAGTTGATCAGAATTCTTAAATGTTTCAAAGTTGTTTAATCTTTGCAATGTTTACAATTCTCCTGGTTCTGCTCATTTCACTCTATGTGATTTTATAGAAGTCTTCTTAGGATTCTCTGAAAATATCCCCTTCATTTCTTATGGGACGATAATACTTCACACATTTATACATACATATATAATTTGTTCAGCCATTCCTGGACTACTGGGTATCCCTCTTAGTTTCTAGTTCCTCACCACTACAGAAAAAATGATTCTATAAATATTTTCGTAAGTATGGGTGGGTTCTCCATTTCTTTCAGAGTGTTCCTCACAATTTCCACCTATACTTTCTTACTGTAGTCAGGAGGAAGTAACCTACAATCAATAGGTTTTTGTGATTATTAAGTGATAAGAAAAGCTCTAAAAGTTTATGTAGAAAAACAAGGCTGGGGGCGCTTTAAGAGGTACCAAACAGTAAAGGTGAGGGTGTTTAAGAGCTGGCCCTTAGGTCACTGCATAGAGCAAACTCTTCCTCTTCCCAGATTCTTCTGAGGATTCTACATTGGCTTTGTAATTAATGAATGATTCTTAAATTTTCTTTCAGGCAATATCAGTTCCCAGTCCCCTCCCCTGCTCCTTCCTGGATTAACTACCTTGGCACAGACCTACATGTGACCAGATAATTCCCCTGCTGGTTTAGACTAGTAATAGTCTAATAGGCAAAAATATATGTCAGGAATTCATGATTTCATAGAGGTGGGTTTGACTTCTATTGGTGCATATTATAGTCTCTTAAGCATTTTGATAGATGCTTTTTATGAGTTGCTATGGTCTAAAAGATTCATTATCTAGTGGCCAGACTTCTAATGGAAATATTCAGTGACCTTAGCTAGGCTGGCCCTCAAATGACATACTTATTATCAAGGGACTGGGCTTGGCAAAGCCTCCAAGAACCAGGAGATGCCTCTATGTTAAGTGATGGGAAGATAACAGAAATGAATGTAAACATTGTTAGGAAGTCTGAAGAAGGCACTGTGTTAAGTGTTGGGGGAGATGCCAAGAGAAATAAAAAAAGGGTCTACATCCTCATGAAACTCGTCATTTAGAGGGGGAGATAAACATATATGGAAATAAGTATAATGCAAAAAAGTATAATAAACACACACACACAAACACACACACACACACACACACACACACAGAGCTATAAAAAATACAGAGAAAATATGCTATGAAGATTCCAGAGAAGGAGAAATCCATCCCAAGTTGGGAGAGCAGGGAATGTGGCATTTGTGCTAAGCCTTGAAGGATGGAAGGGATTTCAACAAGCAAAATTTAGGGATAAATGCATTCCAAACATAAAAAGATGTATTTATATGTAATGAATGCCTGGAACATATTCAGACTATTTAAGATGGTGCCTCTCCATATGAAGGACATTCAGAAGATACTTCCAGAGAATCATGAGATATAAGGAAAGTGCTTTGAGAGAGATAAGACTGCATGGACCTTTTGAAATTGTTTCTGGTTGGGTAGTCAACCACATGATAAAGGGGAGATTTTCTGATTGACTTCAGAGATTTATAAGAAAGCCTTTCAGATTCAGTGTCTTGCTTTTTGCCTCTCGTTTCTGTGTTTGCATCTGGAGGAGCTTGATGACTCCTTCACATCCTGTGAGAAAAAAAGGTAATAAGAAAGGCCTCAGAGCCTTCTTCCCCTCTGAGGCCATATGGTCCTGGGAACAGGGTCTCCTTGGCCAGTTTGTTTTTTTCCATTCTAGGTACAGAGAGTGGAATCTCTGATACAGGTTTGGAGTGTGTTACAGGAATCCATGAGTTGGAATCTAGTCTGAGTGTTGCAGCCAGCCCAACATCAATGACCCCAGGGAGCAAGAAGCCATCTTTGAGAGTGTCCTTCAGGACCACAGCCCAACAGAAGGATTTGTTTATTTTAAAAATTATTTATTTTTAGTTTTTAACATTTGCTTTTATAAGATTTTGAATTTTAAATCCCCTTAAATCTACTTCCCCCTCCCCAAGATGGCATGCAATTGGATATAGGCTATATATGTATGATCATATTAAACATATTTTCACATTAGTCATGTTGTGAAAGAAGAATCAGAACAAATATGAAAAACCATGAGAAAGAAAAAACAAAAAACAAAAAAAGAGAAAATAGCATGCTTCAATCTGGATTCAGCCTCCATAATTCTTTCTCTGGATGTGGATAGCATTTTCCATCATGAGTCTTTGGAATTGTCTTAGATCATTGCATTGCTCAGAAGGGCTACACCTAACAAAGCTGGTCATCACACAATGTTGCTGTTAGTGCATGCAGTATTCTCCTGGTTCTGCTCATTTCACTCGGCATCAGTTCATGCAAGTCTTTCCCAGTTTTTCTGAAGTCCTCCTGCTCACCATTTCTTATGGAACAATAGTATTCCATTACATTCATATACCACAACTTGCTCAGCCATTCCCCAATTGATGGGCATCCCCTCAATTTCCAATTGTTGGCCACCACAAAAAGAGCTGCTATAAATATTTTTTTCGTACATGTGGGTCCTTTTACCGTTTTTATTATCTCTTTGGGATATAGACCTACTAGTGGTATTGCAGGATCAAAGGGTATGCACAGTTCTATAGCCCTTTGGATATAATTTCAAATTGTTCTCCTGAATAGTTGGATCACCAGCAGAAGGAATTATTTGTCTGTTATGGTCATGAACTTTGGTCATGAACTTTGTGGGACTACGTAGGAACTGAGCTAAGTTTTAAGCCTAATCTCTCCCTTCCTGCATAGACTGAGCTAAGAATAGGGGGAATTATGCTCCTGAGATGTTTGGAAGAAATATTTTTTATTTGTTCTTATAAAAACCAATTTATATTACATGGTTAAATAACTGGGGGTGCTAGTCATTGGTGTCTTACAAATGGAGGAAACATAGGACTTGAGCCAATGGCAGAGAAAAGAGACTATAAATTCTTAAGGATGCCTAGTACGCTGATGGGCAGTATAGTAGGGTGGGTCCTGACATAGCAAGATTATGGTGTACTCACTATATACAACACTTTTAATTCTCAAAATTTTCCCATTTAGTCCTTACAACATCTCTATGAATTAGGAATGGGATTTTATTGCAGGGTTATGCTCACTTCAAAGTTGAGGAAACCAAATCCCAAGAAGGTTAGAGTCATAAATGCAGTATTACAAAAGTATAGCAGACTCAGGCCCAGAAAAGACCATGGTCTCCTGATTCTCAGCTCTGATTTTTGTAAACTTTGCTTAATTATCAGATCATAGGAACTGAAAGGGACTTTAGAGATCATTTCACCTAAATCATTATTTTACAGATAGGAACCTGAAGCTTAGGTTGTAATGGTTGTGATTTGAGTCCAAATCTTCTGTCTCTAAAACCACTTCTGTTTACCATGCTACTTTCTGTAATGCCCAAATGGCAAGGTCTCATACAGTAGATGTTTAGTCATTTCTCTCAACTGTTTAGAATGCAGCTGGGAATCCAGGAAGAACCAAAAATAAATATTTGAGTAGCCAAAAGAGATGTCTCAAAATTGATGCAGTAAAGCTTATGGAATTTCTTTACAAGAATGATCCTCAGGTCATCAGTTGAGGATGGGAATAATATTGACTTCTTTAGGCATAAGTCTAACATGGTTATCTGATTTCATACAGTAAGTGAAGGGCAGAGCAGAATTAGAAAGCAGGTCTCCCAATTTAAGATTTCTATTAGGAAGATTTCTATCAAAATGACTGAAAATGAAACTCTGGTACATCAAGGGGAAATTTTTAGCTTTCTGGAAAACTTACTTATTCATAGCTTCTCACCAGGGCTAGATAAAAGAGATGACATACTGATATATTTCTTATCGGTTCTCACTTAATCATCTGACTCCTACAGTGAAAGATGTCTTTTTTCCCTAACACAGTCAAAAAAATCAATCCTTTTTTTTTCAGTTAGAATGACTTTATTTCCATCCCTTTCCTGTAAACATCAATTTTAAGACTCTCAATGGGCAATTTAGGGACTATTTTTCAGCAGAACAGGTTTCTGGGATATTTTACAATGTCTGCGTTATCTTGGGGACTTTATTCTCACTGACCTTGGTTTGGGTGAGGAACAAGGAGACATATGGTTGGACACACAGAGCAACAGGATTTTGAGCTGGAAGGGACTTCAAAAGAAGCCACACTATAACACTCCTAACGAGTGATCATTTAACCTTTGTTAAAATAAAGAAGGGGGGTCCACTATCTTCTGAGGCAATTCATGCCAATGAAGAAATGAAAAAGAGCATTTATCAAGTGCATACTATGTGTCAGGCATTGTGCTTAGCCCTGGGCAGATACATATACATAGATACACACATATATGTGTATTATATATGTATATATAATATATAAATATAAAATATAACAAAGTGTAACTACAAAAATGAACAATCCTTGCTCTTAAGGAGCTTATATTCTAGGGGAAGACAACATTTGGGGGAGTGATGGCCAGGGCCAGAGGTGTGCTGGAGCCAGCTCAGAAAGACCCTTGAGGGCTGATTGTTAAATTTCAGCGTCGGCATTTAAGGCTTGGAAATACACAAGTGCTACAAATTTGGGCTTAATTTACTATTTCATTCATCGTCTAGACTTAATAAAGTAGTGAAGAAAAATGCTAACAAAGCATATTAAACCTAAAAGCATGTTGGGAGTACATTCCTCTCCCCTCCTGTTCCTCCCATCCCCACCCCCTGAGCCAACTGTTAAACATTTAAAAGCACACCTTTGCCAGGAACGGATATTTTGGTTTAGAAAGTTCGAAGGATGGTGAGTAGAAGCATAGGGAAGTGAAATGCTCTTTCCAAAAACAATACTGGTATTAATATCATTATGGTTCCCTAAGTGACAAATAGGGATGGTCGGAGGATACGAACCTCGTGGTTGTTGGAAAGACGTAGGAGGCTAAAGTGAAACAAAGTTGGCGTCCCCTCGATGCGGCGGGCCACCTGAGGACGTAGAGGTGGGAAGGTGATGGAGGATGTCGCATCTATTGCTGTTGAATTTCACCGCTGATTCCGTCAGATGTTCTAAGCTGCTGACAGCTCTTTGGTTCCTGACTCTGTCATCCAGCGGCGCTAGCTATTCCTACAGCTGTTGTTAGCTAATAATAATAGCTAGCCTTAAAGGGTGGCAAAGCACTGTACAGATGTGTCATTTTGTCCTCACAATAGTCCTTGGGGGTATGTGCTATTATTATCCCCATTTTACAGATGAGGAAACTGAGGCAGAGAGCAGCTAAGAGACTAACCCGGGTTCACATAGCTAGTAAATGTCTGAGCCTCAGATCTTCTGAATGTGAGGTTCTGCGCTTTAATCACTGCTTCGCCTCTTGTTGGTCAGTCATTTCGGTTGTGTTCAACTCTTTGTGACCCCTTTGGGGGTTTTCTTGGCAAAGTTACTGGAGTGGTTCGCCATTTCCTTCTCCGGCTCACTTTATAGATGAGGAAACGGAGGCAAACAGGGTGAAGTGACTTGCCCAGGCTCACACAGCTAGTAAGTGTCTGAGACCAGATTTGAACTCAGGAAGAAGAGGCTTCCTGACTTCAGGTCCAGCACTCATCTATTTTGCCACCCAGCTCCTCCATGGCTCCACCTACCTGCCCAACATGTGCGACATCAAAGCCACTGATACAATGACCAAACAACAGAGGAGCCAACACAGATCTCTGGAGCGCTCCAACAGAGACTTCTCACCAAGTTATCCTTGAACCATTAACAGCTCTTCTGGTAGCTGTCACCAGGCCAGTTTTTAGTCTGACTAATTGTCCTCGCCCTCAGCTCACGATCCTTTCCACAAAAGCAGCACTGGAGTCTTTATGCTAGGTTTTGCTATAATTTACCTTAACTATTCCACCATTTGTTAACAAAGACTAGGAAAATAGATTCATGTAGAGAAATGTCAGCGTGACGGAAACAGAGAAGTAAAAGTGAGCTCCCTCGATCATGAGGAAGTGGTTGTGGGATACTGGAAAGCCCGTGTTTCCACATCCTTCTATGAGTCTTTTCTGGGTCTCCTGGGATGGGGGGATTTCAGAGTTAGGAGAGGGAAGGTTTATCATACATCCACAGGGTACGCCCATGGTCATGTTTCTTTGGGAGACAAGTAACAGATCAGTTGTGGGTCTATATTTAGGACTATAGAAAGCTGTTGGTACACAGATCTGGGTTGGAAAAATGTGTTGAAAAAATGCCACAAATTTGTCTATCTGCCACTTGTGTGTGAATACATCCTCCCTGAGGCACCCTATTCCCTTGAGGGAGGCATCAATATCCTGTGCCTCTGGATTATAGTTCAGTACATTGTACTCATATTACCTTATATCTTGTGGATAAAAACCAAATTCAAGGTAAGAACAGTTTTATTGTGGTTACTCCATCATTTCAGTCAAGTTCAACTCTTGATGATGCATTATTTGGGGTTTTCTTGGCAGACTCTGGAATGATTTGCCATTTCCTTCTCCAGCTCATTTTATAGGGGAGGAAACAGAGGCAAACAGGGTTAAGTGACTTGCCTGGGGTCACATAGCTAGTAAGCATCTGAATCTAGATTTGAACTCACACGCCTGGTCCTCTGTCTACTGTACCCCTAGCTGCCCCATCACAAATATACTTCTCTTTACTCATCTAATACCAAAGTTAGCTGTTTAATTCCTCAGGCTTTTATCACAGATATTAGGACAATGATAAAGTCCTGTCAGTCATGGAAGATGAACAGTTAATGGCCAGTAGTTCTGGCTGCAGATAAGGTCAGAAGGGAGTTACTGTTGAAGAGTAATTTATGTTGCAAGTTTCCATAGACTAAACAGGAATCTAGGGAGGAAGCCAGGAGTACCAGTCCAGAGGAAAAGGCTATAGTGCAAACCAAACACAAACCAGGTGGGATGAGGTGGGAAGCTAAGTAAAGCAGAAACAGCTGGTTTAGATGGATGGCTAGTAATTCTAGAATGGAAAAACTAAGATTTGAGACAAGAAGCATGAGGATCCCCACTAGGAAGAAGAGAACAGGTACTTCTTTTTATTATTATTGTAAATTTATTTTTTATTTTTAGTTTACAACATTCAGTTCCACAAGTTTTTGGGTTCCAAATTTTCTCTCCCTCCCTCTCCTCTCCCCTGCCCCCACCAAGACAGCATGTAATCCAATGTAGATTCTACACATATCTTCACATTGAACTTGTTTAGATAATAGTCCAGTTGTAAAGAAGAATTATAACCAATGGAATGAATCACGAGAAACAAGAAACGAAACCAAAAAAGAAGAATAAAAGGGAGAGCAAATAGTTTGCCTCAGTCTGCATTCAGACTCCATAATTCTTTCTCTGGATGGGCAGAGCAACGCTCTTTCCATCATGAGTCTTTTGTTTTTGTTTCATCATGAGTCTTTGAGAGCTGTCTTTGAACTGAGTCTTTTGCTGAGAAGAGCCAAGTCTATCAAAGTTAGTCCTTACAGATACCAGGTATTTGCAATCATGTATAATGATCTCCTGGTTCTGCTCCCCTCACTCAGCATCAGTTCATATAAGTCTTTCCAGGTTATAATAAGTCCACTTGCTCCCCATTTTTTATAGCACAATAGTATTACATTCATATACCACAATTTGTTCAGCCATTCCCCAGTTGATGGCATCCCCTTGATTTCTAATTCTTTGCCACTACAAAAAGAGCTGCTATAAATATTTTTGTACATACGAGTCCCTTTCCCACTTGTATGATCTCTTTGGGATACAGCCCTAGAAGTGGTATTGCTGGGTCAAAGGGTATGCAAATCTTTATAGCCCTTTGGGCATAGTTCCAAATTCCTCTCCAGAATGGCTGGATCTGTTCACAACTCCACCAACAATGTAACAGTGTTCCAATTTTCCCACCTCCTCTGAGCAGTCTGGGACCAAACAATGACCACTAAGGGGGCTTGGGCTGCGACCTATTGTTGGCCAATCAATGAGAGCCAGAGTGAATTGGGTTTAAGGCATGGTCTTTAAGAAAAATCTTGCTAGGTTTCAGCCATAAAAATTTACATTCCTTTGGGTAGAGCACCTGCAGGTAGAAGTCTGATACCCTATGTGAACAAAAGTAAGAAAGGAGAGGAGAGGAGGGGAGGGGAGGGAAGAGAAGGGGAGGGAAGGAAGATAGTAAGGAAGGAAGGAAGATAGGACAGAAGGAGGGAAGGAAGGAAAGAAGGAAAGAAAGAAAGAAGGAAGGAAGGAAAGATGTAGGGAAGGAAGGAAGGAAGAAGCTGTGCTGCCCAACTGGAACTGGCCAGTTGAGTCCCCAGTGGGATTACTCACAGGTTATTGTACATCCTTTGTTCTCAAAGAGGACCATGACATCATGAAGGTAATGCCATGACTTGCAAGTGAATTGGATTTAAATGAGGGAGGGCAAAGTCAACAGCTTCACTTCTTCCTCTGGAGCCATCTGTGGCCACTGGCAAGATATAGAGCAGCACTACTGGAGATGGCCCCACTGGAGAGGGGTAGTTATTGGGAAGTGATACAATGTAAAAACCCACAATGACAACCCAATGTATCAATAATACCTGTTTAAAATTACTTCTCTGCCTTGAAGTAGAAACCATATTGATTTTCTAGAGATAGTCATTACTGACACTTTAAGAATCCAAGGTTTCATCAGTATAATTACTTCTTCTACCAGCACAGATTACAACTACTTTACATGTTTACTAAATAATCTTCCTGGGTTTCTGTGACTGAGAAAACACAGCATTTTAGCAAAACTTCTGGTGATGTTTCTCCAAATTTAGCAGTTAATTCATAGATATTAGACACACGTATGAATATGGTTTTAAACATACATGGACACATATGTATACATAGTAATGTATATGAATATGTACATACACCTGCACATACAAACACATATATACATATATGTACTCCATGTAACACATGCAGATTTGTTTTTACATGCATGTGTATGTATGTATGCATATATGTATGTAGGTAGGTAGGTGACCCAGGGTCACTTCTTGGCTTTAATGAAGCATCAGAGGAGGACTTTAGAGGACTAGTTAATCTTGGGGATACATAATGGCTGATGTTTCTGTCCCTTACATCCTTGTCCATATCTCTGCACTTTGGCTTAAGCTATAAGCCCTGGATCTGTGTTGCTGCATGTACTGCTGTTTAGTTGTATGACCTGAGGCAAGTTTCTCTACTTTTCCAAGCCCGAGTAGTCCAGTCTGTAAAAAGGAGGAGGCTGGTCTAGAGCTCTTGAGGGTGGGGTGGGGAGGCTGCCTTTTTTTTTTTTTTTTTAGCACTAACATTCTATGATGCTAGAGTCTTGGTCTTTGAAATTATTTTCAAAAACATTGTTAACTGTAATTTAATATAATGGGTTTCCTTTGTAATCCTATGTATTTTATTTTATGCATAAAAACTTATTCTAAAGATTGGCTGACTTTTACCAGAATACCAAAGGGGTGCATGACACAAAAGAGGTAAAGGACCTCTGATCTATTGTAGTGATGATGGGTCTCGGAGGATCAAACGATCAATTTATTTTTCAAAGAAGACTGGTTTTTATCAGAATATTATTCAAAATAGAGAATAGAATAAATGACTAAAATAAAGAGTGTAATAAACGTGATGTGATTTTCGTTGTTGTTCAGTCGTTTTAGTTGTGTCTGACTCTCCATGACCCCATTGGGGCTTTTCTTGGCAGAGATACTGGAATGGTTTGCCATTTCCTTCTCCAGGTCATTTTACAGAGGAGGAAATTGAAGCAAATAGGGTTATGTAACTTGCTTAGTGTCATAATAGCTAGTGTCTGAGGACAGGTTTGAATTCAGGAAGATGAGTCTTCCTGATTCCAGACCCGGCACTTTATTCACTGTGTCCAATATACATATAATCTGATGTACATATAATGTAATATAATATGACACAATATAATATAACATTATATATGCATACACATGTGTGTATATCTATCTGTCTGGACAGAGATGGGGTGGAAAAAGAGAGAGATAGAGATAGAGACAGAGGGAGGCAGAGAGGGAGACAGAGAGAAAGATTGAGAGAGACTCTCACAGAGGGACAGAGACACACAGAGAGGGACAAAGAGAGAGGGTTCTAGAGGACCCACAAGATCATTGATTGAGCGGTGGAAAGCACCTTAAAGGGTTACAGTTCAACCCCCTCCCTTTGCAGGTAAGGAAGCTGTTTCAACAATCCGGCTAGCAGCTGCTGTGGGGGGTATAAAACCAACAACAACCAGCTCACAGAACGCTGCAAGACCAGGTTTTTTTGATCTGTTTTACTAATGAAACCAGTGTTAAGGGGTTAACAATCTTACTTTAATCCAGCATACAAACACCATTCACTTAGTTCAGGGGAAAAAGCCAGCACCCTGAACTTCAGAGCAAATACCAACTAATTACAAACAGACCAAATACAATTCGTAGTTACCAAGAAAACCGTCAACATCTGAGTTCAGCTGGAAGGCTCTTAGAGCAGCTGCCCAGAGTCCTGAGCCTCCAGGAGTGAGAGCCTTAAACAAATAGCTCTGTTCTCCCTTTTTATACAGTTTCAGACATCATCAAATGTCATCTGAGTGACCAGTACTTAGGCTCCTATGATTGGCTCTGGTGTTAGCACCTCCCTTCATTGGCCCCACCTGGAGCCCCACCTTAGTTACCAATTCACACCCACATAGGCTTAGAACGTAGATAGGGGTTTGGGCCTGGGGCTTAGTGCCTAGTAAGACTCAATCAAAGACACTGAGTTAATCAAAGGAAACAAAAGCCAAACTCTTCAAGGATCCCCAATACAGAAGCTAAGGCCCAGAAAGTTGAATGAACTTGTGCCAGGACACAAGAGTGTTAAGCAACTGAGACAGGATTTGATTCTGTGTCTTCTGACTCCAGTGGTGGTGATCTTTCCATTCTATCTCATTGCCTAGACAATCATGAGGGGAGAGAGTAGTGAGTATGTACCCTATTCTTCCAGCTCGGCTTTCTTTTTGTTGTTTGTTTTGTTGTGCATTACTATAAGCAGCTCTTTCCAGGTTTCTCTGTACACCTCTTACTACATTCCAAATCTAATAGGACCATAAATCAGGGGCTAGATGGGTCCTCAGAAATCAACTACTTCGATGGCGTTTTATAGTAGAGGAAACTGAAGTATGGGGGGTTTTAGTGACTTGTCCAAGGCCACACAAGCAATAAACATTGAAATCAAACACAGTAGGCTCTTTACAAATGCTTTTTGAAAGAAAGAACAAATGAATGAGGAATTCATTAACTTCATTGGTAGAAAACAGTCCTGTCATTTTTGCATCAGCTAGAGCATAATAAATTCTACTCCAACTCTGTGCCTATCTCTTATTCTTAAATGTGTTTCTTCTAAACAATTTATGGTTGCATTCTGATTTTTAATCCATTCTGCTATCCATTTCTGTTTAATGGGTGAGTTCATCCCATTCACATTCAAAGTTATAATCACTATTTGTGAATTTCCCTCTGTCTTCTTTCTACTCACTATTTTTCTTCTCAGTATCTCTTTTTTCCTTATTCCCACTACTTCATCTTCTGCCATTCCCTTCCTATACCTTATTCTACCCACCTCTCTAGGTCTCTCCCTTATCCTCTCCCCCCATTTTTCTAAATCTTAATCTACACACCCTTCATCTATACACCCTTATCCTACACACCCTTATCCTGTCTCCTAGTCCTCTAATTTCTTTATAAGTTTACAAGACTTTTATACTCTTCTAGATGTATATATTGTTCTCTCTTTAACCTAGATGTGATGAGAGTAAGGTTCCAGCACAGAATGAAAATGAACAAAAATGACAGTTTCCTGATGTATTCCTAGAGGCCCAATAATATCTTGAGCATATCCACCATATGCCACTTGGGTCAGTCATTGTGGATACCTGGTACAAAAAGCCTCGTTTGGAAACGAAGATGACTTTGGTGTCATATCCCTCTTACATGGGGGTTTTGTCCCTCGTAGTTTCAGATGAGACTCAGTAGGCAATGTTGAATCTGAAGTTTTTCAAAGTGAATACAGAGCCATGTGGAAACTCCCATTCGTCAGCAGTACAAGTACAGAATGCTTGCAGCCAATGAAATAAGGAAGGAAACAAGTTTTTTTCAGTGCTTATTCTGTGCCAGGTGCTGTGCTAAACATGTCACAAATACCATCTCATTCCATCCTCACAATAACCCTGCGAGCTAGGTGCTCTTTTACAGTTGAGAAAACAGAGGTTAAGTGACTTGTCACGCAGCTAGTAAGTGTCTGAAGTCAGATTTGAAGTCAGAATTTTCTGACTCCAGGCCCAGTCCTCTGTCCACTGTAACACCTAGCTATCTTTAGCATAGACTTAACAGCAGCAGCTACATAGATGTAGGTGATCTTTGTCATCTTTGTTGCAAAAACATCTGGGAAGTATATGATATGGCTCTCTAATAAACTTTTCCAGGAATCACTTGTCTACAGTTTCCTGGAAATGTTTAACAAACCCACTGCTAACAAAGTGATACTATCGTTTTTGTTTCATGAAGCAAAGCAGCCCTGGGCATTGTGTTCCACTTTGCAAGTATTTCTTTTGGATACTGTTCAAAGACAGAAGAAAAATCCCATTAAGAGCTTCGATTGTGGAGCCATGATTTAATTCAAAGCCATTAAAGTTTTTATCATCTCCTCCAGTAAACACCCATGGTGGAGACAGCATGTGATTGTGGGTCAAGAGATGGTCTTGGAGCTAAGAAGACTTGGATTCAGGTCCTGCTGCCGATGCATATTGCCTCTGTCACCCAGGGAAAGTCACAATTTCTCAGTGTTTTAGGCAATCCTATAAGCCCATAACTTGCAAAGAAAGTGTGACCCGTGTTGGTAGAGGGAGTTTCCTCACCTGGAAATTACTTATGCCAGTGAAATCGCTGTATCCCTATCATAATTGCATTTCCAAATTTATGTAATATATTTTTAACTTAAGAGGTAGCTGATGGCTTATGGATAGAGCTCTGGGCCTAGAATCAGGAAGACCTGAGTTCAAATCCAGCCTCAGACATTTACTAACTATGTGACCCTGGCAAGTCACTTAACCCTGTTTGCCTCAGTTTCCTCATCTGTAAAATGTGCTGGAGAAGGAAATGGCAAACCACAGTATCTTTGCCAAGAATGGGCATGAAGGGTCAGTCAAATGGGGTCGTGAAGGGTCAGTCATGACTGAAAGGACTAAGCAGCATCACTTTTAACTTAAAAAGCATTGTAAGTGTATGTAGATAAGACATCAAGATCATTGAGGACTCAGTTTAGATTATGTAACATAAATTTGTTTTGGGCCCAGTCAACATGGTTTCCAGATTTTCTCTAGCACCATTCAGCAGTTTGTGGATAGGAGCACAGGCAACAATTGATGGGAGTAATCCAAGACTGGGACTTGGCAAGGCATGATCAGATTTAGGTTAAGTGGGCAAGGGACTGGAGTAGAAAGGATAGTGTAGAGCTGAAGTATTTCATCAAAGGGTCAAGGGAGGAGAGAATAGCCATTGTAGGAGTGATGGTCCAACAAAGTGATGAAGGGTGGAGGGATTGCGGGTCATGCAGAGGACAAAACACAGGGTTAAGGATTGTAAGGCAGAGGGAAAGATGAAATGATAAAATACTGTGATCGGATAAAGGGATTTCAAAGTTCGTGAACAGAAATGGGACATTTGTTGTGGATGGCAAGATCAAAGGTGTGATTGTCTGTGTGTCACTGAAGTGGAGAGATAGCACCATACCAGTCAGTTGTTTGAGGAGTGCTATAATTTCTTCCTCTCTTTCTCTCTCTCTCTCTCTCTCTCTCTCTCTCTCTGTGTTTCTCCCTTTCTTCCTCTCTCTCTCTTTCTCTCTCTCTCTCTCTCTCTCTCTCTCTTTCTTTCCAATGAGGTTAAGTGATTTGCCCAGGATCACACAGTAAGTGAGTGTCTGAGGCTGAATTTGAACTCAGGTTCTCCTGACTCTGGGGCTGGTGCTCTACCCACTGAACCACCTCACTGCCATGATCTAATTAATTTCTGAAAGGCTCATTAGCGGGTGGCCAGGGGCAGAATCTCTGGTGTTCAGTTACTCACCACGAATTATTCAAGTGCATACTATGTGCCAGGAACTATGCTATGTAGTGAGTATGCAATGACAAAAGGGAAATGGTCTGTACTCTCAAGAAGCCTACATTTTATGGAGGAGACAAACACATAAATAATTAGGTAAAACAAGACATAAGGGGCACCAGGTGGCACAGTGGATAAAGTGCCAGGCTTGGTGTCAGGAAGACTCATCTCCCTGAGTTCAAATCTACTCCAGGCACTTATTAGCTGTGTGACCCTGGGCAAGTTACTTAACTCTGTTTGCCTTAGTTTCCTCATTTGTGAAATGGACTGGAGAAGGAAATGGGAAGCCACTTCAGTATCCTTGTTTTATAATTTCTTGGTTTCTCATAGAGTCATTAGCTTCCATGTGCTCCATTCTAATTTTTAATTTTTCTTCACTGAGCTTTTGGACCTCCTTTTCTATTTGGCTGATTCTGCATTTTAAGGCATTTTTCTCCTCATTGGCTTTTTGGACCTCTTTTGCCATTTGGTCTAGTTTATTTTTTCAGGTGTTATTTTTTTGGGGGTCTCCTTTAGCAAGCTGTTGACTTTTTTTTCATGGTTTGCTTGCATCACTCTCACTTCTCTACCCAATTTTACCTCTATTTCTCTTACTTGATTTTCAAAATCTTTTCTGAGCTTTTCCATGGCCTGAGACCAATTCATATTTTTCTTAGAGGCTTTGGTTGTAGGAGCTTTGACTATATTGTCTTCTGATTGTATATTTTGATCTTCCTTGTCATTAAAGTAAGATTCTATAGTCTGAGTTTTTTCCTGCTATTTGCTCATTTTCCCAGTCAATCACTTGACTTTTTAACTCTTTGTTAAGGTAGGGCTCTGCTTCCAGTGTGGAGGGTGTACTGTCCTAAGCTTTGGGAGTTTTGTGCAGCTGTTTTCATGGATACTTCTAGGGACCTGTAAGTTTTCAGTTCTTCCAAGGTTGTATGATCTAAGGAGAGGTATTTACTCCTCTTATGGCTTGTGCTCTGGTCTGTGAGTGATCACAAGCACTCTTTTCTGCCCTAGATAGGGTTCCCTCTCTATTACTGCCACAAGCTCTGCTATGCCAGCACTCCTCTTTGTCTCAGGAATGCCACCCAGGACAGTGACCCAGATCCAAGTACGGGCAAAGCAATAGAATCCTGCCTCAATGCTAGCAAAGAGATCCTTGTAATCTCCTTGTGATCAGTTTTTCGCTTCCCTTACAGTCTGTGGGCTGAGAACTCCAGAAGCAGCCACTGCTGCCACAGCTACCCCAAGGCTGCGCTGGGGCCAGGGCTGGACTGTGTTCCTCTTTAACCCAGGTGCCACAGACATTTCCCACTGACCTAAGTTATCTTTGGCATTTGTGGGTTGAGAAGTCTGGAAACCGCCTCAGCTGCCCGTGAGTAAGTTCCCCGAGGCCTGCTCTGGGTTTGCTGGGGCATGGTCTGTGCTGGTTCAGCCCACTCTGGACTGCACTCCTCTCCCAGCCTGGTGCAACAGATCTTTCCCACCAATCATCCATGTTGTCTTTGGCTGGAAATTTGTTTCACTCTGTCTTTTTGTGACTTCTGCTGCTCTAGAATTTGTTTAGAGTCGTTTTTTACAGGTATTTGGAGGGGTTTGGGGGAAAGCTAAAGCGAGTTCCTGCTTTACTCTGCTATCTTGGCTCTCCCCTCCTCTCAATCCTCCCACTTGTCTTTGCCAATAATACTCCAAATGGGGTCAGGGAAAGTTAGACGTAACTGAAATGACTGAACAACAAGAAGACGAGAGGAAGGAGAATGTAGCCTTAGAAAGGAAGGCTTTAGCAGCTGGGAGGACTAAGTGGCCTTAGTCATTTAACCCCAATTTTCTTGTCCACCTCCAAAAAAAAAAAAGAAGAGAATATAAGAGAAAATGTGTCTTGAAGGAAGGCAGAGAAATGAAGACCAAAGTATTGGATGATTGTGAGATGTGTAGGTGCAGGGACTGTTGATTCCCTTTGGTGAAATGGATGTTTTGAAGCATAGGAGTTATACAATATAGTGTTTGCAATTTGTTCAAATGAAGTAATGAAATGCAAATCATCATCTCAAGTCTGCTGCTTATTCTGGGTGATCTTTGACTTGGCACAGAACTTGGAGTTAGAAGACCCGGGTTTGTAAAGGCGGGGGCTATGGATGTGGAACATTGTCTATATTGGCAGATACAGTTGGTGTTTGTTGGTGTGGTTGAAATACTTTACCCCCCCACTTTCTTTTTAAGCCATTGTTTTAAGCACTGGTCTGTTGGATGAGGAAGTGGGGAGGGATATGTTCAGAAGTGAAGATGAGATAGAAACAAAACACATCAATAAATTTTAAAAAAAGACATGGGTTTGAATCTCAGTTGTACTTAAGAGTTCTGTCCTGGTTCTTCTTCATCTCTCTCTCTCTCTGTCTCTCTCTCTCTGTCTCTCTCTGTCTCTCTGTCTCTGCCTCTGTCTCTCTCTCTCTCTGTCTCTGTCTCTCTCTGTCTCTCTCTCTGTCTCTGTCTCTCTGTCCCTCTCTCTCTGTCTCTCTGTCTCTGTCTCTCTGTCTCTGTCTCTCTCCCTCCCTCTCTTTGTATGTGTTGGTCTGTCTGTCTGTCTGAACTCTCTCTTGGTGTTGGAGAGATGTGCACTGGACAATAATTCGGTGCTAGTTGGATGATCGGACTCAAAGTGCAGTTGTAAATGTCTCAGTGTCCGTGGGGTCAGAGGTCTCTAATGGAGGACCCCTGCATTGGCCCTGCATTGTTTAACATCTTTATCAATGCCTCCATGTAGATAACATGCTCATCAAATTTGTAGATGGCACAAAGGTTAGAGGGACGGCTAACACACTGGGCAACAGAGTGAGGATCTAAAAAGATCTTGAAAGGCCGAGCATTGGGCTGAATTTAATCATCCTTCTTGTTCAGTTGTGTCCAGCTCTATGTGACCTCATGGACTTTTTGTCCATGGGGTTTTTTCTGGGCAAAGGTACTGGAGTGGTTGGCCATTTCCTTCTCTATTGCATCTCCATTTTATAGATGAAGAGCTGAGGCAAATCAGGGTTAGGTGATGTGCCCCGGCTCATATACTTAGTAAGCATCTGAGGCCAGATTGGAGGTCAGGAAGAAGAGTTTTCCTGGCTTCAAGCCCAGTGCTGTGTCCACTGAACCATCGAACTGCGCCGCTGAATTTAATACTATTTAATTCTGCAGGGATGAATGTAAAGTCTGACACACGGATTCAAAAAGATGAACTCCCCCAGCATGATATGGGGAGGCATGGTTAGATAGTAATTCTTCTGAAAAAGTGCAATATGAGTCTGGAGGTTGGCATGGCAGTCAAAGTGAATGCCATAAGGTGCCGGTGGTCCCATTTATTCTGCCCTTGGTAGGCCTTGTATGGAGTATGGAGTTTTTCACCAGAGCTAAGAGAATATTGAAAAACTTGGGAGTATCAAGAAGAGGGCAATATAGCTGGCAAAGGGCCTTGAGCCTGTGACATATAAGATCAATGGAAGGAAATGAACGTGTTTCATTTGGAGAAGAAAAGATTCAGGGGTGTCCTAACTGTCTTTTAAGTATTTGAATGGCTGTCCTGAGGACAGCCTTGTTTCATTCAGACTAAACTTATTCCATTGGTTTCAGAGGACAGAACCAGGAACAATAGGTGGAAGTTACAAAGAAGCCAGCCAATTTAAGCTTGATGTGAGGAAAAAAAATCCTGACCATTGGAGCAGTCCCAAGGCAGAAAAGGCTGCCTAGGGAAGAGGTGGTGAGCTTCCAATCTTTGGAGATCTTCAAATAGAGAGAGGCAGAATACGTTGGATGTGTTATTGGGGGATTCCTTTTCTTTATGGAACGAACTAATTGGTGCTGAGGTCTCTTCCAACTCTAAAATTCAGTGGTCAAATGAGCTAAACAGATGGGAAGATACTTTGAAAAAAAGGTATTATAACAATATAAGGGAATATTTTCGCTTTGTAGAATATGCCACATTTATTTTCCCTTAGTACCTATTCATTGGGCTAGTGGTCTTCCTCATTGCAAATATACTGAACCCTATTGTACCTAGTACCGGAGCAGCAGCAGATAGAGTTCTGGGGCTGAAGTCAAGGAGACCTGAGTTCAAATCTGACTTCAGACACTAATTGTGTGACTCCGGGCAAGTCACTTAACCTCCGTTTGCCTCAGTTTACTCATCTGTAAAATGGGGATAATCATAGAGCCTCCCTTTGTTAAGATCAAATGAGATAATATTTGTAAAGCACTTAGCACGGTGCCTGGCACATAGTAGGCGCTATATAAATGATAGCGATTATTATGATGGTGTGTTATTTTAGGGACATCTAGGTCACCACAGTTTGGGTTCTCTATAGATTGTGGTGTTCCATGATTCATCTCAAGAAAAACATTGGTTAGAAAAAAGATGGCCTTTGCAATCCAGCCTTTTCTCTCCTATTCATGAAGCGAGGTTATTGTAAAAATAAACCGAGACAATGTGAAAGTACTTTCCACTTTTTGGATTCCCAAAAGCCAAAAGCATCATATGACTGCAAAGGATTTTGTTATTCACTCATGTTCCTCATTCTTTCCTTGCCTTCATTCGCTCATTTTTTTCCCTTATATTAAAAAAGTCTCACAGGAAAGGGGCATTTCGATGATCATTAAATCATTGAAGTGGTGCCCTTTTCAAAGCTGAGGAAGTAATGAGTCATTTTTAAGGGGCTTTCCTTAAGGGTGAGTCTTTCTGGCAATTCTACACCTTCAGTTCTCCAGTAGGAAAAAAAATCATCTTCTTCCACCATACTCAAATAAAATGAACCACCCTTGAGTTTAGTTCAGGGGGACCATGCTCAGAACATTTATTTTATGCAATATCTTCATTTTTTTCTAATAAAATTTATTGATTTAGGGGCAGGCAGGTGGTGCAGTAGATAGAGCACCCACCCTGGAGTCAGGAGGACCTGAGTTCAAATCCAGCCTCAGAAACTTGACACTTACCAGCTGTGTGACCCTGGGTAAATCACTTAACCCCTACTGCTTTGCCAAAAAAAAATTATTGATTTATGTAAAAGTATGGAATAGTGGAACAACATACACTGATTCAAACTCTAAATAGCTGGTCTTGAATTTTGGCTTTGTCACTGAATTCCTGTTAGGTGGCCAGGTGGCACAGTGGATAGGGTGCCTGGTCTGGAGTCAGGAAGACTCATCTTCATGGGTTCAGATACTTACTAGTTGTGTGACCATGGGCACATCACTTAACTTTCTTTGCCTCAGTTTCCTCATGTGTAAAATGAACTCGAGAAAGGAATGGCAAACCACCCCAGTATCTTTGCCAAGAAAACCCAAAGTAGGGTCACAGAGAGTCAGACACAATTGAAAAATGACTAAATAACAACAACCTGTTTTAAAGTTGGGATAGTCTCTGGGAAAGCAGGTTAACATAGTGCCTAACAAATAGTAGCCACTTAATAAATGCTTGTTGACTGAGGGAGTCATCCTGGTGAATATCCGGCCACTGGACCTGGATGGCTCTGGAGGAGGAGGTGAGGCTGTCACTCCCTCACTCAAATCAAAGTCAATTGCAACTCATGGCATCATTTCCCTGATACCACAGTCCTCTTCCGAGAACGAGGGACAAACACAACCTGTGAGTAGCCTCTGCCTCTGCTTCTGTCTATGTCTATGCTTATGGCTCCTCTCCATGCTCCATTTCCATGGCTGAAGGCTGCCTCCTTAACTTGGGGTTTACTGGCTAGATTTCTTTCTCAAAAACCAAGCCTTAAACCCAATTCACTCTAGAGATCATAGATTGGACAATAGGTCCCTGCTCTCCTAGCACAGAGTAAATGTAAATACCAAATGGTAACTGTTTCTCTTTTGGCCAGGAACCCTGAGGGTCTTGCCCTTCCAGTTTGATTTTTCTTTTTTGAGTTTTTGATTAAAGGGGTGTAACCAGAATGGCCTTTGTTTTCTTTTAATGACTCAGCTTACCTCATTGAGCTTCCCTGGACGCTGGGGCTTGCTCTTCCGGGGCAGGACCAGAACTTCCTGTGTGATGAGTCATGGGGCTGGCTGAGGGGAGGTGTTAATGTCTATGCTAGGGGGAGGGGCCAACTCAGGAACCAATCGGCCCTGGTCATTCGGGCGGAGCTTGATGATGTCACAAGCCCTATAAGAGGGGAGAGGACAGCTTGAAGAGCTCTCTCTCTTTCCTTTTCCGGTTGGAGCCAGCGACAGTTACAACGACCGTTACAGAGGCAGTTACGACAGTTACATCGTCAGTTACAGTTGCAGCTTCAGTTACAGACACAGACACAGCTGAGGCAGGAGCTGCTAGTAGCAGAGCTGACCTACGGGAGGAAGCTGAACAAAGACTTCAGGCCAGTGGGTAATCTTATTACCATCGAGGGGGAAGCATGATTTTGCTTTACGCAATCATGCTTCTCTGTAGCCTCCTGGTTACTCTTGCAAGGCGTACTTATTGGGCCTGGAAGATTTGGATCAACATATCAAAATGGGGCTGCTGGTTCATGGGTTGGTTACTGTGGAGCCTAAATAAATGTTTTGATTCTTCTGCCTTCTACTTTGAGAGTTTCTTATATCCGGCGGTTCCGAACCTTTCAGACATGTTTATGATCCTCTTTGAGATTATAAACTCTGCCCTCCTGATACATTTGGCGTCACGAACAGGATCGCTAGGTATAAGATCTCTATTTAGAAGCAGAACAATTTCAGAGGAAGAGATGAATATCCCAGGATGGGAGGATCCATTTTATTCCTCCCTAGCAAAAGAATTGGCTAAAAAAGCTGGACCCTGTGAAAACTGGGAACCAAGGCTACGGAGAGGAGATCCTAGGGATTTGGAAAAGTGTTTACGAGAAGTTGGGATTCAGTCAGGGGCATCACTATCTAGGCAAAGCTGGATAGTGTTATCAGCCTACCGGCTAGTATACGAAAGATTGAGATTAAGTGAAAGACATGGGGGCACTCCTACCCCACAGGAAGAAGAGGAATCTCAGATAGCAGGAGACCAAACTGACTCAAATGAGAACTTTTCTATTAATGTGGCTAAGAGCAACAGGAGACCAAAAAAGCCCAGAGTGCATTTCAACCCAGCCCAGAAAGAGCCTGACTGCCTGCTTCGTCCTAGCCATGGTGGCAGAGGAAGTGAGTGGGGAGAGAATGAGACAATGTTAGGGGCTGAGGCACAAAACACTACTGGGGTTCAGGATGTGCCTCACACAGAGAATAGGAGATGGTTAAATGATCAGACAAGGGCTCGACCCATACAAAGGAGGAAGACAGAAACCCGAGGTGAAGATTCAGTTACAAGGGAAATTCAGGAAGATTTCTCACCGCAAGAGGTCACAGATATTTTGAGTAGATTCAGCCAAAGAATAGGAGAACCATTGATATCTTGGATGGTAAGACTCAGTGATCAAGGGGCCGGTGGAATATCAGTAGATGGGACAGACTGCATGAGATTCATAGGTATCAGCCATGATCCTCTAGTTCAACAAGCTTTTAGGGAACATCATCAGCAAGGAGATGGTGATAGCAGGACTACTCTGTTGGCATTAGCCGCTGTGGGATGCAATAAGAGATATGCTACTGATTCTATGTGGCCCACTGAGCACAGATCCTGGTATTCACTTAGAGATTGTATCATGAGACTAAAGGAGGAGGTAATGAAGACTGCCATTATGACAGGAACTGCAGACAAATATTACAATGATTCAATGGAACTGCCTCATAGGAATTTAATAATTAGGACAGCTCCCCCTGCTTATAAACAACTAATTTTGAATTTATTACTTGGAGAAGTAGGGAGCCGTCTTACAACAGTGATAAATAAGATTTTACAGTTATATGACTTAGGTGACTGGGGAAGGGATAGATCTCCTCAAGAGAGAAGGGTGAATAACCAGCAAACTTGGCGCCAAAGGAGAGTAACAAGGAAAGAAATGTTTACTGCTTTATTGAGAGCAGGAGTAGGTTTTGAAATGATAGATGGAATTCCAACCAATGAATTATATAGAATGTACAGAGATAAAGGCCTTGATAACAGGAGAGATAGGGAAATCAGAACTGCTCCTGCAAATGCTACAGATGTTGAACCTTCATACCCAAGTGAATCACATGAAAGGGAATACTAGGGAACAGGCCAGGCCCCAGCCCAAATTAAGGAAATACACAGGCTGGATTGCAGACCTCACATTAACTTGACCATATATTGGAAAAATGGGTCAAGTACGGTAACTGAGGCATTAATAGATACTGGGGCCGAGGCCACCCTTATTTATGGAAATCCAGACAAGTTCAGCCATGGAACTCCTATTACCATCACAGGACTAGGAGGGACTGAAATATCAGCCAGACAAGTTAAATTGATGATGAAAATTGGACAGTTGCCCAAGAAAGAATATAGTGTGGTTATTGTGCCTATTCCTGAATACATCATTGGAATAGACATTTTGAAGGGTATGACCTTAAATTTACCTGAAGGGAAATACCAATTTGCTGTGAGGAAAATAGGCATTAATGCAGTCTTAGTGGGGAAAATCAAGATGGATCCAATCACTTTGCCCGAACCTTCTGAAGTAATTACTTTGAGGCAATATCGTGTGCCAGGTGGGCAAGATGAAATTGCCAACACTATAAGAGAATGTGTTGAGGCAGGAGTGTTAGTCCCTACAACTACTCAATGGAACAACCCTGTCTGGCCAGTCCGAAAATCAGATGGAACATGGAGGATGACAGTAGATTATAGACAGCTGAACAAAGTGACTCCTCCCTTGTATGCTGCTGTTCCAGACACGGTTACTTTAATAGAGAGAATACAAAAACATGAAGGGACTTGGTATGCAGTTATTGATTTGGCCAATGCCTTCTTTACGATCCCAATAGACCCCAAGCAATGGAACCAGTTTGCTTTTACTTGGCAAGGCCGACAGTATACATTTACACGCCTGCCGCAAGGATATATTCATAGCCCAACTATTTGCCACAGGATTGTAGCTGAACATTTGGATGAATTAAAGTTACCTGGTGTACAGCTTACACATTACATAGATGACATCATGATACAGGGAAAGAATATAAAGGAGGTGGAGGAGAGTTTAGCATTATTAATTGACCATATGAAAAGCAAAGGATGGGAAATCAACCCCGCAAAGGTTCAAGGGCCAGCTCAAACTGTAAAATTCTTGGGGATACAGTGGAATAGAGGACTGCGAGAAATTCTCCCACAAGCTCGACAAAAAATCCAGGATTTTCCCACCCCTACCAATAAGAAAGAGGCCCAAAAGTTCATAGGGCTGTTTGGTTATTGGAGACACCACATCCCACATTTGGGACAGATTTTAAAACCCTTGTATAAAGTCACCAGAAAGAAATATGAATTTGACTGGGGACTTGAACAAAGTAGAGCTTTTGAGGAAGCAAAGGCTGCTATTCAATTAGCTCTAGACTTATGGCCTATGCAAAATGGGCCAGTGGAGTTACAAGTGACTGTACAAGATGACTACGCAAATTGGAGTCTGTGGCAAAAACAACAAAGCCGAAGTGTACCTTTAGGCTTTTGGTCAAGGAAACTGCCCTCATCTGGAGTGCAATATACACCTTTTGAGAAGCAGCTGTTAGCTGCATATTGGGCTTTAGTAGAAACTGAGCAACTAACTCTGGGTCATGAAGTGGTATTAAGGCCTGGAATTCCAATTATGACTTGGGTAATGAGTACCCCAGCTTCTCACAGAATTGGACATGCACAAGAGGCAAGCATAATCAAATGGAAGTGGTATATTCAGAATAGGTCCAGAGCAGGCAAAAATGGAGTTTCTGCTCTACATGAATCTGTGGCGAACATTGATACCGAGAGCAATGAAAAGCCCCTTGAATCTAAGCAACAGATGGTACCATCCTTAGTGAAATGGAATAATGGATATGACGGACTAAATGAAGAACAGAAGAAACATGCTTGGTTTACTGATGGGACAGCAAAATATTTAGGACAGAAGAGACATTGGAAAGCAGTAGCCTATAACCCCTGTACAAGGAGAACTCTGGAAAGTTCTGGGATAGGTGGAAGTAGCCAATATGCTGAACTGATGGCAGTGCATCAGGCCATCAGAGCAGAGAAAGGAGGACAGTGTCATATATTTACTGACTCGTGGGCGGTAGCTAATGGATTAGCTACGTGGATGCCTATATGGAGGAATCAGAATTGGGAGATTCACGGCAAACAAGTTTGGGGTAAAGAGTTATGGGAAAATATATGGGACATGTCTTTGGTTACAGATCTGTCAGTTTTTCATGTTGATGCTCATGCAACCCTGACCACACCAGAACGTGAGTACAATGCACATGCGGATCGACTAGCAAAGATTGCTACTGAATGTATTGTCCCTACTCCGACTCCAACTGATGACCCAGCCTTAGCAAGATGGGTCCACCAGACTGCTGGCCATTTAGGGGTCCAGGCCACCCATCGATGGGCACAGGATCGAGGTATCAGTATTTCTCATGCGTTGTTAAAACAAATAACAGAGGAGTGTTGTATATGCCAATTAGAAAAAGAACGAACTCTTCCTAGGATAGTTACTGGAGAAATAGCAAGGGGAAAAGTTCCAGCCCAAATTTGGCAGATAGATTATATTGGCCCACTACCCCAGGATAAAGGATGTAAATATGTATGTACGTGTGTTGACACCTATTCAGGTGTACTAGTGGCTTGTCCTTATAAAGACGCAACTCAGAAAAACACCTGTAAAACTCTAGATATTGTAAGTTTATATTATGGAACCCCAATGCAGATTCAAAGTGACAATGGGTCACATTTCAAGGGCAAAGAAGTGAAAAGATATTGTGTGTTGAATAATATAGAATGGATATATCATATTCCATATTACCCACAAGCATCTGGGCTAATTGAAAGAATGAATGGATTGTTGAAAGAACAGCTGAGAAAATTAAGCTCAAATAATTCATATTGACATTGGAAGGATAATTTGTCTATTGCCTTACGTAATTTGAATAATAGACCCTTAGGGGGGAGTACACCTCTAGCCAGAATGATGACCCCAAATCTGCAGATCAGAGAACAGCAAACATGTGAGATCCAAAACATTGAATTTTGGACTGTGAGGGAAGATGTCCCACTACCAAGTCCAGGAACACCTGGTTCAGCAGGATATGATTTACATTGTATAGAGAATTTTAGGTTAAATAGGAAAGACATAAGAAAAACCCCTACTGGAGTATGTATGAGAATCCCCAAGAATCATCTTGGACGGATATTACCTAAACCAGGATTAGCGGCTCAAGGAATACATGTATTGGCTGGAGTGATAGATTCTAATTATCAAAAAGAAATTGTTGTGACACTCCAGAATATGGGTAAAAAACCTGTACAATTTTGTAGAAATGATAGGATGGTTCAAGTCATTATTATCCCCTGTGAAAAAATACCCTTTGTGAAAACTGACCCTCCTCCCAAAATAACTACTAGAGGGGCAAAAGGGTCTTGCTCCATTGATAGAATAAAGTCAGGAGCTAAGGTATGGGTAAAACGGAAGCCAGATGATATTCCAAAGGCTGCAGAAGTTATAGCCCATGGGAAGGACAACACTGTAACAGTTGTCTATTCAGGGGAAAATAATTACCAAATCGTACCCCTGAACCATATATTTTACCGTGAATAGGTTATAATAATAGATTCACAGACTATTCTTTTTGTCCTTTGTTTTGGCTAACCTTGTTGCTAGTTTTGTTTCCTTCAGGCTTAAGCACCCTGCACTTTCCGGTGACTGCCTAAGCATGTAGCATTCTTGGAATTCCTGCCAGCTTGTTAAAGAAATGACCTCTGGAATGGGACTTTTTGGGGGCAGGGCCATCTCTACATCCAATTTCAGCATGAAGAAGCTATGGAAAATGAGACCTTCACCCCTCACCCCAAGATTTTGAGCCCCAATCGTTCAGGGGGGGGGGGGGTGGAAATGATGATAGTGTTCTGTTTACTTATTTTGTGTTATCCTTGCTGTGTTGTTTTATTGTTATGATATTATTGATCCTATGTAATGGATACAAGGATTTAGGGGTGGACATTTGAATTATTAATAATTATTTTGGGGATGATTGATTGAAGAGATTATCTTGCTGGGACCTAGGGGTGGATCACATTTGAATCGTTAACCAATGTTTATGAATGTCACCAAATGATATGTTTTGCTTTATAATGAATGATATGTTTTAGTTTCCTTTGTAATTGGATCACAATGTATGTTCTAGGATACATGGCTGATTAGATTATGTATCCTATAACAAGGGGTGGAGTGTAACCAGAATGGCCTTTGTTTTCTTTTAATGACTCAGCTTACCTCATTGAGCTTCCCTGGACGCTGGGGCTTGCTCTTCCGGGGCAGGACCAGAACTTCCTGTATGATGAGTCATGGGGCTGGCTGAGGGGAGGTGTTAATGTCTATGCTAGGGGGAGGGGCCAACTCAGGAACCAATCGGCCCTGGTCATTCGGGCGGAGCTTGATGATGTCACAAGCCCTATAAGAGGGGAGAGGACAGCTTGAAGAGCTCTCTCTCTTTCCTTTTCCGGTTGGAGCCAGCGACAGTTACAACGACCGTTACAGAGGCAGTTACAACAGTTACATCGTCAGTTACAGTTGCAGCTTCAGTTACAGACACAGACACAGCTGAGGCAGGAGCTGCTAGTAGCAGAGCTGACCTACGGGAGGAAGCTGAACAAAGACTTCAGGCCAGTGGGTAATCTTATTACCATCGAGGGGGAAGCATGATTTTGCTTTACGCAATCATGCTTCTCTGTAGCCTCCTGGTTACTCTTGCAAGGCGTACTTATTGGGCCTGGAAGATTTGGATCAACATATCAAAATGGGGCTGCTGGTTCATGGGTTGGTTACTGTGGAGCCTAAATAAATGTTTTGATTCTTCTGCCTTCTACTTTGAGAGTTTCTTATATCCGGCGGTTCCGAACCTTTCAGACATGTTTATGATCCTCTTTGAGATTATAAACTCTGCCCTCCTGATACAAGGGGCCATCCCTTGATTCACTTCTTAAAGAGGACTATTCACAGAATGTTACCTCACTCAAAGTGAGAATCTGAAAAGACCTTAGCCTGAAAGGGCCAGGGTCTCCCATTGCATCCTGGGCCATCTCCAGTCCTCCTGATGAATATCAGGTCACTGGACCAAGGTATCTCTGGAGGAGAAATTGAGGCCGGTGACCTTGCACAACCCTCCCTCACTCAAATCAAAGTCAACAGCAAGTCGTGTCATCATTTCCCTAATGCCATGGTCCTCTTGGAGAATGAAGGACAAACACAACATTGACTGAGGATATGGTAGAATGAACCTGGTTCTGGAAACCAAAGACCTGGGTTCAAATCTCACATTTGGTGCTTTTTGTACGTCCTTGCAAGCCACTTAATTTCCTTAGTCCTCAATTTTTTTTCATATATAAAGCAAAGGGTCTGCCAAGATCAATGCAGCCTGTAAGGTTTCTTTCAATTTTAGATATATGATCTTTATAATTAAAAAAATCAATCTAGGCCTCAATGTCCTTATCTGTTATTTGGAAAGGCTATTAGATGAAATGAGCTTCTAAAGATGCCTTCTAACTATAAAATTCTATGAGCCATTCGCTAAGCACTTACTATGCATTAAACCTATACTAGGCACTTGGGAGGAGAAGGGGAAGATACAGACATAATCGACATGACCTCTAACCTCAAGATGCTTATAAAATACAGGGAAGACAACATGACTTGCATTTGAGAAGTTGTATAAAAGATATCACAAAGGGCCTGCATGATGGGAAAGGAGGATAGGGCAGGCATGTAAAAAGAACACCCCTCCCCCACATGCTAAATAAGGTAGAGACATTGGGTAGATCCTCTGTGAGGATTTGTGGGAGAATGTGAACCAGACTGGGGCATCTAGCAGACTTTTATGACATTCAGTGCTTATCACTTCCATTTTTGCCATTGGAGGTGTTTTAACATTCAAATATTCAATTTGACCAATGGGGGAAATCCCACCCAGACATTTTGTATCTGGATTGGTTGGAACCTAACTATCAGTAGGACATCTCTCAGTGGGTAGAACCAGAAAGTTGCAAAGAAGCCAACTTAGGCTTGATCTGAGGCAAGATTTCCTAACAATTAGAGAAGGCTGCCAGAGTTGCCCAAATAAAGATCTTCCACAAACATGGCATGGACTGGATCAATAAGTGGTGCAGTGCAAAATCTGAAAGGACCATTTGGGTGTTTCCATAGCTTCTAGGAAAATTTTAAGAAGTTGGTGAAGGTACTTAGCCAAATGTCTCTGTTCTAGTCAGTACCTGGCCTTAAAACCCAAGTAAGCCTTCAAGGGCATACTAGGATAGGGCAGATACGGAGAGAATTCACAGGAATCCTTGTCAAATGGGTCAAGAGGCCCAGGTAAAAGGATGTCCACTTCACAATGCCAAATGGGTGATATCTTGGTGGACCTCACCTGTACATTAATTGGTACGGGGTACTCCCAGGGAAAGAATTGCCTTTAACACTAACAGTTCTTCAATCTATGGTTTCCAAGAGTTGTCTGGGGGCACTTGAGTGGTTGAGTGTCTTGCCCAGGATCACAAGGCAGTCCTTTCTTGAACCCAGATCTTCCTGAGGTTGGCTCTCTATCCACTATCATATTATCTCTGATCATCTCAGAAACAAACATACGGAAACATGATAGTTATGCTATTATGGCTTCTTAACACCATGAACAGCAGTGTGGAATAGTATATAGAGAACCAATCTTGAAGTCAGGAGAACTTGAACCTTGGTCTCTTCGTCTTCTCCCTACTCTCCACTGCCAGTCATCTTGACCTTTGTCTTGGCACTGAACTCTGATGATTCCGGAAAAGAGAGTGAGGCTGCTGACTTTGCACAGCTCTGCCTCACTTAAATCCAGTTCACTTTCAAGTCAAGACATCATCCTCATGATGTCATTGGTCCCCTTAGAGAATGAAGGAGGAACAGTAGCAGCAACAACCCCCTCCCCCCAACTGTTCTTCAAGCCTTGGACTCATCGTACAAAACTCTCTGCTACCTAAAGACCTTTGATAAACCGGTCACCCAGGGCTGGTGGTGCTTCTAGATGAGGAGCAGAGAGCACCCAGGTCTGCTGCCCAAGAACCTGAGGCATAGGGGAGAGGGAGGACTGGGGGACCATGGGGAGGGGATGGTTGAGATCCTGTTAAATGATTTTAGATATAAGGAAGGCAGGGGTCAGATAGTAATTCTATGCAAGACCTTTGTATTTTAATGATTTGATGAGTCAGTTAAGTGAATAATGATGATTAAATTGTACATAGTAACAGGTGGTCACCCAGCTTCTGATTTTGGGAGGTTCCCTCCACCTCCCCAGATAACCCATTTCTCTTTTGGATTCTTCTGATTGTCAAACAGTTTCTCCTGGTACATCAAGCCCAAATTTGCCTCTGTAACTTTCACCATTGTTCTTGGTTCTTCCAACTTAGTTCTTCAAATCTTTTCATGCCAGAGTCCAAAATTCCTTGAATTTTAGTTGATTAAGGCATTGTGACACAATGAAAGATCGTTAATACTAGAATCAGAGAACATGGATTCAATTTCCAACTCCAAAGGTGTGCTGGAGACAGATCCCATGGGCTGTAGCTGTTGTTTTGTTCACTTCAGTTGTGTCTGACTCTTCATGACTCCATTTGGGGTGACAAAGGTACTGGAGTGGTTTGCCATTTCCTTTTCCAGTTCATTTTACAGATGTGGAAACTGAGGCAAACAGGGTTAAGTGACTTAAGTGCTCAGGGTCACACAGCTAGGAAGGGTCTGGGACCAGTTTTGAATTCAGGAAGATACGTTCCTTACTCCAGGTCTTGAGCTCTCTTGACCGCTCTAGCTGCCCCTACAAGCTGGAGAGGTGAATGTTAAATTTTCAGTGCGAGCTTTTACCTTAGAAATGGGAAAATGCTACAAATCAGGGCTTGATTTACTGTGTTGTTGGTTGTCTAGACTTAAGAAAATTTTAACATGTTAATTAAAATGTTAATAATGCAGATTAGACTTAAAAGTATGTCCTGAAAACATTTTTTGGAAAGCTGATTGTTAAACATTTACCAGCACACCCCTACTTGACTCTATCTATCACTTACCATATGTATGTTGGTTGGTTGTTGTGTTTCATTCTCGAAGAGGACCAAAATGACATCATGATGTCTGTATGTTGGTTGGTTGTTGTGTTTCATTCTCGAAGAGGACCAAAATGACATCATGATGTTAGAGTCAAGTTACAGTATGTCTGGTTGTGGCTGATCAGACCAATACAAGCTTAGAATGCTCTACCACAAATCAGGCACAAATAGGCCATATGAACATTTGGGGTGGATTATACTTCTCACACTTTTTTTTGAGTTACTGCAATTTTGCTTTGCTCATAGAGCATGGTGCCTTCTTTGATGCAGGCATGCCATGCCGGACTGTCCACATCACACAATCAATTCCAAAATTCTTCAGAGAGACCTTGAGAGCAAGACCTGCCTAACTCTGTCACTTACCATCGGTATAGATTACCTGAACCTTGAGCAAGTCACTTAACCTCCTTGTGCCTCATCTATAAATAGGCACATTGAACTAGGTGATCTTTGAGGTCTCATACAGTTCTAGATCTAAGATCTTAATGAGAACAACATCACCTTTTTTCCTTAATATGAATGTCTCCTAGTTAATACAGTTTTCCTTAGGAAAATCTGGTAGATTATTTAAAGCTTTTAAAGTGAAGAATTTTGTTTAGTAAAATGAAATGAAAAACTTTACAGAAGTAGCATGTTATAAACTTTATAAAGGCTACATGAATAAACCCAAAGAGGCCAGCTTCTGGGCTAAGAATTCACTATTTCACAAAAACTGCTGGGAAAATTGGAAAATGGTAGGGCAGAAACTGGACATAGACCAATATCTTACACCATATACCAAAATAAAGTCAAAATGGGTTCATGATTTAGGAGTAAAGGCTGATACTCTAAGTAATTTGGGAGAGCAAGGAATAGTTTACTTATCAGATTTATGGAAAAGAAAAGAATTCATGACCCAACAAGAGATAGAGAGCATTACAAAATGCAAAATGGATAATTTTGATTATGTTAAATTGAAATGTTTTTGTACAAAAAAAGCCAATGCAACAAAAATTAGGAGGGAAGCAGAAAATTGGGAGAAAATCTTTACAACTAGTATCTCTGATAAAGGCCTCATTTCTAAAATATACAGGGAACTGAGCCAAACATATAGGAATACAAATCATTCCCCAATTGAGAAATGGTCAAAGGATATGAACAGGCAGTTTTCAGAGGAAGAAATTAAAGCTATATGTAGGCATATGAAAAAATGCTCTAAATCACTACTGATTGGAGAAATGCAAATCAAAACAACTCTTAGATACCACATCTCTCCTGTCAGATTGGCTAAAATAACAAAACAGGAAAATGATAAATGCTGGAGAGGATGTGGGAAAATTGGAACATTGTTACATTGCTGGTGGAGTTGTGAGATGATCCAACCATTTTGGAGAGCAATTTGGAACTATGCCCAAAGGGCCACAGGAATGTTCATACCCTTTGACCCAGCAATACCACTTCTAGGATTGTAATCCAAAGAAATCACACAAGCGGGAAAAGGACCCATATGTACAAAATTTTTTATAGCAGCTCTTTTTGTGGTAGCCAAGAATTGAAAATCAAAGGGATGCCCATCAATTGGGGAATGGCTGAACAAGCTGTGGTATATGAAGGTAATGGAATACTATTGTGCCATAAGAAATGGGGATGATACGGACTTCATAACAACCTGGAAAAACTTACACGACATAATGCTGAGTGAGTGGAGCAAAGCCAGGAGAACATTGTACACAACCACAGATATATGGATTCTGTGAGGACCAACCCTGACAGACTTCGCTCTTCTCAGCAACACAAGGTGCAAGGACAACTCCAAGGGACTCATGATGGAGAATGCTATCTACATCCAGAGAAAGAACTATGAAGTTTCAATGCAGATTGAGGCACACTTCATGCTCACCTTTTTTTCTTCTCTTTTATTTTTGTTTTTGGGTTTTGTTTTTTTTTTTGGTTCTGTTTCTTCTTTCTCATGATTCATTCCATTGGTCATAATTCTTCTCCACAACTTGACTAGTGTATAAATTAATTCAATGCGAAGTTATATGTGGTAGTTATATGAGATTCCATGCTGTCTTGGGGAGGGAGGTGGGAGGGAGGGGAGAAAATCCGGAACTCAAAATTATGTAGAACCGTGTGTTTTAAACTAAAAATAAAAAAAATTAAATTAAAAAAAAAGATTATGAAAAAAAAGAATTATTGTCTAGTTATGTCTCACTCATCCTATACTTGTTAGGTGACTTTTTGAACCCAAGTGTAGGATTTGGCATTTATCTCTGTACTATTTTGTCTTATTCATTTTGGCGCATCATTCTATCCTGTCAAACTTTTTGAATCCTGGCTGTGTAATTCAGTGTGTGAGCTATCCCAGGCTTCTCTATTATGTGTTGACTACTGACTAGACTGTTTTAGTATGTCAGGCTACCTGGGTGGGAGGATGGAACCAAAACAATCACATACTGTGTAAGGAAGAGCACAAGAGCTTGAGATAACCCGAGTGCACCAAGTCACAAAACCAGTTGTCTGTGCTTCATGTTTTGAAGAGAATCAATGACATCACAGGTGATGTCCCGACTTGTGCATGAATTAGATTTAAATGAGGCAGAGTTGTACAAAGTCATCAGCATCACTCTCTCTTCCTCAATCATCCAAGTCCAGTGGCAAGATAAAGGTCAAGAAACTGGCAATGACCTAGGATGTAGTGGATGACCTTGGTGGTTTCGATGTCTGACTAAGCCGTAAGTGTACACAGTGCCTGCTTCAGCCACCTTCATGGCTGTTGGAACAATTTGTTCTCATCCTCTCATTCGACCTGGGGAAGCCTTCGTGTGCTTGGGGCAGATATCTCCTAACACACCAACGGGTTTGAGGCCTGTCAGTTACATTCAACCTAGGTTGACCCATCTGCCAAGATGGTTTACTGGGGTGTGGCTGCTGCATGTGCTATAGTTTCTTGGAGCCACAGGTGAGAGTTGAGTGCCAAGTGAACTTCAAAGGTGGTTGAGCAGCCTTGAAGAGCAAAGCTGCTAGTCCTCCCTGAAGATCTTATAAATCCCAACAAAGCCACTAAATTCTCACAGGATGACCCAGTTCCTCCTCCTCCTGTGGTCCTACTTCTTATGTCACCTAAAGTAGCTTTACCTCTGAGAGATTCAGTCTCCTCACCTGTAAAATTAGGATATTAAGAGTAGGTAACCCTTCAGGATCGTTGAATACTAAGAATTTATGTTGAACTCAGAAAGCGGAAACTTGGTTCCCAGAAGGCTTCAGAAATCGATCGTTTGCTTCTAATCTTGGAATTGAGGTTCTTTTAGGTTGGTAGTCCTAATTCTAGAAGTGCAGCCTTGGCTTATATCTTATTCCTTGCTACAGTCTGTAAATATCTGGGTGACCGGGTTCAAACAGCAGATGGCCAGGGCTATAATTAAAAATCTAGTGTGAGATATTTAAAAATCCATTAATGGTTCTGAGTCCTGCTGAATATTACTTTTTGAGTTTTCCAACAGCCTAGAATCATTTAAAGGACATAGTTTCTTGAAGAGAGGAGATTCTGTACTTTTCTGGTATTTAATCTTAAAGCCAGTCTTCCTCATGTTATAAGAATTTGTCTTGCTTCTTCTGAGGGAAGTGGGGTTTGCACGTGTGGATGGAATTTGTTTCCATAGTGCTGGGGCTGAGAATGAGTCTCATTCATTAGGGGAAATTTCCTAGACTAGAACTAACTCCTAGACAACTTCATGAGCGCTATTGTGATATCACATGATGTGCAATCTGTCTTTTAATCAAACAAGCAAGAATGCATTTATTAAGTACCAGGTATCATGCTAGGTTCTGAGAATGCAAAGACAGAAGTGAAAAAAAAATCCCAGCCTCTGTCTTCAAGAAGATTACACTCTCTAGAGGGAGATGACATATATGACACATATGATATTGGGAAGTCTTTAATGAACAAGCTTGAAGATACCTTATGTTCTCTGCATATTATGCTCCTTGATGATTATAAAGAACACTGAAAAGGTTCTTTCCCAGGTTACTTGCCCCAGACCTCATAGCCAGTTCGTGTCATTGGCAGGATTTGAACCCGTATCTTCCTGGTTATGAGGTTAGGTATTTAATCAATGATGCCATACTGCTTTTTGTGTGCATATGTATGTGTGTAGGGGAATATGTATGTATGTATATATGTAAAATATAAAAACAATACATTTAAGGTAATTTTGGAGGGAGTCGTTATCCCTGGGGGGATCAGTAAAGGCACATCATGTAGGAAGTGGCATTTGAGTTGGACTTTTAAAAAAAAATAGGAATTCCAAGAGGAAGAGGTGAGGAGGCAGTAATTCTAGGTATTAAATGTCTTTTACTCTTATTTTCTGTGTCATCTGGCTTGATCTGATGAACAGGTCATGGGGGAGGGTCCCACAGTTATAGATTTGCATGTTACCAAAAGAGCATTTGAACCTGGGAAATAATAGTGAAAAATCCCCTAGTTGTGTGCCAAACTCCGGGAAACAGCAAGAGGTTCCCACAGCTGTATGAGATCCTTTGAGGAGGGCCTCATGTTACATGAAGTAGGAACTAGCCACATGACACCATTGAAAAAATGACTCATTTGGAATGAGAGGATCTGAGCTCAAATCTTGTCTGCTACTTGCAATCTGCCTGACTGACTCCGGCAAATCACTGACCTTGCCTCAGTTTTCTCATCTGCACTAGATAACCTCTGAGGTCTCTTTCAGATCCACGAACTGACCAGGATCATATTTCCTTTGTTTGTCTGGAAGTGGGGGTAGGCATGGTAAACTCACTTTGGAACAAACCCACTAACTAACTTAACAGAAGAAGGTTATGCAAGAGAAATTGTGCAAGGAAGATATAAGGCTATTTCTGTGCTACACACCTATTTTTTCATTTCTTGCATTCTATAGATGATAACACTTCCTGTTTCATGACTCTCTGAAGGCTGACACCGAACATGTGGTTGGACGGTAAAGAGGAGTTTGAAAAAAATGTTGAGGAGACTGAGAAGTGTGAAGTCATCAAGTTAGGGAAAGAATCTGTAGAAAATCCTATTGACTCCTGAGAGAAGCCGCAGAGATCTTTGCCTGTGGTGAACACAGTCGGAGTCATCATTAATCACTTAGCAGGAGCTTTCCCCTTAATTCTACCAAGCATGCCCAGAAAGAAAATACGGCCTGGTCTAGTAAAGCATCTTTTAAAGAAGTAGGACTCCTAAATGGAGTTGCTGTCAATTTATATGGGATGAGGTCCAAAGTCTAATACTTTTTGTGACTCAGTTTACTTTCTACTGACCAATGTTATTTCTCCTCTCTCCTGGCAGTATTGGGAAGCTTCTTGACCTTGTAAAATGCCTTTAATACTTTGATTATGAGGGGGAGAATAGGATAGACTATTTGAGGGGAAAGGGATCTTAGGAGCCATCTAATTAGTCAGTCAATGCCGATCACTGCTCTAAGTGCTGGGGACATGGAGAAAGGCAAAAAAATATGATTACTATCCTCAAGGAGCTTATATTCTTTTTTTTCAGAGGGGGGAAGGCAGGGCAGTTGGGGTTAAGTAACTTGCCCAAGGTCATTCTGCTAGTGTGTCAAGTGCCTGAAGTCACATTTGAACTCAGGTCCTCCTGACTCCAGGGCAGGGGCTCTACTCACTGTGCCACCTAGCTGCCTCAAGGAACTTACATTCTAATGGAGACAACAAAGTATAAACAACTATTTACATATAAGATATATACAGTGCAAACAGGTGGGACTCTCATTCATTTACAAATACTATCTTAAGTGGGATAATGTCTGTAAAGTACTTTGCAAAACCTTAAAGCTCTACATAAATGCTAGCTGTTAACTTGGCAGCCAGCTAGCTCTTGCTATTATTATATTATTATTATTTTTACACAGGAGGAAATTGAGATAGAGCCAGTACAAGAAACCCAGGGGTCTCTCGATTCTCAGGCCAGTGAATTTTCTTACATCATGTTTCTGATCCACTCATTAAAAAAACAAACAAAGAAACACCAAAGCGCTTATCTTCATCTGTTGGGTGTGTAAGGCCTTGTACCAAGCAAGGAGCCCAGGGCAGCGATTCTTGGGCAGCGAGTTTTCTTACATGATGCTTTCTTCTCTACTCATTCAAAAACCCTTTTTCATTTATTGGGTGTATAAGATTTTGTGCGAGGTACTGAATAGGCTGAGGGTGAAGGAGATGAGATCTCATGACCTGGAGCTTATGACCCAGTGCACTGAGCAGCTCATAGTGTAATCAAGCAGCACAGAGAGAATCTTAAGAATGAGCTCATTTGGAGTGAAAAGATCTGAGGTCTCACCCAGATGTCAGATACTCAGCCACAGCACAGGTACATGAGGCTTCCTCTCTGGCACACAGATGTCACAGAGAAGTAAGATGATTAAATTTCTATGTCACCTTAAATCTGAGAATACACTTTCCTCACAACAACTTATGTAAAATAGCTTATAACATGTTATTGTCTTTGTTTTACAGATATGGAAAGTGAGGCTCAGAAAATGAAGTGATGAGCCCAGGTCACCTAGCTAACAGGACTGTGACTTGCGATTTTGTCATCAGGGTTAAGCAGCACAAAATGTGCCTGCGGCCCACAGCATGAAACACAGCATGTAATTTGTTATTGGTTTCATAATTTGTGATGTAGAAGTAAAACAATATAACAAATTCAGTTGAGTGGGAGGGACAATCTTGGAGCATAAGGCACCATAAGGCCGCTGAAACGTGAATGGAGCAAAGGTTTACAGTGGGTAGAGGAGCACAGCAGGGAGAGGCTGGGAAGAAGTTTACTTGGGGTGGAGCCTTCTGGTGTTTTTCTATTTTCACTAATCATTTTTCCCAAGTAGATGCCAAGCTCCTTTGTCTATTCTGCTGAAAGATTGCAAATACTGTGTTGGTGTCAATATGACAAATATATAACAAATCTGAAAAATGCATGATCTCTTAAAATCATTATTTAAAATTTTTGCACCCTTTAAAATATCTGTTTCCTGGTAATCCCATCCTATTAATTGCTCCAGCAGATTGCAAATATCATAGCCAGGACTTAAACCAAGATTGTCCAGACCAGGCCCTTTTTTTTAAAAAAAAATTTTATATGTATATTTATCATGTTTATTTTACATTTATATTTGTTTTTCATCACTTAAATTTCTTCCTGTATCCCTTCTTCTCCTAAGGAGTCATATTATTATCCTTGCCTTACAGATAGGAAAACTGAGACTCAGAGAAGTCTTAAGCAATAAACCCAGGTCATCTAGTTAACAGGACTGTAACTCACAGTTTTGTCTTATGACAAAGACTGTTTTAGAAAAAGAAAAAGAGGAAAAGAACCCCTGCCCTCCAGCAAAACCAATTAATACACTGCAAAAAAATTGACAATATATGCAGTGTTCCGTGGCCAGGACCTCTCACTTCAGCAAAGGACCAGTGAGAGTTGGCTTCTCAAATTTCTTCTTTGGGGCCAAGCTCGTTTTTTGTAATTTTGAGACATGAATTTTCTGCTAGTTTGTGGATTTTTTCCCTCATGTATGTTGTTCTTGTCATTACGTACATATTGTTTTCTTGGCTCTGCCGATTTTATTTTGCACCAGTTCACCTTTTTTTTTTCCCATGCTTCTCTCTGTATTTATGATATTCATTGTTTCTTACAGCACAATGATATTCCATTCCACTCATGTACCACACTTTGTCTAACTAATGGGCCCCTACTTTTTTCCACGTTTTTCTGCCATAAAAAGTACTGCTTTAAATATTTCGATGCATATGGAGTCTTTCTTTTTTTTAATCAGTGATCTCCTTGGGTATATGGCTAGCAGTGGAATTGCTGGGTCAAAAAGTATGAACCTTTTGGTCACTTTGTCTGTATAATTTCAAATAGCTTTCCCAAATCTGAATGACTGGACTATTTCATAGCTCCTCCGACAATGCATTAGTGTGCCTCTCTTTCCATACACTGGAAAACTATAGTGTATTTCCATACATTGTCTTATCTTGGGGAGTGGCTTTTGGTTTTCTTTATTTCTTTTATTTTTTCTTCATTTCTTTATGACTTCTTTGGTCTTTTTGACTTATACTCTATAGACAGACCATTTTTCTTTCTACCACGTCATGCTGTTTTTGTCTCAGTGTTTTCTTTCCTTCCCAGAGTGTAAGGAGTAAGAGACAAATGGTGTTTCAAGTATCTCAAGTGACTTCTCTACCTTCTTCTTCTAGAACACTGTTAACACGCAGTCGCTTTTCTCACCTTATCTCATACTACTCTCCTCCCTCTACTTTCTAGCAAACCTGGCCATCCCTTTCTGTCCCTGGAACTATACTTCACTTCCATGCCTTCACTCATACTCCACGCTTTGAAAGCCCTACTTCCTCTTTATTTGATGAATCCTCACTCATCCTTTAAAGCCCAATCTAAATGCCACCTCCTCCATGAAGCTTTCTCTGATTCTCATTGTCAATAATGTCTTTTTCCTTCAAATTTCCCATAGTTTTGTTCACACTTATCAAGTATTATTGGGTGCTGTCATTTAGTTGACCCCATTTGGAGTTTTCTTGGCAAAGATATTGGAGTGGTTTGCCGTTTCTTTATCTAGCTCTCGTTGAGTCCAGGTCTTCCACTTAACACTTATGATCTGGCAAGAGCTGGCTCCAGCATAGCCCTGCCTACGATCACCCCCATATTGCACAATGTTGATATAAGAGGAGGCCCAAGACCTCCATTGATCATCATTATCCTGTGCCTTTTAGTCTCTATAGATCTTTCCCTCATAATCTTTCTTTTCCTTCTCTCTGTAGCATCCACTGACTCTCACCCAATTGTCTATCACAACTGTACATTTTTTCACCAGAAAGACTGGTCTTTCCATCTAGCAACCACCTTTCCATCAACAGCCTTCCTACTCCCCAGCACCTTTAAGTTCCTCATGTGATCAACTGTTATTTTCATAAGCGCCTCTCACAGTGGCAAGGGATGAGGGAGAGAAGGTGACTGGTGAGGAATGTTCCCCTTGCCACTGAATTCATCATGCAAGGGCTCTCAGATCTCTAGCTTAAAAACTTATGAGTTTAAGGGAATTGGCGGAGTTGAGATTTGTTTGATTTTTTAAAATTTGAAAGCAATTCGGAAATTTCAAATATTCTTGCTTAAGAAGATATTCAGTTGTCTGCTGACTAAATAGTTTCATTTAATCTAAATTTCCCTCTAAGTACGGGGTGTTCATTATTAGTGAATAATTGTATTCTTTGAAATATTGTTCTCATCTTATATTTTGGTACTGTCTAAGAAAAACCAACACTTTTTAAAGCTCAAAATTGCTTTTAGACTTTGGATAGATTATTTCTTAGAGGGCAGCCACAGAGATCAATGACCTTTCGTTCAACAAATGGGACTGTAAGATTCCCAGGCAAGAAGAGACCACATTAGCTTATCTGGTCCCCTTGAGAGCTATTTAAATGGAAAAGGGAGAAAATTCCAGGAAAGTGGGTCTTTACCCTGGAAGGTATTCATCAATATTCCCCAGAAAAGGTCTAAGTGACTATAGTATGTAAGATCATTCATTCAATAAATGTTTGTTGAGTGTCTCTGGTCTCTATCATCAAGTTTTGCAACCGAGCAGGAGAAATAAGGCAGCTATATGAAATAAATGCCACAAATGACATATAACCGAATCCTATAAAAATTGAGAAGCAGGCAAGATCACTTTTCACTTGGATATGGGTAGTTTGGTCAGGAAAAGTTTTATGTGTTAGGTCCCTATTTTACAAAAGTAAATTTTATATAAAGTTTTACATAAAGTTTATATATATACATACAAAGTTTATTTTACATAAAGTAGTTGATATTTCAATTGAATCTTGAAGGGTAGATAGGATTTTTACAGGTAGAGATGATAGGGAGGGCATTCCAAGTAGAGACAACAACATTAACAAAAGCACAGAGTTGAGAAAGTGCAAGGCATTCATTTCTGGGAGACGGTGAGCAATTCAGTTTTGTGGGAACATGTGGTATACAAATGGTATGAAATAAAGACATAAAAGTATATTAGCATCAGACTGTGAAAAGTCTCAAGTGACAAGTTAAAACATTTAGACTTTATTCAGCAGACAATGGGAAGCAAATAAAGACTTATGAAGAGGAAAATACCATGGTTGGAGCAATATTTTAGGAAGACTACTTTAACAATGGTTTGGAGAGTCTTTTCAGAGATGGAAGAGACTAATGACAAGATCTAGGGAGAAGGTCACAAAGGTCCTGAACCTACGTGGTTGTGGTGGGCTTCAGTAGGAAAGTATAGATTCAAAAGATACTGTGAGGAAAGAATTCACAGCATTTGGAAACTACTTGCATTTTTGGGGGTGAGCAATAAGAATTAGTGGAAAATTGACCAAAGATTTCAGGTTGGATGTATGCTTGGGAGAATTGCGGGGCTATTAGTAAAGCTAGGACGTCTGGAGTATTATGCCATCATCAGATTTAAATTTGAAAGGGATCTTAGAAAATTATCTATTCCGACTCTTTTATTTTGTAAAAGAGAAATTGAGATGGAGCTAGGTATCATGAGTCTATTCTTTTATGCAGCAGGGTCCTGAGGAAAGAGGAACAAATAACTGGTTTAGAAGAATTTAGGAAGGCTTATAATAAGCAACATTTAATGAGGAATAGCAAGGCATAGGGCAATGGTCTTCAAGGTAGGGAGTCAAGGCCTGACCCTAAGGAGTATGTCATTAACTATTTGAAGGATGGGGAAGATGGGTCACATTACACGCTTCCCACTGTTGCCTTTTGTGGGGCTTGTTTCCAACACAAAAAACCTACCGTCACCCTGCCCCCCAACATTCTTCCACCTTTACCCATCCCTTTGCTATACAAGCTACTAACCTTTCTGAAACAGGAGCTGGCATCTCAGTGCATTTATAACGTAATAAATACCTGGGCGCCCGCTGCAGCAGCTACACAGACACCTTTGGGAAATCCCCACCATCATCCCACCACCAGTATGCCCATATTCCCCAGATCACCGCGGGTTTGTAGTAGGTACATGGAGGTGGAGGCTTTGCCCTGTGTTTTGACTGGTAAGAACCCCCTCTCTTTTCATCCTGTGCACATAGCTCAGGATGACCAAGTATGGATGGATAGTGACAGATCACAGATCTCATTATATTATCTTTCCCAAAACCCCCACCCGACTTTATGACTGTTGAAAGCACCATCATCCTTCCAGTCACCCAGGTACGTTCTGTCAGTGTCATCTATTGCTTCTCTTGCTCCCTCACTCCACATAGCTCATCAGTTGACAAATCTCTCATTTCTCCCTTCTCAGCATCTGGTACTACTCACTCAGCCATCGCCTTGATTCAGGCGTTCATCATCCTCCCCTGGGCTGTTGAAATGTCCTCCTTCCTCCTTGCCTCAAATTTCTCTTCTTCTTCAATCAGTCCTCCCCATAGCCACCTAAGAGACTTTCCTAAACCTCAGGTCTATGTCGATCCTAGAATCAAATATTATTTCATCTTTATTTCATCCTTTTTAAAATTTTGATTTTTGTCTAAGCTTAATGGTTTAATCAATACTAATAATATTATTCATATAACAGTACATGCATATAACTGAAAAATAAGGATATATACATATAAACATACATACACTATTTACACATATATGTACACGTGTTTATGTAAACACATACATAAACATACATGTATATATGCGGAATATGCCCAAATTTTTATTGATAAGGGTGCACAATTAAAAACATTTGGAGATCACTAGTGTGGTGAATGGAGGGCTGAACTTGGAGCCAGGAACATTTGGGTTCAAGTCTTTCATGCTATCTGTATGACCCTTGGTAAGTCATTTACTTCCTCAGTGTCCCAAGGCAATTGCAGAACATTTGGAAATCTACATGGATTTTACATTGGGATTTTTCCTCCTGGGTACAGATTCTCTTCTTCCCTTCCTCCTCACCTCCCCAAAGGGAGCAGCCTCTATTTGTTTTCTTGATGGTATAGTGCAGGGGTGGGGAACCTGCCACTTTGAGGCTACCTGTGGCCCTCTAGGTCCTCAAGTGTGGCCCTTTGACTGAATCCAAACTTCACAGAACAAATCCTTTTATTAAGGGGACTTAAATGAGGTAGAGTTGCACAAAGTTGTCAGCCTCACTCTTTCTTCCTGAGTTATTGAAGTCCAGTGGCAAAATAAAAGTCAGGATGACTGGAGACAGCCCAGGATGCAGTCGATGACCTTGATGTCTTCTATGCCTGACCTAGCTCTAAGTATTATATAATGCTTACTTCAACTCCCTTCCTGGTTGTTGAAACAAAATATTCCCATCTGCCCATTCCACTGGGGGAAATGCTTTAGGTAGACATTCCTCTAATTCATCAACAGGTTTGAGACCTGTTGGTTACCCTCAAATGGGTTTCACCCACCTGCTGAGATGGTTTTACTGGGGTGTGGCTGTTGCATATGCTACAGCTTCTTACAGCCACAGGTGAGAGTTGATTGGCTGGTGGACAGCAAAGGTGGATGAGCAGATCTGAAAAGGACTGGGTAAGCCCTCACACCAGAGATGCTAGTCCTCTTGACCACCCCTATTATATTATATACCATTATATGAAATTATTGGGAAGTGCCACTAACATGTGAAAATTTTGCCATGAGGTACCAGGACATGATGTACATGAATGTGTCTTGGCACATCCCTTGGGCACCATTCATCTCCGCTCTTAGTTCATTCATGAAATATGGCTTTGTTGATGACCATACTATTTTTCCCTTTTTCATTACAACACACACATACACACACACACACACACACACACACACAGAGAGAGAGAGAGAGAGAGAGAGAGAGAGAGAGAGAGAGAGAGGGAGGCAAGGAGATGAGAGGAGAAGAGGAAGAGGGAGAGGGAGAGGGAGAAGGAGACAGAGAGGGTCTTAACATCCCCTTAGGAAAATTTCAAGTCTCTCAGCATTGTCTTTCACAGAAATAATTTTCCTGGGAAATATTCAACGTGAGGTATCTATGCCACATGTGGATGATGTCTGAGAAATGGCTTAGCTTTAATACCTAGGAAATAGAGTTGTACAGTTTCCCAGCAATTGCAGTTACAAAACTCAAGCTTTTTGCAAGAGGCAAATACTTCCTGTTAGTCCAATAACCGTACTGAAGCATGATGTTGGTGCATAAACTGTTTTACGGAAGTGGTAATAATGGCAGAGGTATCAAGGATTTTGAGCATCAGCATCGTAGAACTCCTTCCCATTATATTGTTATGCTAAGAGAGGAGAACACCATGATGCACTTCCTTCGCAATGCTTAACACTGTTCAGCATCCAATGGCCCCATTAGATATTATTGATTAATTTCCTGAGAACATTTAATCCACTGACCTGCCTCCAAGAAGCTATTCAGCTAAATAAAGTAACAAAGTTACCAACTTATCCACCTCCATAGCTCACAGGACAACCTCACTAAACACAGCGTTAGAAAGAAAACAGAATTCAGGTAGAGCAGATTGTTAATAAACCTGACACCAAATCCATTAAAGACCAGGACCTTCAGCATCTTTGGCCAACAGAGCACCTGGCAAGTTGAGCCTGATTAATAAACCTGCAATTTTGCAAAATAGAAGGGGTAGGGTATTCAGTTCAGTTCAAACCAATTAAACTCAACAAGCATTTATTAACCACCTACTATGTGCCAGGCACTGCACTAGGTACTGGGGATAGCGAGAAAAAAAGGGAAATGACTCCTTCCTTCAATGGAGTTTGAATGCCATCAGGGAACAAAACTAGCACATTTAGGGGGTGGGGAAGAAAGGTAACATGCCTACTATATGCCAGGCACTGTGCTGAATGAACTAGTGGGGAAATTTCTAGTTCAATAAAACATATATACACACATGTGTATACACATATATACTATATGCGCACACACATATGATTCTTGTATGGAATTGTTAACAATAAACCTAAAAATCTGAGGATAATTATTCCTGCTTCCTCCTCCTCCTCCTCCTCTTCCCCTTCCCCTTCCCCTTCCCTTCCCCTTCCCATTCCCCTTCTTCTTCTTCTTCTTCTTCTTCTTCTTCTTCTTCTTCTTCTTCTTCTTCTTCTTCTTCTTCTTCTTCTTCTTCTTCTTCTTCTTCTTCTTCTTCTTCTTCTTCTTCTTCTTCTCCTCCTCTGTCTCTGTGCTATACCTTCTCAGTTCTACTCTCTTGAAGCTTAGAGGCAATATCTTATCTTTTCCATTCCAAACTCTGTCAGATCTGAAGATCAGTGGAGATGGCCCTCCCTTTCCCAAGGAACAAGTTAGTTTTGAACCAAAGCAGTTCTGTTCCCATAACAAAAAGCTGCCCCCTCAATCTGGTCCACATGACTCATTGAGAAATTTCCTGAAACTTAGTATACCGACTCTAGCCAAGTAAGAGATGAATTGTTCTTCATACTTCTGTCTCTATTCCAAACAGCTAGAATCAGTTGTTGATTACAGTGTTGTCAGGAATGGCTGAACAAGACAAACTTATTAATTAGGCTTCATTTTATATCAGACGGTAGCACTCCTGGAACAGAGAAAAGTAAGTAGGTCACGTTGTTGGTTTTTTTAGCCTTCTTTCCCAAACCCACATTTACATGTGTAACTTTTTTTCTCTACCTCCTTCTCCTCCATTGGTTGACTTGTTTCTGAGTCATGGGGCCATATGACCATCTTCTCGATATATCTAAATGAAAAAATCTTTTTTTCTGGTTCATATCAAATGATGGAGGGTAAATCTAGGTGATGGCCTTGGTCTGAGTTAGCTTGTGGGATGTGATGTGTTGGGATGTCAAATTAAGGACCTTGAGTCTGTCAGGTTTGAGTAACTCATCTGTAAATAGGAGAGAGTATCCCTATTTGAGAAAACACCTTCTAGATTCCTACGAACAACCATTTTTATAAACATAGGCTTTTACAAGGCAGTTTAAGTAAGGTTGGCTGTGCATGCTTTGGTGGATTAACAGTTGACCTCTGATCCAGAAGATCTGTGTTCAAGGCCTACCTCTGATACATGCTAGCTGTGTGACCTTGGATTAGTCACATCTTCTCTCAGGGTCCTGGGCCACTCTCTAAGGGTATTAGTTGCCGACCTACATTAGTAGAATTTTCTCACTCAGCAGTTCCCTATGCCAATGAAATCACAGGTCCAGGCCTAATCTCTATCCTTCCCTTTGTATGATGCATCCACAAAGGCAGTATCCTCTTTGGGAACTCTCTCTCCCCATACCACAAATGAAATACGTGCAGGAGATTTTGTGTGTAAAGTTTCCTTTTGTTCGGTAACGTTCCTGACATTCCTAAAAGGGTCTAATACTATAAGACGTTTTGCCAAGGTCACACAGGCTTAGGCTCTATGCCAAGAGATCGTGCCAAAAGCAAAGATATACTAAATCAAAGGACGAAAATATCTCATAGCAAAATCCGGAAGCAGAAAACAGTAGCTAGAAGTACGTCTCCTCACAAATAAAAATGTCAGAAAGCCCGAAGCAAAAACGAAGAAGTGGGATTTATGGCTAGCTGCTCCTCAGGGAATCTGAAATAGCAGCTATCCAATGAGAGCCGTGCGGCATCTGTTCCTGCACATGGTTCCATATGTTATTGAGCAACTATAGAATCTGGGTAAACATGCTCATCAGGGAACAAAACTAGCACATTTAGGGGGTGGGAAAGAAAGGTAACATGCCTACTATATGCCAGGCACTGTGCTGAATGCTTATTATCTTATTTGATTCCCATAACAACCCAGGGCAGTAGGAACTATTAATATCCCTATTTTGTGGTCAAAGAAAGCGAGGCTAAGAGGTTAGCGGAGCTGCCCATGGTTATACAACTAATAAGTGTCTGAGGCTGGATTTGAATTTAGGGCTTTCTGACTTCAGGTCCAGCTCACCACTTACTGCCTCAGACAATTAGGGAGGGGCGGTGGTGGGAGGAACACAGACATGTCTTACCCTTATTAACTGTGGAGTATGAATCCTTGTGGTTATTATGAAATAAGAGTAGAACCATGAGGTAACTGGGTAGTTTTGTGGCTGAAGTACTGAACTCGGAGTCAAGAAGACCAGAGTTAAAATCCTGCCTCAGACATTTATTAGCTGTATGACCCTGGGTAAGTCATTTGTCCTCTATCAACCTCTATTTCCTCAACTGTAAAATGAGGATCATAATAGCACCCACCTTAGAATTTCTTGTGAGGGTCAGGTGAGCTAATTTGCAAACCTTTGCAACCTTAAAACCAAAACTTGGCAAACCTTAAAGGGGTATGTAAAAGCTGGCTACTATTATAATTCCTAACCTTGGGCACAGATCTCAAAGGTGGAAGCCATTGAACACCCTGCTTACCTTGGCAGAACTCGTCATCAGGTTTGCCCCTTTAGCTCAGGTGCTCTGAGTGAGACTCTCACTATCCCCTGGTACCCTTGCAGATTCTTTATTTGTGACTTATGAGCACCTGGATTGGTCCCAGAGCAGGACTGAAAGCCTTTGGTAGATTTTTATCACTCTACTTAAAACTATGGTTACAGGGCCTATTCAGCAATTGTGGTTTACGGTCTTCAGTATGGGCACTCCTTCCATTGATGGAGACCATACCCTTTCCATACTCTAATATGAGGGTTCCTGATTTGGGGTGCGCAAACTTGGTTTTTAAACATATTTTTATAACTGTATTTAATACAATTGGTTTCCTCTGCAATCTTATGTATTTTATTTTATGCTTATAAAAACATTATTTTGAGACTTCCACCAGGAAGAGCAAATCTGAGCATGCTCCATGAACCTGTTCCAACAAAAAGGTTTCAAGTTGGGAGAGGAGAGGTCTGATGTTGCTTTATGTCAGTTATTCAAGGGCCAGTCTAGCTAAACTCAGAAAGCCTCATTCCCAGAAAGCTAGTCACCAAGTGAGGAATGACTTAGGCCTCTTCCTGGTGGATTATCCAGACCATGTAAAGATATTCTCTCTCTGCCTCTAGTCTACCACAGGGGAGCTTTCGGAGGCTACCTGCAGCCATGTGCAAGGGCTTACACTGTGAAACAAAGAAGACTCCTTTCATTGGCTATTGAGCCAAAACTCAGTGGATGAACAAAAGGGTTCAACTACCCCTCCCTATTTCCTCCTCTTCCTTTTGACTTTAAATCATGATGGCTTCTTTGAACCCCTCCCAAGTCTCTGGCCCAGAGATGGTTTATGTAGCACTTGATTATTCCTAAATGAGTCTTGGCAATTAGGTCAGAGCAGCCAATTGGAAGAGACAAAAGTGTAGGGTTGAGTCAGATTGGATGAGTTCCAGCTCAGCAGCCAATTAGGAAACTCTGAATTATCACACAGTGGAAGCACCTATATATGGCTGAAAGTGGGTTTTCCCCAAGCTTTCTTATAGTGGCTAGAGGCTGGGGTGGTCTAGAGCCAGTACCTGCTAGGGAGAGCTAATTCTTAAGTTCAGTGTGTTTAGCATGAGCGTCCACACTTCAGAAATGAACAAACTCTACAAATTGGAGCTTGATTTATTGTTTGTTGATTGCCCCTAGACTGAGAGTGAGGGAGAAAATGGGCAGAACAAGTTTAAATGTGTGTCCCTCTGGGTTGTTAAACTTTTACCTGCACACCCCTGACCAGAAGGAGAAGGGCAGATCTGAGCATGCTCCATGATCTGGCACATTAGCATCTGTACTCCACTGGTGAGACATCTGAACATCCAAGGCCTCCTTTATGACAGGATGAGGTATCAGAACAGGACTTGAGGAGGAAGTTAGAATAAATTATTTTTGCAAACTGATTTTTATCCCATGGCATAAACTTATTAATAGAAACAATCTCCCTTCTGGGCTGGCTTGTTCGATATCCATATATACTCCTTAGTCCTTAAGAGTTCTAAAGAACAAACTGTGAGATGTGTATTTAAAAATCAGGGCTTTTGTGTTCCTGTGCAGCTGGAAAAGTTACTATTTTAAATATAAAAACATCTTCTTCTAGAGAAGGCTTAAAATGAGATAGAATTTCAGGAAGGAGGGATGAGGGAGATATAGTTCTGGATGAGAATTAGAGAACTGGGCCGAATGTTACAGCAAAGGGAATGTGTCCTAGGTGGCTCACGATGGTGGCCAGTAAAGGGCTAGAACCCAAGGCCTTGACTCCAGTTTTCTGTCCATCATGTACAGCTTTTTATTCTCAAAAATGGTTCCCAGAAATATAAAATTTTATATAGTTGAATTGTCTAATAGACACTTTTGGGGGAAAAATGATTACTCCGTATTTGATGCTGGTGTTTAGTAACAATGGTGAGAGGTGGAGAGGGAAGGAATCAGAAGGAGGGAAAAAAAGAAACCGTAGTGTCTCATAAAGAAAAACCTCAAAGATTTAACTGGAAAATTCAGAAGTTGTTCTTTGATAAGCAGACATTGTGCAAAGTGAGACACACTTCTTGGCTAGTACAACTGTCCCTCACTAGCTGTCCCAGTTCCTGCTTCTAGCCACTCAGTAGAAGTGGTTTGTCTGTCTCTGACCTGCTGGAAAACATGCCGCACTGCCTTGGCTAACCAACAGGAAGGTATCCTGTTACAGGAAGTGAATGTGTGCTGTTGCTACATCCCAAACTGGGAATTCACGAATCTCTCCAACTGAAAGCAAATTCAAGTGAGTATACACTGTCCAGTAGCTGAAGCCTTGATTAAAAAAAAATTAAGGCTGAATCATGTTCTTCTTGTTGGCCTGATTTTTAAAGAAGTACTTGGGAAAGTTTGAAAGTGGCGAGAAGTAGCAAAGTCATCTCAAGGCAGAGGAATGTTCTACTGACCAATAGAGTAGTAGCTATCCTGGGTGACCCAAAGTTCCAAAACACAGGATGAATAGAGATCATTTCCTGACAGCTTAACTGTTGAACTACACAGTACACTGGAGAAACCTCCTTTATTTTAAACTTGTCCCTCTCTCAGTCTCAAACCCTTTGTATCATATGTTCAAACCACATCAATATTACTGCTTATATATTTTATTAACAGCATAATAAGTAGAACAAAGACATATTTGACTATTTCCACAATGTATTGATGGTGAGAAAAGTCAGTCCACATCACCTCTTGTCACAGGCTGCAATGGCCAGCTCCTCCAATAGACCATAATCCAATAATCTGAAAAAGGCCAAGGTCTGCCACTACATCCTGGGTCATGTCTTCGTGACTTATGTCTAGCAACTGGACTCTGATGGTGCTGGAGGAGAGAGTGAGGCTGATGACTGCACAGCTCTGCCTCACTTAAATCCGACTCACTCACAAGTCAAGACAACACCCTCCTGATGTCATTGGTCCTCTTCAAGAACAAAGTATGACAACAGCAGAAAGTACACTGAGTCCCTCAATATGGAGAAACTTTTTCCTAAAGGTCTCATCTAGCAGACAAGTACCCAGTCAAATGTGTCACTTTGGTGTCGATGCTGACAAAAAGCTGTTACAAAGAGAGTGAAGGACAAACACAACAACAACAGCCACCTGTTGGAATAGTTGTGTTTATTGCTGGGTTGTACTGCTTCCTCTGATTCTGCCATCATTTCTGGTCCTTTCATTTGATACTTATTGATGTAAATGGTATAAATTTTTGGTCTAAACTTAATTTCAGAGATGGTGACTAGAGTGTTAGGGGCAGAATCGGATTAAGGTTTCAGAACTGCAAGGTAGAAAGAGAGGAGACAATTCCTCAACCTAGTTTTGAACTTAGTTTGGGTCCCTAGATGGGTAACTAGTACAATTACTTAGGTTTCCAGGGATAGCTTTGAGGGATTGAATCTCTAGTTCTGTTGTACATGAGCCCCCATTGGGGTGTTCTTCAACAAATTTAAAGCATGATGTGGTGAGGCATATGTGTAGAGAACACATGATAAAGGGATTACTCCTACCCCTCACCTTGGAAATCCTTTTCTCTTTTCAGTCGAGTCCTTAGCCAGTTCCACTTAGGTATAGCTCTCTGTTGGGACCTGGGGATTAATACTTTTTAGAGTCTGTAATTAATGCTCTCCTCTTCCGTAAAAAGTTGCACTCATTGAAGCTGCCACCACTGTCAGGTGATTGTCTTTCTGTATCCATTTGCAACTATGCTATTGTTCCGGTGGCTGCTGTTACTGATATCATTAAATTCCAGCTACCTGTGGGATCTCTGATGGGACCTCTGAATCTCTCAAGCTCAGTGCATCACCTGGAAACTTCCATCTCAGAATATGAATTTGCCTAAAATCGGGAGAGGATAAACAAAAAAGACAAAGGTAGCTATGTCTTTATAGCAACCATTGCTGGGTGGGAAATGGGACTTAAAGTCTCTCCCCCTTAATTATCTTGGGGTGAGGGGGAGGGACCTGTGGTCTCAAAGCCACATGTGGCCCTCTAGGTCCTCGGGTGTGGCCCTTTGATGGAATCCAAACTTCACAGAATGGAATTGTGGCCTTGAGGCCGAAGGTTCCCCACCCCTGAACTAGGTTAACACCAAGTAGTCCTGACTCCTTACAATCTCAAAGAAAATGTGAGTGATTTACAGCTAATTTCTTTGAAAAGGTCTCATTTCTCAACTGTATAAGGAACTGAGCCAAATTTATAAGAAATAAGAGCAATTTCTGTATTGATAAGTGGCCAAAACATATGAACAGGCAGTTTTTCAGAAAAAGAAATGAAACTATTAACAGTCATAGAAAAATAATCTAAATCAGTTATACAGAAATGCAAATTAAAATAACTCACATTTATCAAATTGGCTAACATGACAAAAAAAGCAAATGACAAGTATTGTAGAGGGTGTGGAAAATTAAAAAAATGATGCACTTTTGGTAAAGTTATGAATTGGTCCAACCATTCTGGAGAACAATTTTGAACTATGTGCAAAGTACTATAAAACTGTGCATGCCCAGCAATACCGCTACTAGATTTGTATCCCAAAGTGATCAAAGAAAAAAAAAAGAGAAGGACTCATATGCACACATTTTTTAAAGTTCACATCCAACCTCAGATTCTTAGTAGCTGTCTGACCCTGGGCAAGTCACTTAACCTTGTTTTCCTCAGTTTCCTCATCTGTGAAATGAGCTGGAGAAGGAAATGGCAAACCACTCCAGTATCTCTGCCAAGAAAACCCCAAATGGTCATGGAGAGTCAGATACGACTGAAATGACTGAACAGCAACAACCATCATCTAGGAAATGACTGAACAAGCTATAGCATATATATGGTTGTAATGGAATACTGTTGTATTGTAAGAAATGATGGGGAGGGGGACTGTTTTAGAAAAACCTATGAAGACTGAAATGAACTAACTGATGCAAAATGAAATAATCAGAACTATGAGAACACAGTACGCAGTAATAGCAATATTATAACAACTGTGAAAGACTTAGCTATTCTGACCAATACAGTGATCCATGATAGTTTCAAAGGGCTCATGATGAAAAAATAATATTCATCTCTAGAGAAAGAACTGACAAATTCAGTGTAGGTCGAAGCGTATTTTCTCACTTCCAAAGTTTTTTCTTGCTTTTTCTGTGGCAATGTGGCTAACACGGCAATATTTTGCATGACTTCACATGTATAATGGATATCATTTTGCTTGCTTCCTCAATGGGTAGGGGAGGGTTTGGAGAGAGGGAGAGAATTGAAACTGAAACTGAAAAATGATGTCAAAAATAAATAAAAAAGGAAAATTAGAGTGAAAGATGAGCAGGTCGTGCCTTTTGTATGCACACAAAGTTCTAATGCATCACCTCCTGAGTAAATAGTACTTCTGACTCTACAACTACTTAAAAGACTTTTTATTATTAATCATGACCAGAAACCAGCTCCCACCAGATATCCACATGGTCATTTGGACTGGAACCAGGCAGGGGGATCTTCATTCATGCTGCGTGTGGAACACTTTTCCTTACTTCCACCTCTTGTAACTCCTAGCTTCCTTTAAAGAGCAACTCAAGTGTCTACCTCCTTCAAGAAGCCTTTCTTACTTTTCCCAGTTGCCTATGCCCCTCTTCCCCAGATCAGTGTATATTTTAAAATGTAATCTTATTTACTTATGTGTGAACATTTTGTATCCCGCTAGTAGAATTTAAGCTCTCTGAAAGCAGGGACATACCTCCAGCACCTAGCACAGTGCCTGACATATAGTGCTAGATAAATTCTGGTGGATTGAGTGGATGCAACAGTTCTTTTCTTTCTATATTTTCTCTGATTCAGCAAGCATTTAATTCAGACTAGCTATATAACTGATGGCAGCTAGGTGGTGCAGTGAATAGATCACTGGGCTTGGAATCAGGAAAACTCTTCTCTATGAGTCTAAATCTGGCATCAGACTCTTACTAGCTGTGTGACCCTGGGCAAGTCACTTCCTGCTGGCCTCAATTCCTTATCTGTAAAATGCTCTGGAGAAGGAAGTGACAAACTACTCCAGTACCCTTGCTAAGAAAATCCCAAATGGGGTCACAAAGAGTTGAATATGACTGAAACAACTCAGTAACAACACAACCAAGATAACTTCTTCAGTACTTTAACCTGCTCTCTGTCTTGCAGGTTCTAAACTGTATGGTGCCCTGGAAGGAGCATTGGACTTATCTGAAGAAAAAGTAGAGGCCTTAGCAGAGACCTTTTTATGAGTCTAGAGACAAAACAGATGGTTGGAGAAAAAGACATAGGAAGTGACCTACCAAAGAGGCAGGAAGAAGAATGATGCAATGTCATAGATGCCAAGGGGGAAGGGAGTTTCAGAGTGGTAGGTCAGTCACTAGTGTCAAGTTCCTCTAAGACAGAAGTTCCCAAAGTGGGCAATACTACCCCTGGAGGGTGCTGAAATGATGGGGGCGGGTTGTAGTAGCCTCAGGTGTAATTGTGGGGCATTGAATAAAAATAAGGGGGCAGTGGAAGCATAAGGAAAGGAGAGAAGAGAAGAAACTTTTGAAAATTGTTCATACATGTTTCATCTGTTATGTAACAAGAGTTAAAGTCATAGTGATTACATTATTTTCCAAATAAACACACAAAATGCAAGTTATAACCAATTAGTGGTCAAGTCAGCAGACAGGTCTTAACAAGCAAGTGTTGGCAGGCTAGTGTGTTATGCATTGTTAGGAAGTTGAACATGCATAGGCAGGAATATGTGCATGTAATGACTTGTTTACAATATGATACTATATGGTTACATGACCCAATATTGCATCATCAAAACTTCAATGTAGGAAAAAACACACACATTTACAAAAAATTATTAAATTTAAAATGCATCATTTAAAAAATTATATTTTTTTGAAATGATACAAATTTCAAAGAAATTATTAAAAGGTTAAAGAAAGTTTATTTCCACGGGGGTGATGAGTAATTTATTTTTTCGAAAAGGGGGCAATAGGCCAAATAAGTTTGGGAACCTCTGCTCTAAGAGAATAATTTTTGACAGTGTTTATTTAGTTCATTATTCTTATTTGAAGGAAAAGCACAGAAATTTATAGCTATTAGCCCCGTGGTCCTAATACATTTCTTGAGAGCTAAATTGTCACCATGATCTGCATTTTGAAATGATTTCTTATTATTTGGTCCAAGGTGAACCTTGAGAAAAGTGGGAGTGGAGATTATTGGAAATAATTACTCAGTAGCAAAGATGCAAAAAACAACTGGAAAGGACATCTGGAGAGAATGCAAAAGATCAGTTTTTAATGTAGAAGTTTTATAAGATAAAGTTATTTTGAAATATGATGCAACTAACTCCTCATTTGAGAAATGACTAAGGTAGTGATAAGCTCTCTATTTTGAAAGCTGGTCTTTTGTTGGTGTTTAACCACCGAGCCAGTTTAAAGAGCTCCAACAAACCTGATTTCAGTAGCCCAGATTACAACCAGCAATAACCGGGGGAAACCTGACATTTTTTTTCTCCTCAACTGTTTCCTGCTTTGTTAGGTTCATAGAATGACGGAATTAGAAATTTAAAAGTGGAAGGAAACTTAAGGGTCATTTAGTCCAATCCTTTCCTTTTATATACACTATAACAGTAGTCCTGTCATAAAATGAATCATAAACTAAAGGCACCTGGATTTTAAACAAAACCAAAGCAAAAGGAAATAGTCCAGTAAACTTTACCTGGAGAGGCAGTGGGAATATTTTATAAAGAACCAGCTTTAGAATCAGAAAGATCTTGGTTTAACTTCTACCTCTGACACATACTTGTTGTGTGACCTTGGCCAGGTCCCTTAAATTCCTGGTGCTTCAGGCAACTCTCTAAGACTATAAATTTCAGAGAAAATGCTCATCTGCTTTGTTAGAGGAAGTTCCTTACAGAAAGAATCCTGCTCAGATAAAGTCACAGGTCCAGTTTAAAAAACAGATAAACACAAAAACAGGGCAGCTAGATGGTATGCACCCTACCCTTTCCTATGTTGTCCCCCTTTCCTTACAACCCCTTTCTTCCCTCCAAGTGAATCCTCCCCCCAGCCCCACACTTTTTTGCTTGTAACTAGTTGTTTTAGGTGCAGAGTAATTTGGTAAGTTCTGAATATTACTAAACAATGCCGATTCTTATTTTTATTATTGTATTTTACTTCCCGGTGATACTAGAAGACTAGGCAAGTAGCAGCCAAAAAGTGGTTCCCAGAAATTCTACCAATTGGAGATAATTTGAGGTTTAGTATGTTTGCTTTAGGTATGTAAATACCTCATACTTCATGAAGATGAATCTTCCTGATTCCAAACCCAGTGGTCTATTCACTGAAGCACCTAGCTGCTCCTCTCATACCTCAGTGTTAACTACTATAATCTGATCAATAGTCACCTTAGTTAGGTGGTACAGATAGAGAGCTGGGCCTGAAGTCAGGAATATTCATCTTCCTGAGTTCAATCCAGCCTCAGACACTTACTAGCTGTGTGACCCTGTTACTTAACCCTGTTGGCCTCAGTTCCTCATCTGTAAAATGAGCCGGAGAAGGAAACGGCCCACCATTCCAGTATCTTTGCCAAAGCGTCATAAAGAGCTGGACACGACTGAAAAATGCCAGAACAACAGAAATGGGGTGGGACCTATGGGGGAAGAGTAGATGTATATGGTGGGGGAGGGGAGGGGCTGCTGGGGAGCTAGGAAAGAAGCTAATCTACATTGCAAGTTTGCTTGGGGCTCTGCTGCCTACACTGGGACTCAACATTATCAGCACATGAGGAGGATGTCAGGATCTGTTGAAAAAGCTGAAGAGCTCTTCTCACTGTCCTTAGCACAGGCTATTCCAATTTCCTCTAATCTGGCCTTTCTAGTTTATTTCATTATCTTGATCGTCAGAGGATCATAGATTTAAAGCCAGAAGAGAGCATAGAGGCCATTTAGTCCAACTACTTTATTTTACAGATGAAAACACTGAGGCACACAGAAGTTAATTGACTTGCCTAAGGTCATAAGTGGCTAAGGTGGAATTTGAATTCCCTGCATCCAAGTCAAGTGTCCTATCTTCTTTGCTAAACTGCCTGTCTTGAAGAGGAGGAAGGAGAGATGTAATGAGCTCCTTTTGCTGGGCAATAGGTAGAACAGATATCTATTCTCATTCCTCTTTTTTTGTTTTACAAGTAAACATTTATTGCATATGTTTTTCCTGTGTCTCATATAACAAAATAATAATGTGGATAACAACCTGCTTCCCTCCCCCCATGTTATTATCCTCATATTCAGGTTGTGTTGGTAAAAGTTTAACTAGGGGAGAGGGATGTTGATATACTTATAAATTTAATTTGCATTATTAACATTTTCTTTATCACTGTCTTAAGTTTAGACCAGGGCTGTCTAACCTTAAGTTTTCATTAAACAATAGACAATATATTTTGATTTGTCATTTTAGTGAGAGCTCTGCAGTAGTTTGGCTTCGTTTACTAAAGCATTTATGTAAATTTCTATGCTTGTAGGTGGGCTGCATAAATTGTATTGTGGGCTGCATTTTGAACAACCCTGGTTTAGACAACCAACAAAACAATAAATCAAATCCTGATTTGTAGAACTTGCTGGTTTCTTTTTAAAAAATATATTTATTTAACATTTTACTTCTCCCAAAAGACATGCAAAAACAATCTTCAACACTCATTCCCCAAAATTTTGAGTTCCAAATTCTCTGCCTTCCTCTCTCCACTCCTCCCTCATCCAGAAGTCAAGCAATTTGATATAGGGTATACACATGCAGTCATGCAAAACAGATTTCCATACTAATGATATCACGAAACAAAACAGACCAAAACCAAAATCAGACATACAAAGAAAGTTACAAAAAAGTATGCTCCAATCTACTTTCAGACTCTATCAGTTCTTTCTCTGGTGATGGATAGTATTCCTCAAAAATCTTTCAGAATTGTCTTAGATCATTGTTTTGCTGAGAATAGCTAAGTCATTCACAGTTGATCATTGTACAATATTGCTGTTATTGTGTACAATGTTCTACTGGTTCTGCTCATTTCATTCTGCATCAGTTCACATAAATCTTTCCAGGTTTTTCTGAGAGCATTCTGCTCATCATTTCTTATAGCACAATAGTATTCCATCACAATTACATAGCACAACTTGTTTAGCCATTCTTCAATTGAAACATTTACTCAGAAGAGAACAACAGTGTCAAAATGCCTACATGTGAATCCTCAAAGGGGAATATGCATTGTTCTCAAGCTCAAAAAGTACTCTCAGAAGAGCTCAAAAAGGATCTTCAAAATCAAGTAAGAGAGGTAGAAGAAAAACTGGGAAAAGAAATGAGTTATACAAGAAAATTATGAAAAAAAGAGTCAACAGCTTGGAAAAGGAAGCACAAAAATTGACAGAAGAAAACAACTCCTTAAAAAACAGAATTGGCCAAATGGAAAAGGATGCACAAAAGCTAACTGAAGAAAATAATTCTTTAAAAACTAGAATTGGGCAAGTGAAAGCTAATGACCCTATGAAACATCCAGAACCAGTCAACCAAAATAAAGGAATGAAAGAAAGATAGAAGAACATGTAAACTACCTCATAGGAAAAACATCTGACCTGGAAAATAGATACAGGAGAAATAATTTAAGAATTATTGGATTACCTGACAGCCATGACAAAAAAAGAACCTAAACAGCATCTTTCAAGAAATTATCAAGGAACACTTCTCTAGTATCCTAGAACCAGAGGGTAAAATAGTCATTGAAAGAATCCACTGATCACCTCCTGAATATTGTAGCCAAATTCCAGAATTATCAGGTCAAGGAGAAAATACTGCACACAGAAAGAAACAATTCAAATATCAAGAAGCCACATTTAGGATTATACAGGACTTAGCAGCTACTACAGGATCAGAGAGCTTGGAATATGATATTCTAGAAGGCAAAGGAGCTTGGATTACCACCCTAATCTTTCAAGGGAAAATGTGGATATTCAATGAAATGGGGGACTTTCAAACTTTCCTAATGAAAAGCCAGAGCACAACAGAAAATTTGATCTTCAAATAAAAGACTCAATAGAAGCATAAACAGGTAAATAGGAAAGAAAAAACCAACAACATGCTATTCAAGAAGATTAAACTGTTTATATCCCTACATGGGAAGACACTTGTAACTCTTGACAACTCTATCTCTATTAGGTCAGTTAGAAGAAGTATACATAGACAGAGGGTGTGGGTATAAGTTGACTTTGAAATGATATAAAAAAATTAAGGTGTAAAAAAGGATTGTACTGGGAGAAGAGGAAAGGGGGAGTAGAATAGGGTAAATTACATCACATGAAGCAGTGTAAAAGACCTGTTACAGTAGAGGGAAAGAAGGGAGGGGGTGGGCATTGTTTGAACCTTACTCTCATCCAATTTGGCTCAAAGAGAGAATAACACACACTCAGCTGTGTATAGAAATTTACGTTATCCAATAGGGAAGTAGGAGGAGAAAGGAAAAAAAAGGGGGGGCTGATAGACGGGAGGACAGAAGTAAGAGGGGAAAAGGGAAAGAAATGGTAGGGACTGATAGAGGGGAGGGCAAATCGAGAGAGGTGGTGGTCAGAAGCAAAACACTGGTGGGGAAGGATGGGGTGAAAGAAGAGAGAAAAGTATAAATGGGGGAAAATAGGATGGAGGAAAACACACATTTAGTAATCATATGTGAATGGGATGAACTCTCCCATAAACTGGAAATGGATAGCAAAGTGGATTAAACACCAGAATCTCATGATATGTTGCTTACAAGAAACACATTTGAAGCAGAGATACACAGAGAGAAAAGGTAAAAAGCTGGAGCAGGATATATTATGCTTCGACTGAAGTAAAAAAGCAGGAAAAGGTACCATAGGTAATGAAATAATATCAATACTAAATATATATGCACAAAGTGGTATAGCATCTACATTCTTAAATGAGAAGTTAAGTGAGTTACAGGAAGAAATAGACAGCAAAACTATACTAATGAAGGACCTTAACCTCTTCCTCTTAGAACTAGATAAATCTAACCACAAAATAAACAAGAAAGAAGTTACAAAGGTGAAAAGTTAGATATGATAGACTTCTGGAGAAAACCAAATGGAGATAGAAAGGACTATGCCTTTTTCTCAATGGTACATGGTACCTACACAAAAATTGACCATCTATTAGGGAATAAAAAACTTACAATCAAATGCAGAAAGGCAGAAATATTAAATGCAGCCTTTTCAGATCATGATGCAATAAAAATTTTATGTAATAAAGGACCATGGAAAGATAGGCTAAAAACTAATTGGAAATTAAATAATTTAATCTTAAAGAATGAGTGGATCAAACAACAAATCATAGAAGTAATCAATAACTTAATCCCAGAGAACGACAATAATAAGACAAAATGCCAAAACCTATGGGATGCAGCCAACACAGTTCTTAAGGGAAATTTTATGCCTCTAAATGCTTACATGAATAAAATAGAGAAAGATGAGATCAATGAATTGGACATGCAAATAAAAAAGCTGGAAAAAGAACATTTTAAAAATCCCTGATTAAATGCCAAATTTGAAATTCTGAAAACCAAAGGACAGAATAATAAAACTGAAGGTAAGAAAACTATTCAACTAATAAAACTAAGAGCTGTTTTATGACAAAGCCAATAAAATAGATACATTTTTGGTTAATTTGACTAACAAAAAACAAAGAAGAAACCCAAATTACCAGTATCAAAAATGAAAAGGTTGAATTAACCACCAATGAAGAGGAAATTAAGGCAATAATTAAGAACTATTTTGATCAACTGTATGTCAATAAATCTGACAATCTAAGTGAAATGGACAAATGTTAAAAAAATAAATTGCCCAGGTTAACAGAAGAGGAAATAAAATACTTAACCCCATTTTAGAAAAAAAGAAATTGAACAAGCCATCAACAAGCTCCCTAAGAAAAAATATCCAGGACTAGATGGGTTTACAAGTGAATTTTATCAAACATTTAAAGAACAACCAATTCCAATATTATATAAACTATTTGGAAAATTAGGCAAAGGAGTCCTACCAATTCCTTTTATGACACAAGTATGGTGCTGATACTTAAACCAGGAAGAGCCAAAACATAGAAATAAAATTATAGACCAATTTCCCTAATGAATGTAGGTACAAAAATTTTAAATGAAATATTATTAAGGAGATTACAGCAATTTATCATGAAGATAATACACTATGATGTATTGTTACTGTATTTTTGCTTAATGGGAGTTGCTTAATTGGAAAATCTTTCCCATCCATTAATAGGCCCATGTGACCTGCTTAAGTCACATAGAAGCCTGAGTCACATGAGTCTGTGGTGGGAGGAGCTTGCTGAATGAATGGAACAGGAGGGGATAGAGCAGGAAGGGTGGAGCAGAGCTGGAAGGAAGTTGGTCAGAGCAATTAGAGCTGAGAGAGAGAGAAGAAGCAGGCAGCTAGCTGTGAGTGTTCATTTGTGGGAAGGCCCTAGCAGGGGGAAGCCTTAGGGATGGCAGTGCCCCCTGCATTGTTACTATGTATACACTCCTTTGTTGCTATAATGGATTTGGCTTTTTGGTGTTGGGATTCAGCTTTCTTGTGTTTGAATAAATGTTTTGGTTCTGTCTTCCATATATTGAGTCTGTTATATTTTTGTGATTCAGAACTATGCCAGCATATTCATAGCCACTGAAGGCATTGTGAACATCGTGTTGGCACTACATATGACCATGTGGGATTTATACTAGGAATGCAGGGGTGGCTCAGTACCAGGCAACCTATCAGCATAATTGACCATATCAATAACAAAACCAGCAAAAATAATATGATTTTCTTAGTAGATGCAGAAAAAGCTTTTGACAAAATACAGCACCCATTCCTGTTAAAAATATTAGAGAACATGTGAATAAATGGAGTTTTCCTTAAAATGATAAGCAATACCTACACAAACCATCAGCAAGCATTATATGCAATGGGGATAAACTAGAAGCTTTCCCAATAGAATTGGGAAGAACCAAGGATGCCCGTTATCACCACAATTATTCAGTATTGTACTAGACGTGTTAACTTTAGCAATAAGAAAAGGAAAAGAAATTGAAGGAATCAGAATAGGAAATGAGGAAACAAAACTATCACTCTTTGCAGATGATATTATGGTATACTTAACCTGATAATTCTTGAATTTGGCTACAACATTCCTTGGAGTTTTCAATTTGGGATGTCTTTCAGGGGTGATTGGTGGCTTATTTTGATGACTATTTTACCCTCTGGTTCTAGGACATCGAGGCAGTTAGCTTGATGATTTCTTGGAAGATACTGTCTAAGCTCTTTTTTTCATCATGGCTTTCTGGTAGACCAATAATTCTTAGATTATCTCTCCTGGATCTATTCTCCAGGTCAGTTGTTTTTCCAATGAGATATTTTATGTTTTCTTCTATTTTTTTCATTCTTTAGATTTTATTTGACTAATTCTTGATGCCTCATAGAGTCGTTAGCTTCTACTTGCCCAATTCTCATTTATAACAAATTGTTTTCTTCATTTAGCTTCTGTACCTCTTTTTCCATTTGGTTAATTTTACTTTTCAAAGAGTCATTCTCTCCAATTAGATTCCAAACCTCCATAACCAGTTCGCCATTTTACTTTTTAAAGATTTGTTCTCATAAGTTAATTTTTTTCCATTTTTTCTTTTACCTCTCTAATTTGGTTTTTAAAAATCCTCCTTGAGCTCTTCCAAGAATGCTTTTTGGGCTTGAGACCAGTTCACATTCCCTTTTGAGCTTTCAGATGTGGGTATAGTGTCAATGCTGTCCTCTTCTGAATTGGTATTTTGATCTTCCCTGTCTCCATAGTGAGAATCAATGGTCTTTGTTTTTCTGGATTGCTTCTTCATGGTGGCTGTCTTTTTCCTGGCTTTTAAAGTGGATCTCTGCTTCTGGGGCACCAGGGGCTCTGTCCCAAGCTTCTTGTTCTGGGAACTGGGGGCCTGGTTACTGGTTTTGTGTGCTATGGCCTCTGGTTTTGTCAGCTAGAGGCTGTATACTGCTGCAGCTCACCTGGTGCTGAACTGGAGCTGGCTGGTGTGTGCTAAGGATTGAGACCCAGTGAAGTCTTTCTAAGTTTCCCTGGGGGTCACAGCATGAGGTGTGGTGGAGGGGTGGTCTGGCTGCTGGAAGTCTCCTCTTCCCCTAGGGCTGCACTATATAGCATGGGTAGCCTCAGCCATAGGTCTGTGCTGGTGTCTGCTAATTCCCATGGCTGTGCAAAGGCATGCCTGGGGTCCTGGTGATGGCAGTTGCCGGCTCTACCTCCTGGGGCTCAGGAACTCCCGCTGGTCTGCTAAGGTGGGGCTTGCTGGGATGCCTCCCTTCCTGCACTGGTCTCCTTCTGTCACCACAAGAGGGGGGTCTCCTTAGCTTCCAAAGCTAAAAGATTACTGAACCCCTACTTCTGATTCCTCTATTCCAGGGTTTCTCCTAAGGTAGTATTCTCTGGGTGAGGAAGGGAGGGATGAGAGCCATTTTACCTGGTCATCATGGCTTCTGGAAGTTCAAGAAGGTAACCTTCAAACCTTTAGACTGTGGGCCGATAGCTCCAGGAATAGCTGTTGCTGCTGCTGCAGGCTCTGTGCTAGCTCCAACAAAATCCACTTTTTTGCTGACAGGCTTGAGGATTGCCACCGCAGCCAACAATTCAGCCCTGGACCTGCTCCCACTCCCACTCTGGTATGGTTTAGTTCCACATGCCTAGCACTCTCCCAGCCTGGTCCACTGGCTGGGTTCTGCTGCTGCTCCCACTCTGGTGTGGTCAGATGCAGTTCTGAGCATCCAGTTCTTTCCCAGCCTGTGGATCCATGCTGTCGACCCTGAGGACTCTCCTGGGCAGGGAATCTGCCACACTCAGTCTCCTAGTGTCTTCTACTTCTCTCAGATCTGCTCAGATTCACTTTTTTAGAGGTATCTGGCAGAATTTATAAGAGAGCTCCAGTAAGTCCCTGTTTTCACTTTTAGAGAATCAACTAAAAAACACTTGAAATAGCAACTTATCAAAGTTGCAGGATATAAAATAAATTGACATAAATCATCATCATTTTTATATATTACCCCCAAAGCCCAGTAGCAAGGGATAGAAAGAGAAATTCTAAAGTTACTGTAGACAATATTAATTATTTGGGAGTCTACCTGCCAAGACAAACCCAATAACTATATGAATACAATTACAAAACACTTTTCACACAAATAAAGTCAGATCTAAACAATTGGAAAAATATCAGTTGCTCATGGGCAGGCTGAACTAATGTAATAAAAATGACAATTCTACCTAAATTAATTTACTTATTCAGTGCCATATCAATCAAACTACCAATAATTGTTTGATAGGGCTAGAAAAAATAACAACAAAATTCATCTTGAAGAACAAAAGGTCTAGAATATCAAGGGAATTAATGAAAAAAAAATACAAATGAAGGTGGCCTAGCCATACCAGATCTCAAACTATATTACACAGTAGTAATCAGCAAAACTACCTGGTACTGGCTAAGAAATAGAATGGTGGATCAGCGGAATAAATTAGATACATAAGACACAGTAGTCAATGACCATAGTACCCGAGTGTTTGATAAACCCAAAGACTCCAGTTTCTGGGATAAGAACTCACTATTTGACAAAAATTGCCAGGAAAACTAGAAATTATTACTGCAGAAGCTAGGCACAGATCAACATTTCACACCCTATACCAACATAAGGTCAAAGTGGGTACATGATTTAGGCATAAAGGAGAATAGGGTAAGCAAATTAGGAGAGCAAGGAATAGTTTACCTGTGAGATCTATGGAGAAGAGAAGAGTTTATGGCCAAACAAGAGCTAGAAAACATTACAAAATGCAAAATGGATAATTTTGATTATGTTAAATTAAAAAGGTTTAGGACAAATAAAATTGATGAAACCAAGATTAGAAAGAAAGCAGAAAGAAGGGAAACAGTTTTTACAGTCAGTGTTTCTGATAAAGGCTTCATTTCTAAAACAGAGAACTAAATCAAATTTTAAGAATACAAGCCATTCCCCAATTGACAAATGGTCATAGAACATGAACAGGCAGTTTTCAGAAAAAGAAATTAAAACTATCTATATTCATATGAAAAATTATCTAAATATCTATTGATTAGAGATTAGAGAAATGCAAATCAAAATAACTCTGAAGTACCACCTCACAGCTAACAGAGTGGTTAATATGACAGAAAAGGAAAATTACAAATGTTGGAAGGGATGTAGGAGAATTGGAACACTAATGTATTGTTGGTGGCATTGTGGATGGATCCAACCATTCTAGAGAGCAATTTGGAACTGTGCCCAAAGGACAAGCAAACTGTGCATACTCTTTAATCCAGCAATATTGCTACTAGGTCTGTATCCCAAAGAGATCATGAAAAAGGGAAAAGGACCCACACGTACAAAAATATTTATAGCAGCTCTTTTTGTAGTGGCAAAGAAATGGAAGTTGAAGGGATGCCCATCAACTTGGGAATGGCTGAACAAATTCTGGTATATGAATATAACAGAACACTATTGTTCTGTAAGAAATGATGAGCAAATGGATTTCAGAAAAACCTGGAAAGACTTGCCTGAATTGATGTTGAGTGAAGTGAGTAGAACATTGTACACAGTAACAGCAACACTATGTGATGGTGAACTTAGACCAGATAGATAGACTTAGACTTAGCTCTTCTCAGCAATATCCAAGACCATTCCAAAAGACTCATCATGGAAAATGCTATCCACATTCTGAGAAAGAACTAAGGAGTCTGAATGCAGATTGAAGCATACTATTTTCACTTTTTTGTTGTTTTGCTTTTTTCTTTCTCATGGTATTTCCCTTTTCTTCTTTCACAACATGACTAATGTGGAAATATGTTTAACGTGATTCTACATGTACAACCTATGTCAGATTGCTTGGTGTCTTGGGGGGGGAAGAGAGGGAAGGAGAAAAATTTGGAACTCAAAATCTTACAATACTGAATGTTGAAAACAATCTTTACACGTAATTGGAAAAAAATGAAGTACCATTAAATCATAAAGAAAAAAGAATATAATCTAAAATCTGTCAAGAAAAGAAAGAAGAAAGTTCTTAGGACCACAAGTGTCATTTTTCCAAGTATGAATGTAAACAGTTTAACCTTGTTGAATCCCTCATGTCAATCTTTTCATGATTATCTTGTGTCTTGTATTTGAAAGTCAAATTTTCTATTCAGTTCTGATCTTTTCATAAGGAATGTTTGAAGGTCCTCTATTTCATTAAATATCTATTCCCCCTCGAAGCATTATACTCAGTTTTGCTGGGTAGGTGATTCTTGTTTGTAATCCTAGCTCCTTTGCCCTCCAGAATATCATATTCTAAGTCCTCTGATCCTTTAATGTAGAAACTGCTAAATCTTGTGTTATCTTGACTGTGGCTCCACAATATTTGAATGGTTTGTTTCTGGCTGCTGATAATCATTTCTCCTTGAACTAGGAGCTCTGGAATTTGACTATAGCATCCCTGGGCATTTTCATTTTGGGATCTCTTTCAGTAAGTGATTGATGCATTCTTTCAATTTCTCTTACCCTCTGGATTTAGAATATCAGGTAGTTACTCTTGATAATGTTTTTAAATATGATGGTCTAGGCTCTTTTCTTTTTATCTCAATCTATTTTCCAGGTTAGTTGTTTTTCCAATGAGATATTTCACATTTTTTTCTATTTTTCTTCCTTTTTGTCTCGTTTAATTGTTTCTTGATATTTGCCCAAGTCTAATTTTTAAGGAATTATTTTCTTCAGTGAGCTTTTGTACCTCCCTCCCACCCCACCCAATTTGGCTAATTCTACTTTTTAAGGAGTTCTTTTCTTCAGTGAATGTTTGTATAAATTTTTCCATTTGGGCAATTCTGCTTTTTAAGGAATTCTTCTCTCCAGTGAATTTTTGTGCCTCTTTTACTACTTGGGCTATTCTATTTTTTCAGGTGTTATTTTCTTCAATATTTTTTTTGGCGCCTCCTTTCCCAAGCTATTGACTCTTTTCCCTCCATAAGTTTCTTGTATCACTTTCATTTCTTTTCCCAATTTCTCCTCTATTTCCCCTACTGGATTTTAAAAATCTTTTTTGAGCTCTTCCAGGAATTCTTTTTGGTCCTAAGACCAATTCGCATTTTTCTTTGAGGCTTCGGATATAGTAGCTTTGACTTTTTTATCTTCTGAGTTTGTGTTTTGATCTTCCCTGTCACCATAGTAAATTTCTGTGGTTAGGTTCTTCTTTGGTTGTTTGCTCATTTTTCCAGCCTATTTCTTGGCTTTTACTTTATGTGAAAGTTGGGTTCTGCTCCTGCTCCCAAGCTGTTTTTTGTGCTGCTATTTTCAGAGCTAGTTCTGGAGGTCTGTAAATTTTCAGTTCTTTCAAGGTCATATGATGTAAGGAGACATGTGTTTGCTACTCTCCTGGACTGTCCTCTGGTCTGTGAATGACCACAAACACTTTTTTGACCCTGGAATTGGGATTAGAGTTCCCACTCCCTTGTGGCTGCAAGCTTTGGTGCTCTACTGCTCTTCCTCACCCTGGAACAGTGACTCTGTGATCCAGATCAGTGTGTGGGTGATACAACAGAGTTCTACACCTAGTGCCTGCAAAGAAACCCCTATATTCTTTTTCTGACCAGTTATTCAACCCTTTTAACATCTGTGAGCTGAGATTTTCAAAAGCCACAGATTGATTCAGTCATCCCCAAAGCTCACTGCTGGTTTGCTGGGGCTTGGCCTACACTGGTAAAGTGTAGCTGTACTGTGCTCTACTTTGACCCTGGTGCAACATACCTTTCCTGTAAACCTTCTAAGTTGTCCTGGATTAGGCACATTGTTTCCCCATGTCCTTTTGTTGGTTCTGCTGCTCCAGCATTAATTTTAAACCATGCTTTAAAGTTGTTTGGAGGGGATTTAGGAGAGCTCAGGTAAGTACTTGCCTTTTCTCAACAATTTTGTCTCTGCCCCTTCTTAATAGCTGAATTTATCTGGTGTTCTAAAGTTTACAAAATACTTTTTAGACATTATCCCATTTGATCCTCACAACAGTATTAGAGGGATGGGAGGGCTTACTGTTGAACCAATTACTTGGGACAGCAATAATTTTTACATGGTTTCATTTTGTGACAGCAATTGGTACATGTCTATGCTTCTACAACTAGTGTTCTGGGTTGTCTCAGAATGACTGATCTTGGTCAGATGAAACCCAATTGACCTGTTTTCTCCACCTTTAATTAGTTCTCTATCAGTTGAACCATGGACTTCTGTACTTCAGTGCTCTCTTGTGTTTTTAATTTTGTGTTTTAAAGAACAAATATTACCTCTTCCCTCTTCCCACTCAGGAAATGTGTCAAAGTTATAGTTGTTAAAGAGCACCCTTCAATGACTATTAGAGATACTGTAGCAGCTGTTGGTGTGGGGGAATACAAATATTTCAAGGCTTATTAAATCCTATAGTAAAATAGAATCAGCTACATCAAAGCAAGAAAATAAGCAAAGTCCCTCATATGGACCGGGCAACTAGAATTAATATAGATTTGCCTACAGTGCAGCATAGGCTTCTTTCTTTATTTTTTATAAGCAATAAAAAATTTGTATAAATTGAATAGCAAAAATTATATATCATAAGTTTCTAAACAGTATCTTGTAATTAATAATTGTAATTTGGGATGCTCAGCAAAGTGCTAACAAAATTTAATTAGCAATTCTTGGTCCTGCTGGATCTCAAGAACACCTCCAGCACCCCTGTAGACACTCCCAGTGTCTCAGCTTGAAAAGTCAAAGGGTTTGCCTATTCCCACGTAAGGTTCACTGCAGCATCTAGCCCAATGTAGCCAGAGTTTTCTGGTTCCTTCTCCAGGAGCCAGACTGTTACATATGCCCTTCAGGGCCTGGGGGGAGGGTGATTCTAGGGAGGTGGGGGTATCTCTTCTTCCTACTACTAGGTTCTTGAGCCCCCATTAGCTATGTCCTCATTTGTTTAGGTCAGTTGTATGTGTGCATGCATATACACACACTCATACCCACAATCTTTTGGGATTTTTTATTTTTATTTCTACTGGGCCTACAAGTTTTGTCCACATTGAAGGAATGATGAACTCTGACAAATATATTGATATATTCAATAATGCAAGACCAGCCAGACCACTACCTCCTGAAATCCAAGTAAAATTTTCATTCTCATCTCCAGGGTTCTACAGTATCATTAGGAAGATCAGGGGATATCTAGGCTCTCTGCAAATGGCTCTAGATCCTCCTGACTGTGTTCCCTCAATTATAGTGGGATAATTTCCTGAATCCCAATTCCATTTAGCCACTAACAGTCAAACTATCTTTTACACAGAAATATTTCCTTCTGAAGGCAACATCACAAATATACAATATGCTCTGCCAACACAAAGGAGGCGTAATATTCCTCCCCTCCTTCTCCTTCTCGTCTCTAGGTAAGGGAAGGGGATTAGGTTCATAGCTTAGCTCAGATCCTGTAGAGCTCAGTCCTAGGTCCAAGTCCTAAACCTTCTTCACAACAGAGTCTCAGACACCCTGGCTTCTCAGAGCTTCCATATCAGGCTGGCTGGTTGCACCATACCTCTTGCAATCCTGACTCCAAGGTTGTCATAACTCAAACTCCCAGGGCCCATGGGGATCATCTCCAGCACCTGAAACTGAGGACAAACAACAAAGAAAAGAAATAGGCCTATTTCTTGGAGCTGGAATAAAAGGGAGCAAACGATGGGAAGTGCTTTCTTTTTTACTGGTTGAGTACATTGCACTTATGTTGTGGATGGATCATGACTTTCACATTCTGGAAAAAGCAGATGAGTGACTGAGAAGAGCACAGCAGAAAAGAGAGTCACAGAAAAAGAGAAGCAACTGGCTTGGTCTCAGCAGTTTTAAAGAGCAGCCAATCAAAAGAGGCTACACCTACCCTGCTGGTAGGGGATGCAGAGGCCTCCATGGTAGGCAATCTGGACGTGCTCCAATGGCCCCTCCATGTTACCCCAACTGGGCATGCCAAGACAAGGCCAGATTATACCCACAAACACAATTGAAGCCAAATTACATAAATTCCTATGTGGAGATAAATTACTGCAAGACCACTTTGCAGGATTGGGAAACTATTGCTGTGTGTTACAGGAAATCAGAATCTTTTTGGAAAGTGATCTGGCAGCAAATAGAGTTGCAAAAATAATTATGCCCTTTGGGCCCAGAATTTCATTATTGGGGATATGCTGTGAAAGCATCATTATTTGAAAATTTTGTTTAACCAATGGAATAATTAAAAAAAGAAAAAAAACCCTTCAATAATAAATATGCTTAGTCCAGAAAAAAAACCATTCCTCCTTTGCTCATGTGCAAAAACTTATATCTCATTCAATAAGTCCATCGCCTCTTTGGCAGAAGGTGAGTGTCGATCAGAGTTCTAAAGCTGTTTCAAAGTTGTTTTCCTCTGTAATGTTGTTGTCATTGTATAAATTGTTCTCCTAATTTCTGCTCATTTCATTCTGTACTGTTTTATAGAAATCTTCCATTTCCTTTGAAATGATTAATTTCATCATTTAGCAAAATGCTCTTTCATTACATTTATATCCCATAATTTGTTTAACTCTTCCCTTATAGGAAAACACCCTCTTAGCTTCAAATTCAGGGCTACTATGATTAGAGCCGCTCCAAATATCTTTGCATATATTTTTCTTCACTCCTTTGGGGGTATAGGTTTAGTAGTGGTGTATCTGGGCTAAAGGACACACACAGTTCAGTAAGTTTTGGTGGCACAGTTCCAAGTTGCTTTCCAGAATGACCGGACAAATGCATAGCTCTGCCAATAGTGCACTAGTGTGGCTGGAAATCCATACATACACACATACATACATATATACTACATAAAATACACACATATACATATTAAAGCTATCTGTATGATGGTTTTCATAGAAGCATTATATGATGGGATTCCACGCCGTCTTGGGGAGGGAGTGGGGAGGGAGGGGAGAAAATCTGGAACTCAAAATTATGTAGAACCGTCTGTTGTAAATTAAAAATTAAAAAAAAGAAGCATTATATGAAATCACCAAAAAATTGGAAACCACCTAAACGTCTAACAGTAAGAAAATAAATGGTAGTCCATTGACATAATACTATATAGCAATTAAGAGTAATAGACAGAAGTTATACAAAGTAATCTTAGAAGATGTGTATGTGATAATGTAAATTTATAATCTATATGTAAGGTGGGGGAAAAAAGAACCAAGAAGAATGTAGCCCACATTAGCTATGACCACCAAAGAGGAAAAGTCAATACAAATGAATGGACAAGAGAGTTCTGATGAAGAATTGGAGGGAGTAATTTAAAATTGTTAGGATATTTTATACGTTAAAATTAATTTAAGTATAATTCAATATAAAGCAAGTTTAGCTGGTTGCAATATGTCAATACATTAGTTCTTAGTCTTTTAATGAAACCTTTTTTAAAGGAATAAGAGGCAATAAGAAATGAATAAGAAAAAGCTCTGTACATCAATAGTGTCAAACCCATGAAAAATGAGGCCGCTGAAGCATACACAAGGATCCCAGTGGTCTGCATATTGACTTAGAAAAACCATGCATTAACATTATCTATTCTTATTGTATTTTTAACATTTTAAAAATATTTCCCAATTACATTTTAGTCTGGTTCAGGCCAAACTTGTGAGTAAGCCCCCTGTTTGATACCTCTGCTATACATCATTCAGGCGAGAGGTATCAAATGTGGGGCTGGGGCTATGTGAAGCCCACAACACTTCAGAGTACATCCCGAACCAGATTAAAATATAATTGGGAGATATTTAACAAAATAAATAATATAATAGAACACAGATAATATTAATATGTGGTTTTCTAAGTTAATATGTGGCCCACAGAGATCCTTATATATGGTTTAGCGGCCCCAGTTTCTATTTGAATTTGATACCACTGATTCAGGCAACATCTCACAGAGCTTTGTGTGTGTGAAGAGCATTATACTACAGTGATTGGAAATGATGCATAGAAAAAAGAAATAACCTTTGATATTGCCCTTAAGAAGTTATAAGCTAATATTTCTTCGGTTGTCTTAAGAAGTAGGATTAATTATGTATAAATTAACAAGTGCTTTCCAAGATAAGCATAAAGGTCATTTTTGAATCTAGAAAGAAGTACATCTTTATATAATTTCAGAGTTTAATGTGTGCTAAGATATGCTTAAGTTTCGCAAGTCTTTGGCACATTTCTTCGTGGTTCTGGCTTTATGCCTGGCTCTGAGTTTCCTGTTTGTATTTCCCAAAATGTGTCATTCCTGAGGGATTCAAGTCTGAACAGGCTCTGAGTAACTATGAGGGTATTAGCAAAAGACCACTTTCTCCTTAATTTCAGCCTTGGAGCAGGCTCTGGACCATTTGACAAGAAACAGGCTGTTTAATAAAATAATAATACCCTTTTAGGCTATAGAACCAAATGGAAAGATTTTTAGAAAAAAATAACTTGAAACAATAACCAAGGCCGCATTAGTTCCCCTCCTTCAGTCTTTACTAGATGTCTTTTCTTTCAACATCAGCTTCAAGTCAACAGTTTTCGTTGGGAGGAAATCCAAGAGGGCTATTTTCCAGAGCGAAAAGCTGGCGTGAGACTGAAGAGCTTCTAATTCCACTGTGATCGAGGACATCTAGGGTAAGATAACTGATTGTATACGCAGGATTTCAGATGGAATTTTTTCCCCTTTCTCATTTTTTTTACCTATTTTTTTTTACAATTAATTTTGGATAGACGTTTACAAGGCATTTCAAAAGATGCCTATCACAAAGAGAGCCCTGTAAGTCATTCCATGGAAGCTGGTTTGTCAGGTTAGTTAATTTGAGCAACCTCAAATTCATCTTTGTGAATGAGGATCTAAATGGAAAATTCAGATCCATACGTATATATTTGTGTCATATTCAGAGAAAGACATATAAGGATGAAAGGATCATAGATCTAGGTGTGGAAGAGACCTCAGAATTCTCTTTGGCCCTTCTCTTTTATACAGATGAGGAAACTGAGGTCCAGAGAAGCTAAATGATTTGCCCAAGGACAAAAAGGGACTAAGAGTCACAGGGAGAATTTGAATTCAAGTCCTATAGTTCTAGAACCAGTGTTCTTTCCACTATTCCTGTTGATATCTACTCATGCATTAGTTAATATGCAAAATAGTATTATAACTTATACAAGAAACAGATTATCCCAATTGTGATACTGATGCCATCACTAGCTCTCTCTTTTTCTTTGTCTGACTATATTTTTGTCTACCTGGAGTCAGGAAGATTTATCTTCATGAGTTCAAATCTAGCCTCAGATACTAGCTATATGACCCTGGGCAAGTCACTTAACACTGTTTGTCTCGGTTTCCTCATCTGTAAAATGAGCTGAAGAAGGGAATAGCAAACAATTCCAGTACCTTTGTCAAGAAAATCCCCAAATGGGGTCACAAAAAGTCAGACATGACTGAAAAACGACTGAACAACAACAAAAAAGTTTCAGTGTAGTCAATGAGTGAGGTTTTAAGCAAAGTGAAATTTTAAGCTGTTAAAGCTTAAAATTACACTAAGATTTTTCTCTGTTGTACATCTATATTGCTATAGAAATATATAGATATGGACACTAAATTTTTATATATATTTATGACTGTGATTTCTAGGGAATTCCTAGTATATAAATTCCCCCTGTGATAGATTGACAACTTGTGTGTAAATTATAATCTAAGAGAGTTGCCTCAGACACTAAAAGGTTAAATGATTTGCCGTGTTAATATGGTTAATCTATATTAGATGCAGCTAATACAGCTAGTATATACCAGATGAACTTAAATCTTCCTAGCCTCCTATTACCTTACGTAAATCGCTAAGGTTGACAAGGTGAAGGATGGTACAGCTGAACCCCTTTATAATCCTGTTGTTGGATGACAGGCAGAGACTCATCATTTAGGTTGTCATAATAAGCTTATACATATAAAGTTGTTATTGTCCAGGAATTACAATTTAACTCAAATCCTAAGTCATGTGAGGTATCAACAAACACTTACTGAACCATATTGTAAATGGGCTTTACTGCGATTGCAAAAAATTCTGGCGATATAAAGTGTTCCACAGGGATCTAAAGATCATTTGTTAAAGTGTGAGCATATTTTTCTCATTTTCAGCAGTGAAGCATCTAGAATCAGAGTATCTGAGAATGTTAAGCTTAGGAGGGTTTTCCAGAAATACAACCAACTCATGTTCCAGAGAAGGAACTTGAAGTCCAAAAAGGTTACACCAATTTCCCAAGATCACACAGTCACAGAATTAGAACTATAATCTGCGTCTTCTGATTTCCATCCCAGTATTCTTTCCACTAAATTAATTCCCATTTGTAAATCATACTCTTCACTACTCAGGTCCAGCATTTCTTTTGACTGTCCTTAAACCTGTTCTTATCATTGTGTCTAAGCATAAGAAGAAAAAATGAAGAAATAAAACCAAAAATTAAAGAGCTGAGAAAAAGAGCTGAGAAGGAGGGGTGATAAAAGGTGGTGAATTCTCCATTCCTGTCAATTCAACAAGTTCTTACTAGGAGTGTGGTGGGATGGTCCTTCAAGGAAATATGTAAGAAATGATCCTGGTCCTCAAGAAGTTCTTAATTTTATTGGGTAAAAGACATTCATAATTCACTCACAATTCTTAATTAATGCACAAAGCTGTACGGTCTATAATAATAATTTTTAAAACTCTTATATAGACACTCCTTCTCCCTGAACCCCAAATACTAACCAAACAATAAGTGCTATGGAAAGGAAAGAAATCATTGCTTCCTGGAATTACTTGACATAGTATCATGGAAGAGGGGAAAGTTGAGATATACCTTAAAGGACTGGAGGGATTTGGATAGTCAGAATGGAAGAAGGAAAAATTTTTAGGTGGAAGAAATGTAGAGGGAAAAAGGACAGAGGTATGTATGAGCATGTCATGACTGTGGGAGTGGGGCAATGAGAAAACTTGACAGACTGGAAAGGAGGCTACATGCTCAGAAGTAGCACATGTGTTTGGATGAGGAGGGTGGGACCAAACTGCGGAGGGACTTAAATGCTGGGATGAAAGGCTTTGTAATCATTTCAGTGGGCATTGTGATGCCATTGAAGATTTTTAAGTAGAGACATGGTAAAAATGGTTTTCTTTTCTCATAATATGTGAGCATTGCCTAAAAAAAAATATAAGCCCTAACAATTCCACAGGAATTTCATGGTGATTTCTTAGACTCTATGGGTTTGTCCCTCTGCTTTCCATTGCTTCCCAAGGTCCCTGAGGTCCCATTACTTTCCCTGCTAGAAGCAAAATGTCACCTGGCCTTTCCATCTGCCATGAATTGAGCTTTCCTTTGTGTGTTGTCTCTCTCAATCAGAATATTACCTCTGATCAAGGATTTGAGATCATGGACCATCACACTTTTCTGTCTCTATCCCCATGCTTAGTAGAGTACTTTGCACATAGTAAGGTTTAATAAAAGCTATTCCATTCTGTTGAATGAAACAAAGATTTGAAGGGGTAGAGGTGAGGAAGGTGGGTATTCCAGGCATGGAGGTGGTAGTTGGTGGTGATGGTTGTTGTCCTTCATTCTCGATGAGGACCAAAATGATATCACTACGTTTGATTCAAGATTCAATATGTCCAACTGTGGCTGATCAGGCCAATATAAGCTTGGAATGCTCTACCACAGGTCAGGCACAAATAGTCTGTGTGAACATTTGGGGCGGATACTCCAAACTTGTGCATCCTGTGTTTCCTTGGAGCTGTTTCAATTCTGCTTTGCTCATTGAGCACCTTCTCTGATGTGGGCACACCATGCTCCTGTGCCAATGTCTCCCATGTCACACAATCAATTCCAAAGTTCTTGAGAGAGACCTTGAGAGTATCTTTGTATCGCTTCTTCTGACTACCATGTGAACGCTTGCCCTGTGTGAGTTCTCCATAAAATAGTCTTTTTGGCAAGTGTATGTTTTGCATTTGAACAATGTGGCCATCCCAATGGAGTTGCGCTCTCTGAAACAGAGTTTGAATGCTTAGCAGTTTAGTCTGAGTAAGGACCTCAGTGGCTGGTACCTTATCCTGCCGGGTGATCTTCAGAATCTTCCTAAGACAATTCAAATGGAATTGATTCAGTTTCCTGGTATGGCTCTGGTAGACTGTCCAGGTTTCACAGGCATACAACAATGAGGTCAGCACCACAGCTCTGTAGACCTTCAGTTTGGTAATCAGTGTAATGCCTTTTCTCTCCCATACTTTCCTTTGGAGTCTCCCAAACACTGAGCAATGCATGGGTCAACCTTATTATCAATGTGTACATCCTTGGAAAGTATACTACCAAGGTAAGTGAACCTATCCACAGCATCCAAAACTTCTCCATTTGCTGTAACTGATGGTTCCATGTATGGATGGTGGGGTGGTGGCTGATGGAGGACCTGTATTTTCTTGGTGTCAATTGTTAAGCCAAAATTAGCACAAGCAGCAGAGAAATGATCCATACTTTGTTGCATCTCAGCTTCAGAGGCTGCATTGAGTGCACAAGCATCTGCAAACAAAAAATCATGCACCAACACTCCCTCCACTTTGGTCTTGGCTTGTAGCCTTTTCAAGTTGAAGAACTGACCATCAGTGGAGTAGCTGACCTTGATGCCATGTTCATCCTCACTGAAAGCATTTAACAACATGGCTGAAAACATCATGCTAAAAAGCATGAGAGCAAGCACATCATTGGTGACTGAGAAAGCATGAGAGCATTGTCTATTATCTAGAACCCAGGCAAGCATGATGTCATGAAATTGATGTACAATGCTGATGAACTTCTCCAGGCAACCAAATTTTGACATAATTTTCCATAAGCCCCCATGACTAACAGTATCAAAGGCTTTGGTCAGATTTACAAACATATACAGACCTTTGTTCTGCTTCTGGCACTTCTCCTGGAGTTGGCGGGCAGCAAACAACTGTTCGTCGGACCTTTCTGAAGCCACACTGGCTCTCGGATAGATGACCATCTTCCAGGTGAAGGATCAACCTATTAAGGAGGATCCTGGCAAGAATCTTGCCAGCAGGGACTAACAGAGAGAGCCCCCTGTGATTGTCACAGGATAATCTATTTCCTTTACCTTTATAGAGATGGACAATGGAGGCATCCTTGAACTTCTGGGGGATAACCTCCTCTTGCCATATAACCTGGAAAATTCCAGTCAGCTATTGTATGAGCAACAGACCCCCCCCCCCACTTTGTAAATCTCAGCTGGAATAGAATCAGCATCAGGTACTTTGCCACATGAAAGCAGCCTAATGGCATTCGAAGCCTCTTCTTCAGTTGGAACTTCAGCTAGGGAGGGATTGACTTCAACCTGAGGTAAACAGTCAATGGCTTCAGCATTAGTTGATGATTGTCTGTTGGGAACACTATGGAAGTGTTCAGCCCACCTCTCCAGGATCATGTCCTTATCACTAATCAATGTGGCTCTCTCAGCACCGAGCACCACAGGTCTTTGGTATATAGCCTTCAGGGCATCATAAAAGCACTTTGGATTATTACTATCAGCATGAAACTGAATTTCATCTGCCTTTTTACTGAGCCAAGAATCTTGCACCTCTCTAAGCTTTGCTTACACTTTACTTTTAATGAAATTAAATGCTGCCTTCTTAGAGATGAATGAGCTATCCTGCTGGTAAACCCTGTGGAGTTCCCATTTTTTGTTTAGCAGCATCTGAATTTCCCCATCATTTTCATCAAAACTGTCTTGGTGTTTTTGAGTGTTTTGCCCCAGATAAGCAAATGCAGTGCTGTGCACCCAAATCTGTGAAAGGTGCCCACTCCTTCTCTGCTCCACTGTTGCCAACTGTGTATTGGCTCAATTTTCTCTCCAAGTTAGCAACAAGCTGTTCCTGCTCAGAGAACAGCTCTAATTTGTTGACATTAATTCTTCTGGTAGTCATTTTGCCTTGGTAGTGTTGCTTTTAATGAATGCAAATATTAGCTTTGAAAGGATAAGTCTATGATCAGTCCAGCACTCTACACCACACATTGCCTTTGTCACTCTCACATCCTGTCTGTCTCTTCCCCTTACAATCACATAGTCTATTAAATGCCAGTGTTTGCTGTGAGGGTTTATCCATGAAGTTTTATTAGGTAAATGGAAGACAGTGTTGGTGATGAGAAGGTCATGAGATACACAAGTCGTCAGTAGTAAATGACCACTGCTGTTGCTGTTTCCAACTCCATTCCTCCCTAGGACTCCCTGCCAAGTCTGGTAGTCTGAGCCTACGCTAGCATTAAAGTCACCCAGAATTATAAGCTTGTCCTCTTTTGGCACATTGATGATAACGGTCTCCAGGTCTTCACAAAATTTTTCTTTGACCTCATCAGGGTTTGTCATGGTGGGAGCATAGGCACTGATGATGGTGGTGTGATGTTTTCCTGCTGTGGCAATCACATTGTCATGAGCCTGTTGTTCAATCCTTTTGGCAGGCATACAAGCTTGTTGCCTAGATTAGTTTTGTTTGCAAAACCTACACCAGCTTCACGGTGCTCCCCTTCAATGCGGCCACTCCAGAAAAACGGATATCCAGCTCTGACTTCAGTAAACTGTCCTTCATTTGCCAGCCTTGTTTCACTCAGGGCTGCCATTTGGATGAGATACCTACTGAGTTGTCTTGCAACAAGAGCTGTTCGTCTTTCAGGTCCACTGCATTTTGTGTTGTTTATAAGCGTGCACACATTCCATGTACCATTGGTGAGCGGGATAATCTTTGCAGATGTTTTTGTACATTTTTTTTGTGTTTTGACCACAGAGTGGGATTCCCTACCTCCCGTGGGGAATGGCCAGGGTTGGGTAAGCAGACAATTTTTAGGGCACCTTGTCTAGCCCCTTCCTCATACCAGGAGGTAAGCAGTGCAATCCTTAAAAGGCTGCTCAGATACCCCGGGGGGCTGCTGAATCCCATTGCTTCTTCCAGTGAGAAACGACCCTATGGCCTGGGCCACCTGTGTGCAGGATTGTGACTACACCTCCAAATGTATCCACACTTGCTCCTTCATCACTTGCCTGTCACCACAGGACTTTGATCCAGGCATGGAAGTGGCAATGTTGTGGATGAGGCACAGTATGGGGGCCAGTTTAGCTGAACTGTAGAGTGAGAGAAGGAGAGAACAGTAAAATACGGGTGGAAAGATAGATTGGAGTCAGATTGTGAAGGACTTTAAATACCAAAAAGAAGAGTGTACATTTAACGCTATGGGCAGTAGAGGCCGTTGGAATTTCTTGAATAGGTGAGTGACACAGTCAGACCTTAACTGTAGAAAATCACTATGGCAGGCATGTGGAAGATGACAGAAAGGACTTGAGGCAGGAAGACCCAAATCTGGATGCTATTGCAAAGTCTAGGCAAACAGTCTTTGAATTAGGGGATAGCTAGTTCTCTCTATTCAGTGAGGAAAGGTAGGATATGAGAGATGTCGTGAAGGTAGAAATGACAAGATTTGGCAATAGATTGGATTTGTGGGGCATGAGAAAGTGATAAATAAAGGATGATAATGAGGTTGTGAACCCAGGAGACTGGAAGGATAGTGGTCAAACGTTTTGGGGGCTGAGTAGGGAGGAGATAATGAGTTTTATTTTGAAGTAACTAGCTGTCTACTTGATCTTATGCTAGAATCAAAGTCAGGAAGATGTAAGTTCAAATCCTACCTCATATTCTTACTACCTTCGTGACCCTGGACAAGTCCCTTGAACTTGTCAGATTCAGTTTCCTCTCCTGTAAAATGGAAAGAATAAAGCACCTACCTCACAGCATTGTTTTGAGGATGAAATAAGATAACATATGTAAAATGCATTCCAAACCTTAAGGTGCTATATAAATATTCACTATTTTGCACAGGTTGAGTTTGACATGTCTATGGAACATCCAAAATGTCTGGTTGGCAGTTCATGATATAGAACTGGAGCTCAGGAGAGAGACTAGAGCTGGATATATAGATCTGAGAGTTATCTGCATAGAGAAGATAAAACAATGGAAGCTGATGAGATCACCAAGTATAAGAGTATAAAGAAATAAGAAGGACCAGGGCGGAGCCTTGGGGGAAACCCACAGTTTGGTGGCACGACGTGAGTGGTGAGTCAGCAAAAGACAAAAAGGAGAAGTTTGACACATAGAAGAACCAAGAGAGAGCATAAATAAGATAATTTTGGGAAAAAACCCAACTACCATATAATGGTCGAATTCAGGTGGACCGCATTAGATGTGCTGGACATGTGCATCCCTGCACCATCGGGTTGTATTATAAGACTATTGTAACCCTTTCTAATTCTAAGATTCTATAGTTCTAATGACTTAATCAATTAGTCTGAGTCGACCATATCAGTGAAAGTAGACAAGGAAGTTTGTGAAAGAAACGGTGCAAATAGTAGCCAAATAACGGATGATCCAAAAATAATTTGTGTGTGGCTAAGTCCATTGGAGACATGAATTCAATTCTGTAACTAAACCTATCTAATCTGATCACCTACTTAGCACAGGATTGAAGAATAGTTATGTAACACAAGCTTATTTATACCCACTCATTTATTTATTCTCACTGTGTTTGGCACTGACTTTCTCTTGGCTTGGCCTTATTTTGATACAGTTTGGAGAGGACAATTATAAGTAATATGTAGACTAGACAGCCCTGCTAGTTTATATTTGGAATTTCTTTTCATTCATTCTTTCAGCACCTCTTGGTCCCTTGCACATGTGATATTCAGGCTAGGTAATGGGAGAGATACAAATAGAAAATGTAAGTGGTCCCTTTCCTGAAAGAGTTTACAATATAATAGGGAAAGCAGAACATCTACATATACAGAATAAGGATAATAAGTGCTTAAGAAGAATATAAGGGAGGGATTTCTTCCAACTGGCAAAGTCACTCCATAGAGGAGCTGGCATTTAAGCTGGGTCTTGAAGGAGGGGAAGGATATCAGTTTATTTCAACAAACATTTATTAAGAAGCTAATATATGTGCAAGATATTGTTGTATCTGCAGGGGATACAATGGCAAAAATGAAACCGTCTTTGCCTTCCAAGTGCTCCATTCTTCTGGAATGTCAACAGGTGGAGATGGGGTAGAAGGAGGGCATTCCAGGAATAAGAAACTGTGGGAAGCAAAGTGTTCAGAAGAAGAAAAACATGGAATGTGTCTAAAGCATAGATAGCAAGTGGTTCAATTTGGTTGGGTCCATTCCTGTATGCTAATAACAGCATAGTAAGATTTTACTTTTCTGTTATCACAGAGATAATGAAGTATTACATATAAGTGAATTTTTCAGGTAACTGAAATTTACCCTTTTTAAGCACCAAAACTTAAACAATTTAACATTTTTGGTGGAAAATTTTCTAAAATGTATTACTCTTCTGCTTTAGTAAACAGTATACGAAAAGAATTGCATTATTTATAAGCTTAAAAGGGGGGAGTAGTGGTAAAGGCTCTCTCCCACCACTTTACTGAAACAGTTTTCTCCAATGTCATGAATGGACCCCTTATCAACAAAACCAGTGGCTTTCCCTCCCCATTTCTCATCCTCAACCTCTCTGTGGTGTTTGACACTGTGGACCACTCATTCATTTTACTCTTTTTTACTCTTTACAATTTATTCCCTCCCTCCACCCTTCTCCTCAAGCTTCTATTCTACCTTATCCTACCATCTCAGCAAAAGACCTTGCCTCATACTTCAAAAATAGAAGCCATTGTCCATGAGGTCTCTCTTCTCCCTATTATACATCTCACAAGCTCTTAACATCAAACCACATTCTCTCATCTTTTATTCCATTTTGTAATGTATGGGTGCCTTTTCTACTCATCAAGTTCATCCCCTCTCTCTCCTTCAGAAGATTAGTCCTATAACTGCCCTTCTCTCTCCATCTCTCTCTCTTTCTCATCTATCTGACTCTGTCTCTATTTCGCTGTCTCTCTGTCTTTCTGTTTCTGACCTTCTCATCCTCATCCTCATCCTCAGCCTTGTCCTCCTCCTCCTTCCTTCCTTCCTCCTCCTCCTCCTTCTCCTCATCCTCTTCTTCTTCTTCTTCTTCTTCTTCTTCTTCTTCTTCTTCTTCTTCTTCTTCTTCTTCTTCTCCTCCTCCTCCTCCTCTCCATCTCTTCTCTTTCTCTCCCTCTTTTCTCTCTCTCTGCCCCTCTCTTCCCCTCCCCCCATTTTCACTCACTCTGTCCTTTATTTCCTACCACCTACAAACACTCACAGGTTGAATAAAGCCTTTCCTTTATCTAATCTTCACCTAAAACTATTGTTTTCCCACTGATCTTCACAACTACTAGTAAGCCCCTCCAATTCCATTGCACTAACTTTATGCATTTTTTGTATTTACTTGTATTTGTACATGTGTTTCCCAATAGAACATAAGCTTTTGGAGGGCAAGGAATATTTCATTTTTGTCTTTGTATCCCCAACACATAGCATTGTGCCTGACACTTGTCCTTCAGTTGTGTCCAACTCTTTGGGATCCCACGAACTTGGCCATGAGTTTTTCTCGGCAAAGATAATGGAGCACTTTGACTTTTCCTTTTCTAGTGTGTCCTCATTTTACAGTTGAAGAGCTGAGGCAAATAGGGGTAAGTGACTTGCCAAGGGTCACACACTCATTAAGTATCTAAGGTCAGATTTGAACTCAGGTCTCCCTGATTTAGATCCAAGTGCTCTATTCATGATATGACCTAGTTGCCCTGCCTGCCACTTACTAGGTAATTAACAGACACTTGGTGACCCAGGAGGTATGGCAAAGATCTGTTATTCCAGTTACTGGGAAGGTTGAGGCTAGAAAATTGTTTGAACTTGGAATTCTGAGCTGCAGTGGGCCAAGTGTCTACATTAAGTTTAGCATCAATATGATGAGCTTCCTGGAGGTGAGGTGTAGGGTATGGGGCACACACTAATTTCCTAAGCAGGGTTGGAAATGGAGCAGATTGAAGCTTCTCTGTCAGTTAGGGGATGGGACCAATGAGTAGTCCCTACACTTCCAGCCTGGCTGTGATTAGTCTTTAAAAAGGAGGAGGGGGTTGATTATTGAAAGATTATTATGGTGCTAAAGTAGGACTTTGGTGAAGAATGGCAGAATCATTGGGTTGAACTTAAATTTTAAGTCCAGGCTAACATCTATAGTAGAGCTATCCAGAATATCCTATCAAAAGCAACTTCAAATCTTCAAAATTCAGTTCATTTCAAAAACCATTTATTTAGTTCATGCCATGTGCAAGGCATCATGCCAGACACTGGGCATTCAAAGACAAACACAAATATAGCTCCTGTCCTCAAGACACTTGCATTCTATTGGAAAAGGGTATCAATTCATCTTCAATGAAACTCAGAGCAGCTAGCAGTTCAATAGCTGGAGGCAGATGGGTGGCTCAGTGGGTAGAGCCCTGGGCCTGGAGTTGCGAAGACCTTAAATGAAGAGTTGGACATGACTGAAAAGACTGGACAACAATAATCCAATTCTGCCCTTAGGGCTAAGAGAACAAGACTAATGCTTGTTTGAGATAAATCTTCACAAACTATAAGACAGTTATGTTATTTTCCCCTCCCCAAGTTTTCCTTTCTCAAGACTAAATATCCCCAGTTCCTTAACCAGTCCTCAGTGAGGCATGATCGTAAGGACTTTCAGCCTCCTGGTTGCCTTCATCACTCTCCAAGTGCTCAATGAAAGGCACCATAACCTAGTTGAAAGAATGCTAGAATTGGATTCAGGAAGACCTTAATTCAAATCTTGCTTCTTATACTTATTAGGTGTGTGACCCTGGACAAGTCATAACCTCTCTAAGTCTTAATTTCCTCATTTTTAGTATAAAATGGTAATACTGGATGGCCTCTAATGTCCTTTCCTAAATCAATAGATTACCCTATGATAACATTGGGGCAGTTAGATGGTACAATGTTAAGCCTGGAATTGGAAAGATTCACCTTTTTGAGTTCAAATCTGGCCTCAGATATTTACTAGCTGTGTGACCCTGGGCAAGCCACTTAACTCTGTTTGCCTCAGTTTCCTCATCTGTAAAATGACCTAGAGAAGGAAATGCCACAACCACTACAGTATCTTCGTCAAGAAACCCCAAATGGTGTCATGAAGAGTTGGACACAACTGAAAAACAACTGAAATGATAAAAGTCTTCCTCAAATGTGGTTTTAATGAAGCATATGCCACAACCATTCCTTTATTTTTGCATTCTACAACTTTGTGATTCAAGTCCGTGTTTTCCTCAAAATATCTATGGAGGGTCTACCCAACAGATTTTCTAAGAGCAGTGATCAACATTGCTTAAAGTAATCTCTAGACTCTACATGCAATTTGCTTCATAAATTCCTGTTAGACACTATGTAATCCTTGCATGGTGTGGTATCAGCAGAAGGAGCCGGACTTCGAGTCCAGCTGAGTCATTTACTTGTGGGTGACCCTGGCTCACTTTACCTCTCCAGGATGTAATCTCCTCGTGTATAAAATAAGGGAGTTTTATTGGTTGATCTGTAAGGTCTCCTCCAGCTTGGCATCTTATGATTGCTTTTGTTAGTTACTTCAAACTCTGTTTACTCTACCGCAGCTATTACCAATAAAAACCTTAGTTAGCTAGGGAAAAAAAGTCTGCTTCTTTGATAATAGCAAGAAAGGAGGAGAGGCAGAATTCTGCCCTTCTTCTCACAAGGGACCTGAAAAGAGGGAGCCTTGAACAGAAGAAAAGATAGTGGCAATGAACTAAAGGAGGAGGTCAGATAGATCCTGGAATTCAAGGAAGAAAGAAAAGGCAGAGGCATCATGGGAGGTGTTAAGAACGCAAACATGCCTTTAGCAGTTTACCACTTAAAAGAGGACCTTCAGCAACTCCAAGTATACCTAATGTTAATCACCAGTAAATAGCATGAAGCCACTATCAAATAGTTTTGACACTTGAAAGTGTCGAATGGAACACTAGGAACACGATAATTTGTCAAATTCCATCACAGGCTTAGAAAGCCTCTTTCATTGTTCAGTCATTTCCGTCATGTTTGTGACCCCATTTGGGGTTTTCTTGGCAAAGATACTAGAGTGGGTTGCCATTTCCTTCTCTATAGAAAACCTCTACACTGAACCCTTAGGCCATTAGGGGATCTAGGCTATGGCCACAGGCCACACAGCACATGTTCTGTGCTTAAAGCAATGCTTAACAACACAGAGCTATAAGCAAAGGAGTCCAGTAATAATGGAACCAGTGGGCAGGAAATAAAAGAGGAGGTGAGAAGGAAGGGAGAAAAAAAAGTAGAAGAAAAGGGAAAGTACTCTTGACGTTTTTCTCACTTTTTCTAGGGACTTATAGTACTGTGGATTTCTGTAGTTTCATGAGAACCCTATGTAGTCAAATTCTCATAGCATTCGCCGTTTTCCAGAAATTCTGTGCAGAATCACAGGCAGGGATTTGGAAGCCATGCACATAGGTACAAAGGCTAGCTACAGAGCTACACTCAGAATGGTGATGGCATTCGCCATAATCCTAGAGAACTTCATCTTTACCTCCATCATTAGTAGCCGAAACCCACGTCTAGGAATACCATAGAGCAGAATATAGGTGAAAAGATGTATTCTCTTGGCAGTCCAGAAATATTGGACCATCTGAAAAATTGATGAGGACACATCGTCAGCTGGATTGTCAAAGTGGTGAGGGTGCGAGTCCTATCTACACATTTAGCAATACTCTTTGCATGTTGTTACTGTTGTCGTTCAGTCATCTCTGAATCTTCATGACTCCATGCACCATAGCACACCAACACTGGCCATAGGGTTTTCTTGGCAAAAATAATGGAATGGTTTGCCATTTCCTTCTCCTGTAGTTTTAGGCAAACAGAGGTTGAATGGCTTTGCCCAGCACCAGGCCAGATTTGAACTCAGGAAGATGAGTCTTCCTGACTCCAAGCCTGGCTCTCTATCTACTTTGCCAAAGTTTCAGAGACAGATGCTTAGCTTTAGTGTAAGATGCAACTTCTTAATAATGCTGTTCAAAATTAAATGGATTTCTTCAGGAGGGTTCCCTTCATTATAAGTCTTCAAGGAGAGGCTGGATGACTATTTATCAGGTATCTTGCAGTGAAAATTCATTTTAGGTGTGGTTTTGTTTAGATGGCCACTGAGATGCTTTTCAACTCTAAAGTTCCTTGATTCTGTCAGTTGGTGGAGGAATACCTATGTAGGTGAAACCACAAGTCAACCCTCAAAGTATAATTTCTGTTCTTTTATCATCTGAAATTGCCAGTAAAAAAAGTACAACAAAAGTGATACTGACTAGAAGTAGCAATCTCTTATAGACTCAATTACAGTACAGAAGATTGCTAAATTTTCACTGGTGAGCTTCAAAGAAAACTTGCTACGTATGGTCAGAAGGAACCTGATATCTGTATCACCCATCTGCTCCAAAGCATGGCCTAAATTGACACATGTACATACTATATAGAAATTAATATAGTTACATTTTTAGTCACGATAAAAACCAAGAGTGATTTAGTATTCAATTTTTTATTATTCTAAGAACTCTCCATTAGTGAGCCTTTGAAATGAATTTGATTCAAAATTTAAACATGTTCATTTTTCTAGCTTACCACATAAAGTAGGTTAGTGAGATGACTCATTAGAGAACATAAGCAGATTAATTTTTCCCCATAGCAATAATGTGGGAAATTACAGCCTATGTTAGATTTTATGATTTGTTACGTATCATCAACCTCAAATTAGTCAGCTTTGGAATGGCTAAGAATAGATGGCTGTACTCCTTCCCGAACTCCATGGCCCAGAAAATAAGATAGAAAAGGAGTGGTGATGTGCAAAAGTGAATGTATAAGCAGTTTAATTTGCAGAAATTGTATTGATAGGAAAGTTTTTCTGAAATCCCAAGTCAATAGAGAAAGAATCATTGGTTGAGTCCATATGCTGGAGTATTTTCCAGATTTTTTGAGTAATTACCTAGTTCCAGGGAGAAACCAAGCTCACCTATTAATAGACGCTATTGGCAGTGGAAATGGCTGCTTTAGAAAAACCCACTTTGGCTGAAGAAGCCCCTGCCATGCTTTTAGATTAGCACCTATTGCCTCGGCACTAATTCATCGGGTAAATTCTGAAAACTTCTGGCCATACCAAAGGTACTCAGGTCAAAGCAGCGGAAGTTGCTGGAGGCAGGAGATTTTCTAAGTGAAATTGTCTTCTATGGGATATCCCTTGTCCTTCTAGAAATTTCAGGTTTATTGTGAATTCTTCCTTTCAATAAAGCAATCAAATAAACAGAACACATCCAAATACAGCCCTTGGTATATATGTAAGTTTGGGGATACCTTTTGATGACTCATTGGCCCTTCACCCACCTTCGGGAGAATGGAGGGGTAGAAGTGGGTAGTAGGAGCAGCTACAAGTTGAAAACAATTGGTTTTGTTTTTTAAATGTTGCATTGATGCTTTTTTATGTCACCTCCCAATAAACTCCCCTCCAACTGAATAAATCCTTGTAACAAAAGAATTACAATTAGACAAAACAAATTGACACACTAGCTTTGTCTGACAAGTATCACTTTTCCACCATTTGTAGTTCACCACCTTTCTCCTGTGTATGCTTCATAATCAGTTTCCAGGAGTCAAGACTGTTCATAGTAATAGGCAAACAGAACATGGGCCAGGCATAGTGGCATACCCTAGGGGAGCATTCCCCAGTCCTTCCAATGGGAATACTTTCCTAGGATGTATTGACATGCTCTCTACATGTCTGTGGTCATCACATCAATCTAAGACAAGTTCTGATGTCTTTTTGTGCTGTTTTCCTTCACATTATTGGGATCATTGTGTATATTTTCTCTTGGCTCTGCTGACTTTGCTATGCCTCAATTCATAAAAGTCTTCTCAATTTATCCTAATTAACTAGAGTTGATGTTTCTTACAATTACAATGTATTCTCTACATGTGTGCCTTACTACCCTGGGACTTTAAATATGTGTACGCTTTCACTATGGATACTATGTGCATTCGTGGGATAGTATGACTCAGGTTTACAAGCTAGCAAAGGAGACTGAGAAGAACCAGCCACGTAGATAGGAGGAGAACCAGGAGAGAACAGTGTAAACAAGTTTTGAGAAGAAATATCCAGAACAGAGGATGGCAAAAAGTGTCAGATGCTGCAGAGAGGTCAGCAAGGGAAAGGATGACAAAATATCATTAAATCTGGCAGTTGGATCTTTGGTATCTGGGAGAGGGTAATTTTAGTCAAATGATGAAATTAGAAGCAAGATTACTAAAGGCTTTAGAATTGAGTGAGAAAATAGGAAGGGGAAGTAGCAAGTGTAGACAGCTTTCTCAAGAAGTTTAGTCAAGAAAGGGGCAAGACATATAGGATAATAGCTTGGAATCAAGTGAGTTTTTTTAAGATGGGGGACACATGAACGTGTTTGTAGGCAATGTAGAAACCAGTAGACAGGAAGAGATTGAAGATAAGAAAGAGAGTGGAGATGGTAGTGGGGACAATCTACTGGAGAAGATGTGGGGAGATGGGATCAAAGGTACATATGGGGAGGGGGGGGCTGGCCCTGTCGAGAGGACTAGTGTCTCTTTATTTGAGACTAAAAGGTGAAGAGAGATGCCTGAATGATGGGAGATTAGGAGAGATGAGGGAATGGACTCAATTAATGAATGTACTCATTTTTTTCCCAGTGAAGTACGAGGCAATATCCTCAGCTAAAGAGAGTGAAGAGAGGTCGTGGTGCAGGAGGATTAAGGAGAAATGAAAAGGTTTTGGGAAATTTGATATGATAGTGAGTTGTTCATGGAGGAATAGAATGATTTCCTTTTTGTAGTGAAGGCCAAGCTGAAATTGGCTAAGGTAAATTTATAATAGACCCAATCAGCATGATTTTGTGATTTTAGCTCATTTTGACAGTGTGCTTCAACAGAAGCAAAAGAAGGTGAATGAATGGCAGGAGTAACCTATGGTAAGGGTTTGGTAAGTACAGTGATAGGACTAGGAGAATGGGCATTTGAAAACTGAGTAGAATGTAGAGTTGAATTGATTTACCAAGGTGTCACGATAGGGAAGGAAGGGGATTATAGTCTGTAGAAAAGTAAAGAAAATGGAGAATCACAGTGAGGATGAAGAACAAGCTTGGAGGTCATGAGACATAGGAAAAGATGGAATGATAAAAGATAATGTCTAGACAAAGGAAATTTTGACTTCAAAACATGGGAGTGTTCATGTGGGTGATTGCAAGAGGAAGAAGGGTATGATCATTTTTGTGTAGCCGAGGTAGAGAGGAAGAGTAGGTCATATTAACTGAATACACTGAGAAACTAGGATGTCAGGGTAGTTAGATCAGCGGTGGGATTCAGATGGTTCACACTGGTTTGCACTAGTTCGTACCTGTTCAGCAGAAGTGGTACCTAATTTTAGATTGAGTTCAGTGAACCTGTTATTAGCTGGGGCAGGCTCTGCAAACCTGTTGTTAGCGGGGGTGGGGGCAGTGCCTCAGCTTGGTTCTATGGAGAACCAGTTGTTAATTTATTTGAATGCCACCAGAGAATTAGATGTACTGTAGGCAACTCAAAAATCAGCATTCCAAAACATAACTTACTATCTTTCTACCCAAACTCTTATATTCACTAGTTCAGGAGAAAAGTCAGCCCCCTGAATGTCAGAGAAAATACAAGCAGGGAAAATACAGAGATTACAAGCAGAAATTACAAGCAGAGACATTAGCATAAAGACCAACAGACAGGGCTCTTAACTGCCTGAACCAAAGCAATATTGCTATACACTTTACATATACCACTGGATTGAGAGAGCCTTTATATCTGAGCAGTTGGGAAGTTCTGAACCTATGACTACTCAGAGCCTTGACCAGGGAATCAAAAGATCCTTTTCCAAGTATATATATACTTCTTGGAGCCAGAAGGTATCACAACCCTCATGGCTCAATGCCTAATTAGAAATTAGCAAAAGATGTGAAAGCCTTCCTACAAGCAAGCCTCCACTAAGCAAGCTTCCCTCCCACAATGGGCTCTGTGACTTAGCACGTATCAGAGCTGTGAACTGGGCCAGAGCTCAAAGCAGGTCACATAGGCCTATTAATGGATGGGTAAGATCTTCCTATTTCATTAACATTACATACTGTCAAGGGTACAACCATCCTTGAAATCAAGTTTGCAATCTTGATATCATTCTTAACTCCCTTCACTCATACTCACCCCATTTAGCCAATTTATTGCCAAATCTTTTTGCTACTACCTTCATAACATCTCTCACAGCATTTCCTTTCTTCATTCACACTAATTTAGGCCCTCATTGCCTCTCACCAAAAGTACCAAATTATCCTTCCCTGCTTCAAGTCTCTCTCCATTCCAATCTATTCACCACTCAACTGCCAAGGTAATTTTTGAGAAGCATATGACTGACTTTCAGTATCAAATATAAAGCCCTATGTTTGGCACTTAAAGTTCTTAACAAGCTGGCCCTTTTCTATGGTTCTAATCACCTTACTTTTTACTCCTCTCCATGTACTCTATAATCTAGTTACACTGGCCTACTTTCTGTTTCTTGCAACTCTCATATTCATACTTTTGCATGTTAACACCTCTGACTCTTAATCTCATTTTTTAGATGTGTACCCACTTAATTGATTTGTTCTTTCCTCTCTTTCATTAACACAAGTATCTAGAGATATAAAATTTCACATAAGTACTGCTTTGACCTCATCCTACACATTTTGGTATGTTATCTTATTGTTGTCATTATCTTTGATGTAGTAATTGGTTGTTTCTATGATTTGTTCTTTGACTCACTCAATCTTTAGGATTAGATTAGTTAGTTTTCAACTAATTTTTAATCCATGCTATGAGTTCTTATTGAATATAATTTTTATTACATTATGGTCAGAAAAAAGATGTATTCAATGTTTTTGTTTTTCTATATCTGTGAATTTTTTAATGCCTTAATACATGGTCAGTTTTTGTGAATGTGCCATCCACAGCTGAGAAATACGTATATTACTTTCTATTCCCATTCAATATTCTCCAGAGGTCTATGATATCTACTTTTCTAAAATTTCTATTCATCTCCTTAACTTCTTTCTTATTTATTTTATGGTAGGATTTATCTAGGTCCAAGAGGAGTACATTGAGATTTCCTAGTAGTATAGTTTTACTGTCTATTTCTGGCTATAACTCATTAAACTTTTCCTTAAAAATTTGAATTCTATGCCATTTGGTGTATACCTGTCTCTGGCTTTAACTCAGTTTAAATCTTACCTTCTTTAGAAGATCTTTCTCAGTCCCTCCAGATGCTAGCCAGTCAGTCAGTCAGTAAACATTTGTTAATTATTTATTATGTGCCAAGCACAATTTTTATTATTGAGGATACAAAGAAAAACAAAAATATAGTCCCTGGAAGACAACATGCAAACAATTAATCTATAAACACACATACATTTACATGTATATGTATATTGTATGTGGATTTATGTAGGTGTGTATATATGTATATATATATGTGTATATAGATGTATGTATGTATGTATGTATATAGTGGGGGTAGAGGGAAAACAGAATTAAAAAATAGGAACTTATTCTTGAAAGAAGTCAGGGAAGCTAAGAGGGAGAGATGATGAAGGAGGGCATTCCAGGCATGGGAGATTTAAAAGGCCCTGAGGGGAATGTTGTGTGTGAGCAATAATAAGTACCTGACATATAGTAAATGTTTAATAAATGTTTTAATTGATTTTCATTAACTGATATTATGTTCTTGCCTCACATTTTCAGTAAATGTTTTAGTTAATGTTAATCAAGACACAGTAGCTGATTTGTTAATGGAAAATATACTGGTGGGGGCTCATGAACTCTAACCGTAATACTGGTCACTGACAAGGGTTACTCTCAGGACCGTGAGAATAGTGAGAGGTAGAACCAGTTCTCCCTGAGATAACAAAGGATGAGTTTGCCTGAGAGGTAGAGCAGTAGTGTGACAGCACTTGCTACATTGTGGGTTGGCAAGTAAATACTACACTTAAGAAAAGAACCAAAAACAGAGGAGCAATGAAAGCCCAGGTGCTATGGGGGAGCGAATCTATTGTATCGTTGCACATCGTCAGGCTTTTCTTTGTCTAGGTAAACATGTCTCATTACCAATAGCTTTACTATTACTAATTTAGTAATAGTAAAATAGTAACACAATACTACTGTACTACTAATCACATATTTCTTCTCTTCAAATATTCTTTCTTTAGTCTTTCACCTCAAACTTTGTATGAGATAGAAGACATTTTTTTTTCTTCTCATATTATTCATATCAGCAGTAGCAGCAGCAGCAATGCCAGGCCTAAAGCAGAAAGCCTAGTGCTCACATTCCCAAGGGAGCATGTTCAGAACTTCGTATTATAACATGTTTGTCCGTGTTTGTTATCAAGAGGGTTCTTGGTACTTTTGCAGATCCCAAGTTAGAAGTTTCCTCATGGGTCTTACATAAATACTTATGGTAATTGCTTTCCTAATAGTTGCATGGAGAGCTTTTCCCGCTAGCACTCCTTATGTTATTGGAATTGATCCAGTGGTATGTTTGAAAGGGTAATTAATTATGTGCTCTTTGGAAATTTTATTTATTTGATTTTTTAAAGGGTATCGTCAGATTGGGACAAAGGGATAAGTGGAGTGTTTTCTTGTGTTCTCGTTGAAAACATAATCTAATTATCCTGGTGGGCTCTGATGTCTCTTCTTGAAATTTCTTCCTTCTTCAGGCTCCATGACATAATACTACCCTAGTTCTAGTCTTACATTTCTGGCAGAGCCTCATATTGACTTTGGTAGCTCTTTTGTCCTCCTTGTACCTCTCTGATTGTAAGTATGCTTTTACTTACACCTGGTTCAAATAAGGAGATGAAGAAATGCAAGCTAAGGCAGGGCTAATCTCCACAGAAATAGCCTAAACATGATCCATAGAAGTTTCTGATAATATTCTGTTGCTTTTATACCTTAATCGATGTCCTTTAAATGTCTTTTTTTTTGGTGGGGTAGCTAATGGAGTTGCTTCTGCTGTTCACTCATCTTGGTTGTGTCTGACTCTTCATGACCCCATTTGGGATTTTCTTGGCAAAGATACTAGAGTAGTTTGCCATTTCCTTCTCCAGCTTATTTTACAGATGAGGAAACAGAGGCAAACAGGGTTAAGTGACTTGCCCAAGGTCACACAGCTAGTAAGTGTCTGAGGCCTGATTTGAACTCAGGAACATGAGTCTTCCTGATTCCAAGCTCCTCTCTCTCCACTGTGTGACCTTGCCAGCCATTCAGAAATTTTAGGAAAGTGGATGAGGGTGGAGAGTAGAAATGTATTCTTTGCTTTAGAATAAACGAATGAAAATGCATTTATTTAGGGCTCACTATGTGCGTAGTATTGGGCCAATTGCTAGGAATACAAATAGAAAAAGTTAATGTATTGCCTGCTTTCAAGAACATCAGGAAGGAGGAAGAAATCACATATGGGAGATTCAACCACAAGTCTTAGGGTTCAATGACAAAGCAGATCATAATGCAGCATCTTTACATTTCCATTGATAAAATTTTAACAGTCACTGAGGCTAAATCATTTAATAGTGTCAAGGGTTTTGGTGGTAAAATCTTTCTTATCTGAATCTTTGGTAGCCATGGCTACAACAGTCACAGGAGCATATGTCAGACCACATCTCCATAGGGGTTACTTTACCATACTTGTTGACAGGGCAGGGCTGGAAACAGGGCTAGTGGTCTTGGTGGTGTTACAACTCCCAGGACTCTTGAGTTTACCTGCCCATGGTGGCAGTTGGTCAATAGTTGGTCTTGATGGCGGTTAGGAAGGTGGGCTACTCGCACAGTGTTTGTCCTCCTCAATGGTGCCTTTAGGCCTCCAGTTGGAAACAAGGCCAGTAATCTGGTGGGCATGGTTATTACCAAGGCTTTCTCCATCCAAGGTCCAATAGAGTGTGGTATTCAAGATAGTGAAGATGGTTTGACTTGCCTGCCATATGCTTCCTCCCAGCTCTTCTTTAGGATATCTTAATGCTTCAGGATTATCAGCAGCATTGCCACAGGATGAACCAATTAGCAATTATTTGCTGAGTGCCTACTATGAGATCCAGCTAGGTTTATACCTCTGGGCTGGGAAACAGGAAGCTGTGGGCTCTAATCTTGCTTCAAGAACTTACTAGGTGTGTGACCTCAGTGAAGTCATTTAACATCTCTAGGCCTTAATTTCCCTTCCTATAAAATGAAGAGAATTGGACTTGATAAGCTCTATCTAATGTGCCTTCCAATTCCAAATCTGTGATCCTTTGTGTCTAGCACAATGCTAGGCACTGAGGGGAATACAAAAGAAGCATGGTTTCTGTCCTAAGAAGCTTCCAATCTTCTTTGCCTTAGTATTAACAGAATATTTGGGAGAAAGCAGCAAAGGTATATGAATAAATAAAATATGTTTTGCTTCTTTATTTTCTATGTTTGTTCACTTCTGACTTTTATTCACTTTTAAATTCATAATCTCTTTATGAAAACATGGTTAACTGATTAATAAATTTAAATGACTAAATAGGGAGGAAATTACTTAGATTTTAAAAACATTTAAAAAACAAAGGCCACATTTGCATATGAATCTTTAAAGTAAATGAGAAATGCTGGATATGAAATATTGAAATTAGAATTAGGAAAGTCAAGTGGAATAATGTATTGGAAAAGTAAACCACGTGACTCTCAGCGTAACTCACTAAGGCAGATATGGTTGTCCATATTTTACAGATGAAGATACTGAGGTACAGAGGAGGCTGACTGAATTGCCGAGGTTCCATAGACAGTCAGTTATAGAGCTTGGGACTGAAACTTCAGTTCTCCTAACTCCTAATCTTGCATCCTTTCTGTTTTAACACCCTGCCAAGCTCTCTCTCACAGTTCATGAATAACTGGAGTCTGATTAGGGAGGGACTTACAGTAAGGAAAATGTAGATATCTCGAAAGGAAAAGACATAAACCAGTCCATCAGAAATCCCTCAATCTTGAGGGTCAGCAGCAGGCCTCAGCACTACATGTGGACATCATCAGGAAGGATGTAAGCATTTATTAACCACCTACTATGTACTGGGCAATATGCTAAGCACTTTACAAATATGATCTCACGTGTTCCTCACAAAAACCCTGATTCAAAAGTAAATCATTTTAAATTGAAAATATTGTATAAAGGGTACCATTTAGGGGGAAAAGTACCATTTGTGTCCTTTAGTTGATATCTTTCAGTTGCTCTTTTAGATGAATTTATACTGTTAATGGGTTTTAATGTCTTATCTAGCTTAGTTAAGATGAGTTTAATTAGCACCCTTTTGGGGAGAAATGCCTCAATTCAAATATCCTAATGGTAGGCTTTTCAAAGACAGCGACAGATTGGAAGGAGGGAATTTTGTGTACCTTTTAGCCCCCTTCACGTTTGGTAGCATGAGTAAAGGCCTGAGCAGCACCCACAGCTCTGAGTGCATGTTTCTGTTCTAAAACATTAATTTTATAATTGCAATGACAAGTCATTGGCGTTAGGCCATGGATACAAGAAAATGAATGGTTCTGCTGATGGCACCATCATATCCTATGGTTTGTACTCATTTTTTTTTCTCATCTTCCCTTCTTCCCCTCTCTATTTTACTACTTTCTTATTTCATTCATTCAGTAGCATAATGGGAGCATAAAAGCCTTAGACACAGAATCTAGAAGTCTGGCATCCACTTTCAGCTCTACACCCTCCTTTTCTCTTTTCCTTTGCTTTCTTTGGCAATGGGTTGAGTGACTTGCCCAAGGTCACACAGCTAGTAAGTGTCAAGTGCCTGAGGCTGAATTTGAAATCAGGTTCTCCTGCCTCCAGAGCTGTTGCTCTACACTACACTACCTAGCTTCCCCGTCTACAAGTTCCTAAACACGTATTAGGGGCATGTCACTTAAATCTCTCAGTGCCTCAGTTTACTGTTTGTAAAATAATAATAACAATAATAATGCACAGTAACAATAATACATGCAGTTTTGTTGCAAGGAAAGCATTTTGAAAATTCTAAAAACTTTATAAATGTGTGCATTACAATGCAAACATATCCACATTGTGTAAATGTGGATATGTGCATGCATATATATTTTTATCCTTTATAACATTTCTCCTATACACACAATATATTTTCTTAGTATAAAATGGTATGATAGTATATTTTTGTGAAGTGTACTCATTTATTTTATATATATATATATGTATGCTTATACTATAGTACACACACATATATACATATATACTCATACTATACTATATGTTGTACACTTATCAGCTGTGTGACCCTCTTCAAGTCACTTCACACTTTTTGCCTCAGTTTCCTCATCTGTTAAATGAGCTGGAGAAGGAAATAGCAAGCTACTCCAGTACCTTTGCCAAGAAAACTCCAAAATGGAGTCAAAAGATTCAGACATAACTGAAACAACTCAAAAACAAACAATACATATGCGAAATTTAAGTACTTCCTATGTGCCACTGTGCTAAGTCCTAGCATGCTAATACAAGTAAGACAATCCATACCTTGAGAAGCTTACAGTCTGTTGACATAACTCTATTAACTTATTAAAAACATGGAAGAAGGTGGAAATATAGCTATTAACTCATTAAAACATGGAGGAATATGGAAATATGGAAACATGGAGTAGAGATGGATGAGAAATGACATGGAAGATTTGGACCCAGGTAAGATAAGGCAAAAAACTTACCTATCAGAGCCAGAGGACACAAGAACAGAATGCAAGTTTCGGGAGATGAGGACAATGTCCAGGGAGAAGACAGCGTGTTGAGGAGATGGCCAAGAAGTGGCATGGAGACATTCGGCCCCTGTGATTAACAGATGGATAACCTAGGCCCTACACTGGCATTCAGGAAATATTCAGCCAGCCACTCAACAGTCACATATTAAGAACCTACTGTGTGCCACGTGTTAATCACTGGGGGTCAAAGAAAGGGAGGAAAACCCTCTCATAGTCCTTGCTCTTGAGGAGTATACATTCTAATGGGTGGAAACTACATACAACTATCTAGGTACATGTAAGATATATTGAGAGTATGGGACAGTAATCTCAGGGGGAAACCATTGGCAGCTGAGTGACCAGTAGAAACCTCCTGCAGAAGGTAGGGTTCAAGCTGTCTTGAAGGAATCCAATGAAACAGAAAGGTGGAGCAGAGAGAGTAGAGTATTCCAGGTGTAGGAGACAGCCAATGGAAAGACATAGGGATGAACACATAGCATTCAAAGGACTGTAAGTCCATGTGACTGGATCATAGAGAGTGTAAAAGGGAGTCACATAAAAGAAAAAGGTGGAGAGCTAGGGAGGGCCTGTGGTTGAAGAGCTTTAAATCACTTAAGATTTTATATTTGATCCCAGAGGTAATAAAAAATTAAAGAACCAGAGTTATGACTCCAATATGTTGGTATTTATGCAATGATGTAGATAAGATTCCTAGAGGTTGAAAAGGCACAGAGAGGTTGGAATATATACTGTTAGAGGCAGAGTCCAAGTTAACGAGATTAATAATTTTAGCATTTTCATACTCAAACGTTTGCAAGTCAGATCCCAACATTAAGGGGGTACTGGGACTTAGAAGCCAAGGGCCCAAAATTTTCTCAGGCTGTCTGCATTCTTCAAATGAAACATTCTTCAAATAGTTGGAAAAAAATGCCATTTGGAAGACTTATTCTGTATTGTCCCAGAGGGCAGAACAAGATCAATGGGTTGAAGATGTGCTAAAGCAATTTGGCCTTAATATGTGAAAAGTCTTCCTAACAATAAGAAAATGTGTTATGAACCTCTAGGGAAATTTAACTTATTACTCATAAAAGTCTACACATTCTACAATGATTAATAACTTAAGGTGCCTTAAATTTTTGGTTTTTAGCATGAACCCTTGGGCCATAGTTGTTAAAACCCTAAGGGGTTTGTAAACTACTAAATGGGAATATAGGGCTAGAGACCCTCCCTCCACTAATGCAGATTAACAACTCATCTATAATTCATGGCTCTAAAGAGTCAGCTGGTTGAGAGATAATGACTTGTCCGTGGAGTCAGCCAGGTTATGCAGTGAGTTGAGTGCTAGGCCTGGAGTTGGGAAGACCTGAGTTCAGATCTTCTTCAGACACTTCAAGCTGTGTGACCCTCCCTAGATAAGTAGATTAATTAACTTCTGCCGGCCTCAAGTTTCTTCAACTATAAAATGAGGTTCATAATAGAACCTACATTCCATGGATGTTATAAGGATCAAATGAGATAATATTTGTAAAGCATTTAGCACAGTGCCTAGTACTTGGTAGATGCTTAATAAATGCTCATCCCCTTCCCTTCTTCCATTGTCACATAGGTGACATATTTGGATGGGAGGACTGGAAGCTTGGTCTTTCTGATCCCACAGCTAGCCCTTTACCCTCTGTCCTACACTGCCTAATGTAAATTTAGCATAAACAAAACCTCCTAAAAATTAGAGCTACCCACAAATGGTAGACTGTCTCACAGAAGAGTGAGTTCCCTAATACTGGAGCTTCTTATGTAATAATTGGATGATTTCTTGTTGGGAGTGCTGCAGATGGCATATATGATTTAGATAATGACTTTTATTTTTTAAAATAGTATATGTTTTTTCCCATTTACATAGAAAGACAATTTTAACATTCATTTAAAATAAAACTTTGAGTTCCAAATTTCCTTCCTCCCTTAGACAGCAAGCAATTTGATATTGGTTATATATGTGCCATCATGTTAAACAGACTAAGTGACTTTTAAAGCGCTTTAAAATTCTAAATCTAAAATAGCTAGCATTTATATAGATCTTTAAGTTTTGCAAAACACTGAACAAGTGTTATCTCACAAAAGTCCTGTTAGGCCAATTATTATCCTCATTTTCAAATAAAGCCTCTCTGGAGAGATTAAGTGACTTACCCAATGTCACACAGCTAGTACGTATCTGAAGCAGGATCTGAATTCAAATTTTCCTGACTCTTAAGTCTAGCTTTCTTACTCATTATACCATCTAAGTACACCAAATATGTGACCAATTAGAGAAATCTTTAATTTCACCTCTTTTTTTTGTCCACAAACTGGCCTATCCCCCCATTCTCTGTTATTGTCCTGCATCTTCTTTCATGTCTTTGCTTAAGCCTTCCTTATTTGGAATAGACTATCCTCCCCATCTGTTGCATCTCCTTGTTTCAAGGATTAACTCTGGTCCAACTTTCTCCACGAAGCATTTTCTAGGGCCTTCCATCCCCCTCTCCAAGAAAAATTTCTTTTTGTTCCCTTATTATTTGTTACAGAACTATGCCCAGATCTCTCACATGCAATTCTTGCTCTTCCTTGTATCAGAGTTTTTGCTGTACGTGTAGTTTTCCCTACAGAATATGTAACTCCCTTGGGAGCAATTTCTATTTCATTTACAAATATCTAGGTGGCAAGATGAGTAAGAGTGCTGAATTTAGAGTGAAGAAGACCTAAATTCAAATCCTTCTTCTGACACTTACTAGCTGTGTGACCCTGGGCAAGTTATTTAACTTTCTCAGCAGACAAAGATTAGGTTTAGGGGTGAAGCAGAGGGATAGGTAGAAGTACAAGCAATTCTAATTAGGGGGAAGAATTTCAGAATCATGGAGATGGCTCATGTCTGAATGTCTATGGTATGTATATGACCCTTCATGGTATGCCCATGTTTTGTGTACTTTCATCTACGTGGAAACTGCTACTAAACATAGGCCTGATTGAAAGTACAGAGGAAACCTAGAGGAGGCAAAAAAGAACTTGCCTGTTGTGTTGTCAGGGACCACCTGTTCTCCTTTCTCCTTCTTGATTTATCAGGATCTCACTTCTCCCCATCCATCAAACTGTGTCTTGTCCATGGTGGGGGGGGGGCCTTCTGACTGATTGGCAGGTGCTCAAGCGGACCAAGTCTGGAGATTTCCAGACTTTGTGGGAATAGAAACTTAAGACCACAGATTTAATGTAGAAAAGATTTGAGGGCATCTAGTGCAACCCCTTTATTTTACAGATGAGAAAACTGATGACTAGAGAAGTTGAGTGACTTGCCCAAGGTCATACAAATAATGTTAGAGTCTTAGTTTGAACCTGGCATTTCTGATGCCAGAGCCGATTCTTATCCTTGTAGTCTCTGATACTGTGACAGAATGAAGGTTTAAAGAGAGAAGAGAGGTGGGTTTTTGTTTGTTTTTGCCTTTCTCTGTATCCCCAGTGCATAGCACAGTACATGACACAATAAATATTTATTGACTGACTGACTCTAGCCCTAATCAGGCTGGGTAAGACTCAGGATTACAAGATACTTTGGAGAGGTCTTCTTCATGTAATCCATGGTTAAGGAGCCTATGGTCTGATGGGAAAAGACAAGTCACAAATCTCCCAAGTTTTGGAGGAGACTTGGACTTGGTCTAATCTGGATATAGATATACCTGAGCGACTATTTTCTGTCTACCAGTCAGCATCAAGGTCATGGCCAAAGGTGCCCTAGGTATGTCTTGTCAGTCTTTTGGGATTGTCTGTGTTCTATGTCAAGGCCTTTGGAGTCTGTTTGTATGTATCTGAAGGTGAAGGAGATTGTCTGTTGGTAAAGCTGAGAGACAGACAGATAGACACAGAGACAGAGAGAACAAGAGCAAAAGAGAGTGAGAGAGCGAGAGTGAGAGAGAGAGAAAGAGAGAGAGAGAGAACATTTTTGAGCTTTTTGGTACTGTGTTTGATGTAAGGGACCATGGTACGTGTAAGGGACATTTGTGAATACGTATCATTTTCTACCTTTTTCATATGATTTGATATATAAGAAAAGAATACTGAATATAGGGTCAGAAGCCTTCAAGTCCTGACTTTGCTACTTATTACCTCTGTGACCTTGGGCAGGTCATTGCTGGGTCAAAGGGTATGCAAAGTTTTATAGTCCTTTAAATATAGTTCCAAATTGTTTTCCAGAATAGTTAGATCAGTTACAACTCCACTAACAGTGCATTAATATTTTAATTTTCCCACATCCCTTCCAACATTTGTAATTTTCCTTTTCCATCATATTAGCCAATCTGATAGGTGTGGGGTGGTACCTCAGAGTTGTTTTAATTTGCATTTCTCTACTCAGTAGTGGTTGAGAATGTTTTTTCTTATGACCATAGATGGCTTTGATTACTTTGACAACTGCCCATTCATATCCTTTGACTATCAATTAGAGAATGGCTCTTATTTTTATAAATTTGACTCAGTTCTCCATATATTTAGGAAATGAGGCCTTTATGAGAGAAACTTGCTGTAATTTTTTTCACAGTTATAATGATTGTGCATTTCCCTCCATCCCATTTCCTCCCCATTTATCCTCTTCTTTTTCTCTTTTTACCCAGTCCATCCTGATAAGTGTTTTGCTTCTGACTACTGCCTTCCCTTCTATCAGCTCCCACCCTTCTCTTATCCCCTTCCCCTCCTACTTTCCTGTAGGATAAGATAGATCTCTATACCTGAGAGTGTGTGTTACTCCCTCTTTGAGACAATTCCAATGAAAGTGGGTTCAAGTGCTCCCCCACCTCCTCCTCCATCTTCTGCTCCACTGGAAAAGCTCTTTTACATCCCTTTTATATGAGGTATTTTGCCCTATTTTACCTCTCCCTTTCTCTTTGTCCCAGTTCAAATGAATACACATAGACAGAGGGAATGGGTATGAGTTGAATATGATGGGATGATTATCTAAAAAAAATAAAATTAAGAGGTGAGAAAGAGGAATGCACTTGGAGAAGGGGAAAGGGAAAGGTAGAATGGGGTAGATTATCTCACATAAAAGAGGTGCAAAAGAGCTTTTCCAGTGGAGAAGATGGGGGAGATAGTGTGGAGTGCTTGAACCTTACTCTCATTAGAATTGGCTCAAAGAGGGAATAACACACAAATTCAGTTGGATATAGAAATCTATTTTGTCTATGGGAAAGTAGGAGGGGAAGGGGATAAGAGAAGGCAGTGGAGGGGTGTGTGTTTGTGTGTTTGTGTGTGTGTGTGTGTGTGTATGTGTGTGTTTGTGGATGATAGAAGGGAGAGAGGATTGGAGAAGGCAGTAGTCAGAAGTAAAGTACTTTTGAGGATGGACAGAGTGAAAGGAGAGAGGGGATGGATAAAAGCAGGGAGGGATAGGATGAAGAGAAATATACAGAAATCATAATTGCAAAAAATTTTTATGGCAAGTTTTTCTGATAAAAGCCTCATTTCTCAAACATATAGAGAACTGAGCAAAATTTGTAAAACTAAGAGCCACTTCCCAGTTGATCAGACAAAGTAATCAAAGCTATCTATAGTCATATGAAGAAATGCTCTCAATCTATGGATTAAAGAAACGCAAATTAAAACAACTCTGCAGCACCACCCCACAACTATCAGGTTGGCTAATATGACAGAAAAGTAAAATGACAAATGTTGGAAAATTGTGTATGGGAAAATTGAGACACTAATGCACTGTTGGTTGGAGTTGTGAACTGATTCAACCAATCTGGGGATCAATTTGGAACTATGTCCAAAGGGCTATAAAAATATGCATACCCTTTTGCCCAGCCATACCACTAGTAGATAGATCTGTATCTCAAAGAAATAAAAAACAAAAAAGGAAAATATGATATGTGTACAAAAATATTTATAGCAACTCTTTTAGTGGTGGCCAAGAATTGGAAATTGAGGGGATGCCCATCAATTGGGGAAGGAAAGGCTGAACAAGTTGTGGTATATGATTGTGTTGTAATAGTATTTTGCTATAAGAAATGATGAACAGGATAATCTCAGAAAAACTTGGAAAGACTGATGCAAAGTGAAGCGAGCAAAGTAAAGCAACAGCAATGTTGTATGATGAACAATTGTGAAAGACTGAGCTTTTCTTGGAGATATAGTGATCCAAGATAATTCCAAAGGACTTATAATAAAAAATGCTATCCATCTCTAGAGAAAGAACTGATGGGGTCTGAATATAGATTTACTTAAAAGTTTTTTTCTTTTCTTTTTTCTGGTTCATGTTTTCTTTCGAACATGACTAATATGTTTTGCATGACTGTACATGTGTAACCTATATTAAATTGCTTGCCTTCTCAATGAGGGGACAGGGGATGGAAGGACAGTGTGAATTTGGAACTTAAAATTTAAGAAAATGAACCTTAAAATTGTCTTTACATGTAATTGGGAAAACATAAAATGTTAAATAAATATATTTTTTAAAAAAGAAAAAATGTAAGGGTTGGAGTCCATGATCACTAAGGTCCCTTCCAGGACTAATAGTGTGTTGAAAGGGAACAAACCCTAAGTAAATAATTTTGGAAGACAAGGAAGAATAGTTTAAATAGGATGCAGAATCTAACATAGTAGAAGGGCAATAAGAAAAGGGAGGGGGGAGAGAGAAACATGACTATGTCTAGTAAGAGGAGACAACATTTGCTTTGGCTAAACTTTTCTGAACTGATGCAGTAGCAAGGCAGCTAGGAAGGAGGGGTTATCATAGCCAAGACAGGAAATGATTCAGGTTAGGATAAAAATTTTAACTGTGGAAATGAGAAAGAATAGACATTTTGGCATAAGGACAATTAAATTTCTGGCTTGACGTAAGTAATGTTGTGAAATTATTTTTATTGCACTCTGGCCTTTTGTTTCCTTTCAATCCTCGGGGACAACTAGGTGGTCCAGTAAATAACACACTACGGCTTGGAGTCAGCAAGATCCAAGTTCAAATTCAGCCTCAGATACTTATTAGCTGTGTGACTTTGGACAAACCACTTAACCTCTGTTTGCCTCAGTTTCTTCAATAGCACCTACTTCACAATGCTGTGAGGGTCCAATGCTTAGCACAGTATCTGGCCTGTAGTGGGCATTTCATTTCTTTCCTTTCTTCCTTGGTTGTCTTTGAATACTGTTTGAATTACTGATAGTTCTTAGTCTCCAAACACAGAAAACCAGTTACTAAGAGATTCATTTATAAGCAGTGGAGGTTACTTTCAAGTGGAACGCCTCTGCGGTATCACACAATCACAGTTTCCAAGCTGGGTTTTAGTTGGTATTTTAGGGACAAGCTCAGTGAGGGTGGCAGGCGCTGTGGTGTATGCAACCAATCCGGCAGAAAAACCAGGGTCTGACGCGCTGCTTTTTGTCCACTGTAACCCAGATATGCATGGAGTGTCCACTTCGTAAGTTTCTCCTGCTGAAGATCATCATAACTTACATTTTTGTTGTGCTATGCACAACATCTAACTGCTTGTTACATCAGTATGTCACTTGATTGTGACAGTAGTCTTGAGAGGTAGCTGGGAATTCTGTAATTATTGTATTCATTGAAGCCCCCACGTGATGCAGTAGGTAGCCCAGAGTTCAAATCCAGCCTCGGACACCTACTAGCTATGTGACTCTGGTTAAGCCACTTAACCCCAATTGCCTCAAAAGAAAAAAAGTTACTGTATTCATTCTACAAAGGAGAATTTTGTAGAAGTGAGAACACACATAGAGATAATGGTACAGAAAAGGATCAAATCTCAGATCATCTGGCTTCTAGTTTAGGGCACCCATTGTCTACTCAACAATGATGAATAAAGGAGGAAGGTTAAAAAAAACATTTCAACATTTATCTCTAGTCATTACTTACATAGAGTTCCAATGTACTTGGTGTGGCCCACAGGAACAATTAGCACATGTCCTTAGGGACAGAAATAGTTTACTCCAAGAATCCCGTTTGTAGTACGTTTCAATCATTTGCATAACCATTGAGTATTGTGTCAGAAAGCTACTTCTAATTAAAAGACCCGGTGAAATCTCATGATGATAGCCTACTGGTTTCAGCTGCTTGTGGGTGAGGCTTCAAATGACTGGTTGTTTTCTACAATATGAGAAGGGTATGGTTGGCCTGCCAAGACTGTTCTCACTATCATTCTGACCAGGAGTGAAAAAAAAGTACCTATTTGTCCCCAAGTTATCAGCCAACTACCGGAATATATTCTGGGGAGGTTTATACAGGTTTTCATAAAGTTTGCATCGGACTTTACTCTTAGATTTGGCAACATCTGACTTTGATGTCTGTCAATCTCCTGTGTTCAAAATCGTAGAATCATTTTCACTCCTTTTTACCCAATCACATCCAAGTCAATCTTTTTGTAATGTCTTTCACCACTATCTTTCTTGCTCTGCAGTAGTACGTGAAATTATCATTCCAAAGAGTTAGTCAGGCAATAAAGATTTACTAAACACCTATTACGTGCCAGACATTGTGCTGAACACGGGGGGAACAAAGAAAGGTAAAATACAGTCTCTGCTCTCAAGTAGCTACATATGCCTGGTCAATCTAGGAGTGTCTATGTCTTATGTCAAAAGATGTGGAATCTGTATATGTCTAAAGGTGAGAAGATGTGTCTGTTGGTAAAGCCTGGAGTATGTGGTATGTATGTGTGTGTGTATGTGTGTGTGTGTGTGTGTGTATGTGTGTGTGTGTGTGTGTGTGTGTGTGTTGAAACTGTCTCCTATTATATTAAAACCACATTTATTAAGCGCTTAATATGTACCAGATACATATCTAGGTTCTGGAGATAAAAAGACTCAACAAAACAACCACAACCAAACAAAACTTGACAATAGTCCCTGCTCTATAGACACACGTGTTCTACTGGGGGAAAAAATGAGTCAACGGGGATTCTGTAATTCTGTGATTATTGCACTCTTTCTACAAAGGAGAACACTGAGGCTTTGAGAGGTTAAGTTAGCATGCACGACATTTATTAAGTACCTACTGTGTGCCAGGGGCTGTGCGAGGCTAAGAGGAGACAAATAAAAAGAAACAATCCCAATTACCCAGAATAAGGCAAACGCATGTACGAATAGCTTAGATGAAAGTTTTCTTCAACTGTTGACCTTTTTGAGTTTATTTATATTAAAAATGAGTATGACTGTGATTTTTCCAAAGTTCTTTCTTCTCCCACATATTTGGCCATAACTCTGGCTTGAAACTGAGCCAACATTGTAATACTAAGGGCAAAATGTGTGGGCTGGTTTTTCTTTTAATGAAATTAGGAACATTTGTTTTAAAGGGCCAAGGTCTCCCACTGTATCCTGGGCCATCTCCAGTCATCTTGATCATATCTGGCTGCTGGACCCAGATGGCTCTGGAGGAGAAAGTGAGGATGGCGACCTTGCATGGCAGCCCTCCCTCACTCAAATCAAAGTCAATTGCAAGTCATGTCATCATCTCCCTGATGTCATGGTCCTCTTTGAGAATGAAGGACAAACCACAATCCATGAGTATTCTGAGCTGCCTGAATGGGGCCCCAGCTGGCCAGTTCCAGTTGAGCAAGTAAATGCACTCCTCTCCTCCCTTCCCCTTCACTCGACTCCCCTCCTCTCTCTTCTTCTCTCTCCTTACTGGAGGGTGTTCTGCCCAAAGGAAGGTAAATTTTGACGGCTGAAAGCTACCTAATTAACTTGGGGTTTACTGGCTAGATTTCTTTCTCAAACACCAAGCCTTAAGCCCAATTCACTCTGGATCTCATGGATTGGACAATAGGTCCCTGCCCAAGCACCACTTAATGATTATTTTTGGGGCCCTCCTGGCTCATAGTGAATGTAAATAGTAACAGTTTCTCTTTTGGCCAGCAATCCTGAGTGTCTTTCCCTCTCAATTTTATTTTTTTGGGGGGCGTTGCCTCACTCAAAGTGAGAACCTGAAAGGACCTTAGCTTAAAAGGGCCAAGGTCTCCCACTGCATCCTGAGCCATCTCCAGTCATCCTGATCGATATCTGGCCACTGGACCCAGATGGCTCTGGAGAAGAAAGTGAGGCTGGTGATCTTGCACGGCCCTCCCTCACTCAAATCAAAGTCGATCGCAAGTCTTGTCATCATTTCCTTGATGTCATGGTCCTCTTTGAGAACAAAGGACAAAACACATACAATGTGTATCAGAAATGATACAAATAGAAGTCCAAATGTGAATGTTGTAGAACGTTAACAAAAATGTGGGCTACTTTTCATCCTTCCAAAGAGTTAGTCGGGCAATAAAGATTTATTAAATACCTATTACGTGCCAGGCACTATGTTAAGCACTGGGGATACAGAGAAATGCGGTCTCTCCTCTTAGCTAGCTAATAGCTTAATGGGGAAAACAACATGCAAGTAACTATGTACAAAAATGCTATAAAGAGTAGAATAAATTAGAAATAAACCACTAGAGGAAAGGCACTAAAATTAATGGAGAATCAAGAAAGGCTTGGGGCAACCAGATGACACAGTGGATAGAGTGCTGGGCCTGGCATCAGGATGACCTGAGTTCAAATATGGCTGAAGACATTAGCTGTGTGATCTCAGGCAAGTCATTCGACTTTGTTTGCCTCAGATTCCTCATCTGTAAAATGAGCAGGAGAAGGAAATGACAAACCACTCCAATATTTTTGCCAAGAAAACCCCAAATGGGGTCATGAAGAATAGGACACGACTGAAATAACTAAACAACAACAAGAAAGGCTTCCTGTAGAAGATGGGATTCTTAGGATGCCAGGGGTGCCAGGAAGCAAAGATAAGGAAAGAGAACATTCTAGTCATGGTGTACAGAACAGAAAAAAAGGCCAGGAGTCAGGAGACGGAATGTTTTGTTTGTTTAAGGAAAAGCAAGGAGGCCAGTGTCAGTGAATTCAAAAGTACTTGGGGGAGGGTAAGCTGGTGTGTAAGGTGGGAATGACAGAACTGCTCTTTGAGATCTAGCCATAAACTCTCCTATTGGAAGGAAGGGATATTAAAGGCGGTCTATTTCAGAATGTGCCTAAGCAAGACTAGGCTAACAGGTTGCATAGTGAATAGAGGGCAAGATTTGGAGTCAAAAAGACTTGAGTTCATATCCTGACTGGCTATACTAGCTGAATGACCCTTGTTAAATCATCTAATTTCTCCCAGTTCAGTTTCCTCATTTGTAAAACAATGATATTAGCACCACCCTAGAGGATTTTTGTGTGAATCAAATTAAATATATCAAATATAAAAAGCACTTTGCAAACCTTAAAAGCATTACATTTTAATGATTATATTATGAATCTTCTACACAACATACCCAGCAAGTAGTCATCTGGCCTCTCCAATGAGAGGAACCTCACTATTTCTGGGGGATTTGACTTTTGGACAGTTCTAATAGGTAAGATGTCTTTTGGATATCAAGCTTAAATGTGCTTTTTTGTAGTATTTACCCGTTGTCCCTAGCTTGGCCTTCTTGAGATAAGCAGCTTCCATCTAATCCCTCTTCCATATCACAGCCCTTCAAATAATTGAAGATAGTGCCATCTAAATGTCCCCTAAATGCCCCCCCATCTTCTTTTCTCCAGGCTAAGTCTCCACAGTTCCTTCAACTTTTCCTTATGTGGCACAGTCTCAAGGTCTTTTTCCATCTTCATTGCCCTGTTCTGGATTCTCTGCAATTTATAATGTCTTTCCTAAAATTTGGCATTCACAATTGAACATAGCACTCCTCAGGCAGTCTACCCAGGGTGTAGTATGGTGACACTATCACTTAGGACACCATGCTTCCCTGAGTGCGTCTAAGGTTACATTAGCTTTTCTGGCTGCCGTACTGCAGTTTTAACTTGGATTGAGCTTATAGTCCTCTAAAACCTTTAGGTCTTTTCCAGACAAACTAGCCATACCTCCTATATCTTATACTCATGAATTTGGGTTTTTTAAAACCCAAGTTTGGAACTTTATATTTCGTCATAATGATCCAATTTATCACTCTAGACAGGCAAGATATTTTTGGATCCTAGGTTGGCTATGTAATATTTCAGCTATGCCTCTCAGCTTTATGTCATCCTTACAATTAAGGATGCCATCTTTGCCTTTATCTGTCATTGATTAAACATGTTAAAAAAAATAGAACCAAGGACAGATCCTTGTGGCCTTCCACTAGACTTCCCTACAAATTGACATGGACTCATTTAAGTCTATTCTTTTATGCAGTCATTCAACAAGCTTTGAATTCACCTAACAATGCTATCGTCCACTCATATCTCTTCATTTTATGCAAGAGGATAACATAAAAACTGTCAAATAGTTTGCTGAATCTAGTTATGCTCTTTCTACTTCACTGTCCTGATTCACTATGGCTACTCGCCCTATCAAAAGAAGGAAATGAGATTGGTCTGGCATGATCTATTTTTGATGAAGCCATCCATGCTGTCTTTTAGTGATCAGCACTTCCCCTTTCCAAAGGTCACTAATTATCTCTTTAATAATGCATTCTAGGGCAGCTAGGTGGCACAGTGGGTAGAACATCGGCTCTGGAGTCAGGAAGACCCGAGTACAAATCCAGGCTCAGATGCTTATTAGCTTTGTGACACTGGGCAAGTCAGTTAACCCCGATTACTTCTAAAAATAATCATGTATTCTAGAGTTCTTTCAGAGATCAACTCAAGATCATTAACTTATAGTCTGCAAACTCTATCCTTCCTTTTCTTGAAAATCAGAACACTCACCATTCTCTCATATAATAGCAGCTCCCCTATTCCTTCTTTCAAAAAAGTTTTATTGTTACAAACTTGAAAAATACCGACAGATATGTTTATTTCATGTTCATAAACAAAGACAAATATAAAATGATTTTATGTGAAATCATACGTCTCTACTATATGCAAATTTCTACTTCACTCAATGATCTCATAGAATCTCCATATCCTGCTCCAACCTCTTTGCTGACCTCCAATTTTGCATATTCAATTGCCTTTCAGACATCTCCATCTGGATTCCAGTGAACCTCTAAAACTAAACAAGTCCAAAATGGAACTCATTTTTTCTTCTCCTAAATTCTTCCCCTCCTCCTACCTTCTTCATTACTGTAAACGGCAACACTATTCTCCCAGTCCCTTAGACTCACAACCTATGAGTTGTTCTACTCCTCTATCTCTCACTTCTCGTATTCAGTCTGTTGTCAAGGCCTGTTGATTTCACCTTTGCAGCATTTCTCCAATATGCCCCCTCTCTCTCCTCTGACAGTGATAACATTCTAGTGTAGGCTTTTGTCACCTCAAGCCTGGACTACTGGAATAGCCTTCTGGGGGTGGGGGATCATGCCTGTCTCAAGTCTCTCCCCATTCTAATCCTTCATTCAGCCACCAAAGTGATTTTCCTAAAGCACAGGTCTGATCATGTCACTTTCCCCTCTCTTCCCCACTCAATAAATTCCAGTGGCTCCCTATCATCTCCAAATATAATCAAATACAAAATCCTCTGTTTGGAATTCAAAGCCCTTCATAACCTAACCTCTTCCTCCCTTTCCAGTCTTCATATACCTTATTCCCTGGAAAGTACCCTTCCAGTTTAAGGGCTAGAAAGACTATAGCTGTCCACTAAATAACAAGGCCAACAGACCAACAATTGGCCCATCCTTTGGAGATGCCCTACCCGGTATCTTCCCAGTTCAGTCCAGCAGTAGTGGAGCCTGGTGAGGAGTCAGAACAGCCACTGTAAGTGACCTGCTAGATCCAGCCTAGCAGCAGATTGGCTTTTTTGGCCCAAACGCTACACCCATATGCTGCTGATCTAGCCCACGAGTTGCCTTGGCCATAAGTGTTCCCTATATGTATGTCTCACTATGATGATACTTTTCTTTAAATCCATTTTCTTTCCTGTTCTTGCACTCTAAATCTACGTGTGGGGGAATGTGCTCCTGGTGTTGGCAAAAGTGTTTAATTGCTGAGCAGGTTAAGTAAGTGCCCTTGATAAAGAACTTCATCTATTGGCTAATTGTTAAGGGAAAGAGCATCAGTTGGGGCTCTTGCATTACCGTTTAGGAAGATATTCACAAACAGATTAACTCTAGAAGCAATAATAGTCACATGTGGCAGGAAATAGCATGAGGAAATCCTGGAAAGGTAGAGTGCCATCAAATTGTAGCCAACCTTGAATATCAAGGAAAGGAGTTGAAATTTACTCAGACAATTGGGAGTCACTGAGTATTTGGGGGCAGAAGATCCCAACATATTTTCTAAAGCCTTTTTTGTTGTCATTAGCATTTAACATTTACATTCTTGACAAATTTTCGTCCAGTTTCTGAACTTCTATAATGACAATGTATTCATTACTTCATGAGGTAGTCCATTTTCACTATTGGACAGGAAGTTTCTTCTGTGAAACATAAACGTACCTCCCCATCATTCTTAATTCTTCCCTTTGGAGCTATTAAAAAAATCTAATTTTTCTTTCACATGAAAATCTTTCCAATATTTGTAGATACAATGTAATTCCACCCCTCTAAAGTGGAACCATTTAAACTATCCATCTTCCCACCCAGTTTCAAAAGTTGAAGGATAATTTGTCTTGAGGCAAATGACACCAACTGGACAGGGCACTTTATTTCTACAGATATCTAGCAGTATCTGGCAATTGTCATAATGCTTTCACATTAATAATGCATTTCACTTTAATGATGGAAAAATGGATGTGGAGGATTTCAGTCAATTATTCAGAATCATTAAATAGGTGTATCCATAACTTCTACTTCTTCCATGTTACCTTTTCTGATCATTTCAACTGCTACTATCCCCCACCAAAAATTACTTTGTATTTAATTTTTCAAAAGACAGTCGGATGGTGCAGTGAATAGAGCACCTCACTGGGAGTCAGGAAGACTCATCTTCCAGAGGTCAAATCTGGTCTCAGACACTTACTAGCTGTGTGACTCTAGGCAAGTCACTTAACCCTGTTTGCCTTAGTTTCCTCATCTGCAAATGAGCTGAAGAAGGAAATGGCAAACCACTCTCTTATCTTTGCCAAGAAAACCCCAAATGGGGTCACAAAGAGTAAAACATGACTGAACAACCATTTTGCACATAGGTCATTTTCACTTCTTTGTGTACATGCTTCTTCCCATAGAGTGTAAGCCCGATAAGACTGTGGACTGTTTTTTTTTTGTCTTTGTATCACCAGTTCCTAGTACAATTTCCTTTACAAAATAGGTGCTTAATAAAAGCTTTGATTGATTGATTACAAAACATGGCACAGATTTTGAAAGGCCCCATCCTAGTGCATCTGCTATAATTGTGAAAACATAAATCAACCACAGTATTCATTAACTTGTTATCCCTAGCTCTTGTGTTCAGTATAGCTATGGATTTTCTGACTGGTCAAGAATATTAGTTTAGGTCTTTCTAGATGGCATATATTAAGCAGAATGAATTGAAGGAGTCAGACAACTGCTTGGGGATAGGAGGTCATGAATAAATTGTTTTGAAGTTAAAGAAGGTTTAATGATAGAAGTAAAAAGTGGGTCAGTGCAGGTTAAGAGAATGGAAAATATATGAGGAGTTAAGCTGTTGGAGGAAGTCCATCTAGGGCAGTGGTTTTAAGATTTGTTCCAAGGAACCTTGTGGTTCCAGAGAAGATCAGTAGTAAGTTCCATTAAAAAGCAACAAAAATAGTAACACTTTTTAAAAAACTTTACAGGTCACCAAGTCATATTGTACTGGGCCATGTAGCTTATGACTAAAAAACCAAACAAACAAAAAATGAAAGAACCCCCCTGTTTTTTATTAATTTATTTTTAGTTTTCAGCATTCACTTCCACAAGATTTTGACTTCAAAATTTTCTCCCCATCTATTCCCTCCCCCACCCCAAGAAGGTGTGCATTCTGATTACCCCTCCCCCAATCTGCCCTCCATTCTATCATCCACCCCCTCCCCCTTATCCCCTTCTCTTCTATTTTCCTGTAGGGCAAGATAGATATCTATAGCCCATTGCCTGTGTATCTTATTTCCCAGTTGCATATAAAAACAATTTTTAACATTTGTTTTTAAAACTTTGAGTTCTACATTCTCTCCCTTCCTCCCTCCCTACCCACCCTCATTGAGAAGGCAAGCAATTTGATATAGGTTATACATGTGTAGTCATGCAAAACATTTCCATAACAGTCACGTTGTGAAAGACTAACTATATTTCCCTCCATCCTATCCCATCCCCCCATTTATTCTATTCTCTTCTTTGGCCCTGTCTCTCCTCAAAAGTATTTGCTTCTGATTACCCTCTCCTCCCTTTTGCCCTCTCTTTTATCATCTCCCCTCTCTTATCACCTTCCCTCCTACTTTCCTGTAGGGTAAGATAGATTTTCACACCCAATTGAGTGTGTATGTTATTCCCTCTTTAAGCCAAATCCGATGAGAGTAAGGTTCACTCATTCCCCCTCACCTCCCACCTCTTCCACTTCATTGTAAAAGCTTTTTCTTGCCTCTTTTATTTGAGATAATTTACCCCATTCTACCTCTCCCTTTCTCCTTCTGCCAGCACATTCCTCTCTCTCATCCCTTAATTTTATTTTTTAGATATCATCCCTTCATATTCAACTCACCCTGTGCCCTATGTTTGTATATATTCCCTCCAGCTACCCTAATACTGAGAAAGCCCTCATGAGTTACAAATATCATCTTTCCATGTAGGAATGTAAACAGTTCAACTTTAATAAGTCCCTTATGAAATTTTTCTTTCATGTTTGTCTTTTCATGCTTCTCTTCAGTCTTATATTTGAAAGTCAAATTTTCTATTCAGCTCTGGTCTTTTCTTCAAGAATGTTTTAAAGTCCTCCATCTCACTGAATGTCCATTTCCCCCCCTGAAGAATTATACTCAGTTTTGCTGGGAAGGTGATTCTTGGTTTTAATCCTAGCTCCTTTGACCTCCAGAATATCATATCCCAAGCCCTCTGATCCCTTAATGTAGCAGCTGCTAAATCTGTGTTATCCTGACTGTGGCTCCACCATACTTCACTTCTTTCTTTCTGGTCACTTGCAATATTTCCTCCTTGACTTGGGATCTCTAGAATTTGGCTACAATATTCCTAGGAGTTTTCCTTTTCAGATCTCTTTTAGGAGGTGATTGGTGGATTATTTCAATTTCTATTTTCCCCCTAGAATATCAGGGCATTTTTCCTTGATAATTTCTTGAGAGATGATGTCTAGGCTCTTTTTTTGATTATGGCTTTGAGGTAGTCCAATAATTTTTAAATTATCTCTCCCGGATCTATTTTCTAGGTCAGTTGTTTTTCCAATGAGATTTTCCACATTGTTTTCTGTTTTTTCACTCTCTTAGTTTTGTTTTATAATTTCTTGGTTTCTCATAAAGTCATTAACTTCGATTTGCTTCATTCTAATTTTTAAGGAATTATTTTCTTCAGTGAGTTTTTTGGACCTCCTTTTCCATTTGGCCAATTCTGCTTTTTAAGGCATTCCTTCTCCTTGTTGGCTTTTGGACCTCTTTTGCCATTTCGGTTAGTCTATTTTTTTACGTTGTTATTTTCTTCAGCATTTTTTGGGTCTCCTTTAGCAACGAATTAATTCTGTGGAAAAAATCCTCTGTTTAACAAAGCTTGTGAGTATAAGGTGACATACCAGCCTCTCTGCAGGTGGCTGTGCCTTCTCTCTGGTGCAGATGTTACAAGGGCAGGTCTGGGACTGACTGAAGAGAGGCTGGTACTTCCAGATGTAGATGTTACAAAGGACATGAAAAGCTGGACAGGGAAGCCACAGAGTCTTCTTTCTCTTGGAAAGGAGTATATGCCCACCTAGCTAAAGAGGGCAAATCAATATCCTGTAATGAATCCATGAGGATCTTATGTTATGGTCAGCTAAGTGGAGAGAGTGTGCAAGTTGTAGTCAAGTTGAAATGCAGTCTTAGAAACATACCAGCTGTAGGATTCTGGTCAGATTACTTCACCCTTATTTTTCTCAGTTTTCTCATCTGTAAAATAGCAAAGGTTTTTTTTTTTTATTTTAAATGTACTCTTCCCACAGTGGGGACTACCTTTTTGAAGCTCACTGAATTCTTACATGGGAAGTCACAAGCTATTGCTCTTAAAACTCCTTGAGAAAGGCAGCCTTGTGTCACAGTGAACCTTACGCTGGGTTTGGAGTCCTTGGATTCAAATCTACTACCTGCCAGACCTTAGGTGAGTCACTCAATTCAAGCGCTGTTCCCGAGTTTCTTCGTCTGTAAAAGGGTGACCTCTGAAGTCCTTTCTGGCTCTAGGTCAATGAAGTTAGGATTCCTTTTCCTTGCTTCCAAAATGACTAAAATGATCTCTGGGCTAAAACTAAATTTGGAAGTATATTTTTGAAGGTTTTGAGTATAAAGAGATTTCTGAAACAGCCACAATCCACATAGGGATATTAATGAGCAGAGTCCTAAAGCAGCAGAACGCTGTGATTCTGGGGTTTGGAAACCGCTGGCAGTCTGGATGAGGACCAAACCTCTGGAGGCTGGAGGCATCCTTGGCAGTCTAATTTCCTCTGGGTGCGAACCTTGAAAGGTAAGAGCCTTGAGACTCTGGAAATATTGTTTCTTTCCCAGTTTTGTGTGGTGGATAGGACACTGGAAACTGAGTCAGGAAATCTTAAAATCAAACCCTGCCTTGGACACTTGCTAGCAGCCTGATTATGGAGAGCTCATTTGTTAAACGTGTCTTTCTGTGCCTCACTTTAATTTGTAAAGTGGGGGTGGGAATCGATGACTTCCTAACGTCCTTCTTTAAAATCCATGATTCTAAGATGCTGAGGTTTGTAAGGCCCTGAAAGATGGCAAAGATACTAACTTCTACGGCCTTCCTTTCCTGCCTAACAGGAATCCTCTATTCAAACTCCCCGTTCTTAGGGAACTTGGGAATAGCTTGTTTCCGAATACTCCTCTGGACTTTACCCACCACTCCAGAGTGCCACCTTGGGCACGACTTCAGGCAAATGTACTACAGAGCCCAGCAATTTCCCCCTCGGGGCAGAGGAACCTCCCAAGAGGGAGCAGTGGCATATACCCAGCCCCTGAGCTTACTCGCGGATTTGGACAACCCTCCCAGCTGTACAGACTGAGGAGAAGAGGCGTCCCAACGTCCGGGAAGTGTTGCTGCCTCCTCCCCCTCCAGCAGAGCAAGGGGAGGAGTACGGACCCGTCGCCAGCCGGCGTGGGAGGGAGCTCCATGTGGGGAGCTGGGAGACACGGCAAGGATCTGGAGAGGAGAAGCTAGACTTCGGTTCTTCCAAATGCTCCAGCTCTGGCCTTGTGCCGCCGATCCATGCCTCCCCGAGAGGGCTTAGGAAGAGAGATGGAAGAGCCCAAGTGGCAGAGCTCTGCTTCCCAGGACTGGCTTCGGGAGCCTTAGAGATCGAGAGAAAGCGCTCATTGCGCCTGGCAGGCAGGTGGGGAGCCCCGGGCCCACCCAGGGAACTCAGCCCGAGCCCCCCGGAGGCTGGAGACTTCCCCGTTTCTCCAGAGGCAAGCCGAGTAAGTGCAGTTAGCAGTTGTGAGCTCCGAGAGATGCCTCTAGACTCCCGGTCGCCACCCGAGGGCTGCGCCGCGCCCAGTGGAGCTGGGGCCCTGGAAAGGGAGGGAATCCCGGCAGCCCAGCGCAGGAAAGCGAAGAGGGGGATGGTGTCAGTCCCCTTGGCCATCCACCCCAGACGCTCCTCCATCCCTTTTGACTGCCCCCAAGATTAGCTGTACAAGGGAGTGGGTGTGATTCCTTGGGGCTCGCTGGGGGTTGAAGGAAGGACGGTTAAGTGCAGAGTTGGTCCAAAATTGTGCTGGCAGAGCACTTGGGCTTGACACTTGCCTCCACTAACTTCTTCCGAGCACGGGGGGACTCATTCGTCCCAGTCTAGCCTGCCGGAGCAGAAGACTTGTGGTTGGACTGTTGATTGGTACCTCAAGTAGTTGTTCCGAATTTTGGGGTGACATGCGGTGGTAACTAAAGTCGATAATCAGGTATCTGTGTGTGCGTGTGTGTGCACGTGAGTTCATGAGAGAGACAGTCAGAAACAGAGATAGAGGGACAGCGACAGAGAGAAATAGAGACCCTGAGAAAGAGACAGAGAGGGACAGCGACAGAGAGGGAGAGAGACAGAGGGAGACAGAGAAACAGACAGAGAGGGGCAGAAACACCGAGGTAGAGGACAGAGAAAAACACACACACACACACACACACAGAAAGAGATAGAAAGAGAGAGAGAGAGAGAGAGAGAGAGAGAGAGAGAGAGAGAGAGAGAGGAGAGAGAGAGAGAGAGAGAGAGAGAGAGAGAGAGAGAGAGAGAGAGAGAGGAGGGAGAGAGAGAGAGAGAGAGAGAGAGAGAGAGAGAGAGAGAGAGAGAGAGAGAGAGAGAGAGAGAGAAAGAAATAGCCAAGTCAATTCACCTATGATTTATAGGGGTTCTTAACCTGGGATCCATGGATTTGTCTTACTTCAGAATATTTTTACAACTGCAATTCAATATAACCGGTTTCCTTTGTAGTCCTTCTATTATGAACTCTAGAGAAGTCCTGTGACCTGTGTTTCTGGGCAAGTCGCCCTCTTTCTGTACTGTTGCTTAGTGTTTGGGACAAGATGCTTGGTAAATACTATTGACTGACTTTGTGGTTCGGACCTCCAAAGGTATGCTTTTAGTTGGCATTTGGCATTTAAACTGTTTATCTTTGTGAAGGGCAGGGGAAGTTCCCTTATGGGGTCTTTTCTGGTAATTCTGAAGAGTGAAGTGATAGGACACTTTAAAACAAAATGCTCTAAGTTCTTTTGATCAGCCTGTTTGTGTTAACTCAAGTTATGTTCCACCAGGAGAGAGTGTCAAACTCCAGCAGGGCTGTCTCACCAACAATGGGACATTTATGTAGCATGTTACATATGTTATCCCATTTCCTTCTCATAACTTAGGTGTTCTTATCCCCATTTTACAGATAAGGAAACTAAAATCTGGGGAGTCAAGGTGGCTTACTCATGGTCAGCACAGTTTAGAAGCAGGATTTGGAAAAGGTCATTTTCCCTACTCCACTATGTTTTCTCAACAAGTTAAATGGATGAAGGGACTGAACGTTCTGCTGCTTGAAAAAAGCAGAGGTAATTTTATCAAAATAAAGGAATGACTGGAAATCAGCTCAGGCCACCAGTTGGAAGTGTAATCTAATGTGTCCTTGGTCTGGTCTTTCCATCTGAATGGAGTTAATAGCAAGAAATCAGAATTACTCATGAGAGTACCTGAGAAGGTTTTCCGCAAAGGTGTTGTGTGAAGCAGATGCAGACCCAGCAGCTTTGAGAGGAAAGTTTTGACAAGAAATTCACACCCATGACCTCAGTTAGTACCTAAGGCTATGCTTGTACGGGGGAAGCACAAGGAATTGATAGATCTGTTTGATTCTAATTTTGCAGCAGCACAACATCAAATGGGAAGCTACCTTATAAAATAAAAATATAAAATAAATTAACCATGGAACATAGGAAATGGGCAGGTGAATAGTAGACTAGCCTGGGAGTCTGGCCAACCTGGGCTTTAATCTCCTCTCAGGCAAATACTGCTTGTGTGACCCTGGGTAAGTTATAACCTCCCAGGGTCTAGGAGACTAAGAGGTCTGGTTCTGATTGGTATCTGTGGTTTAAGTTCTTTATGCTAGTGAGAGGCAACAGGATATAGTGAATAGAGGGCTCTCACTCTTATGAAAGCAACCCAGACTTGGGTCTCTGACACATATACCAGCAGTCTGACCTAGGGCAAGCTGTTTAGTCTTTCAGTGGGCCAGGCAATTCCCAAAGAGTTTTCCTTTGTACAGGGGCAGCTAGATCGTGCAGGGAATAAAGTGCTGGGCCTAACATCAAGAAGTTATTTTTCTGAGTTCAAATTTTGCCTCTGAGACTTACCAGCTGTGTGACCCTGGCCAAGTCACTTAACCAACCCTGTTTGCCTCAGTTTCCTCACCTGTAAAATGAGCTGGTGAAGGAAATGGTAAACCACTCTAGTATGTTGTTAAAAAAACCACAAAAACCAAAAACTAAGTAGGATTACAAAGAGTCAGACACAATCAAAGATCAACAATTTCTTATCTATAATGATAGAAGAAATTTCTAAATGCGGGTAAGTTTCAGGTGTTTCCTACACTGAAGAAACCACAGGTTCAGGCAAAAATGATATTGGTGGTAGTGGTAGGTAGGTGGGGGAAGCTAATACTCTTAGAGCAAATCGAGGGAAATAGGATGTGAAATTTGCTTTGTTATGATTTTCTTTATTACTGTCAGGCTGCAGTATATAGGGTAATTATAACACACAACTTTCTCATGGCCTTGCAGACCTTGTTGCTTCTCTGCTGTCTTAAGCAGTTTTTATTATCATTGCTAGTTATAATCTGCAGTTAACATTATATAAAAAAGAAATGATTACTACCATCGAGGTCTTGGGATATTGTCAGGGTACCAGGATGGAAGAAAGGCTCATCATAATAACTGAGCAACACCTGGGCAAACCAGGATGTCCCATTAGTTCTTACCTAGTGTCTCAACCTGGGCAATTGCAAGCAGGATGAATGAAGACACAGGAGAAGGACACATCTTCAGTACTTTAAGTGCTGTGATTATATGCGAAATCCAAGAACAAGCCACTAGCCTCCTGCTTAACACAGTGTTTAATAAATGCTCATTCTTCTGCTTCACCCCAACTCCAATTGCAACCCAGCTGCAACTTAGTAGACAGTTTTCATGAGTTGCTGTGATCAAAAAGTTCCTCACCCTTCTGCTACCCAGCTAAGCTGGTTCTCAGATGAAAGACAGAAGCTTTGATCTTCAGTCCTACACTCTGAACCTCTCCTGGTTGCTGGAACGTGACAGGGTTTGTGTACTTTGGCATAGCCTGGAGTCCTAGGGTCACAACGTGTTATAATTGTGGTAAGACTTTATTGGAAGATACATATTAGGCTAAGGGCCTGCAGACACACGATCCCCAGCAGCATGGCATAGTTACAGGGCTTCAGGAAGAAACTGTATCAGACTGTCCAAGTCTGGAGTCTGTCCATTCACAACACATTGGCTTTGAGGGCAGCATTCCGTAGGAGACAGATAAAGAAGTCCCAGTGGCAGCTTTTTCCAAAAGGGGCTATATTCATCTCTTCCTCTCCAATCCTAGGCTGGCACCTCCACTGAGGCCTTTATCGCCTCTTACATACGCTGCGATTTGTTGTTATTCTCTCTTTTTTCAGTCATGTACAACTCTTCATAACCCTGTTTGGGATTGTCCTGGCAAAGATGCTGGAGGGGTTTGCCATTTCCTTCTCCAGCTCATTTTACAGATGAGGAAATTGAGGCAACCAGGGTTAAGCGACTTGCTCAGGGTCACATGGCTAGTAAGCCTCTGAGGCTGGATTTGAACTCAGGTCTTCCTGACTCCAGGCCCCACCCTCTATGCATGGCACCGCATAGCTGCCTAAATCATGAAACCTTCCTGGGCCTTAGTTTCTTTGTGGGCAACATGAGGCTATTATTATATTTTATTGTATATTATTAATTATTAGAAATATATTATATATCATTATATATAATATTATATTAGTTGATCTCTGAGATCCCTTCCAGGTTTTAATCCTGGGATCCTACTTTTGGGAGTAGAGGTGTGATTGTGATTTCACTGAGATAGAGAACAACCAGTGAGAAATCCCTTTCTACTGATACAGATCAGCACCTGCTATATACAATTTATCATCTACAGCATTGAGAGGTTATATAACTTGCTCGGGGTCCTCAGCCTAGGATGTGTCAGGGACAGGACTCTATCCCAAGTTTTTCCACCTCCTAGACTGGCTTACTATCCACTATAGCAAGCTGCCTGTCATTTGATCTGGCTTCACGATAGCTGTAATATCTTATATTTGTGTCATGCTTCCTATTTTTGATGCAACAGTTTACCCTTGCCTGATTTGTTTAGAGGACTGTTCTGGCCTCAATTCTTGGTTTTATCCTGCTATATCTTTTTCCTGGGGTTTCTTGAATGAAGAGATAACATTTGCTCATACCTACTTAAAGCACGTTCCCTTTGAGAGAAATCCAGTTTCCTGATCACACAGTTTTTGTTTGTTAAGCAAAGAAACCTAGGCTTTGAAGTTTTTGGTGGGTATTTATATGCTTTGTAAACTTTAAAATGCTCTGCACGTAGTGACTATTAGGCTAGCTATATATTATGGATGCAATTTTTGAGCCTTACTGTTCTTTAATACTGTTTGTTATTATTCCCTGATTTTAAAAAAGCCAGCAACAGTTAAAGGCCTAATTTTTTTTAAAAAGAACACTTTTAATAATAAAACCTCTAATAGAGTCATTTTATTAAAATTACAGGATCTCATCAAATAATGACTTGACACCCAGTAGTACATAAGGATGATATACAGAGCTATAGTTACAGAACTTTTCCATATTCAAATACAATCATTTTTAAAAGTAATTTAGAAAGTGGAGTGCTAACGTTTTCAGTCACCATCAAGAAGACCTTACAGCTCATGAGTGCAGTATGGCATCTACCAAAGGAGTTCCCAGGTAGTTATTAAGTTAGATCTTCATTCACTTGACAAGATTTATGTTTGTCTTTGTTGATTATGACTATGCATTTATGAAAAGCTGGAAAGCTCAAAATTTCCTAAGACATCCACTTAGCATCTGTCGTTTGTTGACGTAAAAGAGAATGACAGTGAAAATACGGGTCAGTTAGAAGTATTGAATTGGAGTCAGCAACAGTATTCCCAAGTGTCCACAGTGTCATGAAATTTTAGATATGGAGTGAACCCTAAGGGTCCACTTTAGGAAATATTTGGTTGCCTGACTTTGAGAACTTTTCACTTTGTCTTTAAAATCTTATCTTTTCTTGAAAAAAAATATTTGAGATTGCTTTTAAGAAGTGTTTGACTGTTAAACCGATGCTCGTCCATTGTATCAAGGCCCATGCAATCCTCAGCACCGTCGGCTTCCTTTTGCACTTCACTAATGATTTTGGAAGGGACTGTATATGATTAACAGCAATTTTGTCTTTCTGGTATGTTTCATGGATTACTATGGTCAGAAGATCTAACACTCAGTGATTGACACCTTGGCACACACTTAATGAATGCTTGGTGATGTGCTGCTTGAATTGTAATCTCTCTTTATTAATCTTTGCTTGTCCTCTGACAATAGACAGAGTAGTAAAGTACAGTAAGACTACTTTAAAGCCTTTTAATTTGTCAAAACTTGTGCTGATCTCTTTACTGGCCTCCCCTCTGCTCTCCCCGCTCTCCTTGGCTAGCTCAGCACAACCTCTGTTTCATGAAGAGGTGTTATAATAGAACTTTTATGAAGAACAAATAGATCACATAGGATTGTCATATTTTCATATTTAATGGTACAGCCCCCCCTTCTTCCCAATAAAATTGGGAGGTGTACAATTTTTATAAGCTTTTGGTGCCTGTTCTCTACTATCTTCCCTGGCCCCCCAAACCGTCTTTGAGTCATGATCTTATGATCTTTGAGATTCCCACTCCCACTCCCCCTAATGAATGACTCACACAGAATTATATAGCAGAAAGTAGCACAATTAATTGGAATCTAGATGTAACATTTCTCCTTTTCTTCATTCAGTGTTTTTATGATGCTTAAAATGAAGGGCTTCTCTAAACTGAAGGTATAGATATATTTCTGAAAGCAAGCTAAGGCAGGGTTTGGGGAGGTGAGGGGTAGAGGAGGTGAATGCCAGTGATTGAAAGGTATGGCTACTTTTTAAGTTTCAGATTTGCTATACTCTGCTGTCATAGTTTTAAGAAGCCAGGGGAAAAGGGTTGGGCAGCTCCCTCCAGCTTTAGAGTTAATTGGTTCCCCCATGGGAATCCAGTTGCTTGAGTGCTAACTAACCTGTATGTTAGTGTGAATCAAAATAATAACTGACAATTCCATACTGTTTGCCCTGAACTATGTATAAATTATCTCATTTCAACTTTACTTCAGATCTATGAAGTAGAAATTATTCTGAGTCTCAGAGAGGTTAAGTGACTTGCCTAGGGTCACACAGCTAGTGAGTGTCAGAAGCGAGATTCAAACCCAGACCTTCCTGATTCCAAAGTTATGCTGTTCTTTGTCTTTGCCAATTCAGTACTTCTGTTATGGAGATTTGGGGAAATGTTTTTCTGAGTTAGTAACATAAAGGAAGAGCACTGGGCTCTGGTGAATGAAATGCCACATACTTCAAAAGCACTTTTGATATGTTATTTCCAATTACTCAGAATTTCTGTTCATTGAACTGAATTCATGTGAAGAAAATCATTAGGAGGCTAGCCAGAAATTCATTTCATGCTTATACCATACACTAACCTTTAAAAAAGATCTCATTAAAAGTAATTGGATTGCTCGACTGTGAATGACTTAATTCTCAGCAATACAATGATCCAAGACGATTCTGAAGGACTCATGATGAAAAAATACTATCTACCTCCAGAGAGAGAACTGGTGGAGTCTGAATACAGGTTTTAGGATACTTAAACAAATTTTTTTTTGGTCTGTGTTTTCTTTTGCATTGTGGCTAACATGGACATATTTAGCATGACTACACATGTATAATTGGGACAGGTAGGTGGTACAGTGGATAGACTGCCGGTCCTAGGATCGGGAGGACCTGAGTTCAAATCTGGCCTCGGACACTTACTAGCTGTATGATTCCGGACAAGTCACTTAACCCTGTTTGCCTCAGTTCCTTATCTGTAAAAATGGACTGGAGAAGAAAATGGAAAACCACTCCAGTATCTTTGCCATGACAGCCCCAAATGGAATCGTGAAAAGTTCGACATGACTGAAATGACTCAATAATGATACACGTATAATCTATATCAAACTGCTTGACTTCTCAAGGAAGGGGGAGGAGTGGGAGAGAATTTGGAGCGCAAAATTTTAAAAAATTAAAAGTTTTTGTTTACATGTAATTGAGGAAAAACAAAAAAATTTCAAAAGTAATTGTATTTGAATATCTAAAGTTTTTCTAACATAGCTCTGTACATCATCCTCACGTACTGGATGTCAGCTCATTATTTAATGAGATCCTGCAATTTTAATAAAATTACTACATTGAGGTTTTATTATTAAAGAGTTCTTTAAAAAATTAGGCCCTTAACAGTCTCTGGCTTTTTTTTGGAATCAGGTATTAATAATAATAAAAAATAGTATTAAAGAATAGTAAGGCTAGAAAATTGCATCCGTGATATATAGTTAGACTTCTGACCGGAAATACTAATAGTCACTATGTGCAGAGCATTTTAAAGTTTACAAAGCATTTTCCTTCTAATTACCCTTTAAGAAATGCAGGGTGTAGTGGGAAAGGATTTGGAGTCTGGAGATTGGGCTCAAACTTCCCTCTGCTATTTGCTGACTGTAAGACAGTGGGCAAACACTTCACCTCTCTGATTCTCAGTTTCCTGATCTGTAAAATGAGGAAGTAGACTAGATGGCCTCTATAATCTCTTTCAATTCCATACCTATGATCCCATGGTCCCCATTTCACAGAGGAGGAAACTGAGACTTAAGAGTCTTGGCAGTGGTCACAGTGGCAGAATCAGGATCTGAACGCAGCTCTCTAGACTGTAAGCTTAGGACCTTCTCTGCTGTATTCCATTAAACTAGGCAGGCATAGTTCATGATAGCCTGGCACTTTCTATTTAATAATGACAATAGTAACAATATTCATAATACTTAGCATTTGTTTAGTACTTTCAAGTTTGCAAATATTGCACATTTGCTTTCAGCTTGATAAATATGTCCTTTAACAACTCTGACAGGCTGATGCTATTATTATCCTCATTTCACAGGTGAGGAAACTGAGGCAGACAGGGGTTACGTGACTTACCCAGAGTAACACAACTTGGTTAAGTATGTGAGGCTGGATTTGAACTCAGGTCTTTATAAAATGAAAATATGACAAAATAAGACAAAAATATTAATATATTATAGCCACCTAATTTATCAAGTAAAACAATACCATTCTTAAAAGTATTTTATCTGTAAAAAATATGGAAAGGAAGATACTTTACTATGAGACTTGTTGCTCTGGTACCTTGTGATGTGAAAATGATTCTGGGTTCTCAGAGAACCCTTGAAGAAAGCAATACCTGGCAGCTTCTCCCAACCTGAAGAAGCTTTGAGGATGATCATGGTGATGAATTATACATCTCTTGTCCATGGACCAGCCTAGTTAAATTAAGAGAGGTTCGTCACCAGATGGTTAGCTACCAGCAATTAACTTTTTGGTCAGAGTGACTCATGAAAACATATACTAAGGTGTGGGAACAAGACGTGAAGGAAGCATACATGGACAGAACCACTGATCCCTGAAGTGTTTAAAGCATAGGGCAACTCCATTAATTACTTTCTATACTTTAAAAAAAATGTGATCTTCCTTAAATTTTACTCCAAATCCTCCCATTACACTAGCTGAGATTATATAACACTGCTTAGTAAATTTACTCCAAACTTAGTAGTTTTTTTTTTTATTACAAGGAACAGGGATATAAGGCACTGTTATTATTTGTAATATACTTGTTCACCTCATAGGAAGTTTGTATGTCTGCTGGCACACAGCTCTTGATGGCAGTGAGGATTTGGATTTTGTCTGTACAGGATCTGTAAACTGTTTGAAGTAGCTTCTCCTTCAGGAATAGCTACTGTTTTTTCCTTCTACTTTCCTTCATCTTTTAGGAGCCAGAAAGAATAGGCAATGAGGCAGAGATGGTTTTTGGGTGAGTAAGAGGACTGGGATACTTGAGGTCCATATGATGTAGTGCTATGGTGGGGGAGAGGAGAAACACTATGCTTTATGAAGAGGTGTTAGAGGGAGTCCCAGAAGAGGCTGAGATGGTACCTGACTATGTTACTCCTGGTTATCTCGTAGGTACCATGGAAGCCTCTTCCTCATAAGCATCCAATGGCTCCCCCTGGCACCTCTCTCATAAAGCATAGTGCTCCCCCTCCCACCTCATCATAGTGCTACATTAGATGATTGATCTCCAGTGCCCTCCCTGTGAGATAATCAGGAATAACATTGCCTAATTGGTATCTGGAAAGACATTAGAGCGCTCATGAGGGACTGAATTATATTTAACCAACTGGGAAGGGAATGGGGTGGATTTAGGTGGGGATTACCTCATACCTTTTACCTTTGAGGCCAAAATGTGTGTGTGTGTGTGTGTGTGTGTGTGTGTGTGTGTGTGTGTGTGTGGTGAGGGGCAGGGGTTACAATCCCTTACCAATAAAATCTTTGGGTGCACCTGAAAAGCAGACACAAAAGACTAGATAGGGAAGCTGAGATTTCAGACTTTGCCCAAGAGCTAGGTCACTCTAGACTTCTAACTCTTTACTTTGTTCGTTTTAGTAATCTGCATATGAGGAAGTGATTCTTTGGATCATGATGATTTGGGGAGACTAGAATCTCAGTAGGATGATGGCAAACTAGGAGAGATTTATGAGTTATCATCCAGTTATTCCTATCCCTAGACAGAAAACTCAGGAGAACACAGGGAAAAGCCAAGGTTAGTGGAAAACAAAACAAGCAAGTAACTCAACAGCAAACAGCTGGTATTTCATGCATGTGCTAGGAATGAGGCAGTATATACCTGAAGCTGGGCATACCTTCTAGCCAGATTGCAGACTCCTTGAGGGTAGGAATTGTTTTTTGCCTCTTTTTGTATGCTTGGCACTTAACACAGTCCCTAGAGCACAGTAGGCATTTAAATGTTTATTGATTGATTTATTGAGAGAGCAACCCACCAGGATGGGTTTTTCATGTCCACTGAGCTTAGAGCACCACCTTGTGTTTAAATCATATCTAACATTCTAGATGGCCGTAACAAACCATCCTTCATATCAATCGGTGAAATGCTGCTTCTGCTCTTGTCAAAGTGAAACAAAGTGCTTCAGAACTTTTTTTTGTCAATTGTGTGACATATAAGAGGGCACAAAAATATTAACAGATTAATTTGATGTTTGTTTATGTAGCTCGGCTCATCTCCTCACTGGCTGAATTTGAACAAAGCCATTACAATTTTTTCCTCAGATTTTTCTCTTTTAGTTTTTGAAAATATGAATCAGGTCTGGACAGTTATCACCTGGTTCCTTGCACTTACTATTAACAGCCTGTTTTTCAGTTGCATGGTTTCTTTTGTCATATTTCTTAATAGTGGTCTCACCCACCCATAATCTCTTATGTCAACATACAACAATACAAGAAGTCTGGTACTGGCTGTGACATTAGAGGACCTGGGTTCAAAGGCCACCTTTGATCCTACCTCTTTGATCTTGGGCAAGTGACTTAACATCCTCAAGTCTCATTTTCATCATATGTAAAATGGGTGTGTGTGTGTGTGTGTGTGTGTGGTTTGAAGTGGCCCTTAGAAATGGCCAGGTCGGGGTGGAGCCAAGATGGCGGCTGGAAATCAGGGACTTGCGTGAACTCCTCACTACATCCCTCCAAAAACCTATAAAAATGGCTCTGAACAAATTCTAGAACTGCAGAACCCACAAAATAGCAGAGGGAAGCAGGGATCCAGCCCAGGACAGCCTGGATGGTCGCTGGATGAGGTCTATTGCACACGGAGTGGAGGGGAGCAGAGCTCAGCGTGGGAGGCAGCAGGACCAACCAGACCAAGAGCCGGGCAGGACAGGCCCTAGCACCCTGAATCAGTGAGCTGTGGCAGTTACCAGACTTCTCTACCCACAAACACCAAAGACAGCAGAGAAGGCTAGTGGGAAAAGCTGCGGGGGACAGAGTTCACGGTTAGGCCACCGCCTGGGCAGTTTGGCCACCGCCCCAGGGGCAGCAGGGGAGGTACAGCTACAGAACTACAGCTGCAGTTACTTCCGGCCCCAGGCCCACATGGTGGGAGGAATTAAGTGGCGGATCAGAAGGGGAGTGCAGAGCCTGCAGAAGATTTGCATCATGTCCGGGTTGGTAGTTCTTGAGGAAGGAGGAGTGCTGGTATGGCAGAGCTGGCTGTATAGAAATAGCTCTAAAATCAACAGTGCATCCCCTCAAGCTTGGAACAAAGTACTCTTTGCTCTACAAGCAGTCATACCCTGCTGAAAAACTCAAGGGTCAAGTAAGTTGGCTGGGAAAATGGCCAGGCAGCGAAAACACACCCAGATTCAGTCTCAGACTTTGGAATCCTTCTTTGGTGACAAAGAAGACCAAAACATATGGCCTGAAGAAGTCAACAAAGTCCAAGAGCCTACACCAAAAGCCTCCAAGAAAAACATGAACTGGTCTCAGGCCATGGAAGAGCTCAAAAGGGAGTTGGAAAAGCGAGTTAGAGAAGTAGAGGAAAAATTGGGACGAGAAATGAGAAGGATGCAAGAAAACCATGAAAAACAAGTCAATGACTTGCTAAAGGAGACCCAAAAAAATACTGAAAAAAATATTGAAGAAAACAACATTTTAAAAAACAGACTAACTCAAATGTCAGAAGAGCTCCAAAAACCCAATGAGGAGAAGAATGCCTTGAAAGGCAGAATTAGCCAAATGGAAAAGGAGGTCCAAAAGACCACTGAAGAAAATACTACCTTAAAAATGAGAATGGAGCAAGTGGAAGCTAGTGACTTGATGAGAAATCAAGATATTATAAAACAGAACCAAAGGAATGAAAAAATGGAAGACAATGTCAAATATCTCATTAGAAAAACCACTGACCTAGAAAAGAGATCCAGGAGAGATAATTTAAAAATTATTGGACTATCTGAAAGCCATGATCAAAAAAAGAGCCTCGATATCATCTTTCAAGAAATTATCAAGGAGAATTGCCCTGATATTCTAGAGCCAGAGGGTAAAATAGAAATTGAAAGAATCCACAGATTGCCTCCTCAAATAGATCCCAAAAAGAAAACTCCTAGGAACATTGTCGCCAAATTCCAGAGCTCCCAAGTCAAGGAGAAAATACTGCAAGCAGCCAGAAAGAAACAATTTGAATATTGTGGAAAAACAATCAGGATAACACAGAATCTGGCAGTTTCCACATTAAGGGACTGAAGGGCTTGGAATATGATATTCTGGAGGTCAATGGAGCTAGGATTAAAGCCAAGAATCACCTACCCAGCAAAACTGAGTATCATGCTCCAAGGCAAAATATGGATTTTCAATAAAATAGAGGACTTTCAAGATTTCTCAGTGAAAAGACCAGAGCTGAATAGAAAATTTGACTTTCAAACACAAGAATCAAGAGAAGCATGAAAAGGTAAACAAGAAAGAGAAATCATAAGGGACTTACTAAAGTTGAACTGTTTTGTTTACATTCCTACATAGAAAGATGATGTGTATGATTCATGAGATCTCAGTATCATAGTAGCTGAAAGGAATATGCATATATATATATATATATATATGTGTGTGTGTGTGTATACATATATATACATATATGTGTGTCTATGTATGTATATATGTAGGTATATATATATACACACAAAGGGCACAGGGTGAATTGAATATGAAGGGATGATACCTAAAAAAATAAAATCAAATTAAGGGATAAGAGAGGAATATATTGAGAGAGGGAGAAAGGGAGAGATAGAATGGGGTAAATTATCTCACATAAAAGTGGTAAGAAAAAGTGATCTTGGGCAAGTGACTTAACATCCTCAAGTCTCATTTTCATCATATGTAAAATGGGTGTGTGTGTGTGTGTGTGTGTGTGTGTGTGTGTGTGTGTGTGTGTGGTTTGAAGTGGCCCTTAGAAATGGCCAGGTCGGGGTGGAGCCAAGATGGCGGCTGGAAATCAGGCAGGTGAGAGGGAATGAGTAAATCTTGCTCTCATCAGATTTGACCTGAGGAGAGAATACCATACACACTCAATTGGGTATCTTACCCCACAGGAAAGAAGGAGGAAGAAGATAAAAAAGGGGGATGATAGAAGGGAGGGCAGATAGGGGGAGGAGGTAATCAAAAACAAACATTTTCGAAAAGGGACAGGGTCAAGGGAGAAAATTCAATAAAGGGGGATAGGTTAGGAAGGAGCAAAACATAGTTAATCTTTCACAACATGAGTATTGGGGAAGGGTTTTACATAATGATATGCATGTGGCCTATGTTGAATTGCATGCCTTCTTAGGGTGGGTGGGTGGGGAGGGAAGAGGGGAGAGAATTTTGAACTCTGTTTTAAAAACAGACGTTCAAAAACAACAACAACAAAAAAAAGTTTTTTCATGCAACTAGGAAATAAGATACACAGGCAATGGGTCATAGAAATTTATCTTGCCCTACAAGAGAAGAAGGGAAAGGGGGATTGGAGGAGAGTGGGGTGACAGATGGGAGGGCTGACTGGGGAACAGGGCAACCAGAATATATGCCATCTTGGAGTGGGAGGAGGGTAGAAATGGGGAAAAAATTTGTAATTCAAACTTTGTTGTAATTCTGTAATTGTAATGCTGTAATTCAGCATTGTGAAAATCAATACTGAAACCTAAATATATTAAATAAATTTAAAAAAAAAAGAAAAAAAAAGAAATGGCCAGGTCTATGAGCTCCAGGTCTATTACCCTATGAGGTCAGCCCAAAGCATAGTTATTCTTCTCAACCCAAGCCCTTCTCACTTTCTGGTAATGGCAAATTCCTTTTATTATTCCTTATTCTAGCCCTGACAAGTGTTTTTCTCACCTAAAGTACTGTTGGTTGTCCTATATGATTCTAACTGTTTCCTGACCCCAATATGGCAATGCTTCATCTATTTGTCATTGTTTGGGGAGACGAATTTTATTTCAGATAACTTTTGCTTTTAAGGACCAAGAATATTTTATTTATTTCCACCACTTTGGGTGGAAGCTTTTCTAAAACATATGGTACACTTCCTTGCCTTCTGAACACCATTTAAATTCTGGGTTTTTGGCTTGCTTCCAAGTAATTATGATAGCCATATTTTCTTAACTAAAAATCAGAACATATGATGTGACGACTTGCTGAAGTATGCATACATTATTTTCCTGAGATTGGGACTGCCCAGGAAAATCTCGGACATCTATTTAATTGCCATGTGGTTTGGGTGAAGTTGAGAGAGAAATGATCTCTAGGCAGATGAGGTATTGCTGTTCCTAATAACTTTGACATAAAGTCTTCTCAATCCTGATTCCTTATCTGTCCTTTCCCTTTTAGGAACCGATCCTTCTCTTTTCCAATCCTGAACCAGATCTAGTCTCCAGTCCTTTTTCCATATTGCTTTCCTGACATCATCCATCCTAGCCCTGATGTTTATTTCTTCCTTTGTCTCAGTTTCCCTATAGTTCTACCATATCCTCATTCTGGCTATATATATGTATGTGTATATGATATGTATATCCCAGCTCTGGCCCCAACTCTCAACTCTTTATTGCCAAATCTCTAGAAAAAGTTGACTAGACTAAATGTCTTAATTTCTTACCACCCATTCCCTTTTTAACCTTATGCTTTGGAAAAGGGATTTCCCTCCCTCCCCTTACCCATGATTCAGGTCTCATCCTCAACTTCTCTGTGGTTTCTGATACTGTTGACCATTCTCTCCTGTTGGATATTCTCTTCTTCCTTAGTTTTAAGAACAAACATTGAAGGGCAGCTAGGTGGAGCAGTGAGTAGAGCATTGGCCCTGGAGTCAGGAGGACCTGAGTTCAAATCTGGCCTTGGACACTTGACGCACTTACTAGCTGTGTGACCTTGGGCAAGTCACTTAACCCCAATTGCCCTGCCCTCCCCCAGCAAAACAAACAAACCCAAACTTTCCTGGCTATCTCTGTACTGCCTCTCTTAATTGCTCCCTCTCTGCCACTTTAACTGGCCTGCCATTCTTTTCTTGGTCTGTCAATATGTGTGTATCCCCAATGTTCTGCCCTTGGCCCTCCTAGACTGTCAAAAATTTGTTTTCCCTTTCCGGTCTTTTATTTCTATTGCTGTAACTATCTCCTTTATGCATATTGTTCTCAAATCTGGAGTTCTGTACATTTCTGTCAGTGTATGCATGAGCCTTGTTGCTTTATTAATCCAGTGATTGCCAATGTTTTTGGTGTTCTTGACTTGGAGCTATCGTCACCCTGTCCAATTAAAATCATTATTATAAACTCTGTGGTGAGAATCGGAAAATTTTCAGCAAACTCTTTGAATTAATTGAAGACATTCTGGACTAACAAACAACAGCACACGACAACAAAGCTGGGCTTCTCGAGTTGTATGTTGACTGCGTGAAATAAGTTCACACGCTGATATTGTTTCTCTTTCAGACAAACGGACCCTTAAGAATGATGAACCTAACAAACTGCACCATGTAGCACGGGAACAAGCACACTACTAGGTAATGGAACGCTCTCTCTGAAACAGATGGTTGTCTTCTGGGGGAGGGCATGTTGTTGCCTGCTTCTGGGTGTCAAGGAGTGGGACAAGCTATGCTACCAAACACTTCATCTTAGATTTTCAAACTATTACCATTCTGAAGCAGTCTTGACTGTGGTTTTGGCATGTTGGTCAATATTAGAGAAGCCCCATCTGTTCCCATTAACAATGATCTTAGGAAGGAGAAGGGTTACTTGTTCTTGGAAAGTCCATCCTTCATGGACTTTGGACCTAGAAGATTCTACTGATTCTTCCCCTCAGCATTTTTACTGTTACTATTTCGTATGACAGGATCATAGATCGAGAGCTAGAAGAGACCTTATGGGCCATTTAGTCCAATCCCCTCATTTATCAGATGTGGAGACAATGACTTGCCCAAGGTCATGTAGGTAGTATTGTAGATAGGATTTGAACTCAGGTCCTTAGACTCCAGAGCCAGCATTCTTTCTGCTGTGTTTGTTAGTATTGGGGGTTTAGATCAGCCTGGGATCTCCCAATCATCATGAGCTATCTATCTAACAGAAAACCCTGCCTTTAGAGTCTCAGAAGTAAACCTCTTAATCATTGGAGCAAAGTATAGACCTGAGCTTCTCTGAATTCCCTGTGGTCACAGCTGAAAGGAATTGCCCATAGCCATCGGTAACCACCAGAGGGGGGCCAGTGTAACCCTGTACAATCTAAATTCCCAGCATTTAGCCCCAGTCAAGTAACTTTATGTATGTAGTGAGTCCAAAGTTGATTGACTCATTGTCTTTCTGTCTCTTTTGGTCAACAAGATGAGAATTTAGTTTACTTTGGGCTAATTCAACTGTATAAAAACTCAGCTTGATACCTTATTTTGCTTCCCCTTTTCACTCTTTGGGGGAGAAATTGTGTCTCACTCTCCCTTATCTTGTAATTAAACAAGTGGATCTTGGAAAGATCCAACTCTTGAAAAGAACATAAACCAGTTAGCTTGTTTCATAATACCTTAAAGGAAAAATGTAATGTGGGTGAGCAGAATAGAAGTGGTAATTGGAAGGAAAATATTAATAAGATATGTATTTTTCTTTAATATAAGATCAGAGAGGAAGAATATATTCTAAAAGACAGCAAGCCAGTTGTTAATTCTACAATAATGGCTGCCTTGTTTAATTATCTGAGTCCCACGCACTGGGAAAGTTCAGAAGAAACATCAGTTTGACATTGGTTTGAAGACTAGTCTCCTTTAGTAAAATATCTAAATTGCAGATTTACCATTTATAATCCAAATCTTCAGTTAGACTAACAAAGCGGAGACAACTTTAGAGATCTGATACAATGAACACGTAGGCATATGGGTGATTAGTATGCACGTTGTTTGAAATGCTTAAACAGTTTGCCTTCTCATGTGGGTTAAAATCTGTAAACAGGAAAACAAAACCCCAAACTACTTAATTGCTGTTCAAATGATTATAAATCTAAAATAATAATGGTTTCACTATGATTAAAAGATTGAGACAGAGTTATTGTCAGGCACTTGAGTTAGTACTTGTAGCTGTAAATAAATATATAAACAATTTCTAGTCCAAATTTCTAATAGTATTTTGATCCATGCTAGCGCTTCTTAAACTGTGGTTTTCAACCCCATATGATTTGTAACCTTTTCCTGTGAAGAATTTGGCAACAGCGAAAGGTTTCTGAATGGGCAATGACCCTAAATTAATTCTAAATCAAACGATGCTTTCCAGTGTTGCATCGCACTCCACGTCACTGCAGCCTTGGTTCTGAACATACTACATGCACACTTTGCACTGAACATGCCATCACGCCATGCAAGGCCAACAAGTGCTGCCAGAAACACCTTGGCTCAGATTCAAGACTATTGTCTTTAATAAATGGTAAAATTATGTGTATGCCAAAGAATTGTTTTAAAATAAATTTCTCTGGCAAAAAAGGGGTTCCAAGCAGAAAAAAGTTTTAAGAAGCATTGGTCTATACTGGAGATCAGCCCCAGCTTCTTTTCGGCAGCCCCATAAATGGAAAGCCCCATCTCGCCTTTGCTCTGTCCTAAGTATCTAATGAATTTCTCATAAGATTGAGAGCTCCAAAGGATCTTAGAAGCAAGGCCTTAGATATTCCTGATTTTGCTCAGCATGGACTGACTGATTGAATGGAGGCTTGTTTTTTTTAAAGAAATATGGCCGAAGTGGTAATGGTTTCTTATTTTTTTTTATAGGAAAGTATGATGACTCCATTTTGGTATGCTTGCTTCATAGTTCTATTTATTTCTTCTCTTGAAGCTGGTAAGTTAAATAAGAATTTTTTTTCAGTGTGTATCTGCCAAAACCAAAAAGACTATATGTGTGTTTTAGAAATAAAAATTCTTTTCAAATTTTTAAAAGACTTGTTTCTGCTCAAGTGAGGCATGTAATTACTAGCTGATGAAACTGCTTTAGGTATGGTGATAGTTTTTAAACAAAAGGATGATTAAGATACACAGATTTTTAAAAAATTAAGAAAAAGCATTACAATGGAGTTATACTTGCAACTTAATCTACTGTAAGCACTCACCAGAAAAAAAAAGAAAAAGCAAGACCAGAATTTGGTGTGGGTGATTCAACTTTCCATCCCTCTCAGCTGGTGCCCTGAATTTGCTTCCTCTGTTCTGTTGCCATTGATACCATAGGTCTAAGAGTTGGAAGAGACCTTACAGACCTTTCAGTTGTTTCATACCTCTCACAGTATGATCCCTGAGTATGAGTTTACGTATATCATCCTCATAGTTGGTTCATTTTGTTTAGGCTGGTAGAATAAAAGGGAACCAACTTAATTGACCTCCCAACCATTGTTATTGTCGTGGTTGAGTCACATCTGACTTGGTGATCCTATTTGGGATTTTCTTGGCAAAAACACTGGAGTGGTTTGCCATTTCCTTCTCTAGCTCATTTTACAGATGAGGAACTGAGGTAAACAGGGGTAAGTGACTTACCCACGGTCACACAGTCAGTAAGTGTCTGTGGCCAGATTTGAAATCTGGAAGATGAGTCTTTCTGACTTCAGGCCTGGCACTCTGTGCACTAGGCTGCCACCTAGCTGCCTTTTATTCCCTACCAATAGAAGGACTCTGGAGTTTTCTTTGATTTCCCTGCATCCTGTCTTGTCCCACAGCAGCTAGGTGGTGCATTAGATAAGATTGGGATTGAAGAGTCAGGAAGACCTTAGCTCAAATCTTTCCTCAAACTCCTCCTAGCTGTGTGGCTCTGGGCAAATCCCTTATCCTCAGTTTGCTCCTCTGTAAAATGGGGATAATAACAGCACCTACCTCACAAGGTCATTGTGAGATCAAATGCAGTAACATAAAGTGCTTTATAAACCCTAATTTGCTATATAGATGCTAACTGCTATTTTAATCATGGAAATAGTTGTCTGTGCTGTGATCACCTTCTAAAACAGACCTTCTTAACCTACAGTCTGTAAATGTGTTTGTTTTATTTTGTTTTTAATTTTGACAACCATATTTCAACATAATTGACTTCTTTTGTAATGCTATGTATTTTATTTTATGTCTTCAAATTCTATTCAGAGAAGGGGTCCATAGGCTTCACCAGACTGGCAAAGGAGTATATGACGCAAGCAAGGTTAAGAACCCCTACTATAGTATAATCCTACTTATGTTAGAAGCCCATTTGAGAGTATTCCCCCCCACCCCACCCCTGCCCCCTGCAGTCATCACATTTTCTACCAGCTAAGTCTTTGCCTCTTTTTTTTTCTATTTGGAAGTAGAAACCCTGGTTCCTGTCTATCTGTCCTAGCCAAAAACTTAGTTGGATATAGAGAAAAATAAAATTTACGTTCATCCCCCCATTCTACATGCCTCCCCACCCCCACCCCAGCAACTACCATAGATCTCTGACACAGACTACTTTCTTTTCAAGGAACCCTAGCCCCTCTCTACCTCTTTTGTTATTGTTCACTCGTTTCATTCATGTCCGACTTTTCATGACCCATTCGGGATTTCCTGGCAGTGGCAGCCCTGATTTCTACCTAGAGCTGTTTAAAGATACAATACTATATTTTGAGAGGCAGAGCTATGTAGTAGATAGCTAGTTTTGGAGCCAGGAAGACCTGGGTCAAGTCACATTACTGGTCGTGTGACCTTGGGTAAGTCGCTCAACCCCTAGGTGCTCTAGCCTAGAAGTGTCACATTCGAGACCCACAAGCTTCCCCAGTAGTCAGCAACTAGATTAAAACGTAATTGGAAAATGCTTAACAAACTAAATAAAAATATAATACAACATAAATAATTTCGACTTGTGGTTTTCTAAGTCACTGGGTAGGGATCCATTTCTATTTCAGTTTGATGCCACTTCTTTAGGCAAGATGGTGGTTCCCAACATGTTTTATTCTTCAAACCCTTCTCAACAACAACCAATAATAAGATGCTCCATATAATATTCATAATTATTTACTGCTTAAGGCACCATTAAAGAATTTTTAACATGAATAACTTGTACTATAATCACAAGCCTCAAAGGGTTTGCACTTTAGTAACCACTAAATGGGAACCATTACTCTAAGTTTCAGAGTAGGTTCTGATCCACATTGAAAGGAGTTTTCTTCCTAGGAGTTCCTTATTACAATGAAATGACAGGTCTAATTCCTATCCTATATCATCCGTTTTGGGTGATTTAAGGGTTTTTTCTTTTTTTGCGGGGATGGGGAGGCAATGGCATAAAGGGTCACACAGCTAGTGTGTGTCTGAGGCCCGGTTTGAACACAGGTCCTTCTGACGCCAGGGCTGGTGTTCGCTTGACCACCTAGCTGCCCCTAAGGGTTTTTCCAAGGGTAATTTTGACTCTTCTTTAGAACCTAACCCCTGTGTAAACTGGGAGTTCACTATACACGGATGAGCTGCGTCTTCATTGGAGAAGAGTTGTTTTGTCCTTAAGGTGAAGGGAGGCAGTAACTGAACAGTGATTTTACTCAGACCTTAACTAGAAGATGAGTAATATGAATGTGTAGGACTTCTTTTACATTCTGAACCTCAATTTCCTTGACTATAAAACGAAGGGGTTGGATTTCTTCCATATCCTAAGGAACTTACTCGGCTGATTATTGCAAAGAGTTCTCAGGCAGCAGTGGTTTTTGTTTGTTTTGTTTTTATTTGTTTGAGACACCACGGGGTTAAATGACTCGCCCAGGACCACAGAGCTAGTAAGTGTCTGAGGCTGGATTTGAACTCAGCTCCTGCTGACTCCAGGGCTGGTACCCATCCCCCTTTTAAAATAGTGAATAGATTAATGTAAGTATTATAAGATAATAGGAGTGCAGATTTAGACCTGGAAGGTACCTTAGAGTTCATCAAATCCAATCCCTTAATTTTACAGATGAGGAAACTGGGGACTAGAGAGGGTAAGTGACTCAACCAATGTCACACACCTAGGGCTCTGGGTGAGATTCAGACCTGGCTTTCCCTGATCCCCAGTCTTACACTCTCTCTGCTATGATATGCTTCCTTTTATGTAGTAAGCTGTGAATGGCATAATCTAGAATTGGACGTTCTTTTTCGGATTTTTTTAAAGATGATTGTGTGGAGTTTGAAGATGAAATGGTGCTAGTTATTTTTGAAGATGAGCTCGATGTTCGTCAATATAGGTCAAGAGTATTTGGCCCTCACAGTAACATAAGTTGGTACGGAAGGGACGGTAAGACAATCATCTCTATGGATCAGAACTCTAGGGTTCACCAGCACCGAGAGATGCTTTGGTTTGTTCCGGCTGCAACAGAGGACTCAGGATATTATTACGTTGTTGAAAGGTAAGAAGTTTTTGGTTTTTGTTTTCCCCAGAAATATGGGTGATACGCAGGGTGGGCTCTAGCATGTTTGGGATCCAGGCAAATATTTTTTGTAGGACCTCTGTCTATAGAATAAAAACCATTATAAAATTCACGGGTGCATGGGAGGTATATTGACATATTAACATGTTGTTGTTCAGTTGTTTCGCTTGTGTTCAACTCTTCTTGTCTCCAGCCCCATTGGGGTTTTCTTGGCAAAGATACTGGAGTGGTTTGCCGTTTCCTTCTCTGACTCATTTTACAGATGAGAAACTGAGGCAAACAGGGTTAAGTGACTTGCCCAAGGTCACACAGCTAATGCGTGTCTGAGGCCGGATTTGAAGTTTGGAAAGTGAGTCTTCCTGACTCCAAGCCCAGTACTCTATCCACGTGTCACCTAGCTGCTATATATCATCATATTCTGATGTAAATTAAGCTCTACAGTAGTTAAAAGTATACTTTTAAAAAGTAAATTTAAATCATGTCAAATTAAATTATATTATAGTAATTATATTATATTGTAATATTATGTTATAATATAATGTAATAATTATTTTTTATAAATTGTATTAAAGGTATACTTTCTTCAAAGGTATTCAAAATTCTTACTCACTTCTTTGAAATATCTCACTAAATGAGGTCCAGGATTATTTTGAAGGCCTAAATATAAAGGCATAATTGGTGAATATCAATACTTTTGATTATTTCCATCAACAAACCAGGCAAATCCTATCTAGATCAGAAGGACATCTGAAGTCCATCCATATAAGGTATTCTTACTTGGTACTTTTATCATCTCATTAATATGTATGAGTGCAGCTAAAGGTGTGGCAGAACAGAACCGAACAGGACAGGAAAGTCCACAAGGCAGTTCAATAAGCTCTAGGTTGCAATACTCTGCAGCTGGTGATTAGGATGTCTGACAGGGTTTTCATATGGATTTTCATGAAAATATCCTCTTGAAGATATTCTCCCCCTCCTTTTTTTTTCAGAATAAGTCTAGGGCTTTAGCTTTTGCTGATAACAGTGTTCTTACTTTTGGCAACTTTCTCAAAGTAACACTGCACAAAACCCCAAATCACATTTTAAATAATGGTCTACATAGAATGACAGTGAGCAGTGAACATAACGATCCCAAATTATTATTGCCAAGTATTATTTTAGCTTGTCTTTATGTACACTGATTAAATATGAGATTGGAATCACTTGATCTCTAGTTGACTTTGGGCACTAAATGTCCACTTTCATGATAGGGGACTTGGAGGTCATGACACAAAAATTCGGGGGGATTGTAGGACACAATTTTTAAAGGGAATGATTTCATAAAATACAGGACTTATTTGAAATGTATTAGCTCCTTAAATGGTCTAAGGAATAACTCTCACAACCCAGGCTTCTTTATGTCATTGTTGTAAAGAGAGTTTATAAAGATTTGGAATAAGCTTCATGGTACTTTTTTTATAACTAAGATTTTTATTTTTAGTTTACAATGCTCAGTTCCACATAATTTTGAGTTCCAGATTTTCTTCCCCCCTCCCCCTCCTCCCCAAGATGGCATGGAATCCAATATATCTTCCATGTATAACTTTGCATTGAACTAATTTACATACTAGTCAAGTTGTGGAGAAGAATTATGACAAATGGAATAAATTAGGAGAAAGAAGAAACAAAACCAAAAAAACCAAAAACAAACAAAAGAGAAAAAAAGGGGAAAAAAGGAGAGCAAACAGGATGCCTCAATCTGCATTCATACCTCATAGTTCTTTCTGTGGTTGTAGATAGCTCTCTCCATCACAAGTCCTTGGGAGTTGTCTTTGCACCTTGTGTTGCTGAGAAGTGCGAAGTCTGGCAGGGTTAGTCATCACAGAATCCATATAGCTGTGGTTGTACATAATGTTCTCCTGGTTCTGCTCCACTCGCTCAGCATTATATTGTGTAGGTTTTTCCATGTTATTATGAAGTCCATATCATCCCCATTTCTTATAGAACAATAGTATTCCATTACCTTCGTATACCACAATTTGTTCAGCCATTCCCCAATTGATGGGGAATCCCCTTGATTTCCAATTCTTTGCTACTACAAAAAGAGCTGCTATAAATATTTTTGTACATATAGGTCCTTTCCCCACTTGTGTGATCTCTTTGGGATACAACCCTAGAAGTGGTATTGCTGGGTCAAAGGGTATGCACATTTTTATAGCCCTTTGGGCATAGTTCCAAATTACTCTCCAGATTGGCTGGATCAGTTCACAACTCCACCAGCAATGGAACAGTGTTCAATTTTCCCACATCCTCTCCAGCATTTATCATTTTCCTGTTTTGTCATGTTAGCCAATCTGACAGGAGAGATGTGGTACTTAGGAATTGTTTTGATTTGCATTTCATGGTACTTTTGATGGAATCCTAATAAAGCTGCCCCAGGCCCAACATTCTAACTTCCTTATGGGCCCCACTGAACAGCAGACATGTCTTGATTTAACCACATAATCTGGCTTTAATCACACCGCAGGCCTCCAGACTCAATACAGCCACTGCCCCTAGCTAGCCACTGCCCCCAGATCCAATTCACGTATTTGAACACGTGTGTTCTGGTACTCAACCACAGTCACATCATCCATATAGCCCAAGATAGGACCAAAATACCCAACTATCTATCTTGACCACACAGGACCACGATAGTTAGCCAATCAGAAAGCAGCACGACCAGGATGTTTGACCCAGTGGTGGGATTCAAATGAATTCACAGCCAGTTCTCCAGAACCAAAAGGTGGCACCCCCCCTCCCCCCACTGGCATAGTGGATGCAGGCCCCACCCCTGCTAACAACTGCCTTGTGGCATTAAGCCTAAAATTAGGTACTGGTTCACAGAACCGGTGCCAACTAGCTGAATCCCACCACTGGTTTGACCACTGAATCATAGAAGGGACCCCTCCACTGTAACCTTGACAAACCTTCCTGCCTTTTTAATATTCATAAGATCTGTTATGTAATTGCATCTTTACCCTCTCCAACTTGCTTTCTCTGAAGTTGCTGGCTCCTCTTGGAACTTAGCCCTCTTCAAGACAGGTATCAATCTTAATAAATGCCTGTAGTTGGATGGTGGTCTGATTCTGAATTCTTTGAGATGCTCCTGCCATAACACCTCATGAAACTGCAACACCTTTACTGGAAATTCTACCTTTATACACAAAAAAATCATTATCAGTAAATGCCAGCTACTCACTGATGCCTGCTCAAACAAGTATGGGTTATGATAATAACCCATGGGATTCCTAGCATCACAGTTCTGGGGGCATTCTAATCCACTGAGCATTAAAAATTGAATTCCCCCTCCCCACTAGCTGTTCACAAAACTATTTTTCAGATATTCCAGGAAAACAATGTCTCACAATTTCTTTGTGCTCATGTCTGATAATCAGGGTCCTTCAAAGCACAGGAGTCCCTCACTCTTGTGCCTAGGGCAGGGACCCTGTTAGCCCAATTTACTGGTAAGCCTGGTGGTACATCCTTTAGAGGAAAAGAGAACAACACCTGCAAAGGGTTCAATCCAACCATTTTATTTTCATTGTAGAAACTCTACCCACTGCCACAAACAGAAAATCGAGATAGAAATTTTGAAGAAACATCCTGGAACGTGTTATGATGAGCTATCTGAATATAAACAAAAATTGCCTCCGGGACCTGGTGGCTTCCTTGTGTGTCCCAATTTGGATATTTTTAAAGATGAAAAAAATAATCTACCTAAAGTTCAGTGGTATAAGGTAAATTCTTTCTTAAAGTAATATTATTACCCCCTTCCCCCTCCCCCCCCCCGAATGAGTAGAATAATGTAGTGAAAGAAAACTGATTGATTGAAAATAGACAAAGTGGTAGCTTTGCAAGATATCATATTATTATGCTGTGGGATGACAGTTCTGAGGAAGTCTATATAAAAGCTCAAATTAAATCGGGGCATAAAACTTCATAAACACAACTTTGAGATTCTACAAAAGTATTTTAACTTTTGTTCATTGGGCCCATAGTTTAGGGTTTGGATGTTTTTTCATCTGTTCTTTAAAATTGAGAGAAGGAAAAATTATGGGGAAAAAAGAGATGATAAATTGATATGAGGGGAGGATTTGCTATATTTTGTATTGGATGATTGGAATCATCTCCTAGAAGATAAGAAATACAGCTTAAGAAAAACAACAAAGGAAGAAAGTAGCTTTAAGAAAGGAGCTATTAACATTATGGTCTCTAAGCTGCTTAGGAATGAAATAAGTAAAATTGCAAAGAAATCCTTTCCCAATCTACCTATAAGTTCCAAAAGCATGTAAATCTAATTTCCTGGAAAGTCAATAAATACTAAGAGGTGACAATATAGGGGAGGGGGATCAAGGATTAAAGTTATTCCTGTGGTGTGTGTATGTATGTATGTTTATGTATGTATGTATATGTATGTATACATAGATGTATGCATATATATGTGTGTGTATGTATATCCAGTCTTATTTTTCTCAGTATGTAAAGGAACTTATTTTCTATGTCTAGGATTGCAAACCTCTTCTTGACAATACAAAATTTAATGGAATAAAAAATGATCTCTACCTGGGCAATGTACAGAAAGAAGATGAGGGGCACTATACTTGTCTTATATCCTATGATTATATGGGGAAGCATTATAACATTACTCGTGCAATACATCTAAGTGTTATGGGTAAGTGTCAAAGAATCTTAGAGCTTTGAAAAGTCCCTTATGGATAGTTTTGTTGTCCCATAGTCCAGATGATATTAAATATGATATTTAAGGAGGATGCCATGGCCTGTTCACAGTTACACGGCCAGCCATTTTTCTTCCTTTACTTTCCATTGTCTGATGCTTAGCACCTAAAGGTCCATTGCTACCTTAGCAGCGCATGGAATAAAATTAACCATGTTCCGAGGGAAGAGAATACTCTTGGTGTCTGGGTGCTCTTCAAGGGGACAATGTGCCCCAAAGCACTAGCTCCTGCTGCCTAGGTTTGAGGGAAATAAAGCCTAATCTCATGTCTTAGAGAGACAAAGGCTTTCAGTCTAGACGTCATTCTAGCAGCAAGGACTTGCAAAGTTTCCAAAAGTCTTAGACAAGGTCTTATACTGAGGGAACTGTCAACCGTAAGATCACCAGGTTGAGCGTTCAGTGGTTCTGTTTCATCATATGGGAGGACAATGGATACAAAAAGCATATCAGTTAATAGCTGTGGAATTGGGCAGAATAGTTACCCCAAATGCATGCTCTTCAAGATTTTATAAAATTTGCTCTCTCTTCCCTTGATCTTCACCTATGTTGAGAATGCTTAATTATTTTCACTTGTCTTCATTTAGTTACCCCTGTATTTCCTTGGTATTTTTATTTGCCCTTCTCTGATCATTTTCAACCTCAATTTTATCTTCCTTGGGATAGTATAATAACCAGAACCACAAGTGGTGTTCTAGGCAAGGCCAAATTTTGAAGTGGGTGGTTTGAAGCATCCTGCCATCTTTATTTCTCATTCCAGATACTGAAATACCATTTTCCCAGCTTCCAGTTGTTTTATCTTACTCCCCTCCCCACCTTCAAGTTACAGCCTTCCATGGAGCTCTAGCCCCTACTTTCACTTAAGAAACCTTTACTCTTATCTTCTCCATCCAAGTAAATACTTTATTTATTCTTTTCCTCTCTGTCCCCACCCTTGTCTTTGCATGCAATGACAATCACCTTAAGGGAAATTGCAGGGTCTTAGTTTGTCATTACCTGACACATTAACTATGTTTATTAGAGTTATCTTGTGAATTCAGTAGTATAAGGAAGGCCAAGCCCTAAGAATACCAGTGGTTTTGGCTGAGTAATAGCACAGGGGTTTAGGGCGAGAGCTTAGTCTAGGCATGTATAGGCAGATTCCTACCTCCTCCATTCACCTAAGCCCACGTCAACTAGCTTATATTCCCTGGAGACTTGGATGATTGTTTAGCCAGATGTCATCTAGCCAGTTTGGTGAGATCGGTAATCCTTTGAAACTCCTCTTACTGTACACTGGAGACTTTGAAATTACTGTGAAAAGTATCCTTTATTTTATTTTGTTGTCTTAGTGAAAACAAAGAAAAATATGCCAGTGATTCTAACTCCAGAAAATAGGACAATGGAAGTGGAACTTGGTGAGTGTTACTAGTATTTGTAACTTTGTACTTGTCCTTTGTAATGAGTTAAAAACTCCCATTCATAAAGCGCATACGTTTTCCTCTCACATCAGTGTATTAGAGAACACTTGAGCAACGGCATCATGAAGTTTTTGAATGTTGTTTTTATAGGATCCCAGTTGCTTTTGGACTGCAACTTCACAGCCCAAAAGAATGATCTTCAATATTGGATTTGGAATGGATCATTTGCTTACAATGAACCTAATATTACATGGTCTGAACTTTCGTAAGTGCTTGATCATCACACAAATATAGAGAAGGAGAAATTTTTCATTTTGTGTAAACCTTGTTGTCCATATAATTTTCATCAGGCTAAGAAACGGTCAAAATTTCTTATTTTTTAGCATCTTAAATTATAGAGCATTTAAATAAAAAAGGTTTTTTTTTAATGTAGTCCAATCTTCTCATTTAATAGATTAAAAAAAACACACCTGAGAACTGAGGAAGGAAGTTACTTATCTAAAATCATAAAGTGGGGTGGTAGAGCTCCCATCTCTTTATTCCAAGTTGAGTGCTCTTTGTGCTATATGATGCTCCCTTTTAATTTACTTCTTGGTGGAGAATGGGGGGAGTCTCTAAGACCAAATGTTTGCCTTGGTAGAGAGGGGACTGACCAGGTAGGATCATCTTTACCAGGCTTTAGGGTATTCTGAAGCTCCAAAGCCAGGAATATGAGAAGTCCTGATGGTCCTCAAGTTCCGTTGTAGTTAAAATGTAGAGATGTGTGTATACAGGGGCATGCTGGAGCTAGGCAGCTAGGTAGCACAGTGGATAGAATGCTGGGCCAGTAGTTAGGAAGACACATCTTCCTGAGTTCGCATCTAGTCTCAGACACTTACTAGTTGTGTGATAGTGACTTGCCAGTCACTTAACCCTGTTTGCTTCACCTTCCTCATCTCTAAAATGAGCTGGAGAAGGAAGTGGCAAACCACTCTATCTTCTTGGCCAAGAAAATCTCCAAGGGGGTCACGAAGAGTTGGATACAACCAAACAGTAATGACACATATCTTAAACAGGGTTACATAGGATTGAGGCAGGTAAAATTCTATGTAAACTGTAATCAATACTTGAAAGGTATTATTGTTACTTTTGTAAAAATTGGGCCCACAAAGTTTGTTCTGTAAGAGCTTATAGAGTATAACTACTGCTTACTATGTTGTGTGGAGATCCATGCACCTGACTGTATTTGTGTGCAGAAAATCCTAATTGCAATCTTGATATAATATATTCGTTTTTATCTTGGTACCATAAATTGGACTTTAACAGTTCATTTCCAGTTTAAGTCTCTGATTCTTTTCTTTGGGCTTTCCCCTTCTCCTTTAAGTCAGGATTATTCAGTTTAATTCCCTTTATCACCGAGAAAGCAAAAGGAGTTTGGGGGCCTCATCCATTCATAGCAGACTGAACTCACCGTCTACAGCTTTCTGAACTCGCCAGCTTCCTTGGAGTCTGTTTCTTACCGAAATCTCTCTGAATTCATCCTTCTTTTTCTTGGCATCCCACCCAAGCAGATGTTCAAGAGAAACTTTCATGTTGTTTCTTCCTTGATTGCTCTCCCTCATCTGTTCCCTATCTTTCAAACCTTTCATGGCATTCCTAATTTTGCCTAACCACAATGCCTTTTTCTCCCTGTAGCTTCCTCAGCTTCCTTATGCTCTCTTCTAATATCCCTCTGCCAGCCTGCTATAGTTCTTTCTGTCACTAATTCCTTCTCCATGGTCTCACCATTTAGGACTCATCACCATAGAGACCCTTTTAGGAACTTCCTTTTCTTAGCATGACATGGAACATGCAGTGCAGTTTTGGATGCTCTAGCCAGACTTGTGTTGCATTTAAGGCATTTGTCATAGTATTTTACAGTTGGTAAGGAGAGGGAGGTGAAATTTGTGGGCAAAACATTAAGTCACAAAGTGGGGTGCTAGAGCTGTGGGAGAGGAAGTGAGTGGGAAGCCACAAGCTTGTACCTGTTACAGAAACTTTGCCAAGGGGTCAAAAAAGTGAATATATTAAAGTTCTAAATAACTTAGAAGTTATTTAGTCTCAGCTTCCTGCCCCATACAGAAATCCCTCCATAACATTTCTGAAGAATAGTTATCAAACTTCCATTCAAACCTAACTGGGGAAAAGAAATCACAACCTCACGACATGAAGCATGAAGACTTTGCCATTACCTATGCAGCAACTTATTTTAGTGAAAAAAGAGAAACCAAATAAATTGAGATTATTCGTGTTGAGGTTTTCTTAACTAGCCTTGTTTTTCTCTCTTCCTTGAATAGAGTTCCGAATTTAAACAACACGAACACTGTCACAAGGGTTTCCAGGCTTGTCATTTTAAAAGTGGAAAGTAGGCATTATTTATACCCCTTTTTATGCTGGGTTAGCAATGAAGCTGGTATAGCTACAACATATATTGCCTTGAGACCACCAGGTAAGCAATTTGATTGTTTATTGGAACACTGTTCAGTTATATTGTATCATGCTAAGCTCCCCACTTAAAAAGGAGAATTGTGTAAGTTCTATTACATGTCTCAGTGACAGGTTATCTAGGACTTTGAAATAACTCAAAAAGAGAGCTTTTGGCTGGTCTGCTAAATGTACCTGTAGTGACTGTGGTTTATTTATGATTGCAGTGAAGAGTTTATGTTTCTGAAGTTGGACTCTGATTGATTTCGTCGATGAATGTTTCATTAATCTTCTTGGTAGATTAGGTGGAATAGTGTTGGAAACTGAATAGGAAAAAATAGTTTTAGAACACATACCAGCAAAGTATCAAGAGAAAGAAGGCTTTTATGCCTTCAGAAGACTAGACTGTATACAACTTCTCCATATCTCTACACCTACCCTTCTTCTTGGGTGAAAGAGAGGAGTGATTCAGTCAATAGAATCATGTAAAAGACCATATTTGACTGCCAGGATGAACAGTGTTCTTATTAATTGGCATTAATGGCAGCTGTTGAAGATGGTACCTGAATTAAGCTATGTTTCAACTTACAAGTTCCCCCCTTCCACCAACTAAAGCTTTAGTATAATGGCTATCTATCTACCTACCTCTCTATCTATCTATCTGTCTGTCTGTATATGTATATGTATATATATACATACACATATGTAAATTTATATTTATAAATATATAACTTAGGTCTTTATAAATTTGCATATTTATAAATAGTTACATTTTTATAAAAATAAACTTATAAATACATTTATATTTTTATATGAAAAACAATATGAACCCTGTACAAGGGTTTCTAGGCTGGTCATGGCCTGAAAATGACCTGGGTTTTCAAAGGCTATGTCATCAGAGTACGTGCTTTGGAAGGTACCATCCTGATGCAAAGTCTTTAAACATAGACATAGAATCTGAGGACCAGGCTTACTAAGTATATACAGACTCACCACTAGAAGGTTGACCACAAGATGAGATTTTTTTTGACATAGTACCTCATGAAGATTATCTACTACTAGCTAGATGGGTTTATGTTTTAGTTCAATACTTTAAAATCTGTGATTTCTTTGGCATGCAAACTCCATTCACTGATGCAGATCTAAACCTTCTCAGGAATTAACAGATGATCTTTAGTGGAAAAGTATAGATAGAAGCATTAATAGTTATTACATAATGGAAACAAGAGATGACATTGTAAGGAACCAGAGAAATTAAACCTAAAGACTCCGCTTCATTCAGATGTTGTTGGTGATTCTATGCTTAATGTTTGATTACTTCAAGTTTAATATTTGCATTTCCTTCCTTTTCTGAGGTAGTCTCAGATTCCAGAATGTATATGATTGGAGGATTCATCTCTCTGGCATTAGTGGTTACATTCTCCGTGTTTCTCTACAAAATTTTCAAGGTTGAAATTGTGCTTTTGTATAGGGATTCTTGCCATCCATATTTCCTGAAAAAAGGTAAATTATGTTTTGTTTTCCTGTTCGATATTATCTTTTGAATACTAGCAAATTGGACAAGGAGGTGACTCCTAGGTTTTCTGTTGTTATTGCTGTTTGTTTGTTTTGTCTTTTTTTAGTTGGTAAAGTCAGTTTGGGCCCATGTTTAGTAGACTTACAGATAAGAATATCTTAATAAGGATTAAATTACATTACTTTGAAGTTATATAAAAATGTCATTTCATCCACAGAATGTAAATCATACTGGTAAAATCTTTTTAGCCCAGTAACTGAAATTTTCTCCATTTTAAAACTGCTTTGTTGGGGCAGAAGTGTCGTGGCCATGGGTGGGTATTTTTAATAGTCCCTCATGATCTCTATGCTACTATCTGCCTTCCAGAGGAAGGAATTAACAGATTTTGGGGTCCCCCAGATGAATTTTATTTGTTAAGCATCACTGGGAAAAAACCTCTAATCACTCTTCAGTTTATTTAGAAGAGAAGAAGGTGGAATTTATGGGTGAGACATTTGGGAGGGGGAGTGAGTGGGGAGTCACAGGCTTGTACCTGTTATAGAAACTCTGCTAAGGGGTCTCAAAATTGAATTTATTTTAGATCTCAGATTAATTGCATAACAGTATTTATACTTGAAGGAGAAGAGGGTTGATGCATGCATATTTTGTGCCATTGACGCTTTATTATAAGAAAGCAATGAATTTTAGAAATAAAAATAATATATTATAATTTATGTATTCTGAATGTTCTCCGTGACGACAGAACACTTTGGCAAATCTTCTGAGCTATCTTATTTACTTATTTTTTAAACTCTAGGTCAGTGATTTTGACTGAGATGGCTATAATATTTACATGCACCATGTTAAATGCAGTGGTACAAAAATAAACACATCACTTAAAACAGGGAGTTTTCTGATTTTCTCTTTTGACTTTTCTGAGAAAGAGCGCCCAATGTGGGAAAATGATGCCTCCAATTTGGTGGCTTAACTATTTCCAAAGAAATAGGGATACTGTCTATATTTCCAAAGAACATTTCCATGCTAAGAAGATAAAGGACTACTGTTCCAACTATTACAACAGAGCCACCAACTTGTCATTAAGAAAGCTTAATGACATTTGAATAAAGAGAGCTTTTGTGGTGGCTATTATTTTATTCATATTGAGATTTCAAAAAACTATCAATACTAATTTGGAAATGGAAGTTTGTGATCTCTACTTTGTCAGGGCCAATTTTTTGAATGCTAAATACATTATGTTTTATTCTTTAGCTTTGGATGGAAAAGTCTATGATGCATACATATTATATCCAAAAAATTTTGAAGAAGGATCCACTTACATCTCAGACATCTTTGTGTTTAAAATCTTGCCTGAAGTCCTAGAAAATCAATGTGGATATAATCTGTTCATCTATGGAAGGGATGACCTTGTTGGAGAAGGTATGTTTAAAATGGAAGAAAGAAGAACTTTCTAATAACTTATGTAATATTTTATAGGGTCATAGATTTAGTATTACCACTATTTCTACTTCTTGTCGAGTGATTTTTCAGTTGTGTGTGACTCTCTGTGACTTCATTTGGGGTTTTCTTGGCAAAGATACTGGAGTGGTTTGCCATTTCTTTCTCCAGTTCATTTTACAGATGAGGAAACTGAGGCAAAAAAGTTGAGTGACTTGCCCAGGGTCACACAGCTACTAAGTTTCTGAGGCCAGATTTGAACTCCCAAAGTTCTTACTCTAGGCCAGAGGCGGGGAACCTGTGGCCTCAAGGCCTCTAGGTCCTCCAATGAGGCCCTTCCTCACCCCTGCTCTAGCCCCAGCACTCTATCCACTGTGCCACCTAGCTGCTGCCACCACCACTATCATTATTATGGCTACCATTACTACTACTCCTGCTACTACCACATTACCACTACCTAGCTAGCTAGAATTTAGATAGCACTTTAAGATTTGCAAAATACTTTACATATGTTATCTTATTTGATCCTTATGATATCCTATCAGGTAGGTGCTAATATCATCCCTATTTTGCAGATGGGAAAATTGAGGATTAGAGAGAGTGGGTGACTTGCCAAGAGTCATGCAGCATATAAATGTCTGAGAGATGGTTTGAACTCAAGCCTTCCAGACTCCAAATTTATGTACTGCATCAGCAAGAAGGCAGTTGTTGCTGGATCATAAAATATGTAGAGGGTAGAGAATAGATTGGAATAAGTAGAAGCTTAAGGCAAGGAGACTAACGAAATGGTTATTGAACTAATCACCCAGGCAGGAGACAATGACAGCTTTCATCAGGGTGGTGGCTATGTGAGTGGGGAGAAGGGGAGGGGGGAGAAATGTTATAAAGGAAGGAACGAAAATATTTGGCAACAGGTGGGATTTATGGAGCGAGTGTGAGAGAAGTGTCAAGGATGACACAGAGATCGCGAGCCTGAGTGACTGAGATGAGAATGGTTATCTCAATAGTAACAGAAGTGAGGAAGGGTGGAGAGTCTGGTGGAAAAGATGATGACTTCTGGTTTGGACATGTTGTGTTTGACATGTCTAGAGGACATCAAGTTTTATATGTCCAAATTAAAGTTAAAAATGTGACACCGATGCTCAGGAGACTTGGGAATCACCTCCGTAGAGAAGAGAGTTGAACCTGTGGGAGCTGATGAGATAACCAATGGAGGTGATACACAGGGAGAAGGTGAAAGGGTGAAGTCAGAGCCTTAGGGAGCACTCACTTAGTTGGCATGACCCAGATTACAAATTAGTTGGTGGTGCAGTAGATAGAGTGCTGGGCTTGGAGTCAGGAAGACTCACTTTTCTGAGTTCAAATCTGGCCTCAGACATTTACTGGTTGTGTGGCCCTGGGCAAGTGACTAAACCCTGTTTGCCTCAATTTCCTCATCTGCAAAGTGAGCTGGAGAAGAAAATGGCAAACCACCTTAGTATCTTTGCCAAGAAAGCCCCAAATGGGGTCATGAAGAGCTGAACGTGACTGAAAATGACTACCCAACAACAACAAAGGAAACTAAAAAGGACCAGTGGAGCAGGTAGGAAGAGAATCAGGAGAGAGGTGTGGTGTGAAAATCCGAAGAGGAAGAGTATCCAAGAGAAGTTGGTGTTTGAGTGTCAAAATCTGTGGAGAAGATTGAGAAAAGAACATTCAATTTGTCAACTAAAAGTCAGAGGGATGCCATTCAGTTCAATTTAAAAAGCATTTTAAAGTGCCCTCTATGTGCTACACACTGCGCTAGGGACACGAAGAGAAATTAGAATTATTCTGTTTGGCCTCCGAGGGAAGAATGAGGAGCAATGAGTGACTGTTACAGAGAGGCAGATTTAGGCTGGAAGGAAAAAAGTGAAGAAACAAACCAATAATTGAAGCTATCCAAAAGTGGAATGGACTGCCTTAGAGGGTATAAGATTCCCTGTCATTAGATGCCTTCAAACAAAGAGTGGATGGTCTCTTGTCTAGTATGGGTTGGACAAGGTGGCCTCACAGGGGAATTCTTTCAACTATGATTTTTTAAGCTTTCCAGACATAGTGCAATAGGAAGCTTTAAGGAAGGAGATGTTATTGCTTTAGGTTGGGAGGATGGGTGGAAGGCTTCATGAAAAAAATGGCACCTGAACTAAGCCCTGCCAGAGGAGAAGAATTTTTACAAGTGAGAGATAAAAGGGTATATTCTAGATATGGGTGAATGATATAATTGTGCAAAGTCAGAAAATGGTGGCATAAGGTGCAAAATAATCTATCTAATGGTCCATTTTGGCTCAGATTGTAAGAGGAAGTAATGTTCAATAAGATAGGAAAGGTAGGATGGAGCCAGATCAATCAGTCAGTCAACAAGCAATTTTCCACTAGGCACTAGGTATACAAATATACAAAGACAGAGATGGAACTTGCATTCTATGGGGGCAGATAGTGGAGGGCCTTTGAGTTTGCATTTTGTCTTCTAAGCATTTAGGTGTCTCATAGATTGTAAGTTCCTTGAGGACAGAGACTGTCTTTTGTCTCTTTTTGTATCCCCAATGCTTAGCATAGTTTCTGGCCCTTACTAGGCAATTACCAAATGTTTACTGATTGATTAGTTGTCCTCTAGGCGCTAAAGGCTTTTGATTAGAATGGCATGGTCAGATTTGAAAGAGCAGTGGATTGCAAAGGGGAGAGACTCTAAGTAGAAAGAGATTGGAAGGATGATGACTTGAAGCTTTGTAAACCATATTATACTTTGTGTTTTTCAGATGCTGTTGTGGTTACCAATGAGAACATTACGAAAAGCAGAAGATTGATCATTGTCTTAGCTGGAGAGCAATCAAGTTACAATTGGCTGGGAAACACATCAGAACAGCAAATAGCTATGTATAATGCTCTTGTCCAGGATGGAATTAAAATCATCCTGGTTGAACTGGAAAAAATTAAGAACTATGGGAATATGCCAGAATCTATTAAATACCTCAAACAGAAGCATGGTGTCATCCGATGGAAAGGGGACTTCACGGAAGAAGCCCCATCTGCAAAGACAAAGTTTTGGAGATGTGTCAGGTACCACATGCCAGCACAGCAGCATCAGCCTTCTTCCACAAGGGAATCCCTTGTCCTAGATTCTGTGCTGAATTCTAAGAAGAAATAGCACATGGCACTTTGAGCACTCAGGGAAACTCTCTGAAAGATTGCACAGGTGATTTGTCTCCTTCATAAGTAGAAGCTGCCTGTTTGCCTTAAAGGATTTCCAGGTTGGATGGATTGTCGTGGTGGCTTTTCCAGCCATGAGTGTTTGTGTGTGTGTGTGTGTGTGTGTGTGTGTGTGTGTGTGTGTGTGTGTGTATGTGTTCACTTGCCACTGTGTGGTCACCTGGAATTTTGTTTCAGTGTTAAAGAGTAGCTCATAGATGATCAAATCATCAACAGTGAAGGGCATTAGGTCAAGGATGGATGAGGGGCACATTTGGGTGAAGGAACATGGGGGAGAGGAGGAGAGGGCAGGAGATCTCTATATCCTTCTTTTAAAGCCAGCACTATGAAACACACCAGCATAAAAAAAGATAAGACTAAGAAAGGGGATTTGCAGTAACTGAGGAGGGATTTAAAATGAGTAATTGTCCAAAAAAGGTAGCTGGCAGACTTGTTGCTTAGCTTTGCCTCAGAGGGCAAAGCAGCCAGGAAATTCCTCCCAAAACTGGGTTTTGTTTTGTTTTATCCTTGAGCAAATGGCATTTCGCCAAAGAATAATTTCATAGATATCTTTGCATCTACTTTACACTTGCTGTATCCATCCACATTTACTGCCAGCTGTCAGTTTCCAAAGAATCAGTGAGAATTTTATATTGATGCTTTTAATTATATTAGTGGTTAAAACAATTCTCTAGGATTGCATATCTTTGAAAATGGTATTTGACCTTAGGTTTCTGTAGGGATAGTAACCTAAAAAAAAAAGTTGCCTTTTATATTTGGGTCAAGATTTCACTGGAGCACATAACACTTTTTTTAGAGGCAAGCCTCAAAAGAAATAAAAATACAAACATATCTTAGAGAAAATTATGTTTCTTTTGTAAGTTTATATACATAGAGAGTTTAGAGTGGAGTTTCTCTCAGGCAGTCAACGAGCATTTATTACAATACAGTGGTACAGTACTCGTAATAGTGCCACACACACACACACACACACACAAAGAGAAAAACTTCCTATTAAATGCCTTATAGTAAGTTTTATTCATAATGTTCTGCTAAGTAGGTTGGGAGGACTCGGGACTATAAGGAAAGTTTAATTCTAAAACATTCTGGTTTCAGCTTAGAAATAATGGTATAGTCTGTGAAAGAAAGAGAAGGGGAAGAAAATAGTTGGGAAAGAATGAACACTAAGATTTCCAAGAAGAATTGAGAAGTGCAAATGGAGAAGAACCTCACGCAGGAAAGTTTAATTACATTGGCTTCTCAGGGAGGAAAAATTTCATTTTTCATTCTGGGTGAGCTCCCTCTGCCTTATTTTTTTTAATAAGCACATTTACTTTTTCCCCCCTCTGATTACCTCAGGAGACTATGTCCTCCCCTCCATTCCATTTCAAATTAATAAGTTCTTTTTAATTGTACTTTTAGTAACGATGCTGACAATTTTAGTTTAAAAAGTTCTTGCAGATGGAGCAAGCCAACATCTTTGAAAGATGTCAGTACTGCTTTAGTACAATGATGTCCTCCCTTTCATTCTACAGAAAGAAAAATATTGAGCCATTTTTTTCAATGTCAGATATTCCCTTTTTGATAAACAATATTGTTTCTATCTTTCAGGATGAAAGTGTGTTTGTTCACTTGTTTGTGTAACTTCAACAGATGCTAAATATTTTTATGTATTAAAGCACCAAGTTCATGATTTGCAGCAAATCTTTTGATTGGTTCCAATCCAATGTATTTGTTTTCCAATAAAGTTGTCATGTCAATAGATAAGATTATCCCATTTAACAATAACCTGTCAGAATCTTTGATCTGTCAGGATCTTTGTTCCTGTTCCCCTGGACCACCCTGTGACCTGGCCCGTAAATTTCAAGAAATAATTAACCACTGCACCCTGTTTTTTCTGTACAAATATAACTTCACCCCAATTCCTGGCCATTCTGATTTGGGCTGTTTATGCCCTGGAATGGACGCTGGCTAATAAATTCTCCATTCAAAACTTAAAAAAAAAAAAAGAAATCTGATGATTCCTATTGTTTAAAAGTCTGTTTCTTTCCTCACTCATCTCTCTGCCTTAAGTTCACACTCCCAGGCCTGAACTATAAAACAGAACTACAAAAAGTTTAGCCAAACTAAGAAGATCATACACAATTGATGAAAATGGAAGTCAGAAGAAATGTATGTAAATCAATGGGCTATAAATAAATGGGCTTTTTAAGTTAGGTTGCTGCATTTGCTGTACAACTGTGAGTTTGTTTTTTGAGGGGGAAGGGGGACATTTCTAGCCTCTTTGTGTCTTTGCTATGAAATACAGTCAAAATGTGAATTTTAATACAGTGACATCCCAACCCTCTGGGACTGGTCCCTTGGAAAGAGGTCTGGATTTGGAGACAAGGTACCTAGGTTTTGATCTTGGCTCAATCCTCTGTGACTATGGACAAATGAAGCTTGCTGATTTTTCCTCTATAATATCTCTTGCATATGTCTCCTTCTCTGCTCTCACAGTGCAACCTCACTGGTGCAGCCCCTCATTCCTTTGTGCCTGAAGTATTGTGATAGCCTGCTGTTTGGTCTGCCCACCACAAACCTCTCCTCTCTCCAGTCCATCATCCACTCAGATGTCAAAGTGATCTTTCTAAAGAGAAGATCTGATTATGTCCCTATATTAGTAAGGCAGATTCATGACTTCAAAGATAACCATGAATATGCCTGAATGGTCCAGAATCACAGGCTATAAGGAATTCTCTAAGTAGAAGGCAGAGGAGTTAAAGCATTTATTGAAACTCAAAAGTAGCAAACCCATGGACCAGTGTCCCCAGTTCGACATCCTGGCAAGAATCTTCCAAAACCAGTATGCCCATCTCACAATAGTGACCAGGAGGCCACAGAAAAACTTTATGGTAGCAAGCCAAGTCATACTGGTGCTTCCCCCAACCCCCCCCCCCCAACCATGCCAGGGCCCTCCAGCAAGAAGACCACCCACTGTCCTCAAACCTCTGCTCAGCACTCTCCGGTCTCCACGAGGGTCAGTCCTGCTTTTTTGTAGAGCTGCCACCGTCACTGCTGCTTCCGCCGCAACCTCCAAGCTGTGTTCCAGCTAGCTGACTGCTTCCTCTCTCCTTCAGCTCTTAACTGCTCTCACCAACTGCCTCTTAGCTCTGCTCCAACTGTTCAGCAAGCTCCTCCCACCACAGGCTTCATGTCATCACGTGGACCAGAACTCAGGTGCTTAACATTGGCTCCAGTCCTAGCCACTCCCCCCAGGACTCTGAGAGCCCTTCCCCCACTCAAATGGGCAGGGAAGATCTTCCCATTCACTGATTGCCTTTACAATCCCTCCCTACAAAACTCTAAGGGCTCTAGGATCCAGGATCATCTTTAGGATCAAATATGAAATTCTTTGGCAGTGAAACAAATCCCTTGGTACCCTGGTCAATCCTTACCTTTTCAGTCCTCTTACATCTTGTGCTCCCCCTGGCCCCACCCCCACATAATCTGTGATTTAATGACACTAGCCTCCTTTGCTGTTTCTTTTTTTTTAATTAATTTTTAGTTTTCAACATTCACTTCCACAAGATTCTGAGTTTCAAATTTTCTCCCCATTTATCCCCTCCCCCCACCCAAGCCAGCATGCATTCTGATCCCCCCCCAATCCCCTTTTCTTCTATTTTCCTATAGGTCAAGATAGATTTCTATAGTCCATTGCCAGTATATCTTATTCCCCAGTTGCATGTAAAAATAATTTTTAACATTCGTTTTTAAAACTTTGAATTCCACATTCTCTCCCTTCTTCTGTCCCCACACACCTTTATTGAGAAGGCAAGCAATTTGATATAGGTTATACATGTATAGTCATGCAAAACACTTCCATAATAGTCATGTTGTAAAACACTAACTATATATCCCTCCATTCTATCCCCCCCCCGTTTATTCTATTCTTTCCTTTGACCCTGTCCCTCCTCAAAAGTGTTTGATTCTGATTACCCTGTCCTCCTTTTTACCCTCCCTTCTATCATCCCCCCTCTCTTATCCCCTTCCCCCTACTTTCCTGTAGGGTAAGATAGTTTTTCATACCCAATTGAGTGTGTATGTTATTCCCTCCTTGAGCCAAATCCTTCTTCCCCTCTGTTGTAAAAGCTTTTTCTTTTTTTTATGTGAGACAATTTATCCCATTCTAACTCTCCCTTTTACCTTCTGCGAGTACATTCCTCCCTCTCACCCCTTAATTTTATTTTTTAGATATCATCCCTTCATATTCAACTCACTCTGTGCCTTCTGCCTCTGTCTCTCTCTCTCTCTCTCTCTCTCTCTCTCTCTATATATATATATATATATATATATATATACGTATATATATAATATAAGTATATATCAATATATATTTCTTTATATCTATATGTATTCCCTCCAACTACCCTAATACTGAGAAAAGCCTCATGAGTTACAAATATCATCTTTCCATGCAGGAATGTGAACAGTTCAACTTTAATAAGTCCCTTATGATTTCTCTTTCCTGTTTACCTTTTCATACTTCTCTTGATTCTTGTATTTGAGAGTCAAATTTTCTATTCAGCTCCAGTCTTTTCATCACAAATGCTTGAAAGTCCTCTATTCCTGCCCCCCCCGAAGGATTATACTAAGTTTTGCTGGGTAGGTGATTCTTGGTTTTGATTCTAGCTGCTTCAACCTCTGGAATATCATATTCCAAGCCCTCTGAACCCTTAATGTAGAAGCTGTTAGATCTTTTGACATCCTGATTGTGTTTCCATAATACTCAAACTGTTTCTTTCTGGCTGCTTGTAATATTTTCTCCTTGACTTGGGAACTCTGGAATTTAGCTACAATATTCCTAGGACTTTTCCTTTTAGGATCTCTTTTAGGAGGTGAGCAGTGGATTCTTTCAACATCTATTTTCCCCTCTGGTTCTAGAATATCAGGGCAGTTTTCTTTGATAATTTCTTGAAAGATGATGTGTAGGCTCTTTTTTTGGATCATGACTTTCAGATAGTCCAATAATCCTTTACTATTTCTTAAACAACCCCCCCCCAAAAACCCAAACCCTAATATTTACACAACCTTACTACGAGTCGGGCACTGTGCTAAATGCTTTATAATTTTTATCTCATTAGATCCTCATCTACTCTGGGAGATAGGTGCATTTATGATCTCTACTTTACAGATGAGAAAACTGAGGCAGATAGAGGTTAAGTGACTTGTCTAGGGTCACATAGCTAGTAACACTCCAACTCTAGCCTCTGGGAGTTTTCACTGGCTGTCTCTCATGCCTGGAAGTCTTTCCTTCCTCATCTCCACCTCTTGGCTTCCTTCATATCCCAGCTAAAATCTCGCCTTCTACAGGAAGTCTATTCTGATTCCTCTTAATTCTAGTGTCTTCCCTTCGCTTATTATTCCTGTTTATCCTGCTTGTTTGTACAGCATTGTTGGATCCCTCATTAGACTGTAAACTCCTTGAGGGCAGTGACTTTTTTTTTAACCTTTCTTTTTATTCCCAGCATGTGGACAGTACTTGGCACATAGTAGGTCCTTAAATGTTTATTGACTGGCTCAGAGCCTCAGTTTTCTGTAAAATGGGTTGGACTAGATAAGCTTTAAAGTTCCTTCTAGTTATAAATCTATAATCATATGAACTCAAATTCACTCACTGGCCTAACAAAACAAAAAACCTGAATGGCCTCTAAGGAGTCAAAGTAGACACAAGGTCATAGATTTAGAGCTGGAAGGCACCTTACAGGCCACCTAGTTTCCTCTAAGTGGTCCAAGTTCCCTCACTTTAAAGTTGAGGAAACAGAGGCCCAGAGATGCTTAGGGGTCTTATTCTAGTTCACTCAACTAGTAAGTTGAAGATTTTGATTTTGATTTTGGAGATTTGTTTCCAAATAAAATACTCTTTCTACTGTAAAATGCCTCACGTGGCCTGGTTACTATGACTGGCAAGTATAAAAAAAAAAAAAGAAACCCCCCCCCAAACTTTGGTCACTTGTATTCAAAGCCTGAAAAACAGAAGTAGCAAAGGGGAAACAGAAAGAAGAGGAACTATTATAGGTAGGCATACTGACAGCTGTGAAAAAGCAGAACTGGCACCCAGACAATAGGGAGACTAAAAAACAATAAAAGAGGATAAAATAACCCAAGCACAGCAATCTGGGGTCATTTATTACAGTATGATAGCATAGTACATAACATCATAATGTTAATTCCCAGTCATTAAGAAAACCAGCAAACTTTAATTAAAGGGCTATTTATTATGCGCTAAGCACTGTGGTAGGAGCAGAGAATACAAATATTAAAGTGCCAACAGTCTTACCTTCAAGGAGCATGTAATATAATGGAAAGAAACAGTTATGCACAATAGACTCTTTAAGAATTGAGGGACAATGGAGTGACTAGGTGGCACAGTGTACAGAACAACCAGCCCTGGAGTCAGGAGGATTCAAATCTGACCTCAGACACTTACTACCTATGTGACTCTGGGAAAGTCACTTAATCTTGATTGCCTCAAAAAAAAAAAAGAATGAAGGGACAAAGGGGACAAAATCAAGATGACAGAGTAGAAAAGGCACTCAGCTTAGCATTCTCAATGTTCCTCACCAACTTTAAAATAATGCCTCAAATTGAATTCTGGAGTGGCAGAGCCAGCCAAAGGTCAGAGTGAGAGATTCTTCTAGCCCAAGTAGACTTAAGAGGTCAGAAAGAGAGATCTGTGACATGGGGGTGGAGGCTGACTTGAAGCCCACTGGGATGAAACCCCAGTGGTGGGACCATATGGTGGCAACACAAGCAACAGCAGCTTTGGGAGCTCTCAAGCCAGAGCTGGTAAGGGCACCTGGCAATTGGTCAGAAAGAGATTATAAGAGACCAACCCCGCCCCACCTCCCTCCCCACCCCCAGCTTGCTAGCACCAATTTTAGGACCAAATGCTATTTTTCTATTTCCTATACTCACTTCCAGGTCATAGTTCAAGGGTAGAGAGGAGTGCTTTCAGGTAAGAGAGAGCAAGGACTCTAAGGATGAATGTATTGAATGTAATCCTAAGGGATCAAGGGTCCTTTCTGGGTAAGGATCAGAGTGCAGGCTAGGAAAGCAATGACCACACTCTCCTCAGATGACACCACCTTGGAGGTACCCAAAACTTTCAACTTCCCAGAACTAGCTCTGAAAACAGCAGCACAAAAGAGCCTGAAGCTTGAGCCTGTGCTCCTCCCCACCCCACCACAATGGGAACAGTGACCAAGATTAACATAAAGTTCAAAATCAAGAAATAGGGTAGAAAAGTGAGCAAACAACATATAAAGAACCTGACCATAAAAAGCTACTATGGTGACATGGAAGGACAAGACACAAACTGAGAAGAAAACAATGAAGCCAGAACAGCTACAAGCAAAGCCTCAGAGAAGAAATAAAGTGAACTGGGCAGAAGCCCAACAAAATTTTGGGAAGAGCTAAAAAATTATTTTCAAAATCAAATAAGAGTGGTAGAGGAAAAAGTAGGTAAAGAAATTTGAGCAAAGGAATAAAATTATGAAAAGACCACTAATAGCTTTGGAAAAGAAGCACAAAAAAATGCTGCAGAAATAATTTCTCAAAAAGCGGAATTGGCCAAATGGAAAAGAGGGTATTAAAAAGCTTACCAAAGAAAATAATTTCTTTTTTTCCCTCTTTTTAAAAATATTTTTAGTTTTCCGCATTGATTTTCACAATAGTTTGAATTACAAATTTTCTCCCCATTTCTACCCTCCCCCCATTCCAAGATGGCATATATTCTGATTGCCCTGTTCCCCAGTCAGCCCTCCCTTCTGTCACCCCACTCCCTTCCATCCCCTTTTCCCTTACTTTCTTGTAGGGCAAGATAGATTTCTATGCCCCATTGCCTGTATACCTTATTTCCTAGTTGCATGCAAAAACGTCTGTTTTGAACATCTGCTTTTTAAAACTTTGAGTTCCAAATTCTCTCCCCTTTTCCCTCCTCATCCACCATCCCTAAGAAGGCATGCAATTCAACATAGGCCACATGTGTATCATTATGTAAAACCCTTCCACAATACTCATGTTGTGAAAGACTAACTATATTTTGCTCCTTCCTATCCTATTCCCCTTTGTTCAATTTCCTCCCTTGACTTTGTCCCTTTTCCAAAGTGTTTGCTTTTGATTACTTGCTCCCACAATCTGCCCTCCCTTCTATCATTCCCCCCTTTTTTTTCTCCTTCCTCCTTCTTTCCCGTGGGGTAAGATACCCAATTGAGTGTGTATGTTATTCCCTCCTCAGGTCAAATCCGATGAGAGCAAGATTCACTCATTCCCCCTCACCTGCCCCCTCTTCCCTTCCTACAGAACTGCTTTTTCTTAATTTGATTTTATTTTTTAGATATCATCCCTTCACATACAACTCACCCTGTGCCCTCTCCTCCCCCTCTGTGTGTGTGTATATATATATATATATATGTGTACATATGTGTGTGTGTGCGCGCGCGTGTGTATTCTTTTCAGCTACTCTAATACTGAGGTCTCATGAATTATACACATCAACTTTCCATGTAGGAATGTAAACAAAACAGTTCAACTTTAGTAAGTCCTTTGTGATTTCTTTTTCTTGTTTACCTTTTCATGTTTCTCTTGATTCTGGTGTTTGAAAGTCAAATTTTCTATTCAGCTCTGGTCTTTTCACTGAGAAAGATTGAGAGTCATCTATTTTGTTGAAAATCCATATTTTGTCTTGGAGCATTATACTCAGTTTTGCTGGGTAGGTGATTCTTGGTTTTAATCCTAGCTCCATTGACCTCCAGAATATCATATTCCAAGCCCTCGATCCCTTAATGTAGAAGCTGCTAGATCTTGTATTACCCTGATTGTGTTTCCACAATACTCAAATTGTTTCTTTCTGGCTGCTTGCAGTATTTTTTCATTGATCTGGGAGCTCTGGAATTTGGCTACAATATTCCTAGGAGTTTTCCTTTTCAGATCTCTTTTAGGAGGTGATTGGTGGATTCTTTCAATTTCTATTTTACCCTCTGGCTGTAGAATATCAAGGCAGTTCTTCTTGATAATTTCTTGAAAGATGATATCTAGTCTCTTTTTTTGATCATGGCTTTCAGGTAGTCCAGTAATTTTTAAATTCTCTCTCCTGGATTTATTTTCCAGGTGAGTGGTTTTTCCAATGAGATATTTCACATTGTCTTCCATTTTTTTCATTCTTTTGGTTCTGCTTTATAATATCTTGATTTCTCATCAAGTCACTAGCTTCCACTTGCTCCAATCTAATTTTTAAGGTAGTATTTTCTTCAGTGGTCTTTTGGACCTCCTTTTCCATTTGGCTAATTCTGCCTTTCAAGGCATTCTTCTCCTCATTGGCTTTTTGGAGCTCTTTTGCCATTTGAGTTAGTCCATTTTTTAAGGTGTTATTTTCTTCAGCATTTTTGGGTCTCCTTTAGCCAGTCATTGACTTGTTTTTCATGGTTTTCTTGCATCACTCTCATTTTTCTTCCCAATTTTTCCTGTACTTCTCCAACTTGCTTTTCCAAATGCTTTTTGAGCTCTTCCATGGCCTGAGACCAGTTCATGTTTTTCTTGGAGGCTTTTGATGTTGGCTCTCTGACTTTGTTGACTTCTTCTGGCTATATGTCACCAAAGAAAGATTCCAAAGTCTGAGTCTGAAACAGTCTGTTTTCTCTGCCTGTTCATGTCCCCTTGAATTTTTTGTTGGTGTATGACTGCTTGTACAGAGTACTTTGTCCCAAGCTTGAGGGGCTGTACTGTTGTTTTCAGAGCTATTTCTACACAGCCAGCTCTGCCACACCAGCGCTCCTCCTCCCCCAAAAACCACCAACCCAGACCATGACTTAGATCTGAGCAGGTTCTGCACTCCCACTTGGATCTGCCACTTAATTCCACCCACCAGGTGGGCCTGGGGCTGGAAGCAACTGCAGCTATAGTTCTGTAGCTACACTACCTCTGCTGCCCCTGGGGTGGTGGCTGAACTGCAAACTCCTTTCACTCTGTCCCCACGGCTTTTTCCCACTAACTTTCTCTGGTTTTTTTGTTTGTTTGTTTGTTTGTTTTGGTGTTTATTGGTTGAGATGTCTGATAACTGCCACAGCTCCACGCAATAGACCTGACCACCCAGGCTGTCCTGGGCTGGATCCCTGTTTCCCTCTGCTATTTCGTGGTTTCTGCAGTTCTAGAATTTGTTCAGAGCCATTTTTATAGGTCCTGGGGGAGAACTTCAGGCATGTCCCTCCTTTCCAGCCACCATCTTGGCTCTGCTCCCCACCTGGATTCAAGAAAATAATTTCTTAAAAATTAGAATTCGGCATGTGACAGCTAATGACTCCATGAGACATCAAGAAACAATAAAATATAGTAAAAAAGAAAGAAAAAGAAAAAAGTGAATGAAAATGTGAAATATCTCATTGAAAAAAACTGACATGGAAAATAGATCAAGGAGAGATAATTTAATAATTATTGGACTATCTGAAAGCCATAATCAAAAAGAGCCTCCACATCATATTTTAAGAAATTATCAGGAAAAAACTACCTCATATCACAACAACAATAATGTTTTGAGAACGTAATTAAAAACCTTGAGTGAAGGATTAGCCCTTAAAAAAAGAGTTGTACAGGCAGGGTAAGGGCTCAAGCAATTAAAGATTATAGTCATATGGACCAATTGGAATGAATAAATCCTTGACCTTTGTCTTCATGCCTGGAAAAAAAGATTTTTTTGCCCAAAATTTTTACTGGAGGAAGAATAAAATTTCATAATTGATCATGTCTTTTTCTGTTTTGTTTTTGCAAAGAATGTAGGTAATATTAAGAGGAATTATTCTTTGAATATTTGATGGAACTCCCCTATAAATCCAACTGATCTTCCTTCCCCCCACTTCCCAGAAGGAGGTATCCTTTTGAGGTACCTTCTCTCTCTACGATTCTGTTCCCTATGGGATAAAATTCTACAGTCCCAGAAAAACAGTTTAAATTCAAATAATTTCTCTTTTACCCAAATCTGCTTACTTTATCACACATGGAATGTGTTTCCACTGACAAAGGAAAGTGCTGTTAAGTTAAACAAGACAAACTGGTTCACCCTGTGTCTATACATCTAATAACTCAACACAACTAGTGCTAAAATGAGCTGTTGTGAAGCCAGTTTTTAAACCTGTTGAACCCGTGCAGCATTATAGAATGCAGTTGATATCTGAAGGCCTAGCACTTAATTGCTGAGAATGTTGATTCGTTTATTTAATGAAAATTGTTTGAATTGTTCTTATAGAATCATAGAGCTGGAAAGAATTCAAAGAGATCATTCCTTGTGAATATGGCCAGAACCATCTACAAACAATTCCCAGAAATTTATTGTTTTACCTATTCTTAAATATTTTCTAAGAATAAGATTCCTCCATAGTTTTTCTTGATAATGTATTTATATGTGACAGCTCTCACAGAACTCATTGACTTAGTTCTGCCTTCTAGCCTTTCTCTTAAACTGTTATTACTTAAACTCCAAAATACTTCCACCTCCTCTCCCTAAATTTATAACACTTTCTTTTTCCTGTTTTCAAGTGTTACAATAGTAATAGCTAGCATTTATAACATGCTTTAAGGTTTGTAAAGTTCTTTACAAATATTACCTCATTCAGTCCTCACAATAGCGCTATAGGCACTATTATTTTCTACATTTTACAAATTTAGGAACTGAGGCTGGGAGATGTTAAATGATCGTTGCAAAGACACACTAGGAGGCAGCTAGGTGGCTCAGTGGATAGAGTGCTAGGCCTGGAGTGAGGAAAACTGAGTTCAAATGCAGCCTTAGACACTTACTGGCTATGTGACCCTGGGAAAGTCACTTAACCCTGTTTCCCCTAGTTTCTTCATCTGTAAAATGAGCTGGAGAAGGAAATGGCAAACCATTCCAGTATCTCTGTCAAGAAAATTCCAAATGGGGTCACGAAGAGTCAGACACAATTGAAATGAGTGAATAACAACTATCTGACATTAAGTTACTCTATCCAATGTGTCACTCAACTGCTACTTGTATTCCTTAGTGCTTGGCACATAGTAGGCACTTAATTAATGCTTTTTCATTGTAACCTGATAAAATCAAAGAGACAAACAAAAAAGTTTATTCTGTGTCCTCTTTCAAGTCTGCCTGAGTACTAGGTACTTTTTTCAAACATTGGTACTGTTTTGTTTCCATTATATAGTTGTAAACAATGAATATCTGTTTTGATTCTGTGGATTTTGCTTTGCATGATTTCTTAAAGTTTTTCCACATGTCCTTGCTTTGATATTTATATTTGTAAGGTGCTAAAATATTCCATTGCATTAATCTACTGTACTTCATTCAGTTGTTTTCCAGTTGTTGGACATATAGTAGGTTATTCCTAGTTGTAAATATATTTGTGTTTAGCTATTATAAGTAAAGCTAGACTATTTCTATACAAGATCCTTTTCCCTCCATGTGGTATCTTTAGCATAGAACCCCATAAAATCAGCGGGTCAAAAGATATGGTCAATTTTGTGACTCTTATTTTTTTTTAAATTTATTTTTATTTTTAGTTTACAACAGATGGTTCTACATAATTTTGAGTTCCAGATTTTCTCCCCTCCCTCCCCCCTCCCTCCCCAAGACAGCATGGAATCTCATATAACTACCATGAATGACTTTGCATTGAATTAATTTATACACTAGTCAAGTTGCGGAGAAGAATTACGACCAACGGAATGAATAATGAGAAAGAAGAAACAGAACCAAAAAAAAAAACCCAAAAACAAAAACAAAAGAGAAGAGAAAAAGGCGAGCATGAAGTGTGCCTCAATCTGCATTCATACTTCATAGCTCTTTCTGTGGATGTAGATAGCATTCTCCATTGTGAGTCCTTTGGAGCTGTACCTGCACCTTGTGTTGCTGAGAAGAGCGAAGTCTGTCAGGGTTGGTCCTCATGGAATCCATACATCTGTGATTGTGTACAGTGTTCTCCTAGCTCTGCTCCGCTCACTCAGCATTATGTCGTGTAGGTTTTTCCAGGTTGTTATGAAGTCCATATCATCCCCATTTCTTATGGCACAATAATATTCCATTACCTTCATATACCACAGCTTGTTCAGCTATTTCCCAATTGATGGGCATCCCTGTGATTTCCAATTCTTGGCTACCACAAAAAGAGCTGCTATAAATATCCTTGTACATATGGGTCCTTTTCCCACTTGTGTGATTTCTTTGGGATACAACCCTAGAAGTGGTATTGCTGGGTCAAAGGCTATGAACATTTTTATAGCCCTTTGGGCATAGTTCCAAACTGCTCTCCAAAATGTCTGGATCAGCTCACAACTCCACCAGCAATGTAACAATGTTCCAATTTTCCCACATCCTGTCCAGCATTTATCATTTTCCTGTTTTGTTATTTTAGCCAATCTGACAGGAGAGATGTGGTATCTAAGAGTTGTTTTGATTTGCATTTCTCTAATCAGTAGTGATTTAGAGCATTTTTTCATATGCCTATAGATAGCTTTAATTTCTTCCTCTGAAAACTGCCTGTTCATATCCTTTGACCATTTCTCAATTGGGGAATGACTTGTATTCCTATATATATTTGGCTCAGTTCCCTGTATATTTTAGAAATGAGGTCTTTATCAGAGATACTAGTTGTAAAGATTTTCTCCCAATTTTCTGCTTCCCTCCTAATTTTTGTTGCATTGGCTTTTTTTGTATTTTGTGACTCTTATTAAGTATTCTCAGGTCAATGTCTAAAAATTTTGAACTAGTCTATTATCCCACTAAGAATGTAATCGAGTGTCCATTTCCTTATAGTTCTGTCAACATGCCAACATGGAATTGATTTTTTTTACCAATTTATAGTATATAATGTAGTATCTTAAAATTGTCTTGAATTGCCAAATGATCCAAAACTTCACTTCAGAATTAATGTATCTATGAAGCTACCCATAACTAATCCCATCTGAATCCAATCTCACCAATTAATGCTTCTGTATGTGCGACTGACCTTTCCTGCCAGCCCTCTAAGTTGTCTTGGGCTGGAAAATTATGTCACTCTGTCTTTTTGTGGGTTTTGAACTTGTTTAGAGTCATTTTTAAAAGTATTTGGAGGGGTTTGGGGGAGAGCTCCGGGGAGTCCCTACCTTTAGTCCGCCATCTTGGCTTCACCTCATCTCTTTCACTTTTGGTGCAGCTCTATTATTAGGATGTTTTCTCTTATATCAAAACAAACTCTATCTTTGCAATTTCTACATCATTCTTAGAACTGCCCTCTGGGGACAATTAAGATACTTATCTAATCTGTCTTCCCTAGGACAGACCTTCAGATTCATATTCCCTTTAAATCTCTTCTCTTTACTAAGCATTTTTAGTTATTTCAATGGTTTCTTGTGCAGCATTATACCCCACCTTTTTTTCCATCGTTTTTTGGGTCTCCTGCAGGTGACAGACTTTACTCGCTAGAGAGGACAGAGAACTGTAATTCAGGTGGTTTTGGTATGAAGGCGTAAGATTTCTTAGCCTGGAATGTAGCAAAAATTACATTGCTGGCTTAGAGAATTGTAAATAGACACACACTTGCTGCTCTTACTTGTTGTATGAATAAGGGCAAGTTACAACCTTGCTGGGTTTCTTCGACAATAAAATGGGGAGATTATCTGTAGTACCTGCCTCACTCAGTTATTATATAAATAAAATAAGACAATGGATATAAAGTGCTATATAAAATCAACTCTTTACTGATTACAGTTGTTACTTTTTGGTCAATTTTATTGTAATTCAGTAGTTATTTTCCTAGTCCTCACCCTTGTGATCATTTCTGCTTCCCTTTTGCCATCTCTGGCTCATTAGCATCCATATTATCTTGGACTCTCCATCATGTCAGACAATTGTGAACTTATTATTTAAGAACACTTACAGGATCCTAGATATAAGTAGAAGGGATCTCAGAGGTCACTTATTCTGGATCCCTTCCTTTATTTTTGCATTTTGTAGTTCTTTGAAATGGGGTTTTCCTTCCTATTATTGCCTCTTTGATTTTGTTGTTACTATATAAAAATGTTTTGGATGTTTGGCGATTTGTTTTATGTGCTGCAACTTTACTGAAGCTGTTAATTCACTCGATTAGCAGTTTTCCTGGTTCCTGGAATTTTCTAAGCAAACCATCATGCCATCAGGAAATGAGGACAGTTTTTATCTCCCCTTACCTGTCTTTACACCTTTAATTTCTTTATTTTAGCACCTTACAAATATAAATATCAAAGCAAGGACATGTGGAAAAACTTTAAGGAGTCATACAAAGCAAAATCCACAGAGTCAAAACAGATATTCATTGTTTACAACTATATAATGGAAACAAAACAGTACCAATGTTTGAAAAAAGTGCCTAGTACTCAGGCAGACTTGAAAGAAGGCACAGAATAAACTTTTTTGTTTGTCTCTTTGATTTTATCAGGTTACAATGAAAAAGCATTTCTAAAACTATACCAGATAATAGCAGCCCTCTAATATGACAGTTGAGGAAACTGGTCCAGGAAAGTTAAGTAACTTGCCCAAATCTCTTCTTTCCTCCTACTCCACTCTTTTGCATGAGTTGAGGACCATGAGTGGGGAAGACTGCATATAATTTTGCACTTTTTCAATATTTGGATTAATTTTGCCTGATTTTATTTTTTTCTCTTTCTTATTCTTTGTTGTAACAAATGGCTCTCTGAGGGGAGGGGGGGAAGGACCAGGATACATTGGAAAATGCAGGCAATATTAAAAAATCAATAAAATTATTTAAAAATTAATAGAATCTAAGTAGGCAATAACAAAGAAAAATTACACTTGGATAGATTAGTGAAAAAAAAAAGGAGACGGGAAAAAGTAATGTGACAAGAAGATTCCAACATCAATAAATTTGGAATGTTTTGTTCTTCTAGATCCCAGGCACTAAAGAGTGCAAGTAAAAGCAAAACAAAGGAATGATTGTGAAAAAAGATTGCATAATATTAACGTTGATAACGTCGTATGTGTTTGTAGAAGTCAAGTAGTAAATATTACATGTTGCAACAGCTTCTAAAAATGCAGTCTGTCTAATAACTATATTCATGAGAAGGGCATGGGAGCAGCGAGGTACATTTCTGTCAGTGTAGTTCCTGAAGTTCTCCCTTCCTTTCCTCTAGTACCATTTATACTTAAGCTGGGGTTGCAGAGCCCCAGCCCAAGCAGGTGACAGGAGAGGTTTGATGTAACCTCTATTTCTCTCTTCCCTTTCTTTCCCCTCTCTCCAATCCAACCGGGGTCTACTACAGAGAGCTACTGTGGATTCCTGCTTGGGTTCAAGAATCATTGCATAAACTGTTCTCCTGGTTCTGCCCACTCCCCTCTGCATCAGTTCATACTTCCCAGGATTCTCTGGAATCTTCTCTTTCATCATCAATATGACACGATAATCATCAGCTCCAATAAGTTTAATTATCAGCCTTATACAGATATAAATGCACACATGTATATGCATATGTATTATATGTATGTATTTAATTACATATATATGTATATATATATATATTTAAACTTTCAGAGCTTTACCCAACTCTAATCTCTCCCCTGAACTTTAATCTTTTATCACCAATTGCCAATTGGATATTACAAATTGGATGTTCTAGTTTGTAATAGTTGGAAAAAAGCTGCATCCAGGAGGCCCCTAACCCAGAAAAAGCCACTCACCTGGTAGACTGTGGGGACACTCAGCAGACATCTCAAACTTAACATGTCTAAATGAGAACTCATTATCTTTTCTCCTACATCCTCCCCTTTTTTAAACTTTCCTATTTCTATTGAAGGTACTACCATTTTTCCAGGCTCTCAGTTCCATAACCTTAACATTAGCCTTGACTCCTTACAGTCTCTCACCCCAGATATGTAATCAGTATTCAAAGCTTGCCATTTTCCCCTCCAAAACATCTCTCGTATCCAATTCCTCTATGTACACAGCTACCATGTTCATGCCTCATCAACTTTCCCCTAGACTTTTAAAGTGGCCTTCTAATTCATCTCCCTCTCTTAAGTCTCCACCTTGTCCAATCCAACACATATATGGGTCTAAGTGATTTTTCTTAAATACAGATGTGACTACACTGCCTCCCTACTCAAGTTTCAGTGCCTCTCCAAACGTAAACTCTTCTGCTTAGTTTTGAAAACCCTTTGTAACTTGCTGCAACCTATCTTTCCATTTTCACTATACATTGCTCCTCTTCCCACACTACAACACTGCCAAACCCGTTATCTCTCTGCTCCTTACCCACAGAATTCCGTCTCCATCTGCATAGCCTATCTCCTATGCCTGGAATGGATTTCTTCCTTGCTTCTGCTCCATAGAGCAGAGCATGCCCAAGCTTGGTCTTCTACACTCAGATCTTTCCCATTTATTCCAGCTTCTAGCGCTTTCCTACCTAATCACCTAACTTAACTATTCTAATTTATATAAGAATATGCTCTAAATATATTTATACTTAATAACATATTATATATAATATTTATACTTAATGAGCTCCCCTGGCAACTTTCAGGGATTCACATGGCTCATCACTGACCTCTTGGTGCTTTAGAATGATGCAGCAAAGGAAACTCTAGGTAGTCCCTTTCCACACACCCCCCCCCCCACTTTATAGCCCAGGTTAGAGTGGGGGGAGGCTGTATAAAAAGCTGCATCAGAGAGGATGGGCTCCTAAACTAGGAAAAGCCACTCACTCAGCAGTTGCCTTTAAAGTAGACTTTAAAAGAAGTGACTCCACCCTCTTATTTCCCATCTCTGGAATGTGTAGCAATTGGCTCCACCTTTGGGTTTCTTATGGGACTGGGGGAGGGGTTGCAGGCAGGGACTGGGGCCCTTCTCCCACTCAGGCAAAAATAGCAAACCATTGGCACATGGTTGCTAAATTATCAATTCATGTAAGCGAGCCTGAGCCTGGGCTTTTTTTTTTTTTTTTTTGCTTTGTGTTTCTTCTCTCTGCATAGGTCACCAATCATCTTGGAATGGAAGTTTCCAGCCTCAGAGGCAACCTTAGCAAGTTTGATAGTTCATGGTTTATTCAATCTGTGCCAACTACCCCATAGGAAGTGGTCCCTGCCTCTACTACAGTTTTTTTTCCTTGAAATAGAAGATAACAGGAAGAAGAGCCTAAGCCACAGCCTGGAATATCAGAAGAGATGGACCTTAAGCAAGCTGTTGGCCAGTGCTGAACTGAAGCAAAGTCACCACCACCCCCAATTCCCCCACCCCCCAAAATATTTATGATTAGCTGTTTTAAATATCATTCTTCTTGGAGAGTATAACAGTAATGATGTTATTGTTTTTTGTTTGTTTTTATCAATGCAAGCTTGTCAATCTTCTGTGATTTTAGCATTTCTTTTCTGTATAGGAAAAATAGCTGTCTTATAACTGATCTACTTTGTACATGGAATGCTTTTCTATTCAAGTCTTTTGGGAAGACCCTAGACACATGCCAAATCTAAATTTTATGTAATTTTCTCTGGGTTTTGAAACAGGGGCAGGAGTATGCTGCAGCCACTTGAAACAATTTGAGATAGCCAATTGTTAAATATTCAGTGTAAACATTTATATCTGCCAAATTATCAGACTCTACAAATCAGAGATTGATTTGTTGTTTTGTTGATTTCTACACTTAAGAAAGTAATAGAGAATACTTTACACTGAATATTTAACAATTGGCTTTCTCTCAAAAAAAACAGAGCCAAAGCCCCTCTTTTTTAGGGCCAGGCTCCCTAGAATTGAACCCGGCCCATGTGTGTGGATCCAGAGTAGTGGGAATCCCTAGAAAGAGAGGGCAAGTATCCCTTGGTCAGAGGAGCAGGAAGAAAGGAAGGGAGGAGGGAAAGAGGGAAGGAGGAAAGAAGCATACATTACATGCCTGCTACGCGCCAGGGAGTGTGTTAGTGCTTTACAAATATCTGATATGACACTTATAAAAACCTCAGGAGGCAGGTGCAGCTATTACCTCCATTTTGTAGTTGGAGAAACTGAGGCAGGCAGAGGTTAAGCGTCTTGACCATCATCATACAGTTAGGAGATGCCTGAGACTGGATTCAAACTGGGGTTTTCCTGACTCCTGGTCCAGTGCTGTCTGTACCACCTAGTGCTTCTGGGAAAAGTTAAGGGTAATTTAAAGGCCTTTATAATATTCTTCCAGCCTATTTTTCCAAATTGATTTCACATCGCTTCCTCTCACGCTCTTCATTCTCAGCTGACTTATCTACTGTTCCCTGAACACATTCCACCTCCCATAATGAAATTTTCGCATATGTTTCCCCTAATCTACCTCATGCCCAAAATGTTCTTTTTCCTCACCTCTAAAATTAAGCTTAAGTACCACCTCCTACAAAAGGCCTTCCCTGATCTTCCCACGCATATCTTCAGTTCTTTATACCTATAATATCCTCTACGTTATTTTTATATTTTGTTGTTTAGTTATTTTCGGTTGTGTCCAACTCTGTGACCCCATTTAGGGTTTTCTTGACAAAGATACTGGAGTGGTTTGTCATTTCCTTCTCCAGCTCATTTTATAGATGAAGAAACTGAGGCAAACAGGGTTAAGTGACTTGCCCAGGGTCACACAGCTAGTAAGTGTCTGAGGCCAGATTTGAACCCAGGTCTTCCTAACTCCAGGCCCAATGCTCTATCCACTGTGCCACCTAGTTGGCCACTTCTATTTTTCCTCTGTATATACTACATAATTGCTTATCCTTGTATACCTCTGGAGAATGTAAATTCCTTGAGAGGAAGCACTGTTTTATTTTTTCCTTTTTAATTTACATAGGATCTACCACAGTGACTGGGACATAGTAACAGCTTAATAAATGCTTGTTGAATTAAGGTTTGGCTTTTCTACCTCTTTAAAAGTCTGATCTGGTCTAGAATTAGACTGCCATAAAGCCAATTCATACAGCCATAGATCAAAGCACTGTTCTGGATGGGCAGGGAAGTGAGGATACGGATCATATTGGCCATCAACACACCCAGGCTAGCTGGGACATAAGACACTGTGTAGCTACTGACGAAGAGAATTGGTGAGATACATGGTGAGCCATACGTCATTCTCTATTTTTTAAAGTTGTGATGTGACCATGTTGTTAGAGGAGTAAACTTTTTGACCAAGAGGGAAATGTAGCAGAGACCATAAATTTTCTTCTCCTCAGTGTACTGCAATTTTCATGAAGGTAGTGCTTGGCTTCTGCTTTCTTGGAAGTAATCCTATTCTAGCATGAGAGAGAAAGTGCAGCCTACTCTACTCGATCAAGTATTGGCCTTAAATTCAAGGCCTAGGTCTGAATCCCAACTTGGACACTTACTAACTTTGTGACTAGGCAATTCAATAAACCTTAATGGTTTTCTCACCTGTTAAAAGAGAGACTTAGTCGTAATAATCCCTAAGGTCCCTTCCACCTAGAATCTATGCTCTTATGATGCTCCAATATCAGGGGAAGCAGCCCTGTATAAATTGAATAACTCCACCCAGGTAGCCTTGGAAGGATACATGGGAACAACCAGAAGGATATATGGCTGGTTCTAGGCCCATAGGAAGTGCTGATAAAGGCAGTAAACACTCAACCCAGAAGTAAGGGAAGGAGGAGGGGAGAGAACAATTAATTGTAATTTTGCCCTTTTCCAATCAACTGTCAATGACACTCATTGGAAGATGAGAGGGATAGTCATTGAATTATCAAGGAATATTGCTAAGCAAATTGTGGAATAATGCCTATAATGAAGTATAATTACAAGTACGAAGAATTTAAAGAAACAATGGAAGATTTGCATGAGCTGATACAGAGTAAAATGAAGAGCATGAAGAACAACATAGACAATAACTACAACAATGTAGTGAAAAGAACACCAAAAAGAAGCTGAACTCCAAGTAATCCTAATAATTATTTGGACCCAGAGAACAAATGAAACATGCTTCCCGACCCTAGATAGTTAGGCAGTGGACTCTAGGGGGCAGAATGTTGCACACATTGTTAGCGAAGTTACTGCGTAAGTTGTTTTTGGGTCATCATTTTTCTTTTCTACAAAGGAAGATCTGTGATTTCCTGAAAGGAAGCGGTATTCTGAAAAGACCGTGAGAGAAAAACAAGGCATCAATAAAACACTTTTATTTGCAATCTAACAAACTGACTTGACAGACTCTGTACTTAGGTAAGACAGGTTTGTTTGTCCTCAAAAACTATTTTATAATCAGGAACAACATTAGATGTCATATCAAAACAATTTTCTTTCCCTCCCTTTTTTTATATAAGCCAAGATTTTTATTTTTAAAAAACATGAGGGATAGTTTCAGTTCATCACATTTTTATGTGAAAAAGCCAAGAGTCTTGTTTTTAAATTCTTTGTGATTTGTGTCATTGAAACTTCCAGAATCAGGAAACTTGAAAATTTGACAGTTAAACACATTGGTTAATTCTTAACAAATAAAAATCTAACATTTTGACCAGTATTTGATGGGACTCCACTTTAAATGATCTCATTCACCATGGATAACCCACACAGATGAAAAAGTGGGTGGATTCTCTATGTGTATTTATGTGTCTTGGCGGAGTAGAGGGAGAGGATGGGGAAAGGGAAGTATACACCTGTGGTTTCATCAGTGTGAGGAACTCCCAATTTAGACCCCCTTACACCCTTTCCCCCCTTCCCCTTACTGATTCATATTGGCATCTTAGTCTTTGAAATCTACCTGGGACAATCAGAAGTTGAGTGACCTGGCCACAGTCACACACTGAGTATGACTCAAAGACAGGATATGAACCCAGGTGTTCCTGGTTCCTAGTCAAGCATACTATCCTATGTAATATCCTCCCTCCCCCATAAAAATTAGAAAAGACAAACCCAGCAAACTATCTAATACTTCCCATTTGCCTCTTATTACTGTCTGTAATTGCCACTGTTTTATTTGCAGAATGTCTCAGATACCTTCCTAGGAACTCCAGGCCTCCAAAAAACAGTCTGAGGAACAGCATCCTAGATCATCTTTAAGACTCCTTCCTACTCTAACAATCCAAGATTCTCTTTATATTCATTCCTACTATTAATTCAAATGAAGCCACATAAGCTAAAGTATTAGGCAAAAAGACTAGACTTAAATTGAGGTATGTCAGAGCAGTTCAATAAATGACTTTTTAGCCTTATTGAAATATACAAAGCAGGCAAAATGTGGTGCTCTAAACCCCAACTTCTCCTCCAGCTAGAATTCTTCCTTGCTAGAAACCCAGTACCCAGAGAGCATCACACTGGCAGCTCAGGGAGCTATGTTGTTAGGGAGACAACTGTGTCATCTAACCCACATTCCAGATTTTTCTCTCTTTCAACGTCTTACTAAAACTTATCTGACCTTCCTATTCCATCAGGAAGTTTTAGTTGGACAAATATAATCAGACCAGTAATTAATTTGTGCAATGGATACCAGTGAACTGTGTTACCTCTCCCAAGGTAGCCTTTTAACTGGAACTATCTTTTTTCTTACTAAATTAAAAAAAATTTTTTTTTGAGCTCTGAATTCTCTTCTTCCCTCCCACTTCTGCCCCATGCACTGAGAGGGCAAGCAATATGATATCAATTATACATGTAAAATCATGCAAAACATATGTTTCCAAATCTCACCTTGGACACCTACTACCTGTATGACCTCAAGCAAGTCGTCCAACCTCTAACTGGAACTATCTTGAGACATGATAAAAATTCATGGGAGCAACTGTGGTGAACGCTTTGGTCCCCACCCTGGCAAACCTATATGGGAGGTTATCCGTGGATATACATATGAGTTATCTGTGGGGTAGGTAGACCCAGATGAAATACTTTTTTCAGTTCCAAACTTTGATGGCATGTAGTCACCAATGAACAACAAAGCCATAGAAGCAGGCCGTGTATCACTCAGTCTACAGCCCAGTATTTATTTCCTTTGGGTTCAAAGAGTAGTTGCAGGGTGCTGATGTGCTGTCTGGTGAAGATGGGTACTGTTTAGGGGGCATATGGTATCTTACATTTTTCCAGAACTTTGTCTTTGCTGACCGTGAACCCTCTGTGGAGCCACCTCTCCATTGCAACACCCCATGTTTTTGCTTAAGGTATTTAATTGATTCTGGCATGTTTGTATAATCTAGGATTTTCTCCAGTTCAATGAGAATGACTTTCATTCCATCCTGGATGAGAGCATTGTAGACAGTGATCTGTTCTTCAGGCATGTTCTTTAAGAGACCATAATTTGAAGATTCTGAGACCAAAATGATTATCAGTCTTCTGCTTAGCTTAATATTTTCATCAATAACATTGGCCACAGCTGAAAATAATGGAAGAAGTTAAGTGGACATTTGGAATCCTTCAACTAAAACATATTGCCTGTTTTTTCTGGCCTCAATTCTACTGAGCCGATTGAAATGAAGATGAGAAGGAAGTCCAAGTGCTTGGCACTTAGAATTCATTTCTAATAAAGCATGAAATCCATCTCAGGGCTGAAAGAGATGTCGTAAGTCAGCTAGTCCAACCTGTACCTAAGTATGAATCCTGTCTAAAACATCTTTGTATCCAGTCTCTTCGTAAACACCTGCTGTGAAAAGAAATCCAAATAACTAACTGCAAGCAGATATTAGAAATTTTACTTTGAAAAGAAATTTTTCATCCTACTATCTCTACTTTCTTTTGCCTTATGGATCAAAAAACCCACTACATTGATTGACCTTTAATTCAACAAATATTTATTGAATGCCTACTCTTTGTGAGGCTCTGAGGACAGAGAGACAATTCAGAAGTCTTTACCTGAAGGACATTGTGAGGCAGGGGCAGGGATAGATACATATTTGAACATTTTTTAAAAAACAAAAGAAAATCTGCTCCCAACGTCTCTCAAGTCGGAAGCTTCTTGCTCTAAAATTACTCCTTACTGTGACACTAATAAAATGGGAAAGACAACATGGCAAATGCATGATGATTATGCAAGTTTGCTAATGAGGCAAGGAATAAACACTTGGTTTAATTTCTATCTCTTTGGGGGAAATGATTTCACAGTTTAAAGCACTTGAAGGGGTCTGTTGACCTTGACATCCACAATAAAGTTCTACAGTGTGAATGGGATACCGAGGAAAACCTAAACATATCTTAATACAAACCTGGAAGCGGCCCATACTCACAAATCAAAAATGAGTGAGAACATCTGTCACATCTGACTATGGAATAAAAAGTATTTTCAGTCATTTGAGTAGAATAGTCTCCTTGGGAAAGGGTGGGGTTAAGAGGAAAAAAAAAACTATAAGGAGATTAGAGGATGAGTCATACATGTTAATCTGTTTGCAACACTACTTCAAAACAGGAATCAGCTTTGAGTATCTAAACTGTAACCTGCACCCAGTCATAGGATTATAGACCAAGAGCTGGAAGGGACCTCAGAGGCCATCTTTTCTAATACCACCATTTTACAGATGAGGAAACTGAGACCCAGACTTGCCCAAGGCCACACAACGAGTAAACATCTGGGACAAGATTTCAACTCTGGACCTAAATGGCTCCAAAATCAGTTTACTTTCCACTATACCACACCAACTCTGAGATATGTAGCTAGACGTGCTGGTAAACAAAATAAGACAAATGGTCACCATTTTCTTTTCCATAACTTTTCCTGTAAGAGCTCTGTTATCTTCCAATCCTTAGTCCTAATGGTTAATCCAGTCCCCCCTTCCCAAACTAGATGCACATTATTTCCATAAGGGAGCCTTAAAACTGAAATAGCATGTTTTCAGAATGATCTTAACATGAGCTTGGAATCAAATCCAGCCTCTTTACATCAGCTAGATGCTGTGGTCTATGAGCTTTCTCAAGCTCCAAGGAGAATGGAAGCAGAGTCAATACATTTTGCGAAGGCAAGTGAGGGAAAATATTCTTTAGAAAAAATATGTGGGAGAGTTTCCTTGATTAATCCATTTCAGACATACCTTGTCCTGGTAAGTCATCCCTTCCAAATATAAACAATCTGTATCCACACTGTCTCTCCAAGACTTCAGGCAGGATCTTCAGTACCAAACTGTTCATGTCATGGCTCTGGCTTTCAGTTTTAGGTTTTGGATACAAAACATATGCATCATAGAGCTTGCCATCTAGAAACCAAATGGATACACTCATAGTATCTCTTCTTTTAGTAAAGGAGATAATGAAAATGTTTCATCATCATGATTTTTTAGTTTAATTTGTCAACTTCAAAGGGAAGTTGGAACAAGGGAAGAAAAAGAATGAATTATAAAACTTTAGAGTCAGGAGGGATTTCAGAGATTATTGAAGCCAATATGATTATTTTAAGGGCCAGAGAGGTGAAGCTTCTTGCCCAAGGTTGATCGATCAGTTGATGGAAGCCTTAGAATTTGGATTATAAATGTTTCCTCCTATACCAAAGATGAGATTCATCAGAAGAAAAATTTTCATTATCCTCTGTATGATACTCAATTGAAACGTACTAATAGAAAGAAAACAGACAGGAAATGCATTAACCTGTAGTCAAGATGGTACTCTTTTTATTGTCCATGCTATTTAACTCTCAGTGAGGTAACTCCTACCAATGCAGACCAGCACATGGCCTCTGATTTATTGTCTTAAATAGTTGCTGGTGGCACTGAGAGGTTGTGTCTATTCCAGGGTTATATAAACAGTAATTGTCAGGAGTGGACCTTGAATCCAGGTCTTCCTGATTGCCAAGTAGGCTCTCTTTCCACTACTCCATGTTGTCCTAGTCTAGATACATATATCAGATATCATATATCTCCCCATGTGATGGGGAGAGGGATTCAGAAAGAACAGCTCAGCCTGACAAGCCCTAAGTTCTCTGATCCATGCTCACCAAATCCTGGGATTGTAGAGTTGAAGAAGATCTCAACATCTATCTAATTCAATTTATACTTAACGAATCATCTCAGGATCAATCACCAAATCATCATGTAGCTTCTCCTTCAAGATCTCTTTTGAGAGAGAACCCTGAAGTATCCCATTTCGACTTAGTCATTTTTTTTTTCCAATTGTGTCTGACTCTCTGTGACCCCATTTGGGGTTTTCTTGGCAAAGATACTGGAGTAGGTTGTCATTTCCTTTTCCAGCTCATTTTAGAGATGAAAAACTGAAGCCAACAGGGTTAAATGACTTACCCAGGGTCACACAGCTAGTAAGCATCTGAGGCCAGATTTGAACTCAGGAAGAGGAATCTTCCTGATTCCAAGACCAGTGCTCCATCCGCTGTGCCACCTAGTTGTCCTAATTCCATGTTAAGGCAACTTTAATTGTTAGGGAGCTGAAATTTGCTTCTTCTATCCACTGCTTCTGGTTCTGTTTTCTAAAACCCAGCAGAGCAAGTCTAATCTTTCTTCTATGGGTCAACCCTTCAAATACTTGAAGATAATTAAGATGACCCCCATGCACAAGACCTGGGAGGAGATCTCATCCCACCTCCTCGTTTTAAATATGAGGAATCTTAGGTCCATAGTTTAAGTGACTTGCCCAAAGTCACACAGACAATAAGTGGCAGGGCTGAGATTTGAACTCAGCTTCTCTAAGTCTCAATCCAATCAATGCTTTTTACATGATACTAGATGTTTAAAATGTAGTGGAGGAAACTGGGCATAGACATAAAAACATAACTACATAAAGGGAGCATGTTGAATTGTCTATACTTGATGGCTCTACATCCTCAGTATATACTTCCTCCTCCAAACCTTGCATTCTGAATTTTGCTTGGACCCCTTACTGAAATCTCTCCAAAGATACTAGTGACTTCCTAATTGCCACATTCAATGGTCCTTCTGTCCTTGCCCTCCTTGACATCTCTAAATAATTTGACACTGTTGATGCTTCCCTTCTATCAAATACTGCCTCCTTTCTTGGATACAAAAACACTACTGTCTCCTTTAGCTGCTGCTCTATTTTTTCACAGTATTCCCGAGCCTTTAAAATAGGTTTTCTCTAAAGGTTTGTCCTTGGCTTTTTTATTTACTCTTTGATCCCTCCCACGGCTTCAATGGCCATCTTAATGCATGTGACTCAAACCTGCATCTCTAGCCCTGACCTCTCTTTTGATTTCTAGATCCTTCCATCCAACTGCTTGCAGGACATCGCCATCTGATTGTTCCACTGGAAGTCGAACCACACATTCAAAATGGAGCTCATTATATTTTCCCCCAACCCTATGTAATTCACCCAGTGAAAATAATAATAATGATGATAGTAAAGAAATAATATTTATATAGTATGTACTATGTGCCAGATACTTTGCTAAGTGTTTTACAAATATTGTCTTATATCAGGCCTGCACAACCTGCAGGATGCTTTCCTCTACATTTTTTGAGGGCTGAAGGTTGTGCAGGCCTGTCTTATTTGATCATCACAACAACCCTGGAAGATAGGTCCTCATCATCATTGTCTCCCATCATCTACTGCAATGTCCTCCTCAAAAGTCTTCACCCTATCCAACCATCTTCACATCACCAGCAGTCCAATCTTCCTTCTACACAGATCTGGTCATCCCCCTCCTTTGCTTTAGAATCTTCAGTGATATTTTATTTCCTACCAAATAACACTCAAAGTTGTTGGCCTGGCATTCAAAGCTTTCTGCAATATGGCCCCAAAGCCCTTTTCCAGCCTTATTTCCTATTACTCTAAACCAAAGGGCATTTGTGAACTTGGATGGAAAAAAATATGACTACTTTTTTTACTAACATCTGACATTTCTCATTTCTTTCAAATATTTAAAAACATTATTCTTAGAAGGGGTCCAGGGGCTTTGCTTGACTTGCTAAGGGGTCTGTGACACAAAAAGATTCAAGAAGCCCTTATTTACGTCATTTACTCTATGTTCCAGCCAAGCTAAACTCTTGTCTTCCCTCTCAAAAATATACAGTGTGCTCTCACGCCTCTGTACCTTTGGCCTTGCCATTCTTTGAAAGCCCAGAATGCCCTTATTACCAACTTTCCACTCATTTAATTCTTGCTCACACTTTAAATTCCAAATCAAATACCAAACCAGGAAATCTTTCCTGGTAGAAAACAGTGCCATGAGAATTGTACGGGAAAGGCCATTACTGACTCTATAATACACCTGTCATGTAATACTGTGCTATCTCGTTTCAGCGTTTTTAATTTGTAGCCCTACGCAAGGGTTACAAGGATCCTGACTTATTCAATTGCTTTTTCTTTCCTCCTGAGCTTAACAGAATTGTCTGCACACAGCAGGGAATGCTTCGTTGTCGTTGGTGAGTTGTTTTTCCGTTGTGTCCAGCTCTTTGTTACCCCATTTGGGATTTTCTTGGCAAAGATGTTGGAGTGATTCATCATTTCCTTCTCCAGCTCACTTTACAGATGAGGAACTGAGGCAGACAGGGTTAAGTAACTTGCCCAGGGTCACACGGCTAGTAAGCATCTTAGGCTGGATTTGAACTCAGGAAGATGAGTCTCCCTGACTCTGGGCCTGGTACTCTCTCCACTGAGCTACTTAGCTGCCTAATGTTTCTTACTTAGTTTCAGTTCAACAAGAAAGTACTATGTGTAAGGTACTGTGTTAAGGGACACAAAATTTTCATGAACTTCAACCTCAAATCTGTTAATCTACCGGCTAAAGTGACAGCAGCGATTCTCTTGCCAGGTCCCTACTTAAAGCCTTTCTAGTTGATAGAACCTGCTAGAACTTGTATAGCTAAGTGGTGCAGCGCAGAGAGCAAGAGACCTAGCGTCAGGAAGACTTAAGTTCAAGTACAACCTCAGACACTAACTGCATGACCTTGGACAAGTCACTTAACCTCAGTTTGCCTCAGTTTCCTCAACTGTAAAAAGGAGATAGTCATAGCACCTACTTCCCAGGGTTCCAGTGAGGATCAAATGAGATAATGTTTGTGAAGCACTTAGCACCGTGCCTGGTGCTACATAAATGCTAACTATTGTTATTATATTTTTCTGGTACAGCTTTGGAAACCCAGAGTCATTTGGAAGCCATGACCAAACACCTAACTGGGACTTTGGTGGAGGCCTAGGGATCTTAACTTCAACATATCTCCATGAAATGAATTACATATACCATATATGTATATAGGTACATATCCACATGTATGTATCTATCAAAAGAACTCAAAATATGTCTATGACTTAATAGAAAAAGAAGTCAGGGTCATGTTTTCCAACAGTCATGGCAATACTTACTCTTAATTAAACCAAGTTGCATAAATGCAAGTATTGTTAACATTACCAACTCTGACTTATCTGTACAACATAAATACTTCAAAAGTAGAGCACTGCTTCCTGTTATTACTCATCTGCCTTCAGAAGTTCCTGTTTATTGCTAAACACAGGAAATAAATTTTAAAGGGGCTACTTTATATGTCACCTGGAGTATTAATTGTAGCATATTATTACTGTGATTATCATGACCTTCTCTGCCCCTTTCATCTCACTTCTATATGTTGTCTTCTCCCATTAGAATGTAAGCACCTTGAGGGCAGGGACTGTCTTCTTCCTCGTATTAGTATGGCCAGTATTTAGCATGGTATTGACACACAGTTGTGTGTGTGTGTGTGTGTGTGTGTGTGTGTGTGTGTGTGTCCATGTATGTGTGTTGTCACTTTTCAGCCGTATCCAACTCTTTGTGACCCTCTTTGGGGTTTTCTTGGTAGAGATACTGAAATGGTTTTACCAGCTCATTTAACAGATGAGGACCTGACGTCGACAGGGTTGAGTGATTGGCCCAGGATCACACAGCCAGCGAATCTCTGAAGCCAGATTTGAACTCAGAAAATGAGTCTTTCTGACTCCAGACCTGGTGTTCTATCCACTGTGCCATCTAGCTGCCCCAGCACACAGTTAGGACTTAATTAATGCTTATTGACTTGACTATATCCTTGGGCTCAAAAGAATTGTTCCCTGCAAAAATCAAACTCTAGATACCTCCAGAAAAGTTCTACTATGGAAGGGGTTCTTAATTTTTTGTGTCATGGACATCTTTGGCAGTCTGGTGAAGTCTACAGACTCCTTTTTTGAATAATGGTTTTTTAAAATTCACAGTTGAAGGAAAGGTCAAATTTCATTTAGAGGTTATTGAAAATAAAGATGCATTTTTTTCTGTCTGAGGTTATGAGCCCCAGAAATCTAGCCACAGACATTTTAGGTGGTCCATGTACCCCAGGTTAAGAACTCCTGTACTATATTATGCTGGTCCTTGAATTATTGAAGCAACTTTCCTAATCATGGTATTAGGAAATCATCTCAAAACCCAGCTCCCATTGCCTTTTGGACACAGCCCAATCTGAGCATAGAGTAGAATTGTGTACAAGTGTGTCTGTGTATAAGTGTGTGGTGGGAGGAAGTGGGGGAGAGAGGAGTGTGCTTGAATGACACTCTAAACCAGGTTCCCCACCCCTGCTCTAAACTATTAGAAACATACTGGCTTGAAGGAGGTGCCACCTCCACATCTTCTTTGTCCCATTTGCAAAACCTGACTTTCATCACCAAGTTTCTGACATACGCTCCTTTGCAAAACACAAATGAGTCACCTTTGAATTCACTATTTTTAAGTCCAGTGGAGTGGGAGGAAGTGATTAGGTTCCACTGAACAAAGTTCACTGAATCACCACATGCGCTGTTGGAACAAAACAACTGATAAGCTTAGCTTTTAAAAGTAGGCATGCCAACTAATGGATTGAATTTTTCCCTTCTTAAACAACTGATGTTGAGTAGACCTAATCATAGAACCTGTGTGTAGGAAGATGAAATGAGCTCAGAACCTGAGCTGGGCACTAACCAGGAAGTGGTCTCTGCCATTGTCATTACCACGAACAGCAACAACATCTAGCATTTATATAGTGCTTTAAGGTTTGCAAAGTGCTTTTCAAAGATCCACAAACCTCCATGTAATCTCTCATATTTCAATACTGTCTAGAACATAGTAGGCTCCATAAATGCCTCAGCATATGGCAACTTTCTGCCCAAATAATCAACCTCATTAAATCACTAATTTTGAATTGCAGTAATTCAGACACACTAAGCTAATGTTTCCCTCATGGTGCAATGGAAAAAGTGTTGAAATCAGAAGCCCGGGGTTCAAATCCTGGCTCTGCCTATGAGACCTGGGAGAACATGAGCAAAAGAAACTTAAGGTCTCTGGGCTTTACTTTTCCTCCTGTCTAAAATGAGAAGGTTAGAGGGAAAGATTTCTAAGGTCTCTTCTAGTTTGAAGTCTATGATTATGTGATTCCACAGCTTCCATTAAAACAGAGTCCTACTCAAATTAGTAGGATTAGATAAATTCCTTTTCCACCCCTCTTTCATTTAATCCCCCAGACTAGAGTTTCCTAATGCAAATTTGCTGCAGACAGCCCCCATAGGTGCTTCACAAGTGACTCTCCAAGGCTCAGGGAGAAGGAACTAAGAGCTAAAGGTGGGAGAAGCAAGAGCTTGGTGAGGCAGGGATGGGGGGATGGGGAGGGTGGTTATTCCATTTAAGGTGACAGTCAATCAAAGAATAAACATGCATTTATTAAGATTGCATGGTCTAATGGATAAAGAGCCAGCCTACAAACCACGAAGGCCTGGGTTCAAGTAGTGACTATCACCCTGAGCAGGTCAGTTAGTCACTCCTTGTTCTTTAGGCAAGTAAGACACTAAATTGAAGAGAAAGTCCTGACCTACCTAGAGGCAATTTCCTCACTTGGCAGTTCCCCATGCCAATGACATTATCGGTTCAGTCTCTATCCCTCTTGTATTAAGTGTCAGATAAAATGTGTAGAGCTCGGGATACAAAGAATGCAAAAACAGCCTCTGCCCATAAGGAGCTTACATACTGATGGGCAAGACAAATAAATTAAATCAGCAGAGCAGAAAGAAGGTAATCTAAAGGGAAAAGCAAAGAAGCTGTTTTCAGGCACTTGAAGGATCATTACAACAACAGAGTCTACAAATAAATGATGAATGTGCCCATTATAAATTATTCTTTTCTATTTCTTAAGCATGTTACAAAATTTTCTAGGTATCTAGCTCCTTTCCCTCTTCTTCATATTAAAAAAGTACAGCTCTAAGTACTTAAAAGTATTGAATTTTAATTTGTGTTCTATAAGTCATTAAATTTTTTTTTAAATTAAATCTGACCTCTCAGCTGAATTATGGCAAATCATTGAGGTTTTACTGAAACTTCCACAGGACTTTCTGATCTATTCTTTGGCACTGACAAGTTAAATTTTTAGTTTTACAATAAAATAAGAAAAAGGTGAGAGATGCTTAGAATGAAAGAAAACATGAAGATAAATTCTAGCTATAACTACTAGCTAAGCAGCATCTGTAGTTATGAGGCCCAGAAATTATATGAGAGGATGGAGGCAGTATCTCTGGGTTCTTATTTACTCCAAGGTCTGTTAACTTAATCACAGATATTTGCAGAAATTTCCCAGTGACCTCTAAAGTTTCATATAATACAACATTTAAATATAAAACCCAGCAAGAATGAGGACAAGAGGGGCCATTGCTAACTGCTTCTTTTTATCTTTCCATATATACATATAAATAAAGTGGATTAAGTATTCCCTTCACCACAGATAGTTCCTCAAAAGGAAAGCACTGAAAATCAGCTTATTTGACAAACACAAAAGGATAAGGTTGTTCTAAGACCATAGGTTTGGAGCTGGCAGGAACTTTATAGGTCATTAAGTCCCACCCCCTCATTTTATAGGTGAGGAAACTGAAGCCTAGAGCAGGTAGCGGGTGCAGTGGATAGAGTGCAGGGCCTGAAGTCAGGAAGACTCCTCTTCCTAAGTTCAAATCTGGCCTCAGACACTTCCTAGCTATGTGACCCTGGGCAAGTTGCTTAACTCTGTTTGCCTCAGTTTCCTCAACTGTAAAATGAGCTGGAGAAGGAAATGGCAAACTGCTCCAGTATCTTTGCCAAGAAAATCCCAAATGGAGTCACAAAGAGTCAGACATGACTGAACAATAACAAAGCTGAAGCCTAGAGAGATTAAATGATTTACTATAGAAAAGCCTTTAGTAAGAGCTGGGCTCTTTCTAGGACCCAATTATATAATTTTTGCTTCTGGGCTTACTAAAAATAAACTGAGTCTTTAGTGCCCCATAGGCAGAAGCGTGCTAGTAAATATTTAAAAACTAGCTCTTCAGGAAAAAAGTACAGATAACCAAGTTTTATGTGCCTTAAATTAACATTTTCTCCATAGTTTTCTTAAGTCTAGAAATCAACAAAATAGATCAAGCCTTGATTTGTAATTTGCTGATTTCCAAGATGTAAATGATCACACTTAAAATTTAACAATCAGCTCTAACAAGAGCCCAGTCTGAGCTGATTCTAGCACACCCTTGAAATAGGCTAATATTGATCATGAAGAAGCTGCTTATTGCTTCTCTGAAATATAACTAAGAAACCAGGAGATTTGTCCTCCATTCCCCTTCAACATAAGCCTCTGGACCAGAGGAATCAAAATGGTGGTCTGTACTACAGAGAGAAGAAGGAACCAGATTATGTAATTGGGGAAATAGTTAACAAAATAAATGAAAATACAATATATGTTAATGTGTGATTTTTTTCAGTCAATATGAGACCTTCAGGGATCCTTATGTAGGGTTTACTGTTCTTCAGTCATTTTCAGTGTCTGACTCTTTGTGATGCCCTTTTTGGGTTTTCTTGGCAAAGATATTGGAGTGGTTTTCCATTTCCTTCTCTAGCTCATTTTACAGATGAGGAAACTGAGGCAAACAGGGTAAAGTGACTTGCCCAGGATCACACAGCTAGTAAATATCAGAGGCCAGATTTGAATTTAGGAAGTCTTCCTGATTCCAGGCCCAGCACTCTATCCGTTGGGTGTCTACCTGCCTCATGTAGGGTGTTATCGGCCTTCGTTTCTATTTCAGTTTGTCACTAGTGCTCTAGAACAACATTTCCCAACCCAAACTATACTGAAGATAGCTAAAGTAATTCCTTTTGTCATATAGCACCCTCTATTATCTCCACAGCTCAAAAGGCTCGAAGACCCTGAGGAAGAAAGAGGAGAAAGGCCAGCAGGAGAAAAGGAAGAGGTGAAAGAGTAATGAGATTGAAGGTTTAAAGAAATAAAGGCCTTTGGTAGGGTCACATTGTTCTGAGTCTTGCTAGCAAAACAGTTGAGTCAAGTATGTCATTTAGTCAAGGGAAAAGGCTTATCCAAATGTATCTAGTTAGGGGGAAGGGAAATTAAGGGAATAAGCATTTGCATAACACCTACTTTGTGCCAGGAACTGTGCTAAATACAACTGTGTGGGGTAGGTGCTGTTATCTTGGTTTTACAGTTGAGGAAATTGAGGAAAATAAAGGTTGAATAACTTGCCTACAATTACAGTATGAGCTAGTGTTTGAGTTCACATTTGAACTCAAGTCTTCGTCTGTGAGAGTTGGACTATAAGGAAAGCTGAGCAACATAGAATCGATGCTTTCAAAATATGGTGCTGGGGGAAACTTTTGAGAGTCCCTTGGATAGCAAGGAGATCAAACCAGTCAACACTAAAAGAAATTAATTCAGACTTCTCATTGGAAGGACCAGTGCTGAAGCTTAAATACTTTGGTTAAATGATGAGAAGACAAGACTCACTGGAAGAGACTCTTGATGCTGGGAAAGACTGAAGGTAAGAGGAGGATGAGATGGATAGATAGCATCATGGATAGTGTCAACATGACCTGGGATAGACTTTGGGAGGTAGTAGAGGATAAAAGGACCTGGTGTGCTATGGTCCATAGGGTCACCAAGAATTGCACATGACTAAACAAATAAGCAACAACTTCCTGACTCCAAGACCAGAACCCTATCCACTGCAATACCTAATTACTTGCCTTTGCCTTCCACTAAGATGGAGAATGGTTAAATGGATATATTGATGGATGGTCCAATTACTGATTCTTGCCATATTTGGTGGAGTTGTCTCAGAACCCAGATGACCTGGGTTCCAGGCCTGCGTCTGACACAGGTTGGCTGTGTAACAGAATAAGTCACTTAAGTTCTCTTAAGACAACTCTTTAGTTGTTCTCTTTAGACAACTCTTCAGATTATAAGTTGCAGAAGTTCTCAATCTGAAGGGAATTTCCATAGTGGTAGCTCCCTACACCAATGAAATCACAGGTCCAGATTGAAAAAAAAGACACTTGATGACAAGATCATTTTTCTTTAATCACCCAAACTCACCTTCTTTACTCACAGTAGAATGAAAGGTACTCCGATACCAAAGCACAATGTCAACCTTGACAATACGGTAGGTGCACATAACAAGCATAATCACACATAATGCAACAACGGACACTCCTATCAGGTATCTTTGAATATCTGGAGCTAGACAACAAAAGACAAAAATGCAAAAATAACTGTAGAATTCATTTAAAATGGATCACTGACAAATACCAAATTATAACTCCTTAAAGTCTGTTGGATGATGAGTATGATGTTCCAAGTACTTTTAAAATATGAAACCAAGAATTGGTGTCAGGTTCTTAGAAAACACTTTGGAAAACTGTTCCCTACCCTTGAAAGAGGCATCTTGAAGGCACTGGAGACAGAAGAGAAAAGTTGGTCATGGTCAGCCTTTACTACAGTGGCTTTAATTTCTTCCCCAATAGTCAGAACCAAGTACCAATAATGGAAATATTTCCCAGAGGGTTAGTCAAGGAATTCAAAAGAAAGAGCTAATATTATATATGAAATGATTCTTTATTACCTATAAAACCTTTTTTAAAAAAAATCTGATTCCTGACTCTAAAGCTGACTCTCTCTATACCACATTATGTCCCCTATGTCATTAACCTGTGAAATAGACTTTAACAATAGCCTAGGAAGAATAGTCTAGTCTGAAAGTACCTGTTTGATTTAAAAGTCTACTGTTAAAAATAAGGACAACAACCAAAATTGGTTGTCAAGACTCCCATCAAGCATGGGGAAATTATCTGGCATATTGTATACACTTAATAAATGCTTGTTAATTGATTATTTCCTCTGAGATCTGTGGCTCTAGCTACAATCTATGAGCCCTCATATGACTCCAGCCAGGTTTATATTCTCTCCCCACCTGGGGAATATGAGTATGGCAAGACAGAGAGAGAAAATTACTAGAGTGAAGTGACTATGTCTTGTCAAAAGATTCCGAAGAGACAAAAAAAAGAAAGGGAAGAAAAGAAATAAGAGCAGAAAAGAAAGAAAGAAAAAAGTAGAGGGAGGGGTGAGGAAGAAAGGGAGCTAATAGCAAAAGGAAGAGTGAGTTCATCTGGAGCTCAAGGAAACTAAAAACATTCTAATAAGCACCTTGGAGGATGATCTAGATGGTCTTCCAAAAGGAAGAGCACAGTTAGGTAAATTTTATGAAGAAATGCGATTATGAAGTGAGCATCTCCTGCCGGCTCATAGAAGAACTTCAAGGGGAAACATGGGACAGAAGGTGAAAGGCTGAAAGAGAGAAGAAGGATGGCATGGCCATCGCCAAGCACATAGGTATCCCCGAACCTTCTCTTATCCTGAGGACTCAACGCTAAGCAGACCCAGCTGCATCTATTCTCTTCTTCCTAAAATAGCAGGAAACTGGAAATGATTCATTCAGCCCTACACTTCCTGTTCTTTCCCTCCTTTTGTTAATGTTTCCATAGGCAGAATGCAGACCTGAATCTAGGTTTTCAGACTTCCAACGCAATACTCTTTTCTCTATGACCGTCTTGCCGCCATCTTGTAAAACTCATGTTGGGATTCAAGAGAAGGACCAGGTAAGATGAGGACCAGGCTCATTTTCCTTCAGCACATGTACATGGCATCTCCCAGTGGCAATTATGTCTGTTCATTTTAAAGTCTGATAGAATTATCATGGTGTCACAGAATTTTAAATGACAAGACATTGACAGACCACTTCCTGAATGAAGAGTCATGAAAGAGATCTCAGTGAAATACAAGGCATTGGCAACCTGAATCTCTTGTTAGAAGGCCATCCACCTCTGCTCTGAAAATTCATTAAAATTGGGAGGTGGTTCTCAGGAAACTGGAAGCCAGAGACTAGGCCCTAAGAGGAATACAGACTTCACACCTGGCTTTTGCTTCTGACTGAAAATGACTAATGTTTTGCCTAAGGGCTCCAGGTACATAGGGCACCACTCATGGAAGACTAACAGCCACTAGAGAGACTAAGCTAAGAAAACAATTTAGAACAAGAAGTGAAGAAGCTTAGCATTGCACCAAAGGCAAGAACCAACCTTAACAGTTAGCTAGGGAATATACTTCACCCAAACAGAATAGAACAGAAGGGAATGAAACCATGTTGCTACCCTGCTCAATAAACTCTATTGGTTCCTTATTACCTCTGGAATAAAACACAAGCTCATATTTTTTGGTATTTAAATTCTTTCTCAAATTGGTTTCAACCTATTTGTCCATGTTCATTATATATCACTTCCCTTTATGCAGTCTGCAATATAGACAAATTGGCTTTCTTGATGTCCTGACATATATCATTTCATTTCCTCTCTCATTGCCCTTATGCAAGCTCTAGCTCAAGCCTAGGATGCACTCCCTCCTCATTGCTGCCTCCTAGAATCTTTGGTTTCCTTCGAAGCTCAGTTCAAACACCACCTCCCACATGAGCCATTCCAGGTTTTCGAGGTGCACCTGCCCTTCCCCCAGTTGTTTTGTATATACAAGGCGTCTGGTACACACAATTGTTGTTCACTTTTGTCTGACTTCTCATGTCCCATGTGGGGTTTTCCTGGCAAAGATACTGGAGTGGTTTGCCATTTCCTTCTCCAGCTCATTTTATAAGTGAAGATCTGAGGCAAACAGGGTTAAGTGACTTGCCAGGGTCACATAGCTACTAAGTGTCTGAGGCCAGATTTGAATTTAGGAAGATGAGTTTTCCTGACTCCAGGCTCAGCACTCTATCTACTGAGCCACCTAGCTGCCCCTTGCTATATGTGGGGTCGGGGGGGGGAGATAAAGGGAAAGGGGAGCGGAGGAGAAGGGAGGGGAGCAGAGGGGAGAAGAGAAGAAGGGAGGGGAACAGAGGGGAGAAGAGGAGAGAGGAGGAGGAGAGACAAATCCTCATCAGTAAAATAAAGGTTAGATCTCTTGCATCCTATCCAGTTCTAACAATCCATGATTCTATGAAAGAGGAGAACCAAGAAAGATGCTGCACGTATAGAAATGAATGGGTTGAAGGACAGTCTGGGAGCAGAAACAGACCTGGCAAACACTTATCCAACTGAGCCAATCAGCTACAAGAAATTTTTTGAATAGTTATGTTATAGAGAATTTGAGCACAGATTCTAATGCCTCTTATCACTAACTGAAGAAACAAATGATTGCAAACCAAAAGTTGATCACATCACAGGCTGTAGGTAGTAGGTGCCGCATCTAGCAAACATACACTAACCTGAATTCTTTTCAAAAAATACACATCAATGTTATGACAGAATCCAGAAGCTCTGTCAGAGACTAACCCCAGCTTTTACTACTTCTTACACAGTTAATATTTGTGTCTAATGGCAGCCACCTCTAGGGTGCAGTTGAGGGGAGGGAGCGAAGAAGAAAAAAAGGAAAAAAAAAAAAGAAATTTACATGATAACTTTATTATATATTTAAAAGGAATAACAAGTTGTACATAACAGATAAGTTTAATGTACAATCATCTTTTTTATTTTATTACATTATAGAGATATTTGTTTAAAAATAAAGCAAGATAATTTTTAAAAATTCAATTAATTTTGAAAAATCCAATCTCACTTCTCTTGCATCAGTTTCCTTTTTAAAATTTACTTCTGCACATCCAAAATTGCACTTATCATTTTGGCACTTACCTGGATGCTTGAGCATAATAAATGCTGCGGAAGATCCAGATATACATATAAAGGGACAGTCATAATCTTCCTGTCTCACCTCTGAGAAGCTGATATTTACAGTATAGAAATTGTATTTTTCCCCAAAAGAAACCATTGATCTGTGAAAGGATAGAGCAAATTATATTTTAAACATTTATGTAATTTAGGAAACATTATCCTTTGTATATTTGCATTTCAATACCTGCAAATATGTGACTTCATTGATGAAGGTGAGACCTCCCTTGGGGTAGATCATATGCCCCCAGGGGAAAGAGCACTGATCCTGGAGTCAGATAACCTATCTTTTACCCTTACAACCTGTGTGACCTTGGCGAAGTCATCTGCCCTCAGGACTTCAGAGGTGCTCTGCAGCTTAGGAGCTCTGATCTTCTGATTCTATGACCTTAGCAGATGGTTTTAGAAAATTGTTTGGGCTGGAAAATTCAATATCCTACAACCAAGGCTGTGCTGGAGCCATATATTGGCTCATTAGAGGCAATTGTAAAATTTTCAGTGTGAATATTTTCACCTCAGAAATCAGCAAATGCTACAGATTAAGGCTTTGTTTATTGTTTTGTTGACTGTCTAGACTTAGGAAAGCCATGGACAAAACGTTAACACAGATTAAACTGAAAAGTGTGCCACCCACACATTTTCTTTTTCCAGAGAGCAGGCCACTAACCATTTACTAGAACACCACTGCTTAAAACTAACTTGGTGATCAGCCTTTCAGCTAGAAGGGTCCTCAGATGAGCCACATATGATCTGTCACTTGCCCTGTACTGGAAGGCAATCTAACTTCATGGGACCTTCCAGAGCTTATGCTCCATTCCTGATTCACAGCAACACCTTCCCAGCAACTCCCAGTCTCAGAGAGTTATCTACACAAGAGCATTAAGGGGTTAAGTGACTTGCCCAGGGTCACAAAGACTATATTTATCACTGGCAATGCCTGAATCTGTGCAGATCTTGCTGCCTCTCAACAATTAGAGCTGTACAAAAAAGAAATTTTACATCAGCAAATGATGACTTCCTTGTCACTCCAAGTCTTCAAACAGAGGCAAGACAATTGTTTTGGGGGGATATTTAGAGAGACTACTCTAAAAGATCTCTGAGTTTCCTGAAGACTATGAATACTTACTCAATCCCTTCTTTGATTCGGGTAGAATTGAGGAAGTCCACAAGAGTGTCATTGACTCTCCAACTTCTATGATTTAAATTATCTTTCCCGTCTTTTATATTACAGCGTACAATAAGAGGAGAACCTACAAGGCAAGATTGACCAAGAGTAAATATTTAAAATCCTGCAAATGAAAAGCAGATGAGACAAAAAGACCAAGTCCAAGGGTTTCATGATTCTGTTGCATTTTTATTTAGCCAATTTATTTTATTTTTAAAGTATTTTTCAATTTTAAAAATCAGAATATAAATCCTAAATGGGTTATATCAGTCGCCCAACCGCTGATGGACAGAGGTACCAAGGAATGCATTTCCCTTTCTATCATAAACCTCAAAAAGTTAAGATTGAACAAGTAAATTTGTATAGTGGGAAAAACACTATATTTAAATTTAGAGGACCTGGGTCTGAATCCCAACTCTTTCATTTACTACCTCTGTGGCCTGGAGCAAATCACCTAACTTTCCTGGGCCTCAGTTTCCTTGTGTGTAAAATGTAGGGGTTGAACTAGATAACCTCTAAGATCTGTTCCAGACTGAAATCTATGGTTTAATGATATATTGCATAAGGGTGAACGTGTAAACTATCGTTTTAGGAGTATAGACCCCATCCCCCCCAGAGTACATTGAACTTGGGTTAGTTATCCCCAGGGATCCAATCAGCAAGTGTATACTAAGGGATGCCCCAGGCTGCTATGCCCATTTCATCATCTACAAAATTAGGAGCAGGGGAAGGTGGACTTCTATTTCTGTCACTAAACCCATGATCATACAAACCCTTCTTAAACCCATCTATATCTACTTAGGTTTTTTAGTGACAACCTCCTCACCATCGAGGTCACAAGATTCACCTATTTTCTACTTGTTGCACAAAGGGTACTTTCTTTTTATTTGTCTTAAAGCTTCTTCTTCCAAGTTTTCAGTGTAGACGCCTGACTCTAGAATTTTAGAATTTAGTCAATGAGTTTGTCTTGATCCAATCTGTTCTTTCATGATTTTCGAAGCCTTGATTATAATACTCGCTTGGACTTGGTCTTTGCACTGCTGAGATATCCAAAAGGAGATCTATGCTAATCCCTTATTTTAGTTACTGTTCTCTGGACTTTAGCCAGCTTTGCTATGTTTTCCTTAAGATGAAGTACCTAGAAGGGCAAACACCATTCCAAGTTCAAAGAGATCATGGTTTTCTAGAAAGGTGAAATGTTATGATTGACTTTGAGTTCTAATTTCCTTTCTGATGATGCCCAGAATGTTGTTGGCGATTTTGCCTGAAACAGTACCATAGACCAAAGGGCCACAAATCAGAATGTATCATTGTGCAAGCAAAACTTCAGGTTACTTAACTTTTTTTTTGCAAATATTTATAATCTCTCACTCCCACTACCCCCATTAAACAATTAAAAAATAAACAAAAAAGACTCCATTGTATGTAATCCAGCAAAACAAATATCCACATTGACAATGGCTGAAAACACGTCTCTCTCTGCATTTTAAGTACATAACCTCTAGGCAAAGATGAATAATATGTTTCATGTTCTGTCCTCTAGATTCATGGTTTCTCAATGCATTGATGCAAATTCCAAAGTCTTTCAAAACTGTTTTTCTCTATGATATTTTTATCATTGTAAGAATTATTTTCTTAGTTCTGCTCGCTTTACTCTTCATCAGTTCACAGAAGTACTTCTAATTTCCTCTGAAACTGTCCATTATATAATTCCCTATGGCTCAATAATTTCATTCATATACCACATTCTGTTTAGCCACTCCCCAATAAGTGAGCGCCCCTTTGCTTCCACTTTGGGGCTGATAGAGAAAGACTGGCCATAATTATTTGTGTACATAAGAGTCCTTTTCTTTTTTCGTTGATCTTTTTCAGGCATAGACTTAATAATCAAAAGTTATGTACAGATTATTAACTTTGGAGCCTAGTTCCAAATTCTTTTCTGGAATAGCTGGACCAGTTCTACTAACAATGCACAAGTATGTCTATCTTCCTGACTCCCTTTCAACATTTGCTATTTTCCTCTTTTGTTACCTTTGTCAACCTAATGGGTATGAAGTGGAACATCAGAATTGCTTTAATTTGTATTGTCCAATTACTAATGCTTTGAAGAATTAAAAAAAAATTTCCCTAAACATACTGACTTACGCTTTCCCACAATTAAACTCAACACACAGCTTTTTCTCTGCTCAATTGATGTCCATTAGGTTGGGATTTCACTTGAAACAAAATTTGTATCAGCTGTAGGCCTGGAGAATTTTGTAAGCATTCCTTTCAAACTATTTATCATTTTTTTAAAAGGAAAATTCCAGCACTGTTTGCAACACAGTTAATATTTCTTATGACGCACACTCATATACTGTATACTAGTTACCCCATGCAGTTGTTGGGGAAAACATGCTTTTCTGATCTTAAAGTATTGTGGATATTAAGTATTATGATTATGGATGTACTATTTATTCACTTTATTTCTCCAGGATTTACTCTGCCCCTATGGTTCTTGGCTCAGATATATCAGCATCACCAAATCTCTATTTGAGAATTTAGATTTTAAGGGAGCAAGCAGCACTCTAGAGTACCTTTCATTCTTAAAACCTATGAACTTAGGGATCTTTATATGAGTGTTTAATAAATGTTCTTTTCTAATGACCATTCCTTTCACACAATGCTTTTGGTTGGGAGAATGATCAGGTTATAAGATCAGGTAAAAACTCAAACTAAAAACTCATTGTTAGCATGTTTTCCCCCAAGCCGGATAAGCATTTGTTCAGTATACTTTGCTGAAGAGAGACATTTTTCATTCATGAGAATGAGGATAAATCCCTCTCTCAGGGGATCTGCTGTGAATTTAGAGATTCGAAGACCACTGCACCTTCATGCCCTATTGAACTGTGACAATGTATCTGGACTTCAAAAAAACATTTAATACTGGGCCATATGCCCTCATTTTTTCAACCGAGACCTTTCAGGAATAAAGGACTTTTTTAAAGCCAGTTACTGTAGTACAGAACAAGCAGTTTCTGAGGAGCTTGGTATCTATTTTTATTCAAACATGAGCCATTATGAACCAACGATGCGCACACAAAATTTTCCTGCGCTGCCGAATGAAGTGAATGTCAGCAGACATAGCTTCGTGTCAGTGGTAGGGAGGACTGTACTTTATGTACCACTTCTTTCTTTATCGTCATGGAACTTGTTTCTGTTGCTGTTGTTCATTTGTATCTGAATCTTTGTGACCCATTTGGGGTTTTCTTGGCAAAGATACTGGAATGGTTTGCCATTTCCTTCTCCATCTCATTTTACAGATGAGGAAACTGAGGCAAACATGGCTAAGTGACTTGCCCAGGATCACACCATTAAGTGTCTGAGACTGGATTTGAACTCAGGAAGATGAGTCTTCTTGACTATAGGCCCAACACTCTAGCCATTGTACCACTTAGCTGCCCTGCTCTTTTCCTAGTTCCTCATTTTACTAGATCTTGACTTTTAGTTCCTCAAGGATATTACATTCTAATTGTACTTCTAATACAGCATGACTAGAATTCCCAAACTGTCATAACATCATCCTAGTAGCATGTTATCAGCACCATTTTTATAGTCTCTATAGTTAATGAGTTAGTGGTTTTTGTTTTTCATTCTACTTACCAAGCTGTACTTCAATGGAATTATTTCTTGGATAGATAATTTCAGGTTCCTTCCTTCTTCCTATTTTCTTTACTGGAAAGAAACACAGACACAAACCTATCTTGCTGGAAATGAAAAAAAAAATTATCCATGTTCAAGAACTTTAAAGAAAACTCAGAATCTCCAAAATCCCCACCCATAAATTCACATTTCAACTTCCAGTACCCCCCAAATCACCATGACCTTTGTTAGGATAAAAGACTTGGATATATTAAAAAGGTAAGTGTAGGGAACCATTCTGGCATCATGAAGAGAGAAGGGCTATTATTGGGCTTCTCAAGTGACATGACCTTTATGTCTAACGAAACTGGAGAGATGGGGAGAGGAGAAAGCAATCACAGTGGGAAAACTGATTTAAAAAAAAAGAGCATTTAGAAAAAGCCACAATGGGATTTAATTATAATGATCTCTATAAGAAAAATGGTCAATAAATTCTACAAATAAGCCTTAACATTTTGCATCAATGTGTTACATTTCTGCATCTACATGTTGTGTATAACAAGCTGTATATATACATGCGGATATGAATACGTGTACATATATGTTATATGTGCACATATATGTTATATGTGTACATATTGTATACTCACGTTGTCCAAGCTAGACTTTAACAAAGGGCAGACTGAGGCAATTCTCTGAATGAGATACCCTTTCTTAGCAGGGGCATGCAGCCAGGTAACAAAGGGTTCTTATGGCTAGCCTCTCTTTGTGGCAGAGACCTAGAGTGAAGGTCAACAATACCTTTTAAACCTAGCAGTGTTTTCCCTCTGATTTGGCCCTCCCCTGGCAAATGCGAGGCAACCTTGATTGGTGGCCATTTTAAGGAGGAAGTGGGTTAATAGTTCTCAGCTCCTCCCCATTACTTCATCATTAGGGGTTGGGACTAATTCTCAGGATCAATCTGCAGCTAGGGAAAGAGAGCTGGCTTTCAGATGTGGCTGATAACACACCTCTCTAACACTCAAAAAATGCCAGCGGCCCCATGGACCCAGCTGTCTCTATCAATCTTGGCTAGAACAATATAAGCCATCTCAAATAGGTTTTCACCAGTTTTGTCTCCCTCCCCTTTTTTTGAGTGGATCACCCCAAACTTTGTTTAGGAGATGCAAGAACACAAGATTCATCCCACCTGGGTGGGGGTGGGGTGTCTTAGTTCCAGTTGGCTTCTGTTTATGGGGTCAACAAAAGCAAGGGTCCCTGCCCAGGCTGGGAGTAATTACCTATTGCATTAAGCCTTTCAGAAACTGCAGGGTCTTCAGAGGTGGGGTGTAAAGTAATGAATGCATTCACAGAGAAATATTGGTTATAAATAATACAATCCAATATTAATTTCCTCTCTCTCTTTCTTTGTATTCACACATACAGAGACATATATGTATATGCATACACACATACATACACAACACAAATATGCAATGATAGCCAAATATTAATGCAAAAGAATAGTTGAGGCTAAGTTTCCTTCTTCTCTACAGATGAATAAGAAAGTGGTTAACTTCTTGCTTCTGCAGAGATGGTTAGCCAGGGCCAGTCTCCTAAGCCAGCCCTCAGACTCCTACAGTTTCAAAGCTTCTCTCCAAAGACCTGAATACAACAGTAAATGGTAATTGGAGATGATTACAGGACGGTATGGACTCCTCACAATTAAGAGCTCTGTTGTCTTCACAGGAGGTGGATCCAAGACAAAATTAAAAAAAAAAAACTTCTAATGATTCACAGGTACACAAACGACACTTCCAGAAAGAACCTAAAAAAGTGTTGCCAATGCTTATGAAGTCTTGGACAAGAAACTGATACTGGAGGTAAGACACTGGAATGGATGCTCTGCCACCATTTCTCAGAGGTACTCTTAGGACCCTGAAGGGGAAGATGTGGCAAGTTGGCTACACTCTTCCTAGTACATCTATGTGTTGGGAAGTTCCAGAGACTCACTACTTCTAGAATGGATCAGTAAAAAGAGGATTGGAGAGCATATAGAAAGATGTGATTATAAAGAACCAACATGGCTTGTTGAAGAATAGGTACTGCCAGACAAACCTCATTTACCTGCTAAAAGAGATGAGAGAAATACCATGGATACAGTTTGATTCTATTTTAGCAAACCTTTTGGCAAACTATATCACAGTATTTTTGTGGAGAAGATAGAGAAATATGGATTTAACAATAATATAATAAAATGAATACAGAACTAGTTGGAAGGCCAATCTCAAAGACTAGGTATTCGTGGTTCAATGTTAACACGGCAGGAGATCTTCAGTACAGTACCTTAGGGATCTCTGCTTGGCTCATCTTCATATTTTTAAAAACATTTTTATTGATGACTTTGATAAAGACATTGATGGTAGGTTCATCAAATCTGCAGATGATGTAAAGATTAGCTAACACACTGGATGACAGTCAGAACCCAAAGGAGTCTTGACAGGCTAGGTTATTGGATTGATTCTAATCACATGTTTAATAGGAATAAATGCAATGTTTTGGACTTGGGCGCAATAAAATCATCTAAACAATTATAATATTGGGGGCATTGACAGAAGACAGCTCTAAAAACTGAGGGTCTTTGTGGGCCATCATCTTGTATTGAGTCAGCAATGTGATGTGGCAGCTAAATGCACTAATGTCATCTTTGTTTGCATTGAGAAGGTCATGACTTCCAACAATAGGGGCAGGATAGCCCCACTATGCTTTGCTCTCAGCAGACTTCACATGGCTACTCTTGTGGTGAGTTCTAGGTGTAGGACATTGGTAAGCTAACGAGTATCTAGACGAGGATAACTAGGTTGATAAAGAGCCCTGTTATATGAAGGTTGGTTGAAAGAAATGGCCACGTTTAGCCAGGAGAAAAGAACATTTGGGGGAAGTCGTCTTATTTCAAGGTGTGTTGTGGAAAAAGGAGACTAGATTTTTTTTTTCCCTAATTGGCCCCAGAGGGCTGGACCAATAACAATAGGTGGAAGTTGGAAAGAGGCTGATTTAGGCTTCATATAAGGAAAAACTTCTCAACAACTAAAGTCATTCACAACTTAAGTTACCTCAGGAGGTGGTGAGACCATCCTCCTTGGAGGTCTTCAGGCAGAGGGGTTGGATGACCAGTTTTGAGATATTTTATAGTGAAGATCGCTTTTGCGTGTGGGTTGGACTAGATGGCTGCTGACATCCCTTCCAATTCTGAAATTGTGCGATTCTGTGATTCCCTTCCTCTCCCCCTTCCACTATCTAATACTTCTTCCTATTATTTTTGTGACTTTCGGCAAGGAAAATTTCTGAATCTTTCTGGAACCTGAGAAAAAGAATTTTTGGCAAATAAAACCACACAAATACCCTGGCATTCACATGAAGCTACATGGAAAAGCCAAATACTAGAAACATTTGCAATATGCTAAGAAAATGATGGTTATATTATATCATACTTACATAGAGTTGTAGAAATTCTATTTAAAATATCATACTGTTTTCCCATGTATGTTAGCTTTGTTCTGCATAAATACGTTCCTGAATCCTCAGTTGATGTATTTTCTATATAGAGATCAAATCTGCTAAAAGCATATTTCTCTTTGTCTCCAATAGGATTACATTCCTAAATACAAAAATTCATTTTGGGTTAGCACGTCTTTATCGAGTAACTACCAGTATTTAATATTGCAGTACGGACTATCAGTGACATACAGGAAGTATAACACACAGTATTCCTGACCATAAGCAACAGTCATGCATAAGACTGGACACTCTCTCAGTACCAACAGGAAAGGAATTCTAGGTTCCTTAAGACAGAGGTGCTAGTACAAGCCCCAGAAAGAACTTCATGCTGTCTCTGATGAGGGAGGTACTCATAGATTCAGGAGCCAGGACAGCAATAAAGCTTAGAAAGAAAAAGGAAGATTCAATCCCATTTCATGCAATCAGTAGCTCCTAGCAGGGAAAAAAAGGTACTGATGTTAAGGGCCAAGGGGAATGGTGTAGATGAACTGAAAATAGGTACACATCTGTTTTAACAAGTCGGATCTGTGAACTTCGTCACTTAAAACCTTACAACGCTCTACAACAATGGATAGCTAGAATATTATACAGCGGGGCTAATTGGGCAGCTATGGGGTACAGTGGATAGAATGCCAAGGCTCAGAGTTAGGAAGATTCATCTTCCTGAGTTCAAATCTGGCCTCAGATACTTACTAGCTGCATGGTTCTGGACAAGTCACTTACCCCTGCTTGTCTCAGTTTCCTCATCTGTAAAATGAGCTGGAGAAAGAAACGGCAAACTAGTATCTTTGCCAAGAAAACACCAAATGGAGTAATGAAGAGTCAGACATGACTGAACAATCGTAAGGAAGTCTTAGTCTGAACCAAGATATACAAAAGAACAACGACAGAGACAATGTGATATAAAGAAAATAGAATGGAACTTGAAATCACAAGACTTGTGCTCCGTACCAGCCACTAAGGCAGGACTGAGCTGTATGATCTGGGGTCATTTCCTGCTTCACAATTCTGTGACTCCAGGAGAGTTGAAAAGAAATGGGCAGATTGGAATAAAGGTGCCAAGGAATTGGAAAGAGCCTTAGGTTTGGAATCAGAAAAGAAGGATTTATGGCTTAGCTGTATGACCTTGGTCAAGTCAGTTTCTCTGAGCTTCAGTTCCCTTGTCTGTAAAATGAAGATGATACCAAAATTTGTGAGGACAATCAGTAGAGTTTAGAGATATTTACCTGTGCAAAGGAGTAGGTGGGTATATTTCTATATTAATCAACTTGCAAATAGAAAAAAATGGAAAGTAGATGGAAGAACAGACATTAACATCAATTACAATGATTTCCTAAAGACATTTAACCAGTGGAAATCGATTGCCATGCTAAGGAGAATCAAAGATCCTAGAAACAACATCAGAAAGCAACCCGAGCCCTCCTTCACAAGGAGAAAGATATGGCAGTAAAAGGCAAAGGTTTAGAATGTGAACCATTTTGTCAAAAGTTTATAAAGTAAGGTTATGGAAGATTTTGTTCCACACTCTCCTCACCACCATGGGCAGCTGGAATCCAACATTACACTCCCCTGTTTACTGTGTGAAAGAGTGAAAATGGCACCAAAGAAAACAAATATGGGAAGAGTGGCTGGATTAGGCCAAGTGTGCTTATAAGCTACCAGTCCTGGAGGGGACGCAATTTTGAGGATGTTAAAGGACTCAGTCCCAAGGTCCCTAAGAGAAGGGAGGAGAATAAAAACATGGGAACAGTTACTGCACCAAAAGATGACTGAGAGAATATGAATCAATACTGACTCATCTATCTCCATTTGCATCTCTAATGCATTTTAATGAAGATAACCAATACAAGCATTGAAGGAAACTCTAAGGAAGGCTTGAGGAGGGAGCACACAGGTTTTCACAAAAGGACACTACATATTTACAGTCACACAGTTGGCTGAGAACGTAGAGATTACAAGCCCACTGTATTTACTGTTTATTGACTACACATAAGCATCTGATTCGTAGAGTAAACCAACATTTTAAAGTTTCCATTCTACAAAGTGTCTGCAATGCACCTACCAAAATGATACAAAAATCTTTGAAAGATTTGCCAAAGGTAATCCTCGTCAATAACCCTCTATTTATATTAGAATTGATGTTAATAATTAATGGATCACCAGCCGAAATTACATTTGATCCTTCAGTCATGGACAGTGTGCAGACAGAGTCCAAGCGAATGCGATTCCCTAGAGATGTCTCCTAACTGCTCCTGTTTACAGACAACATTGTAACAACTGCAATAAGCCCTGACATAACGATAATCTTATCTGAAATCTAGAATCACCCAAAAGAGTTTGACTTAACTAATCATACAGGAAAAATCCTATGGAAGAAGTGACTCTTGACGAGCTAGTATTGTACAGTTAAAAAGACAGCCCATAGTACTTGTCCATTAATGCACATATTTTGAACAGGCAGTGCATATAGACAATGAGGCGAAACCAGAACTAAAGGGCAGGAAGGGAGAAGGCTAGACACTTTAGGAAATTTGTTGTTGTGGTGGTGGTTCACTTGTGTCTGACTCTTTGCGACCCCAATTTGGGTTTTCTTAGCAAAGATACTGGCGTGGTTTGCCATTTCCTTCTCTAGCTCATTAACAGATGAGGAAACTGGGGCAAACAGAGTTAAGTGACTTGCCCAGGGTCACACAGCTAGTAAGTGTCTGAGGTCAGATTGGAACTCACAAAGATGAGTCTTCCTGACTCTAGGCCCAGCACTCTATTCACCACACCACCACCTAGCCACCCCTAGGAAATGCTACAAAATTCTTTTAATGACTTCAATACTCTGTGAACAAGTGAACATTTGTTTTAACATTGATAATTGTATGGTGATGTTTCAGGCTGTAAGACTACATATTTTCCAAAGAAGTGAGGTTGAAGATCACCCAAAAGTCAATGGAGACGTGTATGGTGGGTGAGAAAAGACCATGACACATTACAAATGAGCAATTCCACAGGAAAAGTGACACAAGTGAGGTCATGATAGAAATATATCACTGGGGGAAAAAGGGTCAGTCACACATTGGAAGTGACGGGTAGCTTGTGTGCTAATTGGTCTCCATGCAACGTCAAGAGACAATAGGAGGAAGGCTGCCAGCACATTTGGCGTAGTCCATGCTATGGTTTGTAGATAGGCCCCAAACAAGAATTACACGGAAAAGATGGGTAGAGACCAATGCAATCTGTATCATTCAAGTGAGTGTCTACATCAAGAAGGTGGTGGACCCAATGACATATTAAAGTAAGAAAATATTATTGTTCCTTTCTGTGATAATATGTGGAAGGAGGAGATGAGGAAAGGAAGAGGAATACTAAATAAAAACCTTTTTTTCCCACACAGGTATGATAAAATGGGCAGCTAGGTGGTGCAGTGGGTAGAGTGCCAGGCCTGGAGTCAGGAAGAACTGAGTTCAAACCTAGCCTCAAAAAGGTACTAGCTGTGTGACCCTGGGTGAGTCACTTAGCCTGCCTTGTTTGCCTCAATTTCCTCCTCTGTAAAATGACCTGGCAAAGGAAATGGCAAACTATTCCAGTGTCTTTGCCAAGAAAACCCCAAATGGGGTCACAAAGAGTCAGACACAGCTGAAAAACTACTGAACGACAAAACAATAAAATTATTTTGGCCATCCGTGTTTACATAGCAATTTAAGGGCTACGAAGTGTTTGTCTTTCAACCCCTTTGAAAGGTGGTGGTGCACGTATTATTAACCACAATTTATAGATGGAGAAGCTGAAACTCAGAGAGGCTAAGTAAGCTGTCCAGGATCACACAGCTCCCAAATATTAATGTCAAGATTCAAACCCAAGTTTCTCGATTCAAAGAGCAGTGTTCTTTTCACTGCTTCGAACTGCTTAAGTTTCCAAGGAAGAAAAATACGATGTTGATATGATGTTAATTCATCTATTAAAAGAACTTTCTTCAACTTTTGTTGAAGACAATTTTGTTGAAATTGTCCCATGTGTTGTCTCTTACATCTTAGGAATAGTCTTAAATTAGGGGGAGATCTAAATGCTTAATGTCTTACCAATATTGGGTCACCATGAGTAAAAGCAGAATTCCTTTAAATGTCATGGGTCTCAGCTATTTAATGTCTGTTGTGATGCTATGATTTTAAATTAATCTCCTTAGCAATCCTATCTCAGAACTTAAATTTGGTACTAGAAAAGAGGGGAAGAGAGAAAGCAATGACAGCATCAGGGCTTACCTTATACCACTATATCGGACTTAAAGTACTGTTTGGAATGGTAATTACATGGCATGCAAGAATGCTGGTGGTCCCCATATATAATGTTTGTTGGTTGTGATTATCTGCTAGCCCTGCTAGGTCTTTGCTGGAATCACCACACCAACCACTACTCCTGTTTTGAACAGTTAGGTTCACGAAGATTTTCTGACAGCTACCTAAATTCCTGTAAGTAAAACAGCAGAATTATCCCACAATTCTTGAGTCAGAGTCATAAGTGCCAACCAATCAATCATTAATTATTGAATACCCAGCTTGCAGAAAACACTGTAATTTTAAAAGACCTCACAGGTCACCAGGGCCATCTCTGCAGCCCAGCATAATTTGTGTCCAAATGACTGAGGAGCACCATACTTGTCAGAGTTAAAAGATATTCAAAACCCATGCTCAGTTGTCTTCTGTAACGAAGAAGTCTTTAACTAATAGAAACCTGGTCTGGTTTCTGACCTCATCACTCAACCAAACTACCTTCTCCCAAAATACCAATGATCACTTCATTGCTCAATCTGATGGCTTACCCCATCCCCAACCCTCATCTTTCTGGACCTTGTTGCAGCATGTGAAGTGTTTGACCATCCTCTCCTCCTAAATATTCTCTTCTTGTTGGTTTTTTCAAGAATGGTTTTCCTTGATTCTTTTCCTACCAGTCTGACTTTTTATCAGTCTCCTTTGCAGAATCATCGTCAAGATCAGGCCCCCAACTATGAGTAAACGCAGCGACTCTCTCCTGGGTCAGCTTCTGTTCTCTCTCTACATTTGCTCTCCCTGGGTAATCTTATCTCTGTGCTGATGACTCCAAATCTATAGATCCAGTCCTAGTTTTCTCCTGAGCTACAGTCTCACATGACCAACCACCAATGATTGGACACTTCAAACTGGACCTCCCACAGGTAATTCAAACTCTGCAAGTCCAAAATAGAACTCATTATCTCACTCCTTCTACTGACACTTCCTCTGAACTTCCCTATTACCATCAAGAAAAACACTATCTTTCTAGTCTCTCAGGTTTGCAACCTGTTGGTATTGCCATCAACTCCTCCCTCTCCTTTACCCCTCATGACCTTTCAGTTGCTGAGTGTTATCATTTTTGCCTCCACAGCTTCTCTCACATCCATTTCCTTCTCTCTAGTCACATGCCCCCCCCCATTTGGGGCCCTCAGCACCTCTCCTCTAAACGATTCCAAAGGCTGCCTGATCGGTCCCTCTGCCTCCAGCCTCTCCTCTCTCCAATCATTCCTCCTCATAGCTGCCAAAACAATTTTCCTAAAGCAGAGGTGTGTGTCAGGCTCTCATTCAATGAACTCCAGCAATTCCTCTATTTGACATTTAAAGTCCCTTGCAACCTGTCCCCAACTTACTTTTCCAGCCCTATTAAATACTGCTTCTCTTCATGGATATGCCAGTCCGGTGAAACTGTCCTTCCAACTCTTTATACAGAACACCTCTTGTCTTGTCTTACCATCATAAAGGGCATTAAAAAAATAATTGATGTTTGTTGTATCTGACTCTCCTTGATTCCATTTGGAGTTCTCTTGGCAAAGATATTGGAATGGTTTGTCATTTCCTTCTCCAGCTCATTTTACAGATAAGAAACTGAGGCAAACAGGGTTAAGTGACTTGCCCAGGGTCACATGGCTAGTGAGTGTCTGGGGCCAGATTTGAATTCATGGAGCTAATTCTTCCTGGCACCAGGCCTGGCATTCTATCTGCTACACTACCTAACCGTCCCAAAGGAAACAATTAGGCCATATGTATTAGAGAAAATAGATTAGGAAAGTTGTGGACTTGATTTTGTAAATTAAACATAGCTGCATTGATTAAAATCACTTTTATTTTTAAAAAAGAAAAAAACTTTAATGGGGCTGTGACTTTGCTGGGGCTGACCGTAATATCTGGAGAATCCAGAGTCTTCTTCAAGCCTCAGGTCAAGAACCACTTCCTACACGAAACATTTTCAGATCCCACAGCTACTACTTCTCCCCCTCCCTCCCCCAATTACCACGTATCTATTTTGTATTTCTTTTGTGTGTGTTGTCTTGTGTGCTAGTCAGAAACTGAGATAGATAGAGAAACACAGAAAGAGAGAAATAAACAAAGGGAGAGAGATAGAAAGTTGTATGTACACACCTACATATGTGTATATATAATATACCCACATGCGTATATGTATGTGTGGATACATATACACACATCTGTGTACGTATATATGAAGGATGCAAAATTCCTCCTCTTATGCTCCTCTTCCTTCTTCCCTGGGTGTCACACAGAGCCAAGAATGATGCTTAGGCTATCAATATGGCAATGACAGCCTATTAGTCCGTCAGTGTCAGAACTCATGATTTATTAACTCCCTCCACCAATACAGATTGCAACCAGCCTATAACATAAGGGAGGGAAAAAGAAATCACTTAGGGGCCATATATTTGAAAAAAAACTCAATCAAGGAATTTGTTTATAAAATAACAAAATGTTCAAACTCTATTTAAAAAATTAATGATGATTAAAATGGTATTCAAAAATAAAGTTATAAAATGTAATTATTACATTTTATATACATTTAAGAGAGATAGTGAGGTAGAAAGGTGAACATGAAAACAAATGAGAGGAAAAAAGAAGAGAAAAATAGAGAAAAAGATAGAAAGGGAAAAAGAGGAAAAGGAAAGTAGAGGAAGAGGGAAGAAAATATACACATAAAGAAGAGAAAAGAAATGGTGTGAATATGACAGATGAGATGAAAAAAATAGAAACAGGTTTAATAGAGTCTTAGGTAAGTTTAAACATCATTCATTGTTATTAGAAAGTTAATTAGGTCTTCAATAGCTGATCATTTTTTTGTGGTTTTTAAAAAAACTCCTCTTCTTTTTGTAAACTCCTGATGGGATGTACAGCAGACTTTAGCTATCTCCAGTCTTCTGTAATCAATGAAAGAGTGAATCTGGGTCTTACTCCTGTTTCTCAACCCAGCTATATTATTGGTTAAATTGGCTTTTGGGATAGTCTACGTTGGAATCTAATCAATTCTTATAGCATTAATTCCACAGAAAGCATGTTTCAATTGCCATACCGACAAAGTCTTAGATATATAGCCAGTCTGGAGATGAACTTGGTACCGAACTCTCTCAGGTCTTCCAGTTCTAGATCTTATGACCTCAACGTATTCATATCACAAGAAGAGTAAGAATACAACATTCAATTCATCATCTCATCTTCTCTACTTAAGTAGAGTTTTCCTACGATAAGACAAACACGGCATCTTTTCAGTGTATTTCTTTCTCAAACTGCAAACTTACCTTACGAGAAACTGATATATTCCTGAGTCTTGCAATGTCAAAGGAAGAAATAAAATCCAACTCAGATACTGGTGAACTCTAGAATTTCTGTCCGGAGTTATTGGAGTTTTGCTCAAATTTTTATAGCAAGTCACATCCCCATTCACGTCTATGATTGTGTAAGAAAGAGCAAAAGGTGACCCTGCCACAAAATGTTGACTTTCTGTGCTGACTTTGCATTTCTCTATTGGGAAAGAGGGCAAAAAACGGAAGGATGAGCTGCAAAGCAAATTCTTCATTCTTTCTTTTATTCATTCTATAAGGATTCAATCACCTTAGGTGCCTTTCCTTGACCCGTTAGTCAATATAAAGGTTCTAGTTAAATTTAAATTGAATGTCTGAGAATAAGGACGGTATACAGATTTCTAGAGGAAGTTTCAGTTAGTTGTCTGAGACCCCGCAGCTCTTCAAAGATGTCAGAGATACACCAATTACTTCCTCTCACTTCCATACATACTCCTGTTGTCTTCCATATTGCCAAGCTAGGTCTCTGACCTCCTTCAAAATTTAATGTACTCATCAATGACACCCTCTTTCAAACAATCTATTTTTCTATGCCCCCTCCTCACAATTGGGCACTTTATTATGTCAAATTCTAAGGCTTCTTTTGTTTTGTCTTCCCCACAAAATGGACTCCCCGAAACCCCAGGAAGTATATTTTAAAGGTCATTTTTGTAAATTCCTTAATTTCTTGAGGCTAACCACTTCTATTTTATACTTCCTTTAACTTTCCTCAAGATCACCAATGTATTTATTTCACTTAACCTCTTATAGGGTCTGACATAGTATATTTTCATTCCTGTTTTCCTAAGTATATTATGCTATGCTTTTCAGCATGTGATCTCAAACAGATTGACTGACTTCACAGAGTACATATTACTAATATAATAATTAATCTTATTGTATCCAGATATAAGATCCATCCATTTTGGTCAGTGAATAAAATAATTTGTAATTTAAAAAACCCTCTAGGGTTAAGAAACTTTCTCTAACGTTCAAGAATTTAAAACCAAGTTCTCTGACTCCAGATTCAGAGTTCTTTCCGTTTCATTAAGGGTGAATTTACACTATGGGGAACCCAATTCAGGGTGGAATGTACAGTCCTGATTGAAGGGCCAGAAAACCTGGGTTTAAATTCTTGCTTTATCATTTACTACTTATCTCTAGTTCTCAGTTTCCTAATCAGTAAAAGGAGGTGCTTGGATTAAACTTTTGAAGTCTCTTCTAACTTCAGATCCTACAATCACACGGACTTTTGGGCAGTATGGTCCTCTCTTCAAAGTTCTAATTGATGGAGATCTCTCTCGTGGGACAATCTTAAGAGTTCAAAGAGGTAAAGAGATTCTGAAAGGAGTGGTATGTAAGGCAAGTCCCTAATCCTTATTCGCTAAATTAAACTCACCTGCTCTGGCCAAGTGAAGAAAAGCCAAGATGAAACCGGGAAGAAGCCAGGACACAATCACCATACTGGGCTACGGAGAGGACAGGGTGTGCCGGAGAGCCACTCGTAGCAGCCTGGAGTCGCCCAGCTTTTCCGGCTTTAGGATCTCCACTAAGTAGCTGAAGCCAAAGGGTGGGGCCCCTGAGAACCAACCAGGGGTGACGGTGTTTGCAGCTGGAAGGCCGCCTCTGTTCTTGGAGAACGCATGTGCACTCAAAGCTAGATTCTGAGTAGCCCGCTCCTCCTAGGGAACTCTAGGTCCAAGACGCTGCGTTGTGCATTGGGGATAAATGTTAGGAGTGTTTCCACCTTAAGTCTCTAGCAAGTTCCCACAAGTTTTCTCTCAAAACAAATAAAAAAAGATTCCGCCTAGGAGCTTTTCTCTTCTCTTCTCCACTTTACCCCGCCTTCAACACCCATCCAAATCCTAAGAGATCCTCTCCTTTCCAGGGTCCGGAGGTACGGGTGGGGCCACTAGATGCTCCACCCCATCAAAAGTGGCTCAAACATCCCTCCTCCCTCCTCGCTGCACTCCAGGTTCTGGTATTTCTAGTTCCCGAAGAGACGTGGGTAAGATTCACCCCATAGGGTTCCCCAAACCTCCCCATCGTTCCAACTCCCACAGATACAGAATGAATGTTATGGGCGAGGGGATGTGAGCTGCGTGCGCCCGGGCGTATGCCCTTCTTGGATTTTTGTTTCTTACTCTAGGCAGCACCTACCCGCTCCCACGTTGAGTCAGGATCTCCAGAGCCTCGGAAGAAAGTGCCTCCATACCCCGCCGGAGGATGGCCATGCTGGAGCCCTCCCGATGTCCCACCTCCACCTGCTACCTCTCCCCTTTCCTCCAGAGCCAAGCCCCGTCCTCACCCACTGGCCGGCCTCCGTGCACCTGCTCCGCGAGCACACTGGAGGAAGCCCGCACCGCTTCCTTCCATTCCAGGAGTCCCGGGGCAGGCAGCAGCTCCACGGGTGAGAGCTCCCCTGCCTCCCTTACTGCTGCTTCCTCACCTGTCTATGAATAGAGGAGACCCCACCCCCACCCCCCGGGCTGCTCCAGTGTCCTCATTTAGCTGGGCGTGACTAGACAAGGTGGGCGTAGATGCCTTAGGAGCAAATTTAGGAGCTCGGATCACCTCGTCAGCCTTAAAGGTGAGTTCTTCAGACACGGAAGGATCTAGCTGGACAAAGAAGAGAGGCTGAGGGCTGAAACATTCCTCGGATAGTTCTCCACACTTCTTCCCTAAAAGTTAATCACCTACCCCCAGTCTTGGAGCCCCAAACATCATAGATTTAGAGCTGGAAGGGAGACCTTACAGGGCGTCTAGTCCAACCACCTCATCTTACAGATGAGAAAACAGCCCCGAGCAGTGAAGTGACTTGGTCAAGGCCACACAGACAATAAGTTGAAGAGTAGGATTTGAACCCAAGTTCCCAGAATGCAAATTCAACACTCTTTCCAGGGCACCCCACTGCTCTGGAGTAGCTGTAATTTCACTGGTCCGTATTCCCATCTACGGCCCTTTTATGGGTTAGTAGTTGGAATCTTAGTAGTATCTTAGTAGAATCTTAGTTAGTAGCTGGAGTCCCCGTGGATGATGAACCCAGGGCTCCCAACCTGGTTATGATGCTTCCTGAGCTCAGCTAGCAGTGAGATAGCATTTTTGTGGCACTTTAATGATTTCCAAGGGCAGGTAGGTGATGCAGGGGACAGACTCGGGAAGACTCATCTTCCTCTGTTCAAATCTGACTTCAGCTGTGTGACCCTGGGCAAGTCACTTAGCCCTGTTTGTCTCACTTTCCCCATCTGTAAAATGAGCAAGAGAAAGAAAATACAAAGTATTTGGTATCTTTGCCAAGAAAATCCCAAAAGGGGTAATGAAGAGTTGCATGTTACTGAGTAACTTAACCATGATTTGCAGAGCCTAACAGAGGTGTCCCTTCCAGATCCAATAGATTTCCCACCCAACCAAGAATGACACAGACACCCCTCCCAGTTCTAGCATCAAGGCTTGGAGTTTCTAGTTTCTTCAAGAGGTGTGGGCAGAATTCATGCCTACAGTGTAACTCCAAGCCTTAAGAGATATAGAATGGATGTCTCTCTCTCTCTCTCCCTCTCTCTCCTCCCCTCCCCCTCCCCCTTCCCCGCGCCCTCCCCCTCCCCCTCCCTCCCACTCCCTCTCCCTCTCTCTCTCTCTCTCTCTCTCTCTCTCTCTCTCTCTCTCTCGCCCCCCCTCTCATTTGAGCCCCACAAATACCCTTCAAGGGATGTGCTGTTATTGTCCCCAATTTAAAAATGAAGAAACTAGGTATGAGAATGTGAAGGCAGAATTCAAACTCAGATCTTTCTGCCTCTAACTCCAACATTCTGCCCACTGCACTTTTTGAAAAAAAAAGACTGCCATGAGAAGAGCGGGGATGATAGAAGGGAGGGCAAATAGGAGGAGGGGGTAATCAGAAGCAAACACCTTTGAAGAAGGACAGGGTCAAAGGAGAGAATAGAATAAATGGGGAGAAGAATAGAACGGAGGGAAAGATAGTCTTTCACAACATGACTGTTAAGGAAGTGTTTTGCATGACTACATATATATAACCTATAGTGAATTGCTAGCCTTCTCAATGAGGGTGGGTGGGGATGGAAGAAGAGAGAGAATGTGGAGCTCAAAGTTTTAAAAACAAATGTTAAAAATCGCTTTTACATGCAACTGGGAAATAATACAGATAATATGGTATAGAAATCTATCTTGTCCTACAGGAAAATAAAAGGGGAAGGGGACAAGAGAAGGTGGAAAGGGGTAATTGGAATGAGTGCTGTCTTGGGGTGTGGGGAGGAGAAAGGTGCGGAGAAAACTTGGAACTCAAAATCTTAGAGAAGTGAATGTTGAAAACTAAAAATTAATTAATAAAAAGAAAAAAAAGAACGGATCCAAAACCACTAACATTATGCAACAACCAACTAGGAATGACTTAGCTCTTCTCAGCAATTCAAGACAATGTCAAAGGACTTGTGATGGAAAATTCTATTCCCATCCAGAGAAAGAACTGATGAAGTGGGAATGCAGATCAAAATACACCATTTTCACTTCTTTAATTTTTTTCATGTTTTTTTTTTCTTCTGGTCTTTTTCTTCTTTCACAATATAACTAAAAAGGAAATAAGTTTTACAGGACTACACCTATATAACCTATATCAAATTGCTTACCTTCCTAGGAATTGTTTTAACAACCCAGCTAGCAGCTTCCGTGGGGGTGTAAGATCCCCCCACAGCCGGCACCCAGGAGGCTGCCAGGAACGCCAGAAAAGCACAGGTTCTTTTTATCTGCTTAAACAAGGAAAGCACGGTGAAGGGGTTGACCAGCTTACTTTAATCCAGCATTCAGTTAGCATACAGACAACATTCATTTAGTTCAGGGGAAAAAATGCCAGCATTCAGTTAGTTCAGGGGAGCATACAGGCAAGCATCAACAGACAGGCCAAATACAGATTACAGTCAGCTAGTTCAGGGGAACAAACAGACAGCATCCCGAAGTTCAGAACATTCATTTAGTTCGGGGGAAAACAAACCAGCACCCCGAACCTCAAAACCAAAATACAAACAAATTACAAATATCAACAGATAGACCCAATACAATTCATAGTTACCAACATCTGGGCTCGGCCCGAGAGCAAGGGCTGTCCTAGAGTCATGCTCCCTACCACTGCCACGCCAACCGGAAAAGGAAAGAGAGCTCTTCAAGCTGTCCTCTCCCCTCTTATAGAGTTTTTTACATCATCAAGCGCCGCCTGAATGACTAGGGCCGAGTGGTTCTTGAGCTGGCCTCTCTCCCTAGCCTAGACTGGGTTAACACCCAATAGGGCATGGCTCTGGAGTCAACACCTCCCCTCAGCCAGCTCCATGACTCATCACACAGGAAGTTCTCTTCTTCCTGGCATGGGTTTCTGGGCTTCCTGCCCTGGAAGAGGTCACACAGGAAGTTCTCTGCTCCCAGGCATGGCCCAGCAATGCTCAATGAGATAAACTGAGTCACTCAAAGAAAACAAAGGCCATTCTGGCTACAGGAAGGGAGGAAGTAAATTTGGAACTCAAATTTTTATTTTTATAAATTTTTATTTTTAGTTTACGACATTTGGTTCTACATAATTTTGAGTTCTAGATTTTCTTCCCTCCCTCCCCGCTCCCTCCCCAAGACGGCATGGAATCCCATATAGCTTCCATGTATAACTTTGCATTGAATTAATTTATACACTAGTCAAGTTATGGAGAAGAACTGTGATCAATAAAATGAATCATGCAAAAGAAGAAACAGGACCAAAACAAAAAAAACCAACCCAAAAACAAAAACAAAAGAGAGAAAAGGAAAAAAAAAAAGGGGGCGGGGGAAAGGCTAGCACAAAGTGTGCCTCAATCTGCATTCATACTTCACAGTTCTTTCTCTGGATGTAGATAGCATTCTCCATCGTGAGTCCTTTGGTGTTGTCTTTGTGCCTTGTGTTGCTGAGAGGAGCGAAGTCTGTCAGGGTTGGTCCTCACAGAATCCATATATCTGTGGTTGTGTGTAATGTTCTCTTGGCTCTGCTCTGCTCGCTCAGCATTATGTTGTGTAGGTTTTTCCAGGTTGTTATGAAGTCCGTATCATCCCCATTTCTTATGGCACAATAGTATTCCATTACCTTCATATACCACAGCTTGTTCAGCCATTCCCCAATTGATGGGCATCCCTTTGATTTCCAATTCTTAGCTACCACAAAAAGAGCTGCTATAAATATTTTTGTACATATGGGTCCTTTTCCCGCTTGTGTGATTTCTTTGGGATACAACCCTAGAAGTGGTATTGCTGGGTCAAAGGGTATGAACATTTTTATAGCCCTTTGGGCATAGTTCCAAATTGCTCTCCAAAATGGCTGGATCAGCTCACAACTCCACCAGCAATGTAACAATGTTCCAATTTTCCCACATCCTGTCCAGCATTTATCATTTTCCTATTTTGTTATTTTAGCCAATCTGACAGGAGAGATGTGGTATCTAAGAGTTGTTTTGATTTGCATTTCTCTAATCAGTAGTGATTTAGAGCATTTTTTCATATGCCTATAGATAGCTTTAATTTCTTCCTCTGAAAACTGCCTGTTCATATTCTTTGACCATTTCTCAATTGGGGAATGACTTGTATTCCTATATATTTGGCTCAGATCCCTGTATATTTTAGAAATGAGGCCTTTATCAGAGACACTAGTTGTAAAGATTTTCTCCCACTTTTCTGCTTTCCTCCTAATTTTTGTTGCATTGGCTTTTTTCGTACAAAAACATTTCAATTTAACATAATCAAAACTATCCATTTTGCATTTTGTAATGCTCTCTATCTCTTGTTGGGTCATGAATTCTTTTCTTTTCCATAAATCTGATAAATAAACTATTCCTTGCTCTCCCAAATTACTTAGAGTATCAGCCTTTACTCCTAAATCATGAACCCATTTTGACTTTATTTTGGTATATGGTGTAAGATATTGGTCTATATCCAGTTTCTGCCCTACCATTTTCCAATTTTCCCAACAGTTTTTGTGAAATAGTGAATTCTTAGCCCAGAAGCTGGCCTCTTTGGGTTTATCAAAGAGTAGATTGCTATAGTTGTTGACTTCTCCATCTTGTGGAACTCAAAATTTTTAAAGAAATTAATGTTAAATTGTTTTTACATGTAATTTGAAAAATAAAATACTATTTTTTAAAAAGAACCAAAAATAAAGACTAAAAGCCTGTCTGAAAAACATGGGACTTCTGGGAGCCAAGATGGTGGAATAAGCAGTAAATCTCATATCCACCTCCAAATGACCATAAAATAGCACCCCAAAACAAATCCTATAAGAGCAAAACCAGCAAAAAGATGAGATGAAACAATTTTTCAACCCAAGAAACTTGGAAGATCAGCAGGAAAGGTCTATCTCACTTAGGTAAAAGGGAAATGATGGCCAGGACAGGAAGCATCCCAGCAAGCCAACAGCAAGTCCAGCCCCAGCAAACCAGCAACAGATCTTGAGCCCCAGTGTGGTAGAGCTGGCAAATGCCAACATCAGGACCCCTGCCCCATACACACAAAACGCTTCAGTATAGCAAGGGAAATGAGCAGACTCCAGCTCTGAGAACTGCTATGTGCTTCAGTGTAACCCTGGGCAAGCAGGCAACCTTCAGTGGCTAGCCCTCCATCTACTTCAGTATAGCCCTGGATAATCAAGTAGATGCCAACCCTACAGGTGCCTAGGCAAACAGACAGCCACTGGAGACCAGACCTCCACCTGCTTCGGAGTATCCTTGAGGAAAAGCAGAAACACTCCTGTGACTTCTAGCTGTGCCAACAACCCTCTATGCCACCCCCTCAGCACAGCACCAGAAATGAGGGTCCTCCATGGGCCTCAGGGCAGCATCCGTGCAACACCAGATAAATAGCCAGGGCCTGCAGCCACAGGCACAAGCAGCTTGAGACAGTGCCCCTTTCACTCTTGGAGTGGAGCTTAAATTTAAAATAAAGGAAAAAGGCCAGAAAAGATGAGCAAAAAAAAACATCAAAAAAAGAATTGGACCATAGAAAGTTATTACGGTGACAGGGAAGACCAAGACACAAACTCAGAAGAGAACAACAATGTCAAAACAACTATGGGCAAAACCCCAAAGAAATACAGGAAGTCATCTCAAGCCTAGAAAGAACTCATGAAAGAGCTAAAAAAGGAGCTTAAAAAGAAGAGAGAAAAACTGGGGAAAGAAATGAGAGTAATGCAAGTGAATTACAAAAAAAGAGTTAACAGCTTGAAAAAAGAAAACAGTTGCTTAAAAAGTAAAATTGGCCAAATGGAAAAGGAAATACAAAAGTCCACTGAAGAAAACAACTCTTTTAAAAATACAATTGGCCAAAAGAAAAGGAAAGTAGAAAACCTAATGGAGGAAAACCACCCCTTAAAGTTAGAATTGGGCAAGTGGAACATAATGAGTCTATGAGACATCAAGAATCACTCAAAACAAAATCAAAAGAATGAAAAAATAGAAGAAAATGTAAACTATCTCATGGGAAAAAAACTGACCTGGAAAATAGATCCAGGAGAGATAATATCAGAATCATTGCACTACCTGAAAACCATAATCAAAAGGATGCCCAGGACAGCATCTTGCAAGAAATTATCAAGGAAAACTGCCCTGCTATCCTGAAACCAGAGGGCAAAATGGGTATTGAAAGAATTCACCAATAACCTCAGGAAAGAGTTTCCAAAATGAAAACTCCAAGGGAAGTTATAGTTAAACTTCAGAACTATCAGGTGAAGGAAAAAATACTGCAAGTGGCTGGGAAGAAACAATTCAAATATTGGGGAATCCCAGTCAGGATGAAACAAGACTTAACATCTGCAACATTAAAAGATTGGAGGTCATAGAACATGATATACCAGAAGGCAAAGGAGCTAGTACTACAATCAAAAATCACTTACCTAGTGAAACTAAGCATAATATATCAAGGGAAGAATGATTTATTAATGATAGATAAGGAATTTAAGCTTTCTTAAGGAGAAGAATAAAATTAAACAAAAAAAATGATCTCTAATATCAAGATCTAAGAGAAGCATAAACAGGTAAAAAAGGAAAAGAAAACATAAGGGATTCAAAAGAGCTAAACTATTTACACCTCTACATGGAAAGATGATACTAATAGTATATGTAGAAGGAATATACATAAACAGAGGGTATGTGCATAAGGTGAATTTGAGAGAATAACATAAAAATAATTAAGGGATGAGAAATTCAGAAGGAAGGGAGAGGTAGGGTGGACTAAATTATTTCACATGAAGAGGCAAGAAAGACTTATTGCAGTGGAGGGGAAAATGGGAGGGTGGATGATGAGGTTCGCTTGAACTTTACTCTTATGAGTATTGACTTAAAGAGGGAACATTCAACAATCAGTTGAATATAGAAATCTGTCTTACTGGACAGACAAGTAAGAGGAGAAGTGATTAAGTAAAGGTGAGGGGTGGGAACTGACAGAAGGGAGGGCAGACTGGGGAAGGTGGAAGACAGAAGCAAAACACTGGTGAGGAGGGAAAGGGTGAAAGGAGAGAGAGAGTACAAACAGCAGGAAAAATAGGGTGGAGGGAAATACATAATTAGTAATCAAAACTGTGAATGTGAATATGATGAATTCTCCCATAAAATGGAAGTGGATGGCAGAGTGAATCAAAAACCAGAATCCTACAATATGTTGCTTACAAGAAATATACTTGGAACAGAGACACACACAGAGTAAAGGTAAGGAGCTGGAGTAGAATCTATTATGGTTCAGCTGAAGTTAAAAAAAAAAAGCAGGGGTAGCAATCCTGATCTCAGACAAAGTAAAAGCAAAAATGGACCTAATTAAAAGAGATAAGGAAAGAAACTACATCTTCCTAAGAGGTACCATTGACAAGCAATATCAATACTAAACATGTGTACCAAGTGGCATAGCACCCAGATTCTTAAAGGAGAAGTTAACTGAATTACAGAAAGAAATAAACAGCAACACTCTACTATTAGGGGACCTCAACTGTCCCCTCTCAGAACTTGATAAATGCAACCAAAAAATAAACAAGAAAGAAACTAAGGAGGTAAGTGCAATATTAGAGAAGTTAGATATAACAGATCTTTGGAGAAAACTGATTGGGAACAGAAAGGAATATACCTTCTGATCAGCAGCACATGGCACCTACACAAAATTGACCATGTATTACAGCATAAAACCTCAAAATCAAGTGGCAGAAATACTAAATGTACTCTTTATGGATCATAATACAATAAAAATGACATCCAACAAAGGGCAGTGGAAAGAAATATTAAACATTAAACCAATCTAATACCAAAGAATAAGTGGATCAAAGAACAAATCATAGAAAAATAATTTCATTAAGGAGAATGACAACAAGACAACATACCAAAATTTATGAGATGCAGCCAAAGCAGTACTTAGTGGAAAAATCATTTCTCTAAATTCTTACTTCAGCAAAATAGAAAAAAAAACACCAGATGAATGAATTGCCATGCAACAAAAAACCCCAAACAAACTAGAAAAAGAACAAATAAAAATCCCCAACTGAGCACCAAATTGGAAATCTTGAAAATCAAATGTGAGATTAATAAGCTTGAAAGTTAAAAAACTATTGAGTTAATAAATAAATACAGGAGCTTGTTTTATGAAAAATCCAATAATACAGATAAGCCATTGGTTAATTTGATTTTAAAAAAGGAAGAAGAAAACCAAGTATCCAGTATCAAAAATGAAAAGGGTGAAATCACCACCAGTGAAGAATAATTAAAACAAGCACTGGCAAATATTTTGCCCAATCATATGCCAATAAATGTAACAAATTGAGTGAAGTTGATGAATATTTATGCAAATATAAATTGCCAAGATTAACAAGATCAGGAAATAGAACACCTAAATAACCCCATCTTGGAAAAAAAGAAATTGAACAAGCCATTAATTATCTCCCTAAGAAAAAGTCTCCAGGGCCAGAGGAGTTCAGAAGTGAATTCTACCAAACATTTAAAGAACAATTAATTCCAATACTATATGAACTATTTGGAAAAATAGGCAAAGAAGGAGTTCTACCAAATTCCTTTTATAACACAACTATGGGCTAATACCTAGACCAATTTCTCTAATGAGTATCGATGCAAAAATTTGTATTAAAATACTAGGAAGGCAATTACAGCAATATGTCATAAAGATTATACATCATGACCATGTGGGATTTAATACCAGGAATGCAGGGTTGGTTCAATATTAGGAAAACAATCTACATAATTGACCACATCAATAACAAAATCAACAGAAATCATATGATTGTATCAACAGATGCTGAAAAAGCTTCTGACCAAATATAGCTCCTATTCCTGTTAAAAACAATAGAGAATATAATAATAAGGGGAGTGTCCCCTAAAATGATAAGCAATATCTATCTAAAACCATCAGCCAACATTATATTCCTAGTAAGATCAGGTGTGAAGCAAGTATGCCAATTATCACCACTATTATTCAATATAGTACTAGAAATGTCAGCTATAGCAATAATAAGAAGAAGAAATTGAAGGAATTAGACTAAGCAATAAGGAAACACAACTACCACCCTTTTCAGAGGATATGATAGTATACTTAGAGAACCCTAGAGAATCAACTAAAAAACTACTTGAAATAACAACTTTAGTAAAGTTGCAGGATATAAGATAAACCCATTTAAATCATCGGCATTTCTTCATAGGACCTACAAAGCCCAGCTGCAAGAGACAGAAAGAGAAATTCCATTTAAAATAATTGTAAACAATATAAAATACTTGGGAGTCTACTTGCCAAAATAAACCCAGGAACTATATGAACACAATTACAAAACACTTTTCACACAACTAAAGTCAGATCTAAACAATTGGAAAAATATTAATTGCTCTTGGGTAGGCCAACCCAATATAATAAAAATGATAATTTTGTCTAAACTAATTTACTCATTCAATGAAACTACCAAAATTATTTGATAAAGCTAGAAAAAAGTAATAAAATTCATCTGGAAGAACACGGGGTGAAGACTATCAAGGGAATTAATGAAAAAAAATTACAAAGGAAGGTGGCCTATTAATGCCAGATTTCAAACTATATTATAAAGCAGTAATCACCAAAACTATTTGGTATTGGCTAAGAAATAGAGTGGTGGATTAGTGGAATAGATTAGGTACATAAGACACAGTAGTCAATGACCAAAATAACCTAGTGTTTGATAAACACGAAGACCTCAGCCTTTGGGATAAAAACTTGCTATTTGACAAAAACTGCTGAGAAAACTGGAAAACAATAGGACACAAACTAGGTATGGACCAACATCTCACACCATATACCAAGATAAGGTCAAAATGGGTGCATGATTTAGACATAAAGAGTGACACCATAAACCAATTTGAAAAGCAAGGAATAGTCTACTTGTCAGATCTATGGGGAAGGGAAGAATTCATGACCAAACAAGATGTAGAGAGTATTACAAAATGTAAAACAGATAATTTTGCTTATTTTAAAACAAAAAGCTTTTGTATAAACAAAACCAAGGCAACCAAGATTAGAAGGAAAGCAGAAAGATGGGAAACAATCTTTATAGCAAGTGTCTCTGATAAAGGCCTTATTTCTCAAATATGTAGAGAACTGAGTCAAATTTGTAAGAATATAAGTCATTCGCCAATTGATAAATGGTCAAAGGATATGAACAGGCAGTTTTCAGAGAAAGAAACTAAAGATATCTATAGGCATATGAAGAAGAGCTCTAAATCACTTTTGATTAGAGAAATGCATATTAAAAGAACTCTGAGGTACTACCTCACACGTATCAGAGTGGCCAATATAATAAAAAAGGAAAATGATCAATGTTGGAGAGGATGTGGGAAAATTGTGACTGTAATGCACTTTTGGTGGAAATGTGAACTGATCCAAGCATTCTAGAAAGCAATTTGGAACTTTGCCCAAAGAGCTATAAAAGAAAGAGAGCAGGAGGAGATCATAAAAAGGGTAAAGGAACTATATACACAAAAATATTCATAGCAACCCTTTTGGTGGTGGTAAAATATTGAAAAATGAGGGGATGCCCATCAATTGAGGAATGACTGAACAAGCAGTGGTATATGAATGTAATGGAATACTATTGTGCAATAAGAAATGATGAATAGATAGATTTCAGAAAAACCAGAAAGACTTGTATGAGCTGTTGCAAAGTGAAATGAGTAGAAGCAGGAAAACATTGTACGCAGACAGTGTCAGCAACATTGTGTGATGACTAACTATGAATGACTCAGCTCCTCTCAGCAACACAATGATCTAAGACAGGTATAAAGGACTCACAAAGGAAAATATCCACATCCAGATAAAGAACTGACGGACTTTGAATGCAGATAGAAGCATATTTTTTCACTTCCTTTATTCTTTTTCATGGATTTTTTTCCTTTTGACCTGTTTCTTCTTTCAAAACTGTGACTAAAATGGAAATATGTTTTACATGATAGCACATATATGACCAATCAAATTGCCTACCATTTTCAGAACAGGGAAGAGAGGGAGGGAGAAAAATTTGGAACTAAAAATCTTATAAAAATGAATGCTAAAAATTGTCTTGACACATAATTGGGAAAAAATAAAATACTATTAAAAACAAAAACAAAAAAAGAAAAAAATTGTCTTTCTTTTGACTTGAATTTATCTCCCCAGTGTTTAGCACAGTGTAAGAACTTAATAAATGAATGTTGCCTTCTCCCACCATCTAGCTGCTATATGGGTCCTGGGACAAACAGTCCCACCACCTGGCCTGTACTTGAAGCTTCTCAAGCTGGAGAGAACTTGCCAGAACTGTTTTTGTCAGGTACACATTACCGAAGTAAAGACGTGGAAATAGGAAAAGAAAAGACCAGTTAAGTAAACCAATGATAGGATAGGATTTCCAGAATGAAACACAGTGATATGTCTGGAAAGGTAGCTTAGAATCAGGTTGTAGAAGGTTTTACATTCCAGATAAAGGAATTTACTTTATTGAATAAGCACGGGAATGTGATGAAAACTGTGGCTTTGGGAAGATTACTTTAGAACCAAGGATGAATTGGGATAATAGAATAGGGGAAATTGCTCCTTGTTATTGCTACTTTCCCTGGGCAGAGAAATGGATTAGGAGACTATAATAATTCAGAAGTGGATCAGGGGTGGTAGCAATGAGAGAAGAAAGGAGGTAAGAGATGGAAGACCTGTTGGAGAAGTAAGATAAATTTTATACTCAAAGTTTATCAGTTCAGTAAATTGTTTATCAGCAGCTTTTTTAAAAACCATACCTCCTAGTCTTTCTGAAACTGATGGTTGTGAGAAGAATTAATGATCACAATTCAGAAACAGGGGCGTATGTAAAACTGAGACTAACTAACTATGCTTTTATTCTTTGCTGAAGGGTGCTAACGGAGGCAAAAAGTCTTAATTTAAAGGGAAAAGTGATTCATCTTCACAGCATAAACACAAATGGTACAATATGGAAAAAGCTCATTGATCTATTTTTTTCTCTTGCTGACATTAACTTGGACTGGATATTAAGGTGATAATGAATATCTGAAATTTATGTGGCATTTTTCCCCTTAATAGTATTTTTCCCAACTAAATATAAAGACAGTTTTCAACATTCATTTTTGTAAAATTTTGAGTTCCAAATTATTCTCCCTCCCTCCCTTCTCCTCTCCTCAAAACAGCAATGTAGCACTTTCTTTAAGCCATACTCCTGTCTTCCAGCTACCACTTCCCACTAGTAACTCCAGATGTCACCCTCACTTCCTGGGCTTCCCATTTTTAGTCAGCCAAATCCACCATGGTCTGTTCTAGGTAATAGTATAAGAAAACTGCTTAGAATTTCTCAACACAGAAAACAAAGGACCAATAAAAAGGATCCATGGTTTTCCTCTAGCTAACAAAACACACAAAACCCATAGCTTCAAACTCCAAGACAATTCCAAAAGCAAACACAAATCCTGCAAGTAGCTGGGAGAAAGATATAAATATATAAAGGAAAGGAAATTTGATTTTCACAAGACTATTCTGAACCCACTACAAAGAGCAGAAAAGAATGGAATATCATATTCCAAAAAGTAAAGGAACTCAAGACACAAGAGAAGCAAGATTACATAGCCTGCAAATCCCAGCCTAATCATTACTGGAAAAAGATGGTTGTTCAATAAGACAGACTTTTGAGGCATTTCTAAAAGTAAAAAAAAAAAAAACCAAAAAGTAGATAGGAACATATTCTTTAACTTTCAAACAACAGGAACACAAGAAAGGTAAATACATAAAATGTTCTTTCCTACAAAGGAAAGTATGAATAATGAAATAATTTTTCTCATTTACCTTATTTCTAGAAATTATTTTAAAAATAGAAAGACTAAGTTATGGGATTTAAAACAGGAACAATAGAGTGACAAATAAAAGATTTTTTAAAGTACATGAATTGATAGATAAAAGTGGAATGTAAAGAAAAAGGAGATGAGAGGGTGGAATAATAGGCCTAAACCTCAATGGACTAAACCCCATAAATGTATCCTTCCGTTCCTTCAGATGTCAATAAACATATTCTTTTTTAAAATGTTGTATTTTAATTTAGTTTTTGAACATTTCCCAATTAAATTTAAAAATTTTATTTTTAGTTTTCAACATTCATTTCCACAAGATTTTGAGTTTCTCCCCTTCTCAACCCTCCCCCCCACCCAAAGCTGGCATATATTCTGATTGCCCCTTTCTCCAATCTGCCCTCCCTTCTATCACCCCACTCCCCCACCCCCTTATTCCCTTTCCCCTTACTTTTTTGTAAGGGAAGATAGATTTCTATACCCCATTGCCCGTACATCTTATTTCTCAGTTGTATGTAAAAATAATTTTTTAAACATTTGTTTTTAGAACTCTGAGTTCCAAATTCTCTCCCTTCTTCCCTCCCCACACACCCTCCTTTAGAAGGCAAGCAATTCAATATAGGCTATACATGTATCATTATGCAAAATACTTCCATAATAGTCAGGTTGTGAAAGACTAACTGTATTTCCCTCCATCCTGTCCTGTCCCCCTTTATTTAGTTTTCTCCTTTGACCTTGTCCGTTTTCAAAAGTGTTTGCTTTTGACTACCTCCTCCCCCAATCTGCCTTCCCTTCTATCTTTGCCCCCTCTTATCCTCTTCCCCTTTACTTCCCTGTAGGGGATGATATCCAATTGCATGTGTATGTTATCCCCTCCTAAAACCAAATCTGATAAGAGCAAGATTCACTTATTCCCCCTCACCTGCTGCCTCTTCCCTTCCAACAGAACTGCTTTTTCTTGACACTTTTATGTGAGATAATTTACCCCATTCTATCTCTCCCTTTCTATTTCTCCCAATGTATTCTTCTCTTACCCCTTAATTTTATTTTTTTATATCATCTCTTCTTATTCAACTCACCCTGTGCCCTCTGTCTATATATATATACCCTTCAACTACCCTAATAGTGAGAAAGGTCTCATGAGTTACAAATATCATCTTTCCATGTAGGAATGGAAAAAAAATGGCTCAATTTTAGTAAGTCCCTTATGATTTCTCTTTCCTCTTTACATTTTCATGCTTCTCTTGATTCTTATATTTGAAAGTCAAATTTTCTATACAGCTCTGGTCTTTTCATCAAGAATGCTTGAAAGTCCTCTATTTTGTTGAAAATCCATATTTTTCCCTGGAGTATTATACTCAGTTGTGCTGGGTAGGTGATTCTTGGTTTTAATCCTAGCTCCTCTGATCTCAGGAATATCATATTCCAAGCCCTCTGAAAGCTTAATGTAGAAGCTGCTAGATCTTGTGTTATCCTGATTGTGTTTCCACAATACATGAATTGTTTCTTTCTGGCTGCTTGCAATGTTTTCTCTTTGATCTAGGAACTCTGGAATTTGGCTACAATATTCCTAGGAGTTTTCCTTTTCAGGTCTCTTTTAGGAGGTGATTGGTGGATTCTTTCAATTTCTATTTTACCCTCTGGCTCTAGAATATCAGGGCAGTTCTCCTTGATAATTTCTTGAAAGATGATGTCTAGGCTCTTTTTTTGATCATGGCTTTCAGGTAATGCAATAATTTTTAAATTAACTCTCTTGGATCTATTTTCCAGGTCAGTGGTTTTTCCAATGAGATATTTCACATTGTCTTCCATTTTTTCATTCTTTTGGTTCTTTTTTATAATCTCTTGATTTCTCATAAAGTCACTAAGTTCCTCTTGCTCCATTCTAATTTTTAAGGCAGTATTTTCTTCAGTGGTCTTTTGGACCCCCTCTTCTATTTGGCTAATTCTGCCTTTTAAGGTATTCTTGTCCTCTTTGGCTTTTTGGAACTCTTTTGCCATTTGTGTTAGTCTATTTTTAAGTTGTTATTTTCTTCTGTATTTTTTCAGTCTCCTTTAGGAAGTTGTTGACTTTTTTCATGATTTTCTTGCATCGCTCTCATTTCTCTTCCCAATTTTTCCTCTACTTTTCTTATTTGTTTTTCCAAATCCCTTTTGAGCTCTTCCATTGACTAAGAACAATTTGTATTTTTCTTGGAGGCTTTTGATGTAGGATCCTTGATTTTTTTGACTTCTTCTGGCTGTATGTTTTGATCATCTTCGTCACCAAAGAAAGATTCTATAGTCTGAGTCCTTTTACATTGCTTTTTCATTTTCCCAGCCAATTGCTTGACTTTTGACCTTTTTGTCAAGGTATGACTTCTTCCAGAGTGGAGAGTGCTTTGTCCCAGGCTTCAAGGGTTTTGTACTGCTGTTTTCAGAGGTCCTTCTATTCTGAAGTGCTATGATGTGCCTATCCTGCCCTGTGCTCTGGTCTGTGAGTGCAGGCACTCCTTTCTGCAGTGTAACCAGCAGGAGGACTCCCTCTCCACAGCCACCACAAAGCTCTGCCATGCCAGTGCTCCTCCTCCCCGGAGAACCACCAACCAGGTCCTTGACCCAGATCCAGTTAGGACAAAGCATGAGAGCCTTGCCTCACCACCAGCAAAGCCATCTCTGCACTCCTCTGACAAGCCCCTTGATTCCTCCTGTGTGGGCCAGGGGATCCAGAAGCAGCAGCAGGTGCTGCTGCTGCTGCCACCACTGCCACTGTAGCCACCTCCATCACCCTGAGGCTGCTGCCAGAATGAGCAATTCCCTTACCCAGATCCAGCAGTTTTCTCAATGACCTGTTCTGTTGTCTTGGCTTTTGTGGGTTGAGAAGTCTGGTAACTGCCACAGCTCAGTGATTCAGGGCCCTGAGGCCTGCTCCTCCCCATCTATTCCAGACTGGTCTGTCCTGGGGTGTTCCATGTTGGGCTGTGTTCTGCTCCTAGCATGGTGCAATAGACCCTTCCCAGTGACCATCCAGTCTGTCTTGGCCTGGGGACTTGTTTCCCTCTGTTATTTTCTGGGTTCTATAGCTCTAGAATTTGTTTAGAGTCATTTTTACAAGTGTTTGGAGGGATTTGGAGGACAGCTTAAGCTAGTCCCTGTTTTCCAGCTGCCATCTTGGCTCCAGCCCCCTTAATTTTCTTGTCATTCCCCCAAATTCACCTCATACTCGTACCCTCTGTCTGTGTATATTCCTTCTCTCAGTACTGTTAGTGATACAATTTTTAAGAGTTATATGTATTATCTTCCTGTGTAGGCATGTAGTTTAGCTCCATTGAATCCTTCATATTTTCTTTTCCCTTTTAACTTGTTTATGCTTCTCTTGGGTCTTGATATTGGAGGTCAAATTATTGGGTTAGTTCTGGTTTTCTCCTTGTGAAGTCTCCCCTCTGTTTCATTGAATGACTCTTTTTAAAATTTATATATATATATATATATATATTTTATTCTAACAGAACACAAATACAAAATAGGGAAAAGAAATAAAAACGTATCATAAATTTAAATATTGAAACTTAAATATAATATAAGAAAGAAAAAAAGCATGTCATGTGCATAGCAGAACATATGAGAGGAGTCAAATACATAATAATAAATTTTCATTTCAAGAAAGCCTGTATGATAAATAATACACCTTATGTTGAGAATTGTCTATCTTTTCTTTGCCTCCTTGTGTTTTATTTTGTTCTCTGCTGTGTACTTTTTAACTTTGTTCTTTTTTCCCTCACCCTATCCTGCCCCCCCCAAAGGCTACAATATAATTTAGATATGTTTCGGGATATATACATACAAATACAGATAATATACATGCACTTACACATATATACATGTGTATATAGACATATACTGTCCCAAACATGGTCTACTCCTGATCTTAGTTTTTGTTTGTACATATCTTTTGTTTCCTATCATTCCTGCCTCCTCTACTTTACTTCTACCCGCTATATCACCCTCCTATTACTTGCCTACCCCCCTCCTCCACCAACCACCCTGCCCTCCTATTACTTGCCTTACCCCCTCTAAAAATCCCTCACCTATCCTCCCATTCCCATTAATCTAAACTCTCTTTACCTATTCGCTTATTCTCTCCTCTAAAATTCCCTCCCTTATCATAATCCCTCTCTTGTCCTTTCCCCCTCACTATACCCCCACCGTTTTATTTCTTCTAAATTTAGAAGACTTTTATTCTCTTCTAAATATATATGTATTGTTCCCTCTTAAACCCATTCCAGATGAAAGTCGGTTACCAGAACTACCAGCCCTCGTCCCCCATCTAAATCCCCTATGTCATTTCTTCCTCTTGCACCTCTTTTGTATAATATAACTACTCTTTTTAGCTGTTTCTAAATGGTTTTACTTTTTAAATTCGTATCATAGTCAGATTTATCCCCCTCTTTCTTATAAGCGCAACAATTATAAATAAGAATGTAAGACATACATTTTACATTTTGTGTTATATAAAAAGCAAGCAATCTGTTCTTATGAATCCCTTATGGTCAGTCTTTGGTATGCACCTTGTTGGTTCTTATATGTCAAATCTTCTATTAAGTTGAGGATATTTTTTAACAAAGTCTCGAAAGTCTGAGGGTTTGTCAAATGTCCATTTTTTTCATTCAAGCTAATACTTAAATTTGAAGGGTATGATATTTTTGGCCAGAGACCCTGGTCTTTTCCTCTTTGATATATTGTATTCCAAGACCTATGGTCCTTTAATGTCTCTGCTGCTAGGTCTTGTGTAGTTCTAATTGTGGCACCATCATGTTTCAATTGTTTTAATCTTGATGCTTCTAGTATTTTATCCTTGAGCTGTGGGTTTCAGAATTTGACTATGATATTCCTATGAGTTTTCCTCATAGGATCTCTTTAGTGTCTAGGGTATTAATGAAAAGACATGCTAGAGAAGGTGGCTTAGCCACACCAGATATTAAACTGTACTACACAGCAGCAGTCATCAAAACTGCCTGGTACTGGTTAAGAAACAGGGGTGTGGATCAGTGGAATAGAATAGGTACACAAGTAGGAGAAATCAACAAGTTTAGCAATCTACTCTTTGATAAACCCAAAGAGGCCAGCTTCTGGGCTAATAATTCACTATTTCACAAAAACTTTTGGGAAAATTGGAAAATGGTAGGGCAAAAACTGGGCATAGACCAATATCTTACACCATATACCAAAATAAAGTCAAAATGGGCTCATGATTTAGGAGTAAAAGCTGATACTATAAGTAATTTGGGAAAGCAAGGAATAGTTTACTTATCAGATTTATGGAAAAGTAAAGAATTCATGACCCAACAAGAGATAGAGAGCATTACAAAATGCAAAATGCATAATTTTGATTATGTCAAATTGAAATGTTTTTGTACAAAAAAAGCCAATGCAACAAGAATTAGGAGGGAAGCAGAAAATTGGGAGAAAATCTTTGCAACTAGTATCTCTGATAAAGGCCTCATTTCTAAAATATACAGGGAACTGAGCCAAATATATAGGAATACAAGCCATTCCCCAATTGAGAAATGGTCAAAGGATATGAACAGGCAGTTTTCAGAGGAAGAAATTAAAGCTATCTATAGGCATATGAAAAAATGCTCTGGATCACTACTGATTAGAGAAATGCAAATCAAAACAACTCTTAGATACCACATCTCTCCTGTCAGATTGGTTAAAATAACAAAATAGGAAAATGATAAATGCTGGAAAGGATGTGGGGAAATTGGAACATTGTTGCATTGCTGGTGGAGTTGTGAGCTGATCCAGACATTTTGGAGAGCAATTTGGAATTATGCCCAAAGGGCTGTAGATATATTCATACCCTTTGACCCAGCAATACCACTTCTAGGGTTGTATCCCAAAGACATCACACAAGCGGGAAAGGACCCATATGTACAAGGTTATTTATAGCAGCTCTTTTTGTGGTAGCCAAGAATTGGAAATCAAAGGGATGCCCATCAATTGGGGAATGGCTGAACAAGCTGTGGTATATGAAGGTGATGGAATACTATTGTGCCATAAGAAACGGGGATGATGCAGACTTCGTAACAACCTGGAAAAACCTACACGACATAATGCTGAGAGAGCGGAGCAGAGCCAGGAGAACGTTGTGCACAGCCACGGATATATGGATTCCGTGAGGACCAACCCTGACATACTTCGCTCTTCTCAGCAACCTAAGGTGCAAGGACAACTCCAGGGGACTCACGAAGGAGAATGCTATCTTCATCCAGAGAAAGAACTGTGAAGTTTGAATACAGATCAAGGTGCACTACATGCTCGCCTTTTTTGCTTCTCTTTTGTTTTTGTTTTTGGGTTGTTTTTTTTTGTTTTTGGTTTTTTTTTTTTTTGGTTCTGTTTCTTCTTTCTCAGGATTCATTCCATTGATCATAATTCTTCTCCACAACTTGACTAGTGCATAAATTAATTCAATGCGAAGTTATACATGATAGTTATATGAGATTCCATGCCGTCTTTGGGAGGGAGGGGGGAGGGAAGGGCGAAAATCTGGAACTCAAACTATGTAGAACCGTGTGTGGTAAACTAAAAATAAATAAATAAATTAACAAAAAAAAAAAAAAAGAAAAATGAACAAATGTAACCAGAATGGACTTTGGTTTCTTTGAATGACTCAGCTTACCTCATTGAGCTTCCCTGGACACTGGGGCTTGTCTTCCGGGGCAGGAAGCCCAGCGACCATGCCAGGAATCAGAGAACTTCCTGTGTGATGAGTCATGGGGCTGGCTGACGGGAGGTGTGTTAACCTGGTCTACGCTGGGGGGAGGGGCCAAGTCAAGAACCAATCGGCCCTGGTTGTTCAGGTGGCGCTTGATGATGTCAAAAACTCTATAAGAGGGGAGAGGACAGCTTGAAGATCCTCTCTTCCTTTTCCGGTTGGAGCCAGAGAGGCCTACAGCCGAAGCTGAGCTGCTGGTAGCAGAGCTGACTGGAGTGCTGAGCACGGACTGGAGGCCAGCGGGTAATCTTCTTACCGTAGAGGGGAAGCATGTATACGATTTTGCCTTATACTATCTCACTTCTCTGTGGCCTCCTGGTTACCCTTGTGAGGCGGATTTACTGGACCTGGAAGCTTTTGATGAAAATATCAAAATGGGGACACTGGTTTGTGGGCTTGTTACTGTGGAGTGTAAATGCATGCTTTAGTTCTCCTGCCTTCTGCCTAGAGAATTCCTTGTATCCTGCGGTTCCGGACCTTTTAGGCACATATGAGATTCTCTTTGAAATCATAAATTCTGCCTTCCTAATATAACAAAGAATACAGGTCCTTTCTTGGTGAATAATGATCATAGAATGATTCAAGTTACAATATCTGTAACAAATGGACATGAGTAGACAGAAGCTAGAGCATATACATCAAGAAACTTCTAGGAGACATAAATTCAAATCTCAGTCTATTTCACTTTTTGAAATTAAAGATAACATTATAATATTTGCTGTCTACTTAAATCTTCATTTCTTTCCTAATATTTAGCAAAATAAGTCTTTTATATTATCATTGTACTAATATTCCATTTACAATAACTGTCATGTACGGTGTAGTGAAGTGAAAAAAAATCCTTCCATGTAAATCTACCCAAAATTCCTTAGCCATCATATTCTCTACCTATACACCATAATAAAAAGAAAGTTCTCAGAATTTCTAGAAATACAAAACTGTATTGCTGTAATTTGCCATGGTTAGAACATATCAAGAAGAAGAACATGGTAACAGGCCATGAATTGATGTCATATGTAGATTTATTTTAGGAACCTGGGCTTTTTTATCCTGAGTAAAACAAGGTTTAAGGAAGAGATGATAGCTGGGGTTGAGTATTTAAAAGGGTGCTACATTCAAGAGGAGTCATTTCCCAGAAATCACTTCTAGAAGTAATGGCGAAAAGTTGCAGAGAATACAATTTGGGCTTGCTCTACACACACACACACACACACACACACACACACACACACACACACACACCATCCCAAAAAACAACAACCACCCCACACAAATTTCCAAACAATTAGAGTTCATCAAAATCATATAGAATGCCTTGGGAGATAATGAGTTCACTTGGCTTGGCACAGTGCCTGATAAATACAGAAAATTAATAAGGGCTTGTTTAGGAATTGTTGACTTAAATTCTTCTGGCAAAGCTTAGATGAATACTTCTTAAGAATACCATAGAAAGGATTCTTTTGTCAGATTTAGATTGGACTAAAAAGACTTGTGATTCGATGGAGAATACTATCTACATCCAGAGAAAGAACTGTGGAGCCTGAATGCAGATTGAGACACACTGTATGCTGTCCTTTTTTTCCCCCTTTGTTTTTTGTTCTCCTTTTTTTGATTCTGTTTCTTCTTTGTCATGATTCATTCCATTGGTCATAATTCTTCACCACAACTTGACTAGTGTGTAAATTATTTCAGTGTGAAGTTATATGTGGAAGATATATTGGATTCCTTGCTGTCTTGGGGAGGGAGGGGGAGGAGGGAGGAAAGAAAATCTGGAACTCAAAATTATGTAGAACCGAGTGTTGTAAACTAAAAATAAAAAAATTATTATTAAAAAAATAAAAATAAAAAGACTTGTGATTTCTGTGGAAAAAGAAGAAAGCGTTATTAAGAATGCAAGGTGACATTAGTTTCGCTGTTGTCTTTTTTGTTGTTAAGCAGATGTTTAAGTATCTCTCTTGCTACTGCACAATATATTTAGACCACTCCTCCAAGGCAGTAAACTGTTACTTCAGAGAATCCTAGTAATGAAACATTGGATTAAAGATTTCACCTCTTGGAAATTTTTCAATATAATATTCAAGGCACTAGGACTGAATGTAGGATCGTAGAGTTATAGGTTTTAGACCTGGGAAGAACCTTAGAGACTTTCTAGTCAAACCACTCATTTAAATATATAGAAGCTGAAATACAGAGAGGTTAAATAACATAATGTATAAAGGCTAAATCTGTGCTTTTTACTCCAAATCTAGTGCTGTAGGTCTCTATACTACTCTAACTCTAGAGCACGGAATGTTTCTAACCTTTCTCTCCTTGATTTTGTTTGAAATTAACCTTTGCCTTTACTACCTTTTTCTCTCACTAATCCAAAAAAAGGGAAGGGGCTTGAAGTTGGGAAATAAGGAGAGAGGAGCTCCTGTTGCCTCTTTCTACCCCAGCCACTAACCAGTTCCTTAAGAGATCTCTGAATTCTCATTAGCCACTGCTAATTTGAGCTTTGATGAAAGGAGAATAGGATAAAAGAAAAAAAAAGAACAGAGGGTAATTCAGCAGGGAAGAGTGGAAAGAGAGGTTAGTAGCAATGTGTATCCACTTAAAAGTTGGGAATATTATTAATAAAAATTAAAATCCAATTCCATCCAGTAAGCATTTATTATCTATGGTGTGACTCAAAGTACTATTCAAGAGGACTCAGATACTAAGAAAAAAAATCCTTGTTCTCATGGAAATTATACAAACAGTCATATCTGAAATATATTCAAATGGTCCTAGAATCTTATCAGTTTTGATGCTCTTTCCAATGATGCAAGTCACAGCCTCTTTATACCTGCTCTTCCGGTACAACTCTTTGACGTCCTCTCCAAAACTTGCCACAAGGGGTCACCAAACCAGCTAGAACCTTGCACTAAGCACTCCTATGCTTCATTATATCATGGAAGTATTTTGGAAGGCTCTGCCAGTGGAATGGAAGCTATAGCAGGTCTTGCTATGCTATAAAAGTTTCATACGTTTCAATAAACAATAATTGCTGCAAAACAGACTAAACTAGTTAGTAATATCATTTGCCTAAAACAGAGAGTGAGTCAAGGGAAATAATTTGAAATGAGATTGGAAAAGTAGATGAGACTAATATGAGACTAAGGACTTCATATTCCCAGAGGCGATGACATGAGGTTGGTGGAGATAGGGTTAGATTCAAGTTTCAGGAATATCAATTTGGCACTATGCAGAGGATAGATGAAGAAGGATAGATTCGGGAGGCGTGGAAACCTATAAGGAGGCAACAGTAGCAGTCCAGGTGAGATAGGATGGGACAGAGCCAAGAGTCAATGCAATGAGAAAGGGAGAAGGGGATAGAGGTGAAAGATTTGGAGAGGGAGATCTGACAAAATTTGGCAATTGAGTGGATTTCTGAGTCAAAGAAGGGAAAGATTCAAATATGTCTTCAAGTTTGCAAAACTTAGACAGAAAGGATGATGGTAATAGTGACAGAAATATGGAAGTTCAGAAAAATGTGTAGGGTTGGAGAAAGTATAATGAGTTAATTTGAGAACTGGTTAGTGTGAGATGCCTTTTAGGAAACCATATGGAACTGCATAGAATATAGTTGCTAATATGAAAGAGGTATTAGGGTACAATATATAAATTTTGGAGTAATTTTCCTTGTGATAATATTTGAGTTCATGCACCTAGTGAGATAAGTAAGGGAGAAAGAAGAGATAGGTAGGAAAAAATACATATTTAAACAACACTTAGATTTGCAAAGAGCTTTTTACTAATCACACAAAATACATAGCATGTTATTATTTTAAATGTAAAATGTCCATTGCGCATAACACAACATTAGAGCTAGAAGAGTCCATAAACATTATTTAATGTCATTCTCTCATTTTGCAATTAGGGAATATCCTTCCTGAACTACAGAAGTGAATAGAAGCACTCAAGTGGGTGGTAATTGTGACTTGAAAACAGTTCATATGGGTCCATTCCAACAGGCTTTGCAAAGACTATGTGATTTCGTTTTCCATATTCCTGAGTAACTCTAAAATATATTTTATTATCCTCATATTAGAGTAGGTACTTAATGAATGCTTATGGAATAAATGAATGAATGAGGTCCAGAGGAATTAATTCATACCACCAAAAGGAGATCTGATCACTAGCATTTATGATGTGTAATCATCAAGATACAATTGAAACTTTCCTTAGGGGGCATTTATTTAAGAGGGATAAAGGCAACGATATGTGTGTTTTTTAAAAAATTCATATATATATACGTATATATATACACATATATATATGTATATATATATACCAGAAAAGTCCATTCTAGCAATAGTCTTCATAACTGGAAGAAGAACATCCCATTTAATTGTGAACTCTGTCGGTGTCCATACATCTTAAGCTCTAGCAGTTTGTATTTTATTCTTTTTCGATTATAATATCAAACATTTTTTGTAGCTCTTTCAGGTTTGAAAAGTACTTTACACATATTATCTCATTTGATTCTCATGGTAAATCTGTTGGTAGGTGGTATTCTTATCTTCAACTCACAGATGCAGAAACTGAGGCTGAAAAAAGTTTCCCATAGTCATATGGCTAGTAAGTTACTGAGAAAAGATTTTAACTGAAGTCTTTCTGATTCCAAGTTTACAAGTCTATCAAAAATCTAGCAATACTATCGACCATCCACTAAACAACCTCGGGGAAGAAATACTTAATAGCCATCTTGGCTTGTGACACATTACATTCCCTACTTAAACCATGAAAGCTATATAAGCATATTTAGGATCACAGATTTAGAGGGTTTGGAAAGACCTCAGACATTGTCTGATTGTCTCACAGATGATCAAACCGAGTCCCAAAGAAGGTGTGTGACTTGACCAAACTGCCACACCTAGTTTTAAAACTAAAGCCAGCATTTCTTTAATCACTGTCCTCCAATGTTGCTTCCATTATGTGTAGAAATCTCAGAATGTATTTGAAATATTGGAATCCTTCTGGACTGATTTCCTATAATACATCATGCAGCCTTTTCTTTATCATGAACATAATTTATCATCATCATCATCATCATCATCATCATCATCATCTTCTTCTTCTTCTTCTTCTTCTTCTCCTCCTCCTCCTCCTCCTCCTTTTCTTCCTCCTTCTCCTTCCTTTCCCAGAGTTGAATGAATGAAAAGCTTCTTAGAAAAGCCATTTCCCTTGCCTCATACTTAATATCACTTTAAGAGCTATTTATTTCCCCCCATCCATTCTTGTTCTAAGTTGTTACAGCTTCTGTCCCTGTGAGAATCTATCTTTGTATTCAGAATGACTTTATTTAGTTCCTTTTTAAGGAAACTTCTTCGTATCTCTTCCAGTTTCTCTTCTGTCAACCTTTTAGCTCTGCTTCTGCCCAAATTATTTGTATATTGTGTATTGTAAATGATGGTTGTGTCCTTTCCCTGTTATTTACCATGGAAAACAAAGATGTTGCATCCCTTTTTGTAATACTGTTGAGGTTTGGGGAGATGAGGTCAAGGAACCCCAAGACTGGAGTTTCCATACAGGATAGTTGAGGGGGGTACCCCTCAAGGACCCAAGTACTGGAGAGGGTTGAGGCTGGCTGGAATGAATTTGCAGACTCAAGCATTCTTTAAGTCAAGGTGGCAAAGATTTATTACGCTTTTCGGTGGGCAAGAGTTCTTAGAAAACCTGCAACCTTGGAGGGGTGCAGATAAAGTTTATCTAGGATATTCTTTAGTAAAACATGCTAAATATGTTAATTAGGTGTTTTGGGGTGGGATTAGGGAGTGGTTAAGGGGTGGTCAGTTCTTAAAGGAACATGCACTTTTTCTATCTACTGTGCAGGTATTTTACCCAGAGTTCACTGGGAAATGGCACAAAGGGGTACAGGGAGGTGTGGTTTTAGGCCTAAAACTTCATTAAGTCAACTAACAGTTAGGGCCGACTAGAAATATCCAGGTTGCTTCCATCAATGTCTTGTTAGACAAGATAAATGTAAGAGAGTATACATATGTCCAAGTCTAGCATGCATGTGATAGGCCAGTGAGTAGTAAATATTTCTATGACCCAGTACATGGCCAATTCAGCACATAAATTCCATAGATGCAGCTGGCTACTGTATCAGGAGGAGAGATAAGCATTTTGCTAGGCCATGCTGTCCTGTTTTGCTAGGGAGAAACTGCTAGGGACAGTGTTTTGAAGCTAGGGAAAGACATGATTTTGGAACTGGATGTAATTTTGCAACTGGGGTCCAAGCACAGGCACCCAAGCAGAGACTGAGGAGAAATATTAGAATTAGGGTCCAAGCACAGGCACCCAAGCACCCCATCAATACTACAATAGAATTAATTGGTGAGACACAAGTATATGGTATCTCTTTAATAGAAAATGCTTTAAAATTTATGTTGCATCTGAATTCTACGGTGTTTTAGCTACGAACTTCAGTTAATTAATTCTCAGTACCAATTGAATGAAGAACATCATTCTAACTCTGTTTCTGAAGAGAATTTTTCTAATTGAATAAATGGAACAATCTTAATACTCTATTGGTAATTAAGGTGGGACTTTTTTTTTTACTGTTTTCTCTTTTGGAGCACTTATTTAATCAAGTACCCTTAATGAGTCTGGCCTTTGTTTCTTTGATCAAATTAATTGTTAAATGGTACCATCCTATTTATGTTGCTACTTTTTATTAAAAATTTTGGATAGTTTAAAGAGAATTGTTTTAGATAAATGTTTATTTTATCCAGATAGCCTGTTTCTAAAATTGCTGAACATACTGAAATCAATTGCATTTTAAGTATGTCCAAGTTCTTTGTATACAAGCATTTTTGCTATTTAAATGTATGTGATAATATGATTGTGTTGAAAGTTGAGGTGAAAATAGTAATGTGGGTTTTTTGAGATGGTTTAATTTTGTTTATTCCTACATTAATTACCTTAATAAAATTATAAGTAGACATATAAAAATTAATTATAATTTAGCTTTATTTCTACATCAAATACATGTTAATTCATGCTAAAATGAAGACTTTTTTAGAGTTTTGATGGCTCTGGACATATATTCTGGCTTTGGTAGTCTCATTGCTATAAAACAATCTTAAGAAATTATATATATACATATACATTGTATATATACATATACACACATATGTATTCATGTATATATATTCACAAACACATACATGTATATGAAAGAATGTTTCAGAACCCAATCTTTGATAGATTCCGTAATGAATATGACACAGATAAAAATGTAATTTCACTCTTATTTTTGCCTATGTATCATTCAATATATGGGTTATTAATCAACCTCTTTCTCTGAATTGTTGAATAGCTTTACTGTATTATTTCCCACATCATTCTTCAATATTTATATAACACTTCCTCTAGGCTACTAATTTTAGAACACCTACACTACCAAGTTGGGTGCTCCAGAATGTGTCTACTCTCACAGGTACTGGAGTACCTCATGGGGATGTACTTCACAAGTCCCCACTACTCTGTTTTTCTTTAATTTTCAGCAATTAAATCCAATCAATTCAAAAGAAAATCTTTGAGACAGCAGAGTAAAAAGGACATCTAGAGGCCATCTCCCTGTCCCTTCCTTCTCCTTTATGGAAATTTGAAATACAGTCTCAGAGATTAACATAGTGCCAATGGGGAGAATAGGCACAATATAATGAGAGTATGTTAAGAAACACGAGGAACTCAGGCCTCCACCATGATAAATATCTCAATATCCTGCCTCGTCTCAAACCTTTTGGTGGACTCCTTAGGTTTCTCTATTTTTGGTGAAACATCTTGCTCAGTAGGTGGCTCTGCTGAATTCTTTGGGGTCTTCTTCTGTCTGTATATCAACACTTCATTTCCAGCATGGTTCTTCCTGGGAGATGTAGTTCTCTCTCTTCTCTGCTACCATAGCTCTTGCTCCTTGAAGCTAAATTCTGTTTTGAATGCTGATTTTCTGCGGCTGTCTCCAGAGACAGTAGATGTATTTGCTTCTTTATGAATGAGTCTTACAAGTACCTCCAGCTCTCTCCAACTTCTCCCTTCTGGATGTCTTGTTTCCTGTCAGGTGAGAAGTTCTGCTGTAAGAGTAGGAGAGTGAGGTGTGGGGGAGGGGTGGTCTAGCTGCTGAAAGTCTGCTCTTCCCTGGGACTGCTCTACAGCATGGGTGGTCTCAGTTATTGTCTGTGCTGGCATCTGCCACTTCTTGCTGTGCAAAGGCACGCCTGGGGTCCTGGGGTGTTGACGTTTGCTAGCTCCACTCCCATTGGGCTCAATTACTCTCATTGTTCTGCTGATGTGAGGCCTGCTGGGATGCCTTTCTTCCTGCACTAGTCTCCTTCCACCAGCACATGAAGGGTCCTCTCCCCAACTTCTCTCACTATATGGCTATTGAAGTCCCACTTCTGGCTTCTCTGTTTCTCCCATGGCAGTGTTCTCTGGGTGAGGGGAGGAGGGAAGGAGAGCCAATTTATGTGGCAATTATGGCTCTTGGAAGTTCAGGAAGGTGAGTTTCAAACCTTTAGACTGTGTGTGGGCTGGAGGCCCCCTGGGTAGTTGCTCCCAAGGCAGCAGGCTCTGCACCGGTGTCTCCTGTAGTTCTGACATAATCCAGTCCTGGGCTGAGAGGCCTGCAGCTCAATTGTGGCCAGAGCCAGTACTTCCACCCTGGGGCTGCTCTTGTTCCTGATTTTCGCTTGCCCAGAGCTCTCCCAAACCAGCAGTTCCACTGCTGTTCCCAGTTTGTGTGGTCTGGTGCCGATCTGTGTGCCCAACACTCCTACACCTCTCAGTCTACTAATGGCTTCTAACTCTCTCAAATCTGGTCAGATTCACTTTTTTGGATGTATCTGACAGAATTTGTGAGAGAGTTCCAGCAGTTCCTTCCTTTCACAGCACCATCTTGGCTCCACCCCACTTTGGAAAGTAATTTGAAACTTTGCCTTAAAAGTCACTAAATTGCGCATACCCTTTGACCCAGAAAAAAAATACTAGTAGGTGAATAGCTTCAAAGAAATCAAAGAAAAAGAAAATGTATAAATATCGATAAAATATTTATAGCAAATCTTTTTCTACTAAGAAATGTAAACTAAGAGGCTATCAGTTGGCGAATGGCTAAACAATTTATGGTATATGAATATAATGGACAGCTATTGTGCCATGAGAAATTATGAAAGCAGTGGTTTAACAAAACCAGAAAAGATATATATGAAATGATGAAGGATAAAGTGAGCAAAACTCAGAGAAACAGTTTATAAAATAACCACAACATACAAAGAATTTTGAAAGTTTTAAGAACTCTATTCAACACAATTAGCAGGCAGTTCAGGGGAACTGAGAAGAGGCATGTTACCTAACTCCTGACAAAGAGTTTATGAACTTGAGGTACAGAATGAAACACAGTGTTTTTGAACATGACCTACAAGAATTCTTAAATGGGGGGAGGAGGAAATATGAGTCAAAGAACATCAGTTTTTGGTAATTAAAAAGGAAATTGAATTAAAAAAAAAACCAAAATTATGAACCAAGCACAGACCAGACTACTATTCATTGTATTGGTTATAGTTCACCCAAAACCAGAGATTGCTGGAGGAAAATACCAAACTCTTTATGTTTTTCATCACACTGTCTACATCTATCCCCTAGCTCTACTCCTTTCTTTATAGGTGGTAGCCCTTCTCTCACTCACTGAGAAAAAAATCCAAATAATTTCTTTTGTGCTGATTTTCATTCATTCATACTAAGCTAACTTGATAGAGAAGAGCACACAAACACAATTTGACATATGGATTTTTGACATATACTAGTCTATATTTCTGATACTAACATCTCTCTCACAAACTGCGGGCACAGTTGTTCACTACTAATATGTTATACTGTTATTTATCCAAAGGAAAATTCAATCTCTTGGGAAACTGGCCTGATTATAATATTAACCTCCAGTTACATATTTAAGGCTTCCTTTGGGACCTAAGCTGAAACTCCTTTACGACAATCAGTATTTCTGTAACTCAATCCCCAGGATGAAGTTTCTGGCCTACCCTCAAATCTTTTTCACACAATCTGTTTTTGATCAGTTTAAATTCTCTGTAGTTAGAGAAGGTTGGTGTCTTTTTTTAAATCTTAGTCTGATTCTATCAGAAGACATAGTTTATGGGAATGCTAGGGAATAAGAGGGACCAAAAAACCCCAAGCCTTACCTTCTATGCCCCTTCTTGTTTGTGTATTTAGTAAATTCATTCAAAGTCTAACAATCCTGGATGAAACATCAGTAGATTTTACAAAGAACTTCAAAATGAGCTGAAGATCAGATGTTTCTTTTACCCAAGGTAGCTCAGATTGAAAAGTGAGGTATATGTTGAAGTTAGGGTATTATTACTTTCTGGTGATAGCAAAGAAAACAGGAAGTGACGGATGCATACACTCACCTTAACTGTTTAAATTAATGTGACAGAGAGAAAAGGCAACCAGGGCAAGAGAAATACTGAAAACTTGCCTGTACTTTTCCGAGCTCCAACCAAAACAAGTGCTTCCTACTTCTCTCCCAAGAGATATCTTTCCTGAGTACTGTGACAATAGATGTTTTGTTAATCTTTTTCACACAGAACAGACTTCAAATACTGGTTTAGTTGTTTCAAAAGCCTATTGAGCTTCCCTTTGACCCTTTATTCATTTCCTCAGAGTTCTTTACTTAGAGTTCTGACCTAGATAATGAGTATAGTCAATCTACCATATTAGTGCAAAACATGAGTACTAGACAAAGAGGGGATTTTTGAGGATTTGTTTACAACTCATTGACACTCATTGACAATGAAAGCTAAACCTCAGTTTAGCATTAATTAGGGAATTATTTGCTGGACAAAGAGGGACATTTAATATATATACTTCATTTCTTACAATAATTGTGATTTGTAGATGTCCAATGTTTTTTCATATAGATAGCAAATGGTCTCTTCAAATAAAATTTTCTTTTAAATGACTACAAAAAGTGAATCACAATTTAAATATTCATAATCTCATAGTAAAGATTTACTATTAAATGTATTCAAATTCTGAAATATTTATTTCATATGAAAATAAAAATATATTTAATTAAACCTGCCATTTAAACTGATTTCTACAATAAAAAATGACTACAAATCTCTGGCCCTAAATTCAATGTCTTTATTTTCAGATAATGACTCTTTTTTCCCTAGATGTGGCAATGATATTCCAGCATTGGTCTCAAGAATTTAGATCCCAAACTTGTTGCAAGTTTAAACAAAGTAAGTCAAGAACCAGGGAGTATAACTGACAAAACATGCACTAAGCGAACCCAAAGGCTGGGAAATGAGATTTGACTTCATGTTATCTCTCCATCATAACATCATAAGAAGAATCCTACATCAAATTTCCTGAAGCAGTAATATTGTTTGGCAGCATTCTGCTTAGCTTCATTAAAACCTTAATGTAATTGTTCTCCTTTTAAATATAAAATAGCAGGATAGGTAGTGGTCAGCCTGTTTCTTTTAGCTTTACTTGCTAAGGTGATTTAGGTCTCTGTTTTATTTTGCTTAATCAATCATCTTGTTAGATGAAGTACTTTGTTGGGGTCAGAAACCTCCCACTTATTTTAGACTTAATGCAAATGGATAGTGAAATTTATCATGCGGTAACTGAAAAGAATTGATGAATGACATAACTTGAGATTGCGAAGAGTAAGAAAGAACTTTTAGAAGGTGAAATAGCATGTCATAGCAATGACCAACAAAAATCGTTTCAAGTCCCTACCTTAGACTCTAGCCATATCATTACCATGCATCATATTGATGCAGTTTAAGGGGTTCAAGGACCCCTCAAGGACTGACGTTCTGGACAGAGTCATCTGGAATGAATTCACAGACTCAAGCATTCTTCAAGTCAAGGTGACAAAGGTTTATTTCAATGCCAATATGGTGGGCAGAGCTTACTAAGAAGCTTGCCACTTAACAGGAATGATGCTAAAGCTTGTATAGGAAAAAGTAGTGGGTTATCTTTGGTCACAGGTGTCATTCACTATTGGAAACCAAGGGAAGCTTTTCTAAGGTGCGTATTTTTGATCTGTTATGTCTGTAGCAAGATAACTTTGAGAGTTGAAGTCTAAAGCTTGACCTCTGAATTGAATATGATAACTTTGGGAATCAATAAATGATAATTCTGTGGTTACAAGATAGTCCTGCTTTTAGAAGAGAATTTCTTCAGAGGTCAGCTCGTTCTTGTGATGGGGAAATATAGTTTGTTTTACTGGGGTCCACTCATGAGTAATTGGTAGGCATAGTGTCCTTGGGCTGGGGAGAAAACTGTCAGGGATAGTGTTTTGAAGCTAGGGAGAAATGTGATCTTGGAACTAGGGTTCAAGTACAAGCACCCAATCAATATTAGAATACTTGGTGATGTTTTCCATACTTTGAATCAACCCATTACTTCACACATAACTGTTTTAACATTCAGAAGCTGCAAAATAAATTACTCCAAAAGTAATTTATCATTTGTTTGATACCTTCCAAAACCCTTTGTTCAAGAGACAGAGGTGGGTGGGGTGGGGAGAAGTGTGAAGGAAAAAATAAATTGATTTATGTCCATGGGAAAGTGTTTCCAGTAAATTTGTTTATGAAAATAATGAAAGACAGCAAAGACACTTACTGTTCTACTTTAAAATTGAATGTTTACTCTCTTTTGGTATCAGACAGTCTGGCTTCAAGGATCCGATGAAAATTCACAATTTGAGAAACCTTTACAACACTTCTTTCTTAAAAGGGACCTTAATTACTTCAAAAACCAAAAGTTTCTGTGGAGGTGGGGTCCTAGGTGAATAAAACATTTCTTTTCATCAGCAGCCTTTGGCTTTTTCTTAATCAGACACCCCCTAAAAATAATTTTTCAGCCAACTTGGGAGGTGTTTATGTGGATTCCTATTTGATTTGTGCAAGGAATGCATTTGACATTGTTCTACTTGCTGGTGGAGATGAGTTGAATTTTACAGCTGATTCAGAAACGCAGTTGGGAGAGCTGACAATTGCATTTCCACCTTGATTCTCTCAGGATGGTGCCTAATTTCAAAGTTCCCTATTCTAGGCGAGCTAAGAGGAAAGGCGGGAGGTAGGAAACAGAAAAAGAAAAGGATGGCTAGAGAGGAAGGAAAAGGAGCAACAGAAAGAAAAAGAGCGGGAAAGGTGGAGAGTGGAGGAGAAAGAAAGATTTCCTCACGATATTACAAAAACTAAGAGTTATCAGTAGCTCGTTCCCAAGGTTTCAATATTGATCTTAACCACCGCCCTTTCCGGACCCCGATGATGCGTTCCTTCGTGAGCACGGGAAGATCTGCCCTCTCCAGTAGTCTGAAAACTCTTTCTGGTGCAGAAGTGGTGTTGGCAAAGAGAGAAGAGGATAGGTGAAGAATTATTCCCTCGGCCCACCCACACCTCTGCGCCTTCTCTCCCCCTTCAACCAGACAGCAGCAGCATCCATCCCCCTCGGAGCCCAGTCCAGCTTCATTCCCTTACCAAATCTGTGTGGACAGGGAATCAGCAGCCACTTGATGGCTGAGCAGATGGAGGTCCTGGCTGCTGGTGCTTCCTCTTGTTGACGTTGGGCTGTCAGAAATGAACAGAGCGCAGGATCTACTACACTGAAGTGCCAGCATCGGGAGCCTCCTGTTCCGGAGCTGCCACTGCAGGACAGCGAGCCCACACTCACACAGACACAGACAGACAGACAGACACACACACACACACACACACACATAGCCCCACTTTCCCTCTGTACGAGCAAACAGATCCACACGCACACTCTCCAAGATTTCCTCTCAACACAGCGATGCTTGCGGCAAACCAAGCCATGGGAAGTCTACCGGGCACAGAGCTCTTTTGGGATGTGTGTGGTGCTATTTCCCAGAGAGGCAGCGGTGACTCACAGTGTCCAGATTCTTGGCTGCCACCGCCCCTGCCCCTGCCACCACGTAGTCCTCCTCCCCGTGGCATTGCTCCTCCCCCTCTTCCTTCTCCTCTCTCCGTCCCTCCCCCTTGTGGCTTGCCCGCAACTACGGGGCTGCCCCAGAACACCCCAAACTGATCTAGGGAGAAAGTGAACCCGTGTTAGCTGACTCCCCGCAGCACCTTCATTTTCATTTCTTATGTAACCTCCGCAAATTTCCTCCTTGGAGCCCACGTGAATTGAGGCGTAAGACGACCCCCAACCTGCTGTTATGATGAGGGCACAGTCTCTGGGAGCCAAATGAACTCTCCTTGAGTCTTCCAACTAGATCTGCCTAGCCTAGCCCTCTATTGTCCAGCTGTTTCCCACACTTAGTCCTGATCAAATTATCTATACCCTAGCTCTGTTACTCTAGCCCTCTATTGTCTGTCATCCCCATGTAGCCTTCACCTATTTCGCACCCTGGAGTCTGACCTCATCTCAGTCCCATCAAGCTCTTCCTTAGACTCCTCCTCAAGTCCCTCCCTAAACCCCTCCTCTAGTCACCGCAGACCACCCCTCAATCCCTCCCGCAATCTTTGTGTATACAATCTCCACCTTGTCTCCAGGAAGGCGCTCAGATTCAATCTAGCTCAGCTTAGATTGAATCTGGCCTGCTTGTGAAAACAGGCGTCACAAAGAGTGGGATTTCTTAAGACAGCCCATTATGGCAAACCCTTAATAAACTTTGTCTCTTCCCTTGGCTGAGAAGGCTTGAGTCGAATTCTTTTGGCAGACCCGCCTGTCGGTACTTTGGGGTGTCGAGCACCCCTCAACCCCAAACCTCTTCAGTTATAGCCTAGACCCACATTCCAGCCCATCCAGGCTGCAAAGCATCCAGGCAGGTTTAAAACAAAACAGTCACAACCCTCTCCTCCCTGGTCCCCTCAGTGTGCGGTTAAAAAAAAAAAAAGCTACTGGGCACAACTGACAAATGTGGACTTGGACTTGGACTTGGTTTCTCTCTGGGCATCAGCCCTCAGAAAGCATCCTTGTTGCTTGATGTGTCACTAGCAGACTGGGGAATAAATTAATCCACAGACACTGTGAGATAGGGGGGCAAAGGGAGGAGGGGCTGATGGTGGTGGGAAGTGGGATGTAAGAGACGGAGAGATCAGGCCTGATTTTCCTTTGGTAAAAGTAATTGGTATGACAAATATTCTGCGAGCTAATCAGAAAGTACTGTACAAAATCTCAGATCCTGAGTCCAGTGTCACTGAACCCACAGGGAAGTCACGTTGGATAAGTAAAGAGTGTTTCCACCCCACCCACCCACCCCACCCTCAGATCCTTCTTGCTAATAACTACCAGAGCTTCAGCTGCCTAAGGGGAAACCCCTAAAGCACATCACTTCTATATTCCACCTAGACACAAATAAATTTTTTATTTAAGTTTTCTCCCCTCTATTGATAGGGTGTGTCACAGCCCAGAGATGCTCACATTGGTTTCATATTTGCTTGTAATGTATGATTGAATTTTGTTTCCACAGAAATGATAGGAAAATATGATTTGAAGCCATACTGGTGGCTAATTATAGGAAATCAAACTGCTTTTTGAGGCAGTTGTGGAGATTGGTCCCTTGAAAATGAGTATATCTAAAAGGCAGACTTTTTGTTCTGGTATTGTCAGGCCAGGTGTCAATTACAAAAGGTTAAGACTCAATCCAGACTCAGGTCTTTTCTCATGGATATCCTGGGTTTTTATCTCCAAAATCATTTTATCAATTCCCTTTAGCAATTGAAAGGGATCCCTTTCTCATGCTATCTAATGCAGACAAACTGAAAGGAAATTAAAAGTATGAAGAATAAAGTGTGGATGAGAAGGGAGAGGGGGATTAAAATGTGAGGTGAAAAGATGTAAACAAGGGGTGGGGTTTAGTTAGCCCCAAAATGCCGACCAATGGGGTTCAAGGCACGAAATTCGAATCTGAATGTATTATAAAGGGAGCTTTGTACCTAGCTTGGGTGTGCTTGTGCCAACAAAGAGGCCACGTCACCTCATCAAATATGAGGTGAAATAACAATCTTTTTCTAAATTCACACATGGCCAGGTAAAATTCTTGTTATTTCTAACATTGCTGAAGCTAATCCAGTTATTTATTCTATAACACCTCTACACACAAGGGCCAGTCCTGGCTTCTTTATCTTTTCTCTTCCTTCTTAATATAATTGCAGAGCTATCTCTAGGAGCAACAAACAGGTTATTATGAGGGTAAACATAACATTATGCATATTTTGCTTACCAGTTGGGTTCTTGTTGTGTGAGGTAAATAAAATGTGAAAACTTCACAGGGAATATATATGTACAAATACATATCTATGTTGATTCATATCTGTACTTAGAAATGTTTAAAAATCAAGAAATAGGGAAATAGGGAAGTGGAAAAATCTGAGGCTGTAAGAGTCTGATGGCTGAGCCTCTGGGAAAGTTTACCCTGAAACTTTTTGTTCTTTCTTCTGGTTCTGGTTTAAAGATTTGCTCAGTAAGAATAAGGTCACTGTGACCTGCTTTCCTTTACTGTAAAAGTACTGTTGAAGAATGGAGAGGGTCTCCCCCTCCCCTTATCTTATTCTCCTTCTTCAGATTTATAGATGTCACCTCAGTTGTAGTCATTAACTAAGGGAATGGGAATTGGAGTATCTGTGCCTTGATTTCCTGTTCTTTGTCTAGCTTTCATGCTCAGATTGTAAGCCTGCCTCCCAGCCAGTGATGAGAAGGGTAAGAGATGGGCGGGAATTCTCTTGCATTAGGTATAACTATTGGTGCTTTGCTTCTTGTATTGGGCCTCCCTTGCTAGATGAGTTCTGGCAGAGGACTCCTTCTTCTTGAGAACTGAATAAAATTTATTTCTGTTCCCACCCTGAGAAGGCTCCTTATTATAAATTAACTTTTTTTAATTGGTGAGGGTCTTTCATCCCACACATTGTTTTTCTTAAGATTCTTGTCACAAAGACACTGCAACGTACGTGTTCCTTTACTGCAAATGAGCCAGAGAAACCACATTGATTCAGGTGAAAAGCAATCCAGCAGTTTAGACACCCTGAGAAAGAAGAGATCCTTGTAGTTGCAAAATAATCTGCTCCTGAAGAGGGGCACCAGTTTTAGCATAGGGAAAATGATAGTATTCCAATCTTCTCCCAGGTTTTCCCCCTCACGTGGTATATTTCTTTGAGACTTCTCAGAGAATGTTTTTTTTCTTCCAGGATGAATGATCTGTCCCCCTCGATCAACACTAGATTATTACCAAAAGTGCTCATTTTTTTTGGTGGGGTGGGGTGGGGATGGGGGAGATTCCTTTTCAGTCTGAAGCCAAACAGAAAGGCAAAGAAATCCCAAATGAAGCCAAAAATTAATCAGGTGGAACAGTAATGCACAAAGGATCCCCAAGCCTTTAACTTGATTGCTATGGGGATGGGGGGACCTGCTGAAGCCAAAGCAGGTTGTCTTACCTAAAGAAGACTGCCATTGTCTGAGACTTCACATTCATAATAAAAGGATTTTTTCCATAAAACTCGGTCAAAAGGTCCACACCTAAGGACCCAAAAGTCCACATGTGGCCTCCAGGCTGCAGGTTCCCTACCCCTCTAGTGCCTAGGAGGAAGGAAAAAAAATAAGAAAAACACTACATGACACACACCAATATCACCTCCGAAATCAAGTCTGACAGATGAAGATAAAGATTTTCCTCCAAAAGTGTCCATATTTTACAATAAATTCCCAGTGATCTCTATAATCTGACTGAACCTGCAGTTCTCAATCACCTCCTAGAAAAGATGCAAATATAGGTGTCCCTCCCCTTAGCAATCTCATAGCAGGTGCGAAGAAAGACAGACCCCTTCCTCCTTCTCAGTCTCCCTGCTTCCAGCAAATGTCTGCATGAGGAAAATCTCCCCTTTGGATTTCTCTCCCAGCCTTGGATGTGAGTTAAGGGCATTAGAAGGGGAAAGAGGAGCAGGATTTGAAATTTGCATTGAAAAGCCTGACTTTCAGCGCTGTAGCCACAGGTTTTCAGACCCTCCACCAGCGAGATGCTTCATCCAGCCAGCAGAGGGCAGTGTCATTGTGGTCTCTTTCCCAGTCCCTCTCTCCTCCTCACATTGCCAGAAAACCCAGTGTCAATATTCTAACCTCTGCTCCTTCTCCCTCATAACAACCCAAAATCTGAGCTGCTGCTGACTTCTTTTTTACTGTAACCAAAAATATTATAGACATGTTTTACTTTAAAAAGTGATTTAAAGAAAAGAAAATAATAATAGTATCATTGAAAATAAGTAAGTTATGGCAAAGACATAACTTTCTAAAGACAGGCAAAAAGAAACCTTTTATCTTTGCTGTTGAAATTTTACTTTTATCTTTTCTTATTTTTAGTTCTCTAAACATCAAAGACATGTCTCTCCAAAGCCTTTTTGTGATGAGCCCTTATTAAGTTTTTCATTACCAAAAATACTACATCAGAATGGTGTTTTTAAAAAAAGTCTGTGGCTATACATACACACACATACATATTCACATATACATATATATGTTTTATATGTATGTATATGTGTACATATACATACGCATCTATCTTTTTCTATTTGTATATGTATATATGTTTTCCAGAAATGGCTCCATTTTGGCACCTGCCAAAATCTGTCTAGTAAAATATTCGGATAAAAGCACAGAGCAGAATTACATTTCCCTCTGGCATTATATTTTCCTTAAATTTTCCTTAAACAGAGACTTATGTTACACTATTCTAATTTAGCTCTTGTTGAACTAAATTACTATCCATTAAGTGAATCATCATAAACCTTCCCTCTTATTTTCTGGATTCTCCTCTTTGCTTAATATGCAATCTAATTACCCTACACTAAATTTCCTCCAGACAAGCCAGGGTCAAAATTTCCTTCAGGACAGATTCCTAATTCCAATTACCCACCTAAAGGGTAAAGTAGTAACTTTGTTCAACAGTGAAACAAACTCCATTCCTTAGTTAAAATGTAGTTCACAGATCTATATAAAGTTTTATACTTCCCAGGTACTGTACATGTATTGTCTCATTTAATTCTCAAAAGGACCCAGTGTGGGAGACAATGCACATATTATCATCCCATTTTACAGATAGGAAAACTAAAGCTTAGAGAAGTTGTGTGGTTTGTCCAAAGGCACAAAGCTAATAGATGGCAAAGCCAGGATTTAAGTAGAAGTATTCGGATGTCAGATGTTTCTATCATATCTCTTCTTCCTTTCTCAGCCAAACTCTTTGAAAAAGTTGTCTATACTTACTGCCTCTACTCCCTTTCCTCCCCTCAAACTTTTGCAATCTGGCTTCCAACATTACTCAGCTGCAACTTCTATCTCCAAAGTTACCAAAGATCTCCTAATTGCCCACTCTGATGTGGGGTTTTTTTAAGCTATCTTAATCCTTCTTGACTATCAACTGCACTTGAAGCAGCTGACCACCAACCACCATCTCCCCTCTGGGAGCATCAATTTCTCGTGGTTCATCTGCTACCTGTCTGGTCACTTCTCAGTTGCCTTTGCTGGATTACAATTATCTACATCACAGACTTGAACTATGGGTGTTTTCCAAAGATTCTGTTATAAATCCACTTCTCTTCTCTCTCCATAATGCTCTTTTAGTAACTTCATCCCATCTCATGGACTTAACTGTCATGTCTATGCGCATGATTTCCAGATCAGTAAATCCAGCTCATTTCTTCCCTATGCTTCAGTTCTGCATTACTTAGCGCCAATTGGACATTTCAAACTATACGTTCCAGAAGCACCTTAAACTTAATACATCTAAAACTGAACTCTCTGTCTTTCCCTTTCTCATCTTCTCTTTCAAACTTCCCTTTCTGCCCATGACACACCTGTCTTTTCAGTTTCCCAGGTTCATGATCTACGCATTATTCCTCCCTCTCCCTCACTTCACATATACAATCAGTTGCCAGATCTTACCATTTCTATCTTCACAACATTTCTCCCATTCAACCCCTTCTCTCCACTCACACAGTGACAACTTTAGTTTGGGCCCTCATAATTACCTCTTCCTTAAATTATTGCAACAGTTTCCTCATTGGTCTCTCAGCATTATCTTTCTCCATCATATACACTGCTGTGAAAGTAATATTCCTTAAGCAAAGATCTGAACAAATGACTCTTCTACTCAAACAACTTCACTGGCTTCCCATTCTCTCTAGGATTAAACATAAACTCCTCTGTTCGGCTTTTAATGCTCTATATAGACGGATCCCAATTTAGCTTTCCTCCTGCAAGGAAATAGGCAAACAAGATGAACAAGAAGCAAAAATGAATATTGACCATTGAGAATTAAGTGACAGGGGAGATCAAAACATAAACTCAGAAAAGGACAACATAGTCAATACACCTACATCTGAAACCTCAAAGAGAAAGATGAATTAGTCTCAAGCCCAGGAAGACTTCTTGGACGAACTCAAGAAGGATTTTAAAAGTCATATAAGAGAGGGAAGAAAAATTGGGAAAAGAAGATGTTATGCAAGGGAGAGTCAACAGTTTGGAAGAGGAAGGACAAAAACTGACTAAAGAAAATAATTCCTTAAAACATACAATTGGCCAAATGGAAAAGGAAGTACAAAAACTCAATGAAGAGAAGAACTCCTTAAAAAATAGAATTGGTCAAATGGAAAAGGAGGCACAAAAGATACTTAAAAACAGTTTCTTTAAATTAGAATTGGGCAACTGAAAGCTAATGACTCTATGAGACATCAAGAATCAGTCCAATAAAATCAAAAGAATGAAAAAACAGAAGAAAATGTAAAATAACCACGTTGGAAAAATAACTGACCTGGAAAATAGATCCAGGAGAGATAATTTAAGAATTATTGATCTACCTGAAAGCCATGATAAAAAAAAGAGCCTGGACATCATCTTTCAAGGGATTATCAAGGACAACTTCCCTGATAACCTAGAACCAGATGGTAAAATAGTCTGAAAGTATCCACCAATCACCTCCTGAAAGAGATCCCAAAAAAGAAAACTTGAATTATAAGGTCAAGGAGAAAATTCTGCAAACAACCAGATAGAAACAATTTAAATATTATAGAACCATAGTCAGGATTACGCAAGACCTAGCAGCTTCTATATTAAGGATTCAAAGGGGCTGGAAAACAGGGACTCACTTAAGCTCTTTCCCAAATCCCTCCAAACACCCGTAAAAATGGCTCTGAACAAATTGCAGACCTACAGAACCCACAAAGTAACAGAGGGAAACAAGTCTACAGCCCAAGACAGCCTGGATGGTCTCTGGGAAGGGTCTATTGTACCAATACTGGGAGGGGAGTGCAGCCCAGTGCATGCCTGGACAGACTAGACCAGGAGTCAGGAGGAGCAGGCCTTAGGACCATCAATCACTGAGGTGTGGCAGTTACCAGACTTCTCAACCTACAAACACCAAAGACAACGGAGCAAGTTAGTAGGAAAAATGCTGGATCTGGGTGAGAGAAGTGTGTGGTCTGGCCCCAGCAACAGCAGGAAGCTCCTGTGGCTGCTTCCAGAGCTCCAGAGGTGGCTCCTTCTGAACCCAGGCCCACAGAGTGGAAGGAATCAAGCAGTGGATCAGAGCGGGAGTGCAGGGATTGCTTTGCTGGCACAGAGGCAGGGTTCTCTTGCTTTGCCCTGCTTGCATCTGCGTCCTGGTCCAGTTGGGAGTTCTTAGTGGAGGAGAAGCACTGGTGTAGCAGAGCTTGTGGTGACTGGAGTGGAAGTAGCTCTGAAAACAGCAGCATTAAGGCCCCTAAAGCTTGGGACAAAGTATTCTCCGCTCTGAAGGCAGTCATACCCTGACAAAAAGCTCAAGGGTCAAGTAACTGGCTGGGAACATAAACAAGCAGCATAAAAGGACTCAGACTCAGACTATAGAATCTTTTTTGGTGACAAAGAAGACCAAAACATACAGCCAGAAGAAGTCAACAAAGTCAAAGAGCCTATATCAAAAGCCTCTAAGAAAAATATGAATTGGTCTCAGGCCATGTGGAAGAACTCAAAAAGGATTTGGAAAAGCAAGTAAGGGAAGTAGAGGAAAAATTGGGAAGAGAAATGAGAGTGATGCAAGAAAACCATGAAAAACAATCAATGACTTGCTAAAGGAGACCCCAAAAGATACTGAAGAAAAAAACACCTTAAAAAATTGACTAACCCAAATGTCAAAAGAGCTCCAAAAAGCCAATGAGGAGAAGAATGCTTTGAAAAGCAGAAGTAGTCAAATGGAAAAGGAGGTCCAAAAGACCACTGAAGAAAATACCACCTTAAAAATTAGATTGGAGCAAGTAGAAGTTAGTGACTTTATGAGAAATCAAGATATTATAAAACAGAACCAAAGGAATGAAAATATGGAAGACAATGTGAAATATCTCATTGGAAAAACCACTGACCTGGAGAATAGATCCAGGAGAGATAATTGAAAAATTATTGGACTACCTGAAAGCTATGATCAAAAAAAGAACCCAGACACCATTTTTCAAGAAATTATCAAGGAAAACTGCCCTGATATTCTACAACCAGAAGGTAAAATAGAAATGGGAAGAATCCCTGATGGCCTTTTGAAAAAGATCCCAAAAAGAAAACTCCTAGGAATGTTGTTGCCAAATTCCAGAGTAAGGAGGTCAAACATAAAATGTTACAAGCAGCCAGAAAGAAACAATTTCTTCCCTGAGATTGTTTAGTGGGTAGTTGATGGAATCAATAGATATTTGATAGAGTTGTAAACTTGGAATCATAAAGACCAGAATTAAAATCTTGCCTCATTACCTTTTGTATTTACTTTGCATGTACTTACTGGATATGTGTTGTTACCCCCTTAGAATATAAGCTCCTTGAGAGCAAAGGCTACTTTTTGGTTTATCCTCAATATCTAACGCAGAACCTTGAATATGGCATAGGAACATTTATTGAATCAAATCAGATATGTGATTACATGTGTACATATATATGTATGTATGTGTATATATATATATATATATATATATATATATATATATATATATGTATGTAATATATATGTAAGTAAAATATTTGAACCAGAAACCAAATTGATGGACATGCTTGGAAAAATTTATTGCCTCTAGCATGCAGGTTGCATTGGAGATAGAGACTAAAGAAAGAGATCTAAGTTAGAATGCTTGTGAAACATATGACATTATAAAAACAAGATTGTTTCTTGGAAGATTAAAAAAAATCCAACTGAGAAACATCCCCCACCTTTTTAAAAATCTCATATCATGGTGACACACACATTTGATCATTCTCTGACCATAGGGAATGAGATATTGATAAAGAAACTGTTTTTCATGTTTTCCTTCTACAAGTATTTTCATTTTCTTCTTACTAGTTCAGTTTAAGTACTTTAGAATTTAATTAATCGTGCTGAGTTCTGTTGGAAAAAGGTAACTAATGAAAAGAATAGCATGTGTTTTCTTTCTATGTGTATATCTTGTTTCTCCTTTAAATTTTAAGCTCTATGATGGCACTTACCCTGTATTGAGTTTTTTCCTAAATTCTCCACAGCACTAACGCAGTGGCTTTTACATAGTAATAACTCAACAAATATTGTTTGTTTGTTTGGTTGATTTCTTCAAAAAGAAAATATTTGTAGAAAAAAATGGCTTGATTTTTTTCATTCCTCATTCTTATCCATAATTGAGAAAAAAAATCCTACTTTTAAAAAATGTTTAATCGCACCATGATCTGAAGAAGATGCATCGACTATTTCTGTCTTTCTGCACTGGATTGAGAAGTTTTTATGCCCTAGTACATGGTCAACTTCTTTAAAATCTTTCTTATTTACTTAGAAGTTAGATTTATCAAGTTCAGAAAGGGGAAGTTTGAGGTCCCCCACTAGTATAGTTTTGCTGTTTATTTTTTCCTGTAACTCCCTTAACTTCTCCTCTAAAAATATGGATGCTATACCACGTGGTGCATATATGTTAAATAATGATATTGCTTCATTGTCGATGGTGCCTTTCAGCAGGATATAGAGTCCTTCCTTATCTCTTTTAATTAGATCTATCTTTGCCTTTGCTTTGTCTGAGATTAAGATTGCTACCCCTGCTTTTTTTACCTTAGCAGAAGCATAATACATTGTACAGCAGCCTTTTACCTTTACCCTGTATGTATCTCCCTGTTTCAAATATGTTTCTTATAAACAACATAATGAAGGATTATGGTTTTTAATCCATTCGGTTACCCATCCCTGTTTTATGGGAGAGTTCATCCCATTCACATTCACAGTTACGATTACTATCTGTGTCTTTTTCTTCATCCTATTCCCCCCCACCATTTATGCTTTTATTCCTCCCTTTTCTCTTCCACTTCTCAAAAGTTTTGCCTTTGACTACCATCTTCCTCAATTTTCCTTCCCTAATGACACCCCTCCCTTATCTTACTCTCTTCCCCTTGCTACTTCTTCCCTCCCTTCTATCCACCCCCTTTACTTTCCCCTTTCCCCTCCTACTGCCTGTAGGACAAGTTTGCGTTTTGTACTTATCAGAGTATGTTATTTCCTCCTTGAACCAAATCTGATGAGAGTGAAGCTCAAACACTGCTTTTCTCCCTCCCTTTTTCCATGTTTTTGTGCCTCTTTATGTGACATAATTTACCCTATTCTACTTCCTCTTTACCTCTTCTACCAGAACAATCCCACTGCACCCCTTCATTATGTTTTTTATCGTTGCATCACTTTACACTGACACCTTCAGTCTATGCGTATCCCTTTCAATTGTCATAATAACTGTACCATTCTCAAGGCTCACACACACACACACACACACACACACACACACACATAATATATATATAAATCAATATAATCCTATGTAAGGTTGTAAACAATTTGCCCTTATTGAGTAACAGTTTTTTCCCCCTGTTTACCTTTTTACATTTGCTCTTGAGTTTTGTATTCTAAGATCAAATTTTCCATTGAGCGTTGGCCTTTTTATCAGGAGGGTCTGGAATTGCCTTATTTCATTGAATATCCATCTCCTTGCCTGAAAAATTATGCTCAATTTTGCTGGTTAGTTGATCCTCTGGTTCTAGGACCTCGGGACAGTTTTCCTTGTGATTTCTTGGAAGACACTGTCCAGGCTCTTTTTTCATCATGGCTTTCCAGCAGACCAATAATTCTTAGGTTATCTCTCCTGGATCTATTTTCCAGGTCAGTTGTTTTCCCAATCACATTTTCTTCTGTTTTTTCATTCTTTAGATTTTGTTTGACTGATTCTTGGTGTCTCAGAGAGTCATTAGCTTCTACTTGTCCAATTCTAATTTTTAGCACATTGTTTCTTTCATTCAGCTTATGTATCTTCTTTTCCATTTGATTCATTTTACTTTTTCATTAGTTATTTTCTCCAATTATTTCTGAATCTCCTTAACCATTTTGCCAATTTTACTTTTTAAAGATTTGTTCTCTTCTTTTTTAAAATCCTCTTTGGGGTCTTTTCAGGAATGCTTTTTGGGCTGGAGACCAGCTCACATTCCCTTTTGAGGTTTCAGATGTGGGTACAGTGTCAATGCTGTCCTCTTCTGAATGGGTATTTTGATCTTACCTATCTCCATAATAGGAATCAATAGTCTTTGGTTTCTTGATCTATTTTTTGAAGCCCCACATTTGGACCCTCTATTTCAGGGTTTCTCCTGGGGGTATATTATCTGGGTAATGAAGGGAGGGATGAGAGCCATTTTACCCGGCCATCATGGCTCCTGGAAGTGCAAGGTGTGGCCAGAGTGGCCTTTGTTTTCTTTGAGTGACTCAGTTTATCTCATTGAGCCTTGCTGGATGCTGGGTCTGCGGCTTCTCTTCTGGGGCAGGAAGGCCAGAGACCATTCCTGGGAGCAGAGAACTTCCTGTGTGATGAGTCATGGGGCTGGCTGAGGGGAGGTGTTAACTTCAGAGCCATGCCCTATTGGGTGTTAACCTAGTCTATGGATGTGAACCTCCAAACGTCCTAGGGGGAGGGGCCAACTCAAGAACCAATGGGCCCTGGTCATTCAGGCGGCGCTTGATGATGTCAAAAACTCTATGCGGGGGGGGTGGAGCCAAGATGGCAGCTGGTAAGCAGGGACTGGAGTGAGCTCGGTACCGAGCCCCTCCAAAAACCTATAAAAAATGGCTCTGAACCAATTCTAGAACGGCAGAACCCACAAAACAGCAGAGGGAAGCAGGGCTCCAGCCCAGGACAGCCTGGATGGTCTCTGGGTGAGGTCTATCCCACACGGACATGGGAGCTGGGAGCTGGGAACGGAGTGGAGCAGAGCCCAGTCTGAGCGGCGTGGAACATCCAGACCAGAAGCTGGGCAGAGGGGGCCCTAGTGCCCTGGATCAGTGAGCTGCGGCAGTTACCAGACCCCTCGACCCACAAACACCAAAGACTGCGGAGAAGGTTAGTGGGAAAAGCTGCGGGAGTAGAAGGAGTTCGCGGTTCGGCTTCCAGCCCCGGGGGCAGTGGAGGTGGGGCAGCTACAGCTGTTGTTACTTCCGGCTCCAGGCCCACCTGGTGGGAGGAATTAAGTGGCGGATCAGAGGAGGGGTGCACAGCCTGCCGAAGATCTAAGCCCAGTTCGGGTTGGGGGCTGGGGAAGGAGCAGTGCTGGTGTGGCAGAGCTGGCACCTCCCCCCCAAACGTGGAACATAGAACTCTGTAGTCTACAAGCAGTCATACCCCACTGAAAAACTCAAAGGTCAAGCTAGTTGGCTGGGAGTATGGCCAGGCAGCAAAAATGCACCGAGAGTCAGTCTCAGACTTTGCATTCTTTCTTTGGTGACAAAGAAGACCAAAACATACAGCCTGAAGAAGTCAATAAAGTGCAAGAGCCTACACCAAAAGCCTCCAAGAAAAACATGAACTGGTCCCAGGCCATGGAAGAGCTCAAAAAGGATTTGGAAAAGCAAGTTAGAGAAGTAGAGGAAAAATTGGGAAGAGAAATGAGAAGGATGTGAGAAAACTATGAAAAACAAGTCAATGACTTGCTAAAGGAGACCCAAAAAAATACTGAAAAATACACTGAAGAAAACAACACCTTAAAAAACAGACTAACTCAAATGGCAAAAGAGCTCCAAAAAGCCAATAAGGAGAAGAATGCCTTGAAAGGCAGAATTAGCCAAATGGAAAAGGAGGTCCAAAAGACCACTGAAGAAAATACTACTTTAAAAATTAGATTGGAGCAAGTGGAAGCTAGTGACTTTATGAGAAATCAGGATATTATAAAACAGAAACAAAGGAATGAAAAAATGGAAGACAATGTGAAATATCTCATTGGAAAAACCACTGACCTGGAAAATACATCCAGGAGAGATAATTTAAAAATTATTGGACTACCTGAAAGCCATGATCAAAAAAAGAGCCTAGATACCATCTTTCATGAAATTAACAAGGAGAATTGCCCTGATATTCTAGAGCCACAAGGCAAAATAGAAATTGAAAGAATCCATCGATCACCTCCTCAAATAGATCCCAAAAAGAAATCTCCAAGGAATATTGTTGCCAAATTCCAGAGCTCCCAGATCAAGGAGAAAATACTGCAAGCACCCAGAAAGAAACAATTTGAATATTATGGAAACCCAATCAGAATAACCCAAGATCTGGCAGCTTCTACATTAAGAGATCGAAGGGCTTGGAATGCGATATTCCGGAGGTCAATGGAGCTAGGATTAAAACCTAGAATCACCTACCCAGCAAAACTGAGTATCATGTTCCAAGGCAAAATATGGATTTTCAATAAAATAGAGGACTTTCAAGCTTTCTCAGTGAAAAGACCAGAACTGAATAGAAAATTTGACTTTCAAACACAAGAATCAAGAGAAGCATGAAAAGGTAATCAAGAAACAGAAATTGCAAGGGACTTACTAAAGTTGAACTGATTTGTTTACATTCCTACATGGAAAGATGATGTGTATGATTCATGAGACCTCAGTATTAGGGTAGTTGAAGGGAATAAGCATATATACATATATATATGTTTATGTATATATATGGGTGTATGTATGTATATATCTATGTGTCTATGTATGTATGTGTATATATATGTGTGTATATATATGTGTGTATATATATATATATATATATATATATATATATATATATATATGTAAAAGAGAGAGAGTAGACACAGGGTGAGCTGAAGATGAAGGGAAGATATCTAAAAGAAATAAAATGAAATTAAGGGATGAGAGAGCAACATACCGAGAGAGGGAGATAGGGAAAGATAGAATGGGGTGGATTATCTCGCATAAAGGTGGCAAGAGGAAGCAGCTCTGTGGGAGGAGGGAAAGGGCAGGTGAGGGGGGAATGAGTGAACCCTGCTCTCATCAGATTTGGCCTGAAGAGGGAATACCATACATACTCAGTTGAGTATCTTACCCCACAGGAAAGAAGAGGGAGGAAGATAAAAAAAAATAAAAGGGGGGGATGATGGAGGAGAGGGCAGATGGGGGTGGAGGTAATCAAAACAAACACTTTGGAAAGGGGACAGGGTCAAGGGAGAAAATTCAATAAAGCGGGATGGGTTGGGAAGGAGCGAAATGTAGTTAGCCTTTCACAACATGAGTATTGTGGAAGGGTTATACATAATGATACACATGTGGCCTAGGTTGAATTGCTCGACTTCTTAAGGAGGGTGGGTGGGAAGGGAAGAGGGGAGAGAATTTGGAACTCAAAGTTTTAAAAACAGATGTTAAAAAAAAGTTTTTACATGCAACTTAAAAATAAGATACACAGGCAATGGGGCATAGAAATTTATCTTGCCCTACAAGAAAGGAAGGGAAAAGGGGATGAGAGGGGAGGGGTGTGATAGAGGGGAGGGCTGACTGGGGAACAGGGCAACCAGAATATATGCCATCTTGGAGTGGGGGGGAGGGTAGAAATGGGGAGAAAATTTGTAATCCAAACTGTTGTGAAAATCAATGTTGAAAACCAAATATGTTAAATAAATAAATTTAAATTAAAAAAAAGAACTCTATAAGAGGAGAGAAGACAGCTTGAAGAGCCCCCTTTTTTTTCCTTTCCATTGGAGCCAGAGACGCCTACAGCCAAAGCTGACGAAGGAGCTGCCGGTAGCTGAGCTGACCCACGTGTGGAGCGAGGAGTGCTGAGCAAGGACTTGAGGCCAGTGGGTAATCTTCTTACCATAGAGGGGAAGCATGTACACAATTTTGCTTTATACCATCATGCTTCTGTGTGGCCTCCTGGTTACTCTTGTGAGGCGGACTTATTGGGCCTGGAAGCTTTTGATCAAAATATCAAAATGGGGATGCTGGTTTGTGGGTCTGTTACTGTGGAGTTTAAATACACGCTTTAGTTCTTCTGCCTTCTACCTAGAGAATTCCTTATATCGTGCAGTTGCGAACCTTTCAGGCATATATATGATTCTCTTTGAAATCATAAATTCTGCCTTCATAATACAGAAGGGTAGTTTCAAACCTTTAGACTGTGGGCTGGGGGCCTCAGGGGTAGCTACTTCTGGGGTCACAGGGTCTGTGCTGGTGTCTCCAACAGATTCCCATCCTGGGCTGAGCCGTCTAGGAATCACTGCCATAGCTGGAACTTCTGCCCTGGGCCTGCTCCTGCTCTCACATTTGGCATGCCCAGCAATATCCCAGAACAGAGCATTGCCTGGGTTCCTCTGCAACTCCCCTTTGGTGTGGTCTGGTGCCATTCTGTGCCCCTGGCCAGGTAAAATTCTTGGTATTGCTAACACTGTCACCATAATAACTATTTATGGTGGGATTCTCTTTTTGTCTTAATTCTTCTAGCCAATTTCCTTACTGGACTTTGTGTCAGGGCCAGTCCATGTCCACTTCTGAAGGGAAGGTATGTACTAGTCCTGTTGGTGCTTTCTTGGGGGTACTGAGTTATGCCATGAACTCAGAAATAGCTCAGACTAGGGATCTGCAATCTTTCAGTGCTTCTGATGTAGTCTGACTCAGGGCAAAGTCTGATTACTAGCTCTCTGGTCTGACCTCTATAGGTTCCTAATCTAGGTCTGAGTCTAAGTAAGAATAGACTGCTACTAGACAGACTTACTCTCTATAAGCCAGTTGGGAATTTCTAGTGGTTCTGAAAGAATTTAAGTTGTTCTTTGGTCTGGGATTCCTGCCCTAGTCATTCCTCTGGAGGCTTGAAATTAGGCTAAAGGCTAGAAGTGAGACCCTGTTGTATCCCTAGGATCTGAGCCATGCTGTTGCTGCTTGCTTCCGAACTCACTCCTCTCTTGATATTCAGCCCAGACCTGAGACTGCTTCTTACCCCTGGGCTTAGGCACCCTCTTCAGTCCAACTTGTATCTCTGATCTGGACCCGCGTAGTGGGCAACAAACCTACCAGTTATTTACCATTATTTACCCAGGCATTCTGTATGGTTTGGATCTGGGACATTTTATTGCCCTGTGAACAGCCTCTGCCTGCATTAGAATGGCCCGTGTGGAAGCTTCTGACTAGACTCTCTCCCCAGTGTTTGTAGACTTCTCTGTCTACCTCTGTAAACCTGGGCTGGAAAAGTGATTCACTTTTTAGTGGATCAGAATTCAAGTTGGTTCATTTTCTAGATCTCTTTGAAAGAGTTTTCCCTCTTTTTTTTCTTTTTTTTTGAGGGGGGGCGGCACGGTTGCTGAGGAGAGAGAACTTGCTCTAATTCTTCCTGTTACTGCACCATTTTGGTTCTACCTCTTCAAATAATTTGCTAATCTTTATTTTTCTAGATAACTAAAATTTTCCGAACAATATGTTTCTATTCCATTTTCTTGTTTTGCTGGAGTTTTTCAAAATGAAAACAAACACAGTCCTTGATGTAGAGACACAATGGAGAGGTGGCCTGGCCTATGCGCTTTATCACCACTTGTCTAAGTGTCCTGAGGTGGCTGTCACAAGGGGCTCTTTTAGCTTTCCTGGCCTGCTCTGGTTTGGAGAATGGGAGGGGGGCATATGGCAAGCTGGTGAGAGAGATTCTTCATGCTTCTGGAATTGTACTTCTGCCTAGCCATGCAAAGCACCTTACTTTTTTATCTCACAGAATCTCTGAGTTGGTAAGGGCCTCAGAAACCAACTTGAATAGGAATTCACTCTTTCACCTTTCTGACAAGTGTTCATCTAATCTAGAGAACTTCCAGTGAAGGGAACCCACCAGCTCCTGAGGCACCGCATTCCACTCTTGGACAGATCCAATTATTAGGAAAATTTCCCTCACACCAAGTCTGTCCCTCTGTAATTTGCACTCATTACTCCTTGTTTTGTCCTCAGAGGCCAAGCAGAGCAAATCTAATCCTTCTTCCCATGACAGCCCTTCAAATGCTTGAAGGCAAGGCTTAAAAAGTGCTTCTTTCAACAATAACTCTGTGAGGTGGGGACTTAATCTCTTTTTGCAGCTGCAGAAACTGAATCTCAGAGAGCTTAAATGACTGTAGTTAGCTCACAAAGTTAGTGAATGGAGCCAGGACTAGAACTAAGGTCTTCTAAGTCCAAGATCAGTGCTATTTCAGTATATCAACACATCAAGATGCTGATATCAATATATCAACATGCTGCCTCCAGATCACAGATTGGCACCTGATGCTGAGAAGTGTGCAAGGGCACGTTATCTGAAAAGGCAAGTTCTTTAGAGCTCTCCTGTAGCACTAGGGGCATGCTATCCTTCAGGGGAATGACTAAATTTTCATAGGGCTCTCAAGTCACATCAAAATGTTCTCAAGCTCACAGCTCATGGTGGCAATATAACTTTATAGCAATGTACAGGGTTATGTACAGAAAATGGCTTATCGGTACTCCCAAGTCTTTAATATGATAAAACTTTTTAAAAAAAAGTCACAAGACCTTTCAATTTGATAAAAAATTTCTGGCAAAACTGAAATGCAGTTTGGCAGATACCAGGCACAGACAAGCATCTCACACCATATACCAAGATTTAGACGTAAAAGGTGGTCTGAGCAAATCAGGGAAGGATGAAATATTTTAGTGCTAATATCTATGGATAACAGAAGAATTTATGACCAAACAAGAGAGACTGATCATTATGGGATGTAAAATGGATAATTTTAGTTACATTAAATTAAAATGTTTTACACAAATCAAACCAATCCAGCCAAGATTAGAAGGAAAATAGGAAATTGGGGCAGGGGAGGTAATCGTTCAGCAAGTTTTTCTGATAAAGGTCTCATTTCTCAAATATATAGAGAAATGAATCAAATATATAAGAACCTAAGTCTTTCCCCAGTTGATAAATGGGCTAAAAGGATCAGAAAATCCATTGTTGTTGGATTTGTGAACTGATCCAACCATTCTGGAGAGCAATTTGGAACAGAAGGCTTAAAATTCTTGGCATATCCTTTGACCCAGCAATATCACTACTAGATCTGTACCCCAAAAGAGATTAAAAAAGAACAAGGAAAAGGACCTATACACAAGGAAAAGAAAAAATTTGTAGCAGTTCTTTTTGTGGTATCAAGGAACTGGAATTTGAGGGGGTGCCCATCAATCAAGGAATGGCTGAACAAGTTGTATATGTTTGTGATGGCATACTATTGTTCCATGAGAAACGACAAGCAAGATGTCTCAGAAAAACCTGGAAAGATTTATATGAACTGATGCAAAGTAAATTGAGCAGAGGCAGGAAAACATTGTACACAGTGACAGAAATACTCTTTTGTAATCAACCTTGTATGACTCAGTTCTACCAGCAAGACAATGATCTAAGATACTTCTGAAGGATTCATGATGAAAAATACTGTGTACCTCCAGAGAAAGAACTGATGGAGTTTGAGAGCAGGTGACAACATACTTTGTCAACTTTATTATTCTTGGGTTATTTAATCTGTTTTCTTTTGCAACACGGCTAATATGGAAAAATGTTTTGCATAATTAAGCACATATAATCCATATCAAATTTCTTGCTTTCTCAAGGAATGGGGAGGAGAGAATTTGGACCTGAAATCTTTAATAAAATGAAAGATATTGTTATTACATGATAAAATAAAAAAATCATAAATCCTACTTCTTGGATTGGCTACACTTTTCCAAATCCAGCATTGTTTGGAGAGAGAGCAATGGAAAAATTCAATAGGAAATCAATTAGCCAACAATCACCATCTAAATGGTAACTACAAAGAGATGCAGAAAGACATTTAAATGTTATTGAAATGTTTAAATATATCGCAGAGCCAAAACATATGGGTGAGAAATTCCTTGAGTTGGTTTTTTTTTTGTTAGGGACATTCCTTTGTAATTGGGGGTGAGGCTATTGGGGAAAGGAAACTACCCAAGTTAAGATAGTTCCCATTTAACAACTCATTCAAAACTTGAAAATGTGTTTTAAGTTCTAACTAGTAAAGATATTTAGATGTGGTTAGCCATTACTATTTATTTTTCCGGAAAAGCCATTAGGTCTGATGGGAATGGGATGTGAACCCCCAAAAGGAAAAGATCATATCTTTGGGATCTGGGTCCCAAAAAGGAAAAGCTCCTGGACTTTCCCATGTGGCATAAGTCCCTGGCATTCAACTGAGTCAATCGGCCCTTTCCAATTAATTAACTGTACCTGACCTCATCACCCCTTAATTCCATCTAAACCCCTTCTCTGTCCCCACAGTATTTCTGTACTTCAGACCCATCTTCAGCACTAAGGTGCTCAGATTCAATCTGATCAGCTTGTCAATAAAACCGTCACCAATGCTCAGATTACTTAAGAGTCTGGCCAATATGGTGGATTTTTACAGTCACTCCCACCCTGACTGGTGTTCTAATAAATCTTGTCTTTGGCTGAAAGGAGGCTTGGGTTGAATTCCTTCAAGGCAGGATCCTCGTGTGGCTATTTCAGGGTCCAACCACCCCTAAACCTCAACAGATTCACCTAGACTGACTCCCTCCCTTTCCAATCAGTTCCTGCCCAAGGTATTCATTGGTCTTGTCAAACTGCAATTCACTCTAAGAAAGACAAACAGAATTAAGTTGTATGTGTCTTTATTTTTTCTCAAAGTGGTGGATATGCATGCAGAGCAATAGCTGGAACTGAGGTTAGGCTGTAGAGATTATGAAGACAAAGTGCAACTGCAAAGCTGGGTGGGAAAGGCAGTGTAGTGGTGTGAGAAATAACTTCTTCAGGCTTGGGAGAGGTGAAGTTAAAAGCCAGGTTTGTTACACATGTGAGAGCTTAGTAAAAGTTAGTTTTCCACAGAATAATTAATTGTCTTCTTGAGGAAGCAAGTGAAAAATTAAGCAAAGCAGGTGGGCCCAACCAATCAGAAAACAACTAATGGTTGAGAGAAAACGTCAGGTCCAGGATATAGGTAGAACCTATTCAAATCGGCCAGAAACCATTTAGGGTCAGAGACAGGACAAGGGTAAATCCCTATCTTGCATGCTTAATGAACCTTATGAATATAAGTAGACACACCCTGCATAAAAATAGAGCCTCATTAAAACAACATGGGAGGTATGATGGGGGAGGGGAGGGGGTGGGGCATGATTATCCATATTAAGGGAAAATTTACAATGGGCATATCCGGAAGATTGTAACCCAGAAGGGAGCAGATCAATCTGTTCTCTGAAGGGAGGAGCTGTGCTGGACTAACAGTGTAAAGCTTATCTTGCTTCTGTATCTTGTGCTTCCTCTTCCCACAGAAGAGCAAGTCCCACTTCTGGCCAGGAACATAAGCCTTTGGATTCCTCAATAATAAATTGTCCTTGATACCTCAATCTCAGTGCCAAATGTGTATCTAACAACCTGGTTCCCAAACATGGGGCTAACTCACAGATCTCGGATGGAAGAAGGTAAGCTACCTCAGGAAGAGCACTCCCATTGATTTTGACGATTTTAACCCGACCCCTTCCAAACCTGCAATTTCGAACCACAGGTATCAAGGTGTCCATATTGGTCAGGAGGACTCTAAAGGATTCAGATACCTGTCACTAGGTCAGGCAAGTTGATATAGTGAATAAAAGATCATGAACAGCCTTCTGTTGGTCAGGGAGTCCCATTATTCTGGGAGCCTGCATGGTACAGTTATCAACTGACACAACAACAGGCTCAGATATGGGAGACTGAGAGTCTAGGCCCAAGGAGTGGAGGAATCCCCAGGAAGACATCTCTTCTGAAAGTCCCCTCGGGAAGATGTTAAAATATTGGGAGGAGACTCCCAGGACCAAGGGAAAGGAAGAAGAAAAGGAAAATGATTAAATATTATTGGCAGGAAAAAACTAAGGAGCCTATTTGGCACCCTCAGTGTTTTGGCCAAAATTCGGATCTGATGAATATTGGGTTTGTCAATTAAAAGAGGGAAAGAATTATGCCAACTGCTGGGGTATTGGAACTCAAACAGCAGCAGGAATTTTTCTGAGACACATAAAGGTGGGAAAATTGGTGGTGAAGTACAGCCTTTGTTGATCTGCGGTGGTTATCTCTGGGAGTCAATTGGTCTGGGTTAGCTGAGTCTCAGTTAAGAGATTTGACTTAGACAAGGAAGGGAAAAACTCAAAGGGAAAGGTGCCTAAGGGGGAAAGGGACTTGAGGAGTCCCTTCCAGAAATACCCCAAAGTAGACCACTTGGGAAGGAGGCTAGTGAATTGGGGTAGTCTATATGCCCCAGGAAAAGACAAGAAAAAGCTGATTTGTGCAGGAGATTTCTGACAATCTTCTGTGACCTCACTCTTGGATGTCTGTATCTATGTTTGTGTTTTTGTGTGTCTATGTGTGAATGAGTGAGAGTGTGTAAGCTGAAACCCCATAAGGATGTATCTTGCCAGCAAGGAGCAGCAAGGAGCTCCCAGCAGCAGTTTGAGGAGCAGTTGGTAATCCTGCCCCCTGCCCCACCCCACCTTCCCCTCCCTCATCCACTGGCACTCCAGAGGAGATAGGCTGGAGCAGCAGCAGCAGAAAAGGGTGGCCTTGGGGAGTGGGAGAGTCAAGGAGGATGTGTTTGGTAGTCTAGTTAAAGTCTGCCATTGTGAGGAAAAATACTGACAAATTACTGTTAGTGAAAGCCCAGTTGTGGGGTGTTTGAGATTGATTTATGTCAAAAATGAGAAGGAAAACAGGCTTCAGATGTGTCAGACTCAAATTCTCAGGGCTCAGATGCTTATCATGCCCTCCACTCAAGAGGCAGAGTTATCTGATGAGCCAGAGGAAAACTTTGGATGTGTTGTAGTGAAGGGAAAAGGTGCATGGCAAAAGTTCTTTTTGAATTTCCCTGCGCTAAAGAAGCCTGGAGTACAGGAAAGGGTTACAGTCCCTATAGAGATAAGGAAGAAAGGAGGGAGGATTTTTTTTTTCCCTTGATCAAAGGAAGGCAGGCTAAATGAGCATTTAACCCTTTTCCTGCCTCACCTAAAAGAGAAAAGTTTTGTGTAATGGTGTAGTATGAGGGCAGAGTTTATAATTTCAAAGAGGATCATATATATGTCTGAAGGGTTCAGAACTGCCGGATATAAGGAATTCTCAAAGTAGGAGGCAGAAGAATCAAAGCATATATTGAGGCTCCATAGTAACAAACCCATGAACCAGCATCCCCATTTTGATATTTTGATCAAAAGCTTCCAGGCCCAATAAGTCCGCCTCACAAGAGTAACCAGGAGGCCACAGAGAAGTATGATGGTATAAAGCAAAACCATATACATGCTTCCCCTCTATGGTAAAAAGATTACCCACTGGTCTCAAGTCCTTGTTCAGCACTCCTCAATCCACATGTAGGTCAGCTCTGCTACCGGCAGCTCCTGCTTCAGTTTCAGCTGTAGCTGTAGCTGTAGCTGTAGCTGTCTCTGGCTCTAATGGAAGCTGTTTTTAACCATCTAGCTAGCAGCTTCTTCGGGGGTGTAAGGTACGCTGGGGAAAGCACAGGTTCTTTCAATCTGCTTAAGCAAGGTGAAGGGGTTGACCAGGAAAGCACAGGTTCTTTCAATCTGCTTAATCAAGGGAAGCAAGGTGAAGGGGCCAACAAGCTTACTCCAATCCAACATACAGACAGCATTCAGTTAGTTCAGGAGAAAAAGCCAAACTATTCAAGGGCACTTGTTGACTAAGTGCTAAGGAGCCCATTTTTGGTTACCAACACAAATGGGACCCAACTAGAAGGAAATTGAATGCGTTCTGGTTGTATTTAGAAATGTGAAAAGTGAAAATGTGGCACTCCTAATTTAATGCTTAAGATAAACTAGAGTTTATTTTTCCTATTCAGCACTAAAATCTATGGGAAAAAGGCAGGAAGAGACTGTGATGGAAGTGGAAGATTAGTAAATGAAAATCTTAAGCAGGCAGCTTAGAGTGAAAGCCTGATAGCCTGATTTAAAAATCAATATATCAAGTTAGAAAGAGAGAGAAGGAATCGTGTTCACCTACCTTTTGGGCTAGGTCTGTAGGTGGGTTTTATTAAATCTAATATGAATATTGGCCCTGCACATCATTTGAAACTGACCGGATTATAATATGTGATCCCAAGCTGTTTGTAAATTTTCACAAGGAGAAGAATGTGAATGTAAATGGGGAACTGAAAGATTAAGGGCATATATGAATTTGTGGATAATAGTCTTTTTTTAAGGGCCAATAATGTATATTTATATAATTTTAAAGGTACATATTGTTATTTGGTATTAAGAAATCTATTAACTGCATGGCCCCAAGAAAGTTCTATTTCAGTGTTCAGTGAGGGGATGAAGGTGGAATTCACTTCCAGGGATAATATGGGAATCACCTTGGTAATTAGACAAAAGCCTTGTTTGGGATCTAATTTTCTGAGTGAGAGTCTCATATTTAGGAAATTAATGCTTATATAGGTTTATATAACGTTTGCTGTCAATCAGTAGACTTTTATTAAGCACCTACCAAGTGCCAGCAGGGCAGGTAGGTGGCAAAGTGGATAGCATACCAGGCTTGGAGTCAGGAAGACTGAACTTGCTGAGTTCAAATCTGTCCTGGGACACTTACTAGCTACGTGACCTTGAGCAGATCACTTAAACCTGTTAACCTTAGCTCCTCATATGTAAAATAAGCTGGAGAAGGAAATGGCAAATGACTAGTATCTTTGCCAAGAAAACCCCAAATGGGGTCGCAAAAAGTCAGACAAAACAGAACCACAACCCTGTACCAGGCACAGCGCTAATCACTGGGCATACAAAGAAACACTCTCAGGGATCTCCCAATGTAATGAGAGGGTTGACAGGTGAAAATATTGGGAGTTGGATGTATAACTAAATCAGATTTCTTCCACTCTCAGAGAGTACAGACACGAGGGAGGGAGAGAGGGCTAGAATCTGGAACTCAAAACTTGTTCTGAAAAAAAAAATGTTTAAATTGTTTTAACATGCAATAGGGGGAAAAATAAAATATTTTTTAAAAAGAAAACACTTGGAGTTGGTAAGTGGGAGAAATAGTAAGGAAGCTAATGTCACTGGATCCTAGGGTACAGGGGAAGGGGTATAGACTACAGAGCAGGTGTACACCAGGGGAGTCTGTGCCTTCCACATTCCAGGTATAGAACAGCATTGAACCCCATTGATCAAGTTTGGTCACAGAGGTGCCAGCTTTCCTTTGGCAGTGAAGACATATCATCAAGGACTTCTGCACTCCCCCCTTGGCCCTAATGAATGTTACCAATTGTGAAAACTGGTCCAAATAAAAAGGTTGATCATGCTCCAGTCCCATTTACAAGTTACATGTTAATATGGGTTCAGAGTTCTCTCTAGGAAGTTGGATCACAGCTTCCTACCTGGGATATGAAGGCTTAATTAAAGGCCCAGGGTCACAGCAGAGGAACAAATTCACATGAGGAAGTAGAGTAAGGAAGGGAAGCGATTTTTGCCCAGGCAGATTGCAGGAGTTGGAGGAACTAAAGAATTCATTCTTTGGAGAGACCTAGGAGTATTCACTGGCAAAGGTTGGCTCTCACTCATAGATGACATTCCAGTGTTGTTCTCTTGGAAATGAAGTAACACATTCAATTGAATTGCTGTTGAATTTCCTCACTGAGATCTGGGGAATTGTTTTCCTCATATACTGGAATGTTACAGAGCTATTGTTTTTCTTGTTGTTCGTGTGGTTGCTGTGTATGTGTGTACAAATTCAGTTGTAAATAAGATTTACCTAAGTTAAACCACATTGTACTGGTTCAGAAAAATATTCCAGGCATTGTATTTTTATAAACTTTGGCACGTCTGCATTCTTTTCCACTTTCATTAAGGTGTGAAAAATGCACTATTCTCTTTTTCTCTTTTGATTTTTTTTTGTAAATAAGTTCAAAAACCAAATATTTTACCTTTTGTTCCTCCTCCAATTTTTAGGGCACTGGAGCAGTTTCATAGGATGAATTTCGCTCTTTTGAGGCGTCTATTTGGCTTGTTGCACAGCATCAAGCAACAAGCAACCTTAAATCAGATGACGTCATACAACCTGGGAGTGTACTTTGGTCCTAGTCTTCTTTGGCCACCATCTTCTGCCAATCCTGAGCTGGTGAATAAATTTGCCAGAAAGATACCTTGAGTTTCATTCTTCTTTGAGCATCTAATGACCCTCCCAGTGTTTTAAATATGAGCATCAATTTTTAAAGATTTTGGATGTATAGATATACAGTCCCATAAAAGTTGTAATGTATCCAGATAGAATTGAATCTGGAATATTTTTCATCCCAGCCTTCAACAGGAAGATTATGAAGAAGGTTGAATAGTAAAAGTACTGGGGTCTTTTCTCCCCTTCAAGCTCAGGGGGGTAGAATAGCCCATGAACTGTGGAGAGAAAAGACTCCAATGTTGCCTTTTGCCTTTCCTCAATGTGCTTGGTGCTGTAGATGCCAGGTTTAAAAACAAAGCCATTCTTGTCCTCAAGGAGCATAAATTCTGTAAGAGAAGACATGTATACATAAGTGTATGCAAAATACAGATGTGAGGTCATTTGGAGGAGGGGACAGAGCAACTGGCAGCTGGGGAATCAGGAAAGGTCTCATGCAGAATGTGGCCCTTGAGCTGAGCTTTCAAATGGTATTGTTAACAAACTCATTTGCCATTTCTAAATATTCCCTTATCTATCTTAGCTATGCATAACCTGAGACATAGTCCAAGGGCATACTAAGGAAGCATCATATAGATGTACATACATACATAAATACATATATACATACATATGTACAGTCCACAATGGGGGCCCAAAATAGATACAGTATCTACATATACATACATACAGAGAGAGGAAGAGAGCCCACAATAGGGGCCAAAGCCAGAGACAGATGGACAGACAGAGAGATATACATACATCCAGTTTTATACACATATATCCACATACATATATACATACATACATACAGAGAGAACCCATAATGGGGGCCAGAGCCAGAGATAGATGGGTATACACACATATACATATAAACACACATATATATCTACATACATACATACATACATACATAGACAGACAGCCCATCATGGCGGCCAGAGCCGGGGAGAGATAAAGGTACATAAATAGACCGATAGACAGATATATGCATATATACACACATATATCTACACACACACACACACACATCCCTCTGTGGCCAGGCAGGTAAGCAATATTTTCTCCAATTTTGTCACTCTCCTTCAACTAAACTACAGATGTTTTTCCTTCACAGGCTTGTGATAACCCATTGTCTCTGGTACTAAGGTGAATTAAAATTATTTTGTCTGCTATTTTACAAACTAATAAGAAATTAACTCATTCCTTTCTTCCTAAAGGTCCACTAATGTCATCTTAATTGTGTAAGTGGAGACACTAAGGCATTAAGATGAGATCTTAGGGAAAGTCTATAATTTCAAAGTTTGAAATCTAAGGATTGAAAATAAAAAGTAGTCTTGCATCTTCTTGTCTCTACTTCATAGCAAGCTACTGCTAAGAAACTTGTGAATTTCCTATGTCATCTTTTGTATTTTTGTAAGATTGGGAAGGCTTATATCAAACAAGGTACATAGACTATCAAAAATGCCATCTCCCTCGTGCTTTTTCTGTTATAGGCCCCTCTATTAGTAGAGTTCATTATTGAAAATTCCGGGAAGATATTTGGAGAAGAAGTCACTTCTTCCTTGGTGGACATTTCAGTCAGTTGTAACAGAGACAATGCCTCAGGTATCATGAATCATTGGATTGTTTTTCCCCTTCAAATATACCTTCTTTCTATCTTCCAGCTGCTCTACCATCATGGGGATTGTGAACTGCTGAAAGTGTGGTGGCTCTGAGACTTTAAAAGGGACCAAAGACTAGATTGAAGGGTGAGGGAAACCAGGATGGGATTAGGGGAAGCCTAATGGGGGGTGGGTGTGGGCTGGAGAGTAAGTGGGGCTAAGGGGAATGAAATTTTGGTAAGAATGAAAGTTTTTAAAGATAATAAGAAAGGATTCCAATAAGAAAGGATTCTCTAGACCTTCAGAACTGGGTATGAGTCTGAAATACCTTACAGAACTTCTCTCCCTGCATATCGCACATCAAAGCCTGTTTCACATGGCCCAGATGAAACAACTAGGAAAAACAAAACACCTTTTGGGCCTAAAAGACCATCTAGCTATTGAGCCAAGTAGCCACATACTTTCTCCTGCTGTTTGTCCACTGGTGCTGATTGGTTTGAAATGTGCTAGAAAAAAATCCAGTCATAAAAGAGACTGAAGAAAAACAAGGCATCAAAGGGACATCAGTAAAGGGCAGGGTCACAGAGAGAAGTGGGAGTGGGCAAGGAACAACAGAATAAAGGACAAGGGCAGCAGAACGTAAGACTTGAAAAAGCTGGGGTGGTAGAGGGGAGCCAAGATGGCAGCTGGAAAGCAGGGATTTGTGTGAGCTCCCTCTCAAGTCCCTCCAAAAACCTATAAAAATGGCTCTGAACAAATTCTAGAACTGCAGAACCCACAAAATAGCAGAGGGAAGCAGGGCTCCAGGCCAGGAGAGCCTACATGGTCGCTGAGTAAGGTCTATTGCACGGAACTCGGAGCAGAGTGGAGCAGAGCCCAGCATGAGCCGGACATGGAACTACCAGAAGGGAGACCGGAGGAACAGTCCCTAGTGTCCTGAATCAGTGAGCTTTGGCAGTTACCAGACTTCTCAACCCACAAACACCAAAAACAACAGAGAAGGTTAGAGGGAAAAGCTGTGGGGGACAGAGTGAAAGGAGTTCTCAGTTGGGCCACACCCTGGGGCAGCAGCGGGGTGGTGCAGCTACAGAACTACAGCTGCAGTTGCTTGCACACTAAAAGATGAGGTTTTATTCTCATATTGTTGTATTTGCCTCCTATCTTCCCACCTACCGCAGGAGTTTATTCTTCCTCTAAAAGATGCAATCTAACTATGAGAGTGTTGGGTTTGCCAAATATCCCATCACCTGCCACAGAAGTTCAATTAAACTTCAGCTAAGGCCTGGATCTACAGTCTCCTGAAGGACTCAGATGCTGCTGTAACCTCTACTCACTGTTTCTTGTACTGGCTGTAGCACTGGTCACACACCCAAGCTGGGTTCTCTTTGCTGCCCTCTGCAACCATTTTCTTAGTGGAGCAAGAGCTGCACACCAGCCTGCCACAGTGATGGCAGTGATGACGGCAGTTAAACTAAGAAATAGAGAGGAGGGGAAAGGAAAGGGGAGATGGGCAGATTAATAAATGTTTTTCTCAATAAATTAATAAATGGTTCTATCAATGGAGTCCCCTTCCCTCCCTTCTTTTCTCCAGTTTTTTAATATTATGTACTCAGAGGACATGGTAGTCTTGGTGCTAAAGCAAATACATGCAATCTGACATCCCTGCCCTAGAGGAGCCTCTGTTTCAGCTGAAGGGAGAAACTTCAAAGTTCGTTAAAGATTCTGCAATGTTGGGCTGATCATGAAAACTAGTTCTACCTTCTGGTAGGCACAACACAGTGGGAAAGAAGAGATACCCACACATCTTTTTAACAATGGCTTTCAATTAAACAATGAATCAGCACTTATTAAGTGCTACTACTATGTGCCAGGCACTGTGCCAACCAGATCAATAAAACCAATCAAATAACCTATATTTCTCAATAATAATAGTTTATTAAAGCACTTTTACCTATCTATCACCTTGTTTCATCCCTATGGGCAAAGGGTGAGGTAGATAAGTTTTATCATCCCCATTTTTACAGACAAGGAAGTGCTTGTTAGTGACACACTTGGGACTAGAACATAGGTTCCTTTGTTTTGCGCTGAGGCTGCCTCTCACTTAGTAAGAAATGAAGCAGGCAGCTGCTTACCATGGTGAAACGTTCACTTCTACACATCATACAGGTGATTTCCATCTCATCTGGTACCTACTCCCGCCTAGCTGGTGGTTTTCAGGCGGCACAAATTCCAAGGGATCACTCTGTGGGAAGCTTCTCTCCTTTAAGCTTGGAGATCATGCAAAGGAGACTCCAAAAGAGCAGATGAAAAGTAAGAATTAAAGTTAGAGCTTGAATAGAGCTAAGTGGGCCAGGCCATATCAATATGTCATTAGCCTAGAACTTCTAATTTGGCTGTGTTGGCTATCTTTTTTTTGAGACAAATGTCATGTATTATATGCTAAGAAATGTCATAGTCATTGCTTCGTGGCATGCAAGCAACATTTTTGGTCCTATTCAGAGCAAAGTTTTCTGGGTACTACAGAGGAAAAATAATCTAAGATTCTTAAGACCAGCTCAAAGACAAAAAGCTGGAAATCTACTAAGTACACTGTACCTCTGAATATTGTAACCTTGCTAAGTCGCAATGTGGTAAGGTTTTTGAGTGCTGCTTGACAAAAGCCAGGCCACAAAAGAGAGATCTGAGGTAAGAAGAGCAAGGCAGAGGTTCCTGTTTCTGTTTTCCACAATATACATATACAATTAGAATGACTCAGGAGTACTCTGACTGGAGGTCTAGGAAACCAAGTTAGGCTTGGAATTTCCTCTGGGCTACCATCTCTATGATACTCACCTCTTGATAAAATTGAGAAATCATCTTTGGACAGGGCTTGATTGGAAAATTTAACTCCTTCAGAGTTTTGAGGCATAAAAGATAGTCCATAAGGGGTTTTCTCTTATAAAGGGGATTAAATCCTATTATTTGGATTTGTAACCCAGATTAGGCAAAGGGCTGCGATTAGAGACACTGTTTTTATTCCTGGAAGGCTTTATGTTACAGTGACCAGGCAAAAGCTTGAGAAGAGACTACCAGCTTACTTTTAAGGAATAGGAGTTTAGAATATTTTCCTGATCTTATCTGTTATCTTTATAGAAAAAAAAATGATCGCTCTTGTTTTACAAATGAGAAACCTGAGATTAAACAACAAATTGTACCAGGTCTGAAAGTCAGTGAATGAGAGTCAAGAATTTAGGATTCCTGGTTATAATGGTATCAGAACATTAGAGTAAGTAATCTGCTCAAGGTCACATGGTTACCAAGTGGTAGAGCCAGGTCCAGATAACAGGAATTCACATTTACAAAAGAGTCCTTTACAAATTTCAAAATGTTTTTGGAGACCATCATTCATTCCATAGTTACTGAGTATGTAAAGCATGTTTATTTATCTTCACTTTTGACAGATGAAAAACTGAGGCTTAGAGGGCTTAAGTGATTTACCCGAGGCCACGTGCTGAGTAAGAACTGGGACTAGATAATAATAGCAGCTCATATTTATGTTGCTTCTTGAGGTTTACAAAGTACTTTCTCCATAAAAATCCTGTGAGGCAATAGAGGATTATCCCTATACTTCAGATGAGGAAACTGATGCTTGGAGAGATATTACAGTTCCACAGCTAAGAAGCATCAGAACTGGGGCTAAAACAAAAATCTTTTGATTCTCAACCCAGTGTTCAGATGTCTGTACGTGAAGAGAACTAGTACAGAAAAACAGAGGGGCAATGTTGTGATGAAAACACCCTGGGGCTCTCCACAAGTGTCTGCTGCCTTTATCAGCCATATACACTGAGATATTTATTGAGTACTTGAGCAGTGTATGAAACTCAAACAGAAATGGATCCCTGTGGCTGCGTATTGACTTAGAGAACCACAAACTGACATTTATATTTTACTATATTTTGCTTATTTTGTTGAACACATGCCCATTACATTTTAATCTGCTTGCACTAAGTGTGATACCTCTACACTTGAGGATGCTGTTTTGGGCACCACAGGGGCCCAAAGAAGGATAAAATATGGCCCCTCTCCTTAAGGTGTTGATGATGTAGTTGAGAAGTTGCTGGACAAAGCATAAACACACTTAAAAAGGTGACAATGTAAGGACACATGTAAGGGCTAAATGAGTGTTATAGGAACCTAAAGGAAAGAGAACTGTGGGCCAGGAAGGTTATTTAAAAATCTAGTGAAGAAACAACTGATGAATAGAAGTATGCATAGAATAATTATACACACACACACACACACACATATATATATACACCTATGTATGTCTAACAGTACCCATCTCTAGGGTGGGAGGGGGAGAGGGAAGAAAAAAGAGAAACAGAAAATTATCACATGATAATTTTCTTGTATATTTGAAAGTAACAGCAAGTCGTGCACAATAGATTTGTAGTTTCATATGCAATCGTATTTTTTTACTGAACTATGTTATGGAAATGTTTCTTTTATCCCATAAATTAAAAATAAATAAAAAGAACCATAAAAAAGAAAAAAAATAAAATGCTTGCGTTAATCTTAATATTTATGGCCATTAAAAAATCTAATGGAGGAGGACTGGACTTTAAGACCAACCTTGAAAAACAGGTAGGATTCAGGAATATACAATAGGTGGAGGGGGAAAAGGCATTCCAGACAGGGGTAATTAAAAACCCAGCGGCTGGAACAGAGGGTTTTTCCAGAGAATGGTGGGATTTAAGTTTGGAAAGGTAGGAGCAATGGACTGAAGGGACTTTAGAGATCATAGCCTAACCTCTTAGTTTTACAGATAAAGAAATTAAGTGATTGAAGCCAGAATATAGAAGACCTTAAAATGGTAACAAAGTTTAGAGTTGAACCAAAAGGCCGTGGGAAATCTTGGAAGATTTTTAAATAAGTAAATGACATGGGAATGACATAACAATGACATTTAAATAACATCTGAGGAAACTCATCAGATAATCTCTTCTATGTACACTCCAAGAAGGTGGCTGTTTATGGAGGCTCCCACCCTTCTGGATTCCTGGTAATGGATGGAGAAGAGTTCAGCTTCCTCTGCAAAGACATCTTTTTACCTTAGTTCAATAAATTTGGGAAACAGATGAAGATGAATTTAGTCTAATGCTTCCACTGAGCTTGAAAAATCTGGATAGTGAGAAATAGCTCCCAAAGCATTCACTCAATCCACAACGGCATCATAAATTACCATCTCTGGCATGCAAAGCTAGATCAAACCCAGAAAGAGGAGCTTGAAAGAATGATTTTCAGAAGGTCAGATGCAGAGGTTTTTTTAGAAAGAGGCAAAAAAGGGAATATGGAGATAGCGTTAGAGGAAAAAAACAAAAAAGTAGGGAAAATTTCAGAAATTTTTCTTACCAGGAAAAGAAGCAGCAGACAATTCAAGTGATATTGACCTAGATAAAATCTCAGGCTCTGACACCTGATTAAAATTGTCTTGGAGGTGAATTACAGAATCTAAGGAGGAAAAATTTTAAAAAATTCAGGTAAATTATGGATGACATGCTGTTAAAAGCATGGCTCAAAAAAAATGTATCGCTGTTCACTGTAATGGGAAAAATTAACTCAAAGCCAGTTCAGTTTGGGTGATGAACATTTCTCTGCTTTCTTGAGAATATAGAGAGAGTTAAAAGCCCCCATAACCCAAGAGCATATAGGTTCCTTCCTTCTGCTTTGGTACCTGAGTACAGAAAGAGCTGAACCTTTAGCTAGAGGACAAAAGTGAACACTGAGTTCTCCTAAACCAAGTGCCCAAAGGATGTGTCAAGACTTTGAAAGGATGCTTACACCTAGAGATTAAACCCAAATTGCTTCAAGTACTGGCTTCACTTTACTGCAGCACTCCAACAGGCCGCTTGTATTTCAATAATGAACTGTAATGTAGTGGAGTGATTCCAGAAGTGATAGAACTTAAGGAATGACTGCTCATATGCCAGAAGCAGACATGTCATTTCAGACACACTGGTACCCCAGCAAGCTCTTAATCCAGGGTTTTTCTTGCACAATAATTACCCTCCTATGACCTTTAGCAACTCAGGGAAACAAAGGGGAGGGGAATTAGAAGTGCAGCATGGTATATCGGTCCTCTGCCGTCCCAAGACCAGAGTGTGCTATTGACAATCACCTACCTGATCACTTTTCTTTCAATGAATATGGGAAATCAAGTGCTTTCCCTGCAGATCTGGAAAGTAGTGCATCAATGTCCTCCATGGTAAAGCCAATTTCTTTCCCAGTCAGCAGGTTGTGTAGGGTTTGCACAGCCACAGTAACCCAGTCCACTTTCATGTTCATCAGCAGCTGCTCCAACATGAGTAAGGGGCTGGAAGACAGGTTGAAGTAGCTGGCCTGGTGCATCTCAGGCAAAGTCAGCAGAACCTGTATGAGAGTTTCATCACAGGAAGGATGGTAATATGGGAACTTTAGGGTGATACTGAAGGCCTGTGGAGTGCAATCTAACCCATAAGAACAACCAATTGGTTTCTCTTGGGAGAAGAAAGCCCCAGTTCTGATCTAGACAAATGGAGGCATTAGGATGCATAAAGTCATACAGAAAGTTATGGCCTCTGAGATGGAAACAAGACAGTCTTTTTAGGCCTCTTCCAAGTCTGACACTTGGAGGTCTGTATTTGTTTGAATCATAATGTATTCCATAATTAAGATTTTCAGTATGCAGGGGAAACTATTATACATATAAAATGTCATTTTTGGGGCATTAATTGCATTGTGATGTCTACATTTGCATCACAGAAACTGCCTGCCAAAGTCTGAAACTCCTTCATCCAAGGCAATCAAGTAGTTTTTCCCAGTGGCCAGAGGCATCTAGAGAAGGAAGACAAGTCTAGATGGAGTGGCCTAGTAAGGGCCACAGGCAGTGAAGGGAGGGTTTACAAAGAAGATGAGTGTGCCAGGGCAGGGAGGACAATCCCAGGGTAAGTACCTGGGAGCAGAAGGCTTGATGCCTAAATGGCAGGATATCGCAAAGCCTATTTATGAGTTCTGGATAGGGCTGGCCCTGCTGGAAGTACTCCCTTTACAGGCCTGCAGTTTTTCTTATGTGTATAAACTTAATACAATGCTCTACTTACCTTGGACCCCACGTATAGAGCTTGGATCTCATAGTGTTGAGTAGCTGTCAGTTCCCTGTAGAAGTGAGTGGTGAGGTAGCTGGCTACAAAGTGAGAGGCAGTCAGGCTAGGATGCTGATCAAAGGAACTTTCTGTGACATCAAGGCGCATGGTGGAGTCAGAGATTCTCTGAAGGAGCTATAAGGAAGATGGGTAGAAGAGGAAGGTGAACCCTGGGGCCAACCACAACTATCTAGGCCAAGCCCTCCCAGGGAACTGAATGCTGGCCAGCTGTACCTTATAGATATAGAGAAAGCTAGCTGGGCAATGGCCTCTCAATGTGTCTATGTAACATGTTCTTAATTTCCACACGAAGCAATGATCTGCGACTGCTGATGTAGTACAGCTGCAACCCCCCTTCCCCCCAGTATTTGGTCTGGACTTGTGATTCCCTGCCCATGACAGTGGTGGTGGAGGTGGTGTTAAACTCCTGGTGTGGAAATTCCCTTCACTGAGGCAGATCAACAGCTCAGCTGTAACTTCTGATGATCTGAGAGTTGCCAAGGGGCACTGAGAGTGAAGTGATTTGCCCATGTTTGTTCAGCCAGAATTTATCTTAGGAAAGATTTGAACCCAGGTCTCTTTTGACTCAGCCATCTGTCCAGTGTGCCTTAGCAGAGTTCATTTTTTCTTTTTTTTACATTAATTAATTAATTTTTATTTTTAGTTTACAACATTCAGTTCCTTGAGTTTTTGAGTTTCAAATTTTCTTCTCCCTCTCCTCCCCCCTCCCACCGAAGACAGCATGAAGTCCAATATAGGCTCTACCTACACCTTCACATTAAACATATTTTCACAATAGTCAAGTTACAAAGAAGAACTACAACCAATGGAATGAACCACGAGAAAGAAGAAATAAAACAGAAACAAAAACAAAACAAAAAAGAGAGAGCAAATAGTTGGCTTCAATCTGCATTCAGACTCAGTAATTCTTTATCTGGATGTCAATCACTTTTTCCATCATGAGTCTTTTATTTTTTTGGAGGGGGGAAGGTTAGACAATTGGGGTTAAGTGGCTTGCCCAAGGTCACACAGATAGTGTGTCAAGTGTCTGAGACTGGATTTGAACTCAGCTCCTCCTGACTCCAGGGCCAGTGTTCTACTCACCTAGCTGCCCCTCCATCATGAGTCTTTTGGAGCTGTCTTAGAACCTTGCATTGCTGAGAAGAGCCAAGTCTATCAAAGTTAGTCATCACAGATACCGTGTATCTGTAATCACGTATGATGTTCTCCTGGTTCTGCTACCCTCACACGGAATCAGATCATGTAAGTCTTTCCAGGTTTTTATGAAGTCTGTCTGCTCCTCATTTCTTACAGCACAATAGTATTCCATTACATTCATACAACACAACTTGTTTAGCCATTCCCCAATTAATGGGCATCCCCTTGATTTCTAATTCTTTGCCACCACAAAAAAGCTGCTATAAATATTTTTGAACATATGGGTCCTTTTCCCACTTGTATGATTTCTTTGGGATACAGCCCTAGAAGTGGTATTGCTGGGTCAAAGGGTATGCACATTTTTATAGCCCTTGGGCAAAGTCTCAAATTGCTCTCCAGAATGGTTGGATCAGTTCACAGCTCCACCAACTATGTATTAGTGTTCCAATTTTTCCACATCCTCTCCAGCATTTATGATTTTCCTGTTTTGTCATGTTAGCCAATCTGACAAGTGAGATGTGGTACCTAAGAGTTGTTTTGATTTGCATTTCTCTAATCAATAGTAATTTAGAGCATTTTTTTCATATGACTATAGATATCTTTAATTTCTTCTTCGGAAAACTGCCTCTTCATATCCTTTGACCATTTATCAACTATGACTTGTTTTCTTAAAATTAAACTCAGTTGTCTATGCATTTTAGAAATGAGGCCTTTATCAGAAACACTGGTTGTAAAAATTTTTTCCTAATTTTCTGCTTCCCTCCTAATCTTGGTTGCATTGGCTTTGTTTGTACAAAAACTTTTCAATTTAATGTAATCAAAATTATTCATTTTGCATTTCATAATCCTCTCTATCTCTTGTTTGGCCATAAATTCTTCCTTTCTATATAAATCTGACAGGTAAATGATTCCTTGCTCTACCAGATGGCTTATAGTATCAGCCTTTATATCAAAATCATGAACCCATTTGGACTTTATTTTGGTATATGGTGTGTGATATTGGTCTACGCCCAGTTTCTGCCATACTATTTTCCAGCTGTCCTAGCAGTTTTTGTCAAATGGTTAGTTTTTATCCTAGAAGCTGGAATCTGGGTTTATCAAACAGTAGATCACTACAGTCACTGACTACTGTGTCTTGTATACCTAACCTATTCCACTGACCTACCACTCTATTTCTTAGCCAGTACCAAGTAGTTTTAATGACTACTGCTTTATAATACAGTTTAAGATCTGGTACAGATAGGCCACCTTCCCTAGCATTTCTTTTCATTAATTCCATTGATATTCTGGGACCTTTTGTTCTTCAGATGAATTTGGTTATTATTTTTCCTACCTCTACAAAATAATTTTTGGTAGTTTAATTGGTGTGGAACTAAACAAGTGTAATATTAATCAAGGTGGGACTTTTTTTTTACTGTTTTAGAATGCTAAATTAATTGTCTTTGATTGAGCCTTACTAAGTGCAAAGCCCCAGGCCCAAACCCCTAACTACTAGGTGCTAAGCCTATGTGGGTATGAAGCCCAAAGGGTCATAAGGGGAGTTGCTAAGACCAGAGTCAATAGTACTCGCCTAAGTGCTGGTCACTCAGATGATGTCTGATGATGTCTAAAGACTGTATAAAAAGAGAGAACAGAGCTTTTTGCTTGAGGCTCTGTTTTAACAATCCGGCTAGCAGCTTCTGTGGGGGTATAAGATCCACCCACAGCCAGCACCCAGAAAGCTGCCTGCATGCTGGGAAAGCACAGGTTCTTTTGATCTGCTTAACCAAGGAAAGCAAGGTGAAGGGGTTGACAAGCTTACTTTAATCCAGCATACAGACAGCATTCAGTTAGTTCAGGGGAGCATACAGACAACATTCACTTAGTTCAGGGGTAAAAAGCCAGCACCCTGAACTTCAGAACAAAATACAAACAAATTACAAACATCAACAGACAGACCCAATACAATTCATAGTTACCAACATCTAGGTTCAGCCCGGGAGCTCAGAACAAGGGCTAGCCCAGAGTCATGCTCGCCACCACTGCTGCTCCAACAGAAAAGGGATCTTCAAGCTGTCTTCTCTCCTCTTATAGAGTTTTTGACATCATCAAGCGTCGCCTGAATGACCAGAGCCGATTGGTTCTTGAGTTGGCCCCTCCCCTTAGGACCCTGGGAGGTTTACATCCACGTAGATTAGGTTAACACCCAATAGAGCATGGCTCTGGAGTGAACATCTCCCCTTAGCCAGCCCCATGAATCCTCACAAAGAGGCGGACTTAAACCCACGTGGTCTAGAAGCCTCTGCTGCCCCAGACATGCAAACTAGGCCCTCCCTGGAGTTAGCCCCACCTTGGGCCCCAAGGGCCCAGCACCTAGTAAGGCTTAATGAAATAAACTGAGTTACTCAAAGAAAACAAAGGCCATTTTGCTTACCGACACAGGCTCTCACTCCTAGAGGGGTGTTGGCGGGGGACTCTGGGCAGCCACTCTAAGAGCCTCCCGGCTGTCAACTCACACGTTGATAGTTTCTTGGTAAGTATGAATTGTATTTGGTCTCTTTATAATGTATGTTTGGAACTTGTTTGCATTGGCTCTGAAGTTCAGGGTGCTGGCTTTTTCCCCTGAACTAAGTGAATATTTGTATGTTGGACTGAAATAAGATTGTCAACCCCCTAGCATTACTTTCCTTAGTAAAGCAGATCAAAAGAACCTGTTGGGCTTGTGTTGGTCTTTCACTCCCACAACAGCTGCTAGTCAAATTGTTGTAACTACAAGTAAATTAATTTAGATAAAACTGTCATTTTTATTATATTAGCTTGGCCCAACCATGAGAAACTGATGTTTTTCCAATGATTTACATCTGACTTTCTTTGTGTGAAAAGTGTTTTGTAATTGTGTTCATATAGTTCCTGGGTTCTCCCAAATATTTTATAGTGTCTGCAGTAATTTTAAATGGAATTTTTCTTTCTATCTCTTGCTGTTGGGTTATTAGTGGAGTTTAAAGTGAAACTTGATGTCAGATTTGGCTTACTCTTTTTCAACCAAATGGGGATGAATTTACCTGGAGGGCTTTTTCATGATCTCCACTCTCTAGAAGGTAGAGGAGATGTTTTTGGTTCAAGCTGATTAAATGTTCTCTTGGAATAGGACAGAGGCAGCCCCACTCCTCCACAACTCGTATTCCTGGTGTGGAAAGAGGAAATGAAACACATGTGCTTTTAATCCAATAAAGCTTTATCACACACTTAACTCTTGCCTGGATTTTCCACCATACACTTGGCCTGGGTCTAGGGCACCTCTAAGAAGATTTAGTGAGTGGTAAAGGGGCAGTTATTATAGGACTAAAGCTGGAGAAATCAGGATTGGAGTTGTATGAGGCTAGCATGGTGGTGCCTGTCTGTTGTCCCCATAGCTGGTGGATTGCTTGAGCTCAGGAGTTTTGAGCTGCTGTCAGGATAAAGACAATTGGGTGCCTGTACTAAATCTGGCACTAATATGATGAGCCATAGGGAACAGAAGGCCACCAGGCTGCTGAAGGATAAGCAATCCAGCTCAGGTTGGGAAAAAAAGAGCAAGTTAAAGCTTTTTTTTTTAATTTCTTTTTTTTTTGGCAGGGCAATTGAGGTTAAGTGACTTGCCCAAGGTCACACAGCTAGTAAGTGAGTCAAGTGTCTGAGGCCGCATTTGAACTCAGGTCCTCCTGACTCCAGGGCCGGTGCTCTACTCACTGCGCCACCTAGCTGCCCCTAAGTTAAAGCTTTTGTACTACACAGCATGGTGGCCACTGTACTTCCATCCTGAGCAAGACAGGGAGACTCCCATATCCAAAAATAAAAAAACCCAATGAAATAAAAAAAAATTCATTAAAAAACAAAATATAAGGAATTGGATACATATCATCAAAATACTTTCCCATTTATTTAAAATCTCACCTTATCCTTGCAACTTTTATAGGACAGGAGGTACTATCAGTATCTCACAGAAGCAGAAACAGAGGCGAACAAAGGCTGAGACTTGGCCATAGCCTTTTAGACAGTGATAAAGCTAGGTTTAGAACTCAAACTTCCTGGTGCCTTTCCCAATACTCTCTCTAATCATGAGAACAGTGGCACTTAGTGCAAAGTTTGTCTCCAGCTAGTACACTAGATGGCTTCCCAGAAAGTTGAGAGAAAAGAAGGGGCTCTTTATTTGTGAGCAGCTAGGTGGCGCAGTGGATAGAGTGCTGGGCCTGAAGTCTGAAAGATTCACTCATCTAACTGAGTTCAAATCTGGCCTCACACACTTCCTAGCTCTGGGACCCTGGCCAAGTCACTTACCCCTGTTTGCCTCAGCTCCTCAGCTGTAAAACCCAATGGAAAAGGTGGTGGCAAATCATAATAGTATCTTTGATAAGAAAACCCCAAAGGAGATCTTGAACAGTCAGACTTACTAAAACAACTGAATAACAAGGAACACCTACTACAGCTTGAGAGTACCCTCAGGCTATTGCCTGGAGGAGAAGTCACCTGGTTACAGGCCAAACCAAGCAGATATGTGGGAAAAATGCCAGTTAGAGTTGTGAGACAACCTCTGACCCTCCCTTGCCATCTGAGCTCATTTAGACTCTATGAGCCTTAGTTTCCTCATCTGCAAAATCGGGATCACAGCCCCTCCTCACAGGGCTGCACTGAGGACAAAAGGAGACCATGCAACTTACAAACCCTGAAATTCACAGTCTAGCTACTCTCCTTAGCCATGATACCTTCTGAAGACCTGGATAAGATCAAGGCCGGGGAAGGAAGGCCCTTCAGTCAGACTCACTCTCCCTTTATTTACCATGAGAGAAGTTCACTGGTTGTCATCTCACCTCTCCTCCAAGGCAAACTGACAAAGCTCAAATAAAGGAGTAAAATGAATGGGTCCCTGGGTCCTGGGTCCTCACTATTACTAGGGTTTTTTTTTGGTAGTTGGTAGATGGATTGAAGCTAATGATCAAGGAAATCTCTTGCTTTATATGAGAGCTCCCCAGACCAAGGAAGATGGAGACCCACACTACTTAAACATACTGAAGAGGGACAGCTTTCTGAGGTTGGGAAGAGAGAGGGGATAGTTTGGGAAGACTGAACCTTTGCCTCTAGAATCAGGTCCATGACCACTGGTGGGCTGTCAGCAGAACACCTCTTCAATGTCTGCCAGTCAGACCACACTGGAGTGGACTGCAAATCCAGAATCTAAGGGAAGATAAGGAAAAACACTAAAAAACACATGGCAGGTTTTTGATCCGTAAGTAAGTTCCTTGACTCTTCTGGAAATGAGGTATCAAGAGATCCAGAAACATCTGCCAGCAAAAAGGAGGAGGAATCAGATAGCAAACAGATTGAAAAGTAAAAGCTTTGAGAGATCTGAGAGGACAGTAGATTCAGACTCCTATCTTCTCACCTTCCCTATTTTGGAAGAGGAAAAAGAAAGTAGAAGCTTGGGCACAGGGAGAATGGAGGAGAAAAAGAGGGTGTGTAATTCACTGGTTGTGAGAACTCCTAGAGGCCATGGCTCCATCTGAGAATTGTTATTATTTACAAGCCCCTTAGTTTCAGGGTTGAATTTAGGTCCTTGCTGGCAAGAAACTGGAGAGAAAGGAGAAAAGCCTTTCTGAACCGACATCTTGAGTTCTCCAAGCAGAATTCTGGACTCCATTTTCATTCCAATTAAGGATTTTCCTAAGAGCCCTGTAATTCCATAGATGGGATAAAATGCCATAATAACCTTTTTTTACATGTTACTTATATGTATTCTTTAAAAATCGGCTTTCAGGTGCTTCCCAATCTTGAATATAACATATATCCAAGAGCCACATTTTCTTAAAAATGTCATAATCCTTTCAAACTGGATTTTGAAATTAATCTAAAACAATTTTAATAAGCATATAATCTTCTCTGCGCATAATATAAATGTAACCTAAATGTTCTCTATGTTTGTTTGATGAATACTTAAGCATGAAATTGTAGTTATAAGCGATCCTTGTATAAATAAAACATACACAAAGTATGAAGAGCTTAACAGATAGCAAAGGCAAATCTGCCCCAAAGTCCTTACCATCCTCACTTAAATAGTCAACTCATAGATAGGATAAACAGTCTATTACCTTTTTGATTGATGGTGGTTTTACCTTCTGGTAAACTTGGAGCTCCTTCAGCTTTTTATGTAGCTCTGATAGTAATCCTTTTGGGACAGCTGGTTCAGAAATTCAAAAGGCCAAAATTTCTAGGCAAGGCTCCAGGGGCCCCCACTCCACAGACCAAAGGGCCATTTGGCTTCTCAGAATTGCATCCTTTACAGAAAACAGGTACTGCCAGCCACCTTTATCTAGGAGGAATACAGGAATCCTTGTTAATGAAGTCTAAATCTACACTAACATTCTTGGCTGCCCAATCATCCTGCTGACTCCTAGTGAACCTGCAGATCTTTTCCAGATGGACCATTTCTCCCCTCATCTTATGCTTATGAAATAAATATGACTTTTTTGAATCCAAGTATGAAACTACAATTATCTCTACTACATACCACCCTTTCAGATTCAGCCACATGCTCTGGCCCGGGATGGGAAACCTGCAACCTCAAGGCCACATGTAGCCTTTTAGATCCTTGGGTGTGGCCTTTTGAATGAGTCCAAGTTTTACAGAACAAATCCTTTTATTAAGGGGATTTGTTCTGGGAAGTTTGGATTCAGGCAAAGGGCTGCACTTGAGGGCCTAGAGGGCCACATGTGGCCTTGAGGCTGCAGGTTCCCCACCTCTGCTCTGGCCAGTCAAGATCTTTTTGGATTTTACTCTTTCATCCCACATATTTGCCATTCCTTCCAGCTTTGTGTCATCCACAAATGTGATATAAAAAACTATCTGTGGTCTCTGACTGGAAGGGATGGAAGGTGGAGTAAACAGCTCCCCAAACCTTCATTTAAAGAGAGGTCCCAGCCCAGTTCATCAGCTCTACACTCCCTGGACTAGACTCCACCAAGTCCCTTTGTCAGGTAGGTTCCCCCCCCCGACTTCTATTTTCAGCATCATTTTGTGTGATGTCTTCATTGTTAAACTGTAGGCTATGTGAGGACAGGGAATATTTTCAAAAATGTGTGTGTGTGTGCGCGCGCGCGCGCGTGTGTACACATACACACACACATTTGCGTCCCCAGCACTTAGCACAATGCTTGGAACATAGTAGGCACTTAATAAATGTTTACTGACTGACTGATAAAAACATTGAACAGTATAGGATCAACCACAGATTTCTGGGTTCCTCCACTGGAGACCTCTCCTTACTAGATGACATCAAAACATTAATACCTGCTGTTTTAACCTGGCCATTCAATCAGTTCAGAATTTATCAATTCATATTGTGACCTAGGCCACATCCCTCCATCTCAGCCACGAGAACAGTATGAGAGAGTTTATCAAATGCTTTGCTAAGATCTTGAGAGGTTAGAATAATCGAATGGATTTAGCGAGTGGAAGTTCGTAAAAGAGATAAATGTAATATGTACACTGTTTCAAATATCAAATCTGCAAATAGAGGATGGCAATTAAAAATACCCATTAAAAAAAGGCCTGAGTATTTTAGTGGCCTGCAAAGTCAATGAGGTAACGGGATGATGAAACAGATGAAATAACTAAAGTTATGTCTTAGACTGCATTAGAAGAAGAAGGCCACAGTCAGGTTGCATTTTGCTATCACTGGAGGAAATTGTGAGTTCAGTTCTGAGCATCACATTTTGGAAGGACACTGACAAGATGGACAGCATCCAGATGACAGTTATCAGGGTGTAGAGGAGAGAGGACCATGAGACCATGACATACGATGATCAGCTGTAGGAACTGAAGATGTTTAGCTTGAGGAGAAGACCTAGGGGGACATAATAGCTGTCCTTCAACTATCTGAGGAGTTATCATTCAGCAGAAGGCAAAAATTAAATGAGCTAGTATTTGTAAAAAGTTCCTGGCACACAATAGGTGCTATATAAAAGCTTATTATCTTCCCTTTTTTTCGAGACTCCTTCTTCTTGTCCCCACAGGGCAAAAACAGGAACAAAGGGCAGAAGGAAAAAAGTGATAAATGGGAGGTGAAATTTGCCTTAAACCTGGGCAGTCCAAAAGTGGAATGGGTTCCCATTGACTAGAGTTCTTCATGCAAAGGCAAAGAATGACTACTTGTTGGGGACAGTGTAAAATGCATAATGCCTGTGCGGGTAAGCACAGTTCAGGTTAGACGGTCGCTGCGATCTCTCTCAATGCTGGACTTCTGTGAGTCTTAGGCCTCTGTCCTAAACGCCCAATCTGCCACTCCTCTCTGATTCCCAGCTTTGTTTTTTCTCTACTTGAGCTCTTGTTCTTTCTTTTCTATCTGCAATCTTTAGGAGGTAGAGAAAAGTGTGGCTTACCTGGAAGCTCCGGTGTCTGGACAATCTGCTCTTGCTCCTGGCAGAGGGTGGCTTGGTTTGACACACAGTCCTCTGTCAGGCTTGGGAAGCACATCTGAAGGAGCTAACACTGTACTGAGAGTGACTGCCTATTTTTTCCTCTTCATTGTCTATGGAAAGCAAATGACAGTCAGGTGCAAGAGACAGCCTAATGACAAATTCCTAATGCATCAGTCCCAGAGAGAAAGGAGGAAAAGCAACTGACCATGTTTAGTTTGTCCTGCTGGCACAAAAGGGTAGTTGAGAAGTTTGCCAATTTGCTGAAGAACAACTGGAAAGCCTCTAATGCCATCAGAGCTCAGGAGAACATAGTCACAAGCTTTCGACCTGGAAGCAGATGAAGGGGAGGGAACATGGTGAGGTTAGGTGCTTCTAGAAATCAAAATTTCAATGCTATATCCCTGTTACATTTACTTTTTGATTTTCTCTCCTCCAGGGGAGATGAGGCTATCCATTATTTCCTCTTTCTTTGCTGTGGGACCTCAACTGCTGGTAGCTATAAAAACCCTCCCCATGTGGCCCACAATGACAACAATCCTGGCTTTGTGCCTACAGCCCGGCAATGACAGGCAGCAGTAGACCTGTAAACCTTGTGAATTCCTCTGAATTGTGGCCAACTAGTTACTGTGGTACTGCCATCAGCAGTAATCCTGAGGGGTTTGTTGGGTTTGAATATAAATCCTTATGCTGGTCTGTCTCATTTTTTCTGTATTCCTACCATCACACCTCACACACTTCTACGGATGTAACAGATGCTCAACAAATGACTGACAGATACAAGGCTATTGTTGCTAAAAACTGCTGCAGCCTAGACAGAGCTCACACAATTTTACTTCCCCTTTACAAAATAAAATACCAGTAGCCTAGAAGGGTGGCTGGTGGGGAGAAGTATCCATTTAATGTGGTAGTAATAGTGCTAAAATGAACAATTTTCAACAAAAAAAATGAAATGAAAACCAAACGGTATTTTAACCAAAAGGCCAGAAATGATTCTGTAGACAAGAAGGGATGGTTTTGCTTCTAGGGAGCAGCTGTTCACTTCACAACTCATTTCCATTCCCCTGACTCTACATCTCTGAGGGTGAACAACTTATTTTGAGGAGTCAGGCTTCTAATAACATGTGGAACATATTGATGAAATGGGTTTGGTTGGATTAGGGCTTAGTTTAGTTGTCTTCTATCCTCAAGTTCCTTAATCGTTCATTAGCCCACCTTGGAGCATCATTCCCTCTCAATTTCCTTTCCTTCTAACCTTCAAGTTCAAAGTCTTTTCATTAATAGAAATCTAATAAAATATAAGGCAATGTCTGACCACTATCTTTTCTCTTGGAAAAAAACATTTCTTTCACAAAATCTTTCCTAAGTTAGAGAGGATTCTACAAAGGTGATTAAGAACTCTACTTGTTTAGAATCACATAAATGAATGTGCTTATTTAGACATTAGGTTTTTCAAGGCCATTCGTAACTATATAATTATTTTGGACTACAGAGATTAGCAAGTAGTAAGAAGAGGACTGAGGGGCAATTCTTTTTCCCTCCTGCTTTCAGAGAATCCCACTTTTCTTGCTATACAACAGAGGAGAGGAAATTTACCTCACTAGAAGCCAAAGGGACAAAGTACGAAGCATCCTTACCTCGGCTCTCGAGGCTGCTGTGCAGACATTGCTCAGAAGCTGCTTGCAAGTTTTCCATAGTTGGCACTGGGTGCAGGCTAGGTCAAATGCAGCCATAGCTGGGGGGCTGAGGCCTTCCAGAATGTCCCTCAAGGGAGCAGTGGGTTCAATTTGCACGCTGCTTATCCAGAAGTCCTCCTGAAGGATGGGGATGGGGTCTCTAGAGATGCTAAGCAGTTTGTCAGTCACATCAGAAATAGAGTAAAATATCATACCTAGAAAAGGAGCAGTAAAATAAAAAATATAGGACACTGAAATGAGCATCATTAACCAATTACCATTTGGTAAGCACCTACTATGGGTGAGGCAACATGATAGGGATACAAAGACAAAAAAGGAACAGTCCTTGTCTTTAAATAGCTTACATTCTACTTCAGAGAAACAACATGTACAGATAGAAGAAACATACAGATATTAAGTATAAGGTAGTTTTCTTCTCTGAGGGAAAGGCACTAAGAGTTGGGAAGGGGGAGACAAAGAAGGTAGGAGATCGTGCTTGAGGTGAACCTAGAAAGGAGCTGGGGATTCTAAAACACAGAGGTGAGAAGGGAGAGCACTCCAGGCAGGAGGACATACTCCCACCATAACAAAACCCAGCTGTACAAAGGCAGGGAGACAACTGTAGAAATATTGTGTGGGAGGAACAGCAAGGAGGACATTGTGTGAAGGAGAGAACTGTGGACTAAGGCTGCTAAGGTATGTTAACGTCAGGTTGTGAAGTCAAGGGTAAGAGGTGCCTACTTTCCCAGAAAGCAAGTGACAGGGTCAGACCTGTGGCTTAGTGTGTTGGTAAGTAAAACGGGCTCTTAGCAATTAGTTCAACCAAGTGCCCTTGAATAGTTTGGCTTTTGTTCCCTTTGAGTAATTCATTGAGCCTTACTAGGTGCTAAGCCCCAGGCCCAAACCCCTATTAGGTGTAAAACCTTTGTGGGTGTGGATTGGTAACTAAGGTGGGGCCCAAGGTGGGGCTGACTCGGGTGAGGGCCTAGTTTACACAAGAGTTTGAGTGATAGGTTTGGGACATCAGAGGCTCTTAGATCACATGGGTTTAAGTCGCCTCTTTGTGATGATTTTAGGTCACGTGGTGGGTGAGTCGCATGTGTGACTCACCCCGACCCTGAAAAATATATAAAACCAGGGGTTGGCTTTTTTTTCTTTGGAGCTCTTACCCACAGCAGTGGTGGCGCAAGTGCCTCTGGGCCAGCCCTCCTTATGAGCTCCCGGGCTGAACCTAGATGTTGGTATCTATGAATCTGTATTTGGTCTGTCTGTCGATGTTTGTAATTTGTTTAGGGCTCTCACTTGTGCTGGTGTGCTGATGTGGAGACTCCTGGCAGCTGTAGCTAAGGGCCCTCCAGCTTGTAACCCGGATGTTGGGACTTTGTTAAACTCTGGTAACTATGTATTGGGATTTGAAGCAGACAAGGTCTGTCTGTTGATGTTTGTAATTTGTTTGTATTTGTTCCAAAGTTCTTTTTCCCCTGAACTAAGTGAATTGTATTTGTATACTGAATTAAAGAAAGCTTGTCAACCCCTTAGTTGCTTTCCTTACTAAAGCAGATCAAAAGAACCTATGCTTTTGCAATGTGTTGGCAGCTTTCTGGGTGCTGGTTGTTGGTGGATCTTACACCCCCACAGAAGCCGCTAGCCAGATTGTTGAAACACTTAGGGCTAAGGCTCTGGTGGCTGGGGGAGGGGGTGGCAGCCGGGGGTCGGGGGCAGACTTGAGGCAGGCCGACCAATGAGAAGGCTACTGCAACAGTTCAGGTCAGATGTATCAAACACCTTGCAGTCAGCAACACTCCTGAGTGCAGCCCAACCAAATGGAAAATATTTAACAAAATAAATTAAGGTAAAATAGGACACAGATGTTAATGTGTGACTTTCTAACCCGATGTGTGGACCTCACGTAGGGTTTAGCTGCCTCATTCTACCAATGGTCTAGGTGAGAGACCATAAGGGCCCGAGCTAGGGCGGTGGCCATACATATGAGTGGGAGAGATGTGATGATTACACTGTTGTCATTACTGTTATTAACAAAGTTATCATCAAACTGGCAGGGCATTCTTTGCAGGTTAGTAGATACAACACATCTAGTCCACTGGTGCGAAGAAAAAGCAAGGCACCATGGTTATAGTTAAGGGAGACCAAGAGAAATCCTTAAAAGAGGTCAAGAAGAGCCGTATTTCCATATGGGATCTAAAAAAGAAAATCAATCAATCAGCCAACGAACACATTAGGAGTGTACTATGTGCCAGGAACTGTGCTAAGCTCTGGGGGATACAAAGAAGAGCACAAACTGCCAAAACAGACCCTGCCCTTGAAGAGGGAGAGGCAGTATATAAATAAATAGACACACACATGATACACAGAGCAGGAAGGTGACTTCAGAGGTAATGGCCATGTTGGTAGGCAACAGAGAAAGGACCATTGGATCAGAAGAAATTAAAGATTATTGAGAGAGTGGGGAAGATGTTGTAGGCATCCTGTGCTGGAGAAGGCCAGAGGGATGTATATACAGGGGTTGGCTGATGAAAGGAGAAGGGTAACCCCTCCTTGTCAAGTCAAATAAAGATACTCTTGGAATCCGGGACTGTACTTCTACTAGACCGAACACAGCTATGTGTAAGTAGGTATATAAAAAAAGGAGGTGTGTGAAGAGATAGGGGAACAGGGAACCTGTTCAAGAAGCAATTAAAAGAGAGTCTTTTTTACATTGGAGCCCAGGTTGGAGGAGACAGCTCACTCTCAGTGGGTGGCACTAGCACTTGATAATACTCTCTTCTCTAACAGCTAAACAAAATGATGTTCTTCATAAAGCCTGAACAACTACATTGGGAAGGAAGCAAAACACTCAGGCATATACAGAAGTACTGGGACTTACACCAACAAAATGGAGGAGGATAAAAGGGTTTCTCTTTTAAGTTTAGATACAGGAAATAAGCTTAAGGGAGTGTCTAAAATGGTATGTATTTGAAATATATTATAGGGGAGATGGAAAAGATCTGAATTCCATAGTTTTCCTCTTCCCCAAGAAAGATATTATTCTTGGGCAGGAGTTCTTAATCTAGGGGGTCCATGAATTTGTTTAACATTTTAATAACTATAATTCAACATAATTGGTTTTTTTATAATGCTATGTATCTTATTTATGCATTTAAAAACATTCTTATCCTTTACAACATGACAAATGCGGAAATATGTTTACGTGATTGCGCATGTATAACCTGTATCATATTGCTTCTTGGGGAGGGGAGATGGGAGGGAGAAAAAAATTGGGAACTCAAAATTTTATAAACAGTGAATGATAAAAACTATCTTTATATATAATTGGAAAAAAATAAAATACTATTAAAAAAACCATTCTCCTGAGAAGAGGTTCATAAGCTTCATTAGACTGCCAAAGTGTTTCATGTTCTTGAGGGTTTTTTCTCACTACCAGTGGCATGCAACATTTGCTACTTCACCTCCCCTAAACAGAAAAAGGATATCCTCACCTGCCGCAGCAGCACTGCCAATGGCCTGCAGGGCTGATCAACCACTGCTGGTTCATAGAACAGTGGTACTGCCCCCACCTGAGATCGTGTTTTCAATCTTGTGCTCTACCTGGGCCAACTCTTGGATCATTTCTTGGTAGCGGTCCATAAACATGAGCTCACCATAGCTGGGAGAGGACTTTAGGTCAAACATGAACACCACCTGTCACAGGGGAATAAGAGGATGGATTATTTCTATGGCTGCACTCAGGAAATTCATAAATTTGTATGGAATTTAGATCAATTGTCATGACAATTTCCTGACAGATCAGGTCCTTGAGGTCTGGGCAGCCCTGGATGTAAGAGCAGATCAGAGAGTATTGATGCAGCTCAGTGTCATGGAGGACTCAGAAGAAATAGGCTTGAGTTCTGTCTGATCCTTACCACCTGTTTGACACTAACTTTGGGACCACAGGCAAGTCATTTAAGTTTGAATGAGCTTCAGTTTCTTTATCTGAAAAATGGAGATAAAAATATTTCCACTAATTCACATGGATGCCTTTTTATTAAGAAAAATGCTTTGTAAACTATAAAGTGCGACACAAAAGGGAGCTGTTATGATTGGCATGCAAAGGGAAGGAAGGGTAGCTGAAACATATTCAAGGGAAAAGGGACATGGGACTTCCAGTGGGTGGTGGGGAGGCTATTTGGATTAGGATTATTGTTAATGTCATTAGAGATGGGATACAAAAACAAGAATATAAAGGAGCATAAAGATGGCTCCCATCATCTGGGATTTTTCCCAGTGGTATTACTAATAGATGGATAGTTGGCATTGCTTTATAGCCCCTGAACAACTAAACTGTTGTCTAAACTGAAGGAAGTAAAATGCTCACCCACATGCTAAAGATAAGAAGACAACACTGTGTGTCACTATAGAAGCTACAACTCAACCTGTTTAAGCAAGAGGTTGACTTTGGAAAATAGGTAGACAAGAGTAATCCCTAGACTTTGCTAACATCCACATCCAGAGAAAGAACTATGGAGTCTAAATGCAAAGCAAAGCAGACTATTTTCTTTTCTGTTTTGTTTCTTTTCTATCTCATTGTTCCTCCCATTCATTCTAATTCTTCTATGCAACATGACTAATGTGAAAACATGTTTAATAGGCATGTATATGTAGAGCTATATCAGATTGCATGCTGTCTTGGGGAGAGGGGGGGAAAATTTAAAGCTTATGGAAGTGAATGGTGAAAACTAAAAATAAACTTAAAACACTTGTTGGATGGGATTATTTATCACAGTCAATCATATTTATAATGCCTAGCCTTTGCCATAAGTGTGTATGCAAGGCAACAATAAGTTTTGGCTGAATGAACCGAATCTGATGATCAATGATGCTAGCTCTCTGGTTTCCTTCTTATCCCATCTGAGCTGAATAAGGAGCAAGACACCGTGTGTAGGAGAGTTTTGTGCTTGAGGAGCAATTTGGGATAAATTGAGGAAAATGTGAAGATGAACATACTCTTGGTCCCAGCTTCTGTGAGAGAATGTTGAAAGAAAAGGAACAAGGTCAAGGAGGATGAATGAGGATAAAATTATAAGGAATTGAAGACAGACTCAGGAGAAGGGAAACATGAAGGAAGTTGCAAGGCTGAGTAAGAAAGACAGATGGAACAAACTAAATAATAAAACAAATTGGTAGAGTGGATTGGTTGGTGGGATAAGTTGGCGAAATGGGGAATTGGTGTAATGGAGAAGGGAAGAGTGTGGGGCTATGGAATAGTTGATACTAAAGAAAGGAAGGTTATTAAGAGGTAACAAAACACTATAAAGTCAAGTCCTTAGGGGTACACTATAAATACCCCAAAGTAGTGAAAGAACTCCACAAGTCTAAAAAAAATCACAATTGGGATGGGGAACAGAATAGAATTCTGCAGTGACTTGCACTAATTGTGCAAATGTTTGCATTTCTGTCACAGTCAATTGACTGATGTGCTCCAAGTATAGAATGGTCTTCCTTCTTGAAGAATAGATGAAAGGACCTGGGAAATGCCTCTCTATATTCAAGGCCATTAGGGTCATTTAAGTGTTCCTAAAAGAAGTGAAAGCAGAGCTTCAGTGGGGAAAAAATGGGGGATTTGAGGTAGAGGACAGGAGACTAGACCCTAGCTAAGAAGATGGAAGATGAATGAGTACTACAGATTACAGGAACAAAAGGAAAAAGGGAACTGTAGATTTACAGCTAAATAACAGATTTAAGGCTCTTCCTGAAGAGAAGGAAGTTCCAAAGAGGAAGCAGTTGCTTGTCCTCCAAGGAATCACAGGAGAACCACCAAAACCATCAGAGGAGAAATCCTCCAATTAGAGTCGGAGGAAGAAATGAAGAGCAGGACAGTGACTGATGATTCCCTGTGTAGGGACACTGCGGCAGTTATTTGCTCACATGCTAACAATAATAGAGAAGTCTCTTGTATTACAGTGGCATATATCTAATATTTATCAGAATGGAAGTCTGTAATGCAATTTAGTGTTTCACATAGGCACAAATAATATTGCCAGAAGGTGCCTAAAAAGTATTGTAAAAGATTATGAGGTTTTGAGTAAGAAACTAAAGATAATATAGGCATAGGTTGTTTTTTTTCTCACTGTTGATTACTGATGGCAAATGGTAAAAAAGAAAAAGCAATTTGGGAAGTAAACAGTTGACTAAAATAGTGGTGTCTGAGAATGGGATTTGTACCATGACTGTACCATGACTTAAATCCAATGATTAGATGGGGATGAACTAAACTTAATAAAAGCAGGTAAGAATGAATGGTTAGTTGGGCATATGCAAACTTAATCAAAAGGACTTTTAAAAAGGATGGGAAAGGGAAGAAACTGCCTAGTTTTAGGTGATTTTCTAACCATGGATAGCTAGAATGAAGAAAGAATAGCAGATGAGACACTCAGAAATCACAGGAGATAAAATCCAAGAAAGGAGCCAATAGTAAACTCAATAGCCTCAACAACCTATAAATACTCAAAATTTAAGCAAGAAGCAAGAAGAACTAGTTGTCCTCACATAAGGTAGCAAATTTGACCTGAAGCATCACTGAGATTGATGGAATAAAATCCAATATTGGAATATGGCCCAAGATGGGTGTATCTTATTTACAAGAAACAGGACAGGTAAAGGAGAAGAAGAATGGAGTAGAAAAGCAGTGCATATTAATAAGTTATTCTCATGTGAGGAAATCCAGGAATCGGAATAAATAAGAGTAGTGGAAAACATCTGGACAAAGTTCAATGGAAGAAGAAATACAAGCAATTTTGTATGCCACAGACCACCTAAACAGAAAGAAATAGATGAGTTCAGGAAACAGATCATAGACCTTGCATGGAGAAGTGATCTTTTTGGAACTCTCTCTCTGCCAAAAGGATAACAGCTCATGACATCCTGATTTGCATTAATAATTTTATCCTTAAAAAATTGGAACTAAGAGGAAATTCTATATCAGATCTAATTCTCACTAACTGGGAAGAGCTGGTTGCTGGGGTAGAAATGGCAGGATCTTTGGAGGAAGTAACCACTCCTTCTTAGAGGTTGTGATTGAAGAGAACAAAAGTTGAGTGTAGTTTGACAGGTACCCTAGGTCTCAGGAAGTGTAGGGGAAGGAAAAGTAGGACTCCATTCTGCAGGGGAAGTTAGCCCAAGAAGAATGAAAAATTCTGAAGACCAAGGGAAACGATCCCAATGAGGAAGAAAAACGGAATTGTCTGAAGAGTAAGCTGCAGCTGCACAAGGAACTGACCACCCAACTTATATTTTTTAAAAGATAGAAATTGAAGATGGAAGCACAGGCAGGCAAAAGAAGATGAATAAAAGAGTGGCACAGTCCTATAAAAATAGTGTCAGGAATACTAAAGTCGAGAATACGCTGAGGCTGATAAAGGGATCTATGGACACCTAAAAGGGAGTTCAGGAAGAGATAGGACTGCTGCTGGGGGTGGAGTGAGCATAACTGGTTGTCCAGAATGACCCGTGGACTGGAAATTACAGGCCAATAGCTGATAGAGAGCTGATATAGGGAGCCAATATCCAAAGTAAGTAAGTAAGATGATAAGAAGAGAACCCTCAGTCATCTTTGATAGATTTAAGTCACCTAGTCCAGATAAACTGCATCCTTCGATGCTTAAAGAATGGCTAAATGTGAGAGGCAAGCAAGCCACTGTCAGTAACAGCTGAAAAGCCATTGAAATTAGGAGAGGTAATTCAGATGTGGACAAAAAAGGGAAGAGAATAAAGTCTAAAAATATAGGCCAGTAAGTCTGAATTCTTGGGAAAATTCTAGAATGGGTCATTTTAAAAACCAGTCAGTGAACATATAGAAAAGTAGAGATTACAAAGAGAAAGCATGACTTCATCAAGCAATAAGTCATGCTAGGCCAGGGGTGGGGAACCTGAAGCCTCGAGTCCATACATGGCCTTCTAAATCCTAGTTCTTTTAACTGAGTCCAAGTTTTACAGAACAAATCCTTTTATTGTTCTGTGAAGCCTGGATTCAGTCAAAGAGTTGCATTTGAAGACCTAGAGGGCCATATGTGGCCCTAAGGTCACAGATTCCTACCCCTGTGCTAGATTAACCTTACTTTCTCCCTCCCCCCACAGGATTACTAAATTTGTGGGTGAGAGGAATGCCTAAACATAGTTTGCATAGATTTTTTTAACAAAACATTTGATAAGGTAGTTCAAACTATTCCTGTGGAGAAGATGGAGAAATGTGGACATAACTGCTTAAATGGACAAATTCATAGGGGTCATTCCATTAATGGTTTAATTTCATTATGGCAGGAAATCTCCAGGGCCAGAGTGCCCTAGGGATCTATGTTGCTTAACACTTTTTATCAATGACTTGGATAAAGGCACAGAGGGCATGCTCATCAAACTTAATGACACAAGGCTAGGAGATATTGTAGCTAACAAGCTGGATGACAGAATCAGTATACAAAAATATGGCATCCTTCTTAGGACTCACCAGCAGGGTCATAACTAAGCTTTAGTGGACACCCAAGGACAGCCACCCCAGATTGTTGCTCAGATGCTACTTGAAGAAGCTTCTGTGTGATAGCAGTCCTAGAGCAAGAGCATCGGATCGAATCTAATTAGATGAAATTTCATACTAGCGGAGGACTTATACTTGGGTTCAAAAAACCAACTTTAAAAGTACATATGGGAGAAGATGGTTAGAGAGCAGTTTGTCTCAAAGAGGTCTGAGGGTTTTTTTTGGACTGCAAACTCAATCAATACCAGTCAGCAGTGTGGGGTAGGCTGGGGCAGAGTCTGGATACCAGAGATGATAAAAAGGGGGATTCGTTGGGCATGGGTTGAACCAACAGTGCTAAATTCTGTGATTCTCTATGAATTATAGAGTAACCTGACTTGCCCATACCAGGATCTGCTCCAGAAGGTGTTCGTGGCCACTCAAGCAGTAAAAACAGGCCATCTTCCACGCCTGGGTTGTATTAGGATTGGAGAACAGAGTTAGCATTGCCTTCTCAGGATCCAGATGTTCAGGTGGAACTAGAAATCAACAACACAGCAGGAGTTACACTGAGGAAAAACCAGTATCTCAGCTCCTATGATCAACTCCATTTTTAAATAACTGATGCAAGAGTTTATAACTTCACAACTTTCAATAACTTTCCCATTTCTCTACTCTGAAAAAAACCCCTTCTTTCTTATTGCTAATAACTTATCATGTAGCTTTGGCAAAATAATACCCAAGACTCCCTTATCCCCATTACTACCTAGTTTTTCTTACCAGATTTCCTAGACTACATGGAGGGTGTGGACCCAAAAGAAGTTAACATACCAGAATTTAGCAAAGAGAAGGCTTTGATCCCTGGATACAGACAGGGTGGAGAAGAGAAAAAACTTACCTTTTCCCAACGTTTTAGAGGCCAATGGCTTTTCCTTCACCTGTTCTGCGTAGATATCGCCATATACAGCAACCAGGCTCCAGCTACGTCTCCTTATCATGCACCCCAAGAGTTGCTCCTCTTGCAGGAGACCACCTTCAGTTTCACAAGCTCTAAGGAGCTCATCACACAGGAGATGCTATTCAACCCCAAGTGGTTCTGCAGGGCAGCGTAGCATACGCAGAGTTCCATAGATGGCATCAGCTACCCCAGAGGGGATAGGGCTGGGACCCTTTAGAGACTTCAGTGCTTTCTGAATAAAGTCAATCAATGGTTTGTGCAAAGGCCAGCCACAGGCTCCTATGCCATTGTCCTCTCCAAGCAAGAGATCCAGCAGGGCCTGTGCCTGTGGGGGTGCCTGCCACAGGAGGTCCCAGAGGGTGGAAACAGCTTTTGTGCTGAGCTGGTGAGCCCAATTCTCGCCCTTCCTAATGCTGTCAGTCAAAGGCCCTATATCATCTTGTGGTATGGACTCATACAGCTCCTGTGGGAAGAGTAGTTGGTCAGAAATGCCTAAAAAGCTACCACTTTTGTGCTTTCTTATGTTTCCTTCATGACCAATATAGAATTTGTTACCAAAACCTGTTCTTTCCTTCACAATGGAGTCATCCCTTCCTCTCCATTCGCACAGTCATCAGGGCCTCATCACTTCATTATGCCAACAACCTCCCAGCTGCCTTAACTGCTTCTAGTCTTTTCCCAACCCAACATACCCTACATATTTGAGATAAGGACTGGCCGCACGATTTCATTCCCATAGCACCCCTTCTTTCTATAAACAAAGAGCACTTAAAATTAGTATCATACGGTTTAGCACCTAATTGCTCCATTGTCTTGTCTCTCCAAACCGACTTAGTTCCTTGGGGATAGTGACCATGTTTTCTATTTTTCTTGTATGTTTCATAGTTTAGTATGGTGCAAAGCACACAGTAGGTCAATAATAGCTTTTATAGACTCAGGAATGGCTCACGGGACTGTGGTGCCCCTACTCATATAATGTGACAACCTATTTCCCTTTCTCTTCTAACAACCAGTCTAACCAATCTATAAGCAGTAGAGAAAGTAGGTAAAATAAGCAGCTATAAGCTCTGGAAGGATGCCTAGAATGCTTTGACAGCTATGTCTCAACCTCCAGTAGAACTGAAGGTCCCTGAAGGGCAGAGAATGTTTCCTTCTTGTTCTAGCATCCCCAGGACCTACCAAGGTACCCTGCATGCAACAGGTGATTAATAAATATTTGCTAAATTAAAGGAAACCTAGACTGGCATGGGAGGGTAAAGAATACTGTGTAGCCACTATCTTGAAAGGCAGCCTCTCTTAGAAGCACCTTAGCAAGGGGAACAACTTTAATAACTTAGAATAACCTGGGGAAAGAAACGTGTAATACAAGCTTTCTTCCTAGTCTTTTCCTCAGAGAGGCTCACCTTAAGGATGTCTTCTGGAATGTTATTTTGTAGATCTTCTGATAGCAAAAGAAACTCTGTCCTTCTCCGTAAAGTAGACAGGGGAAACTTCTGGAAGAATTGGAAAGAAGAACCACAGAGGCTAAAGTCCAAGTTGAGGGCAAACAAATTATAGGCACATTTCTCACCTGGGCTAGCCTATGACTTGAGGTTGTCCTGAAATAAAGTACACTTAATGCAGTGAAATCAGAACTGTAGGCACACCAATTACAATGATATTAAGAAAAAAATGGGAAAAGAAAGGAAAACAGGGCTAAAAGTGACAGAACTGTGGACAGACCTGGAAGGAGACAAATAACAAAAGCAACTTGTGTGCTTATTTGTTAATTATTTAAGTTCTGTATATTCCAAAAGTCAACTAAATTCTACGCACCACACGACCCAATAATGCCACTACTCAGCCTATACTCGGAAAATATCAAAGACAAAGGAAAAAGATCCATGTTGTTGTAGTAACAATCTTGCTAGCAGCTGCTGTGGGTGTGTAAGATCCACCAACAACCAGCGCCCAGAAAGCTGCCCACATAGGTTCTTTGATCTGCTTTACTAAAGAAAGTAACTTTAAGGGGTTAACAATCTCAGTTTAATCAAACATACAAATATCATTCACAGTTCAGGGGGAAAAGATCAGCGCCCGAACTTCAGAGCAAATACAAACAAATTACAAACATCAACAGACAGACCTTATCTGATTCAAATCACAATACATAGCTACCAGTACCAACATCTGGGTTGCAAAGCTGGAGGGCAGTTTGCAGCTTGCCCAGAGTCTCAACACTCCTTCCCTGAATGTGGGCCCAAAATCAAATGCCAAGCTATTCTCAATCATACCCAGTTTGGAGCCCTGAGGGCTCTGACTTCACCCAGGCTGGGTCTGGGAAAGTTCTCCATCCCCAGTATCACATCATATACAAATCAAAGACTCCCAGTTGTCTCTGTGCTAAGAAATAACCAAGACAAAAAGATCCCACTTTATCTGCCCCATTCAAACAAAGGCCAGAATCATTAAAGGCACTTAAGAAAAGCAAAAAGTCCCACCTTAATTACTATTACAGTTGTACAAAAATATTAATATCATAACTTTTCAGGATACTATAGCTGCAGCACAAAACTTGAAAATAAAGACATACCCATTACCTGAAAAACAGCTAAACAGGTTGTGGCAGGGCAGATGGGCATAGCCAGATCTCATGGTAACTCAGCAGAGGTCCAGTAAAGTTAGACCATCCCCATACCATAAAGGTGAGGCCCAATACAATTGTGAATTCTCTGCCTGGAGTCTTCCCACATGGTTAATAAATCCCCGCTTCCCTCTTACTCTCTCAGTCCCAGTGATACTGAATTTCTCTCTGAAAGAAAATTACACCATTCCCTCTCCTTCTGTCTTCATCTCAAAGCCCCTTGACATCCTCCCCCCATTCTCTCCTCCTTCATCCCAATCTCTTCTTGCCCTTGTCAAGGCTCTCCCCGCTATGTGTACTCCTGATAGAAAGCAGAGAATGTTTTGTCTTTATATTAATATCCCCAGACCCTAGCATAGTGCCTGGCATGTAGTAGATACTTAAAAAATGCTTGTTGATTAACTCATCTCACCCCCTAATGTCCTCTCCATCATATCGTGCTATCATTCCTTCTCTTTCTCTAATATTCCTTCTCTATGTGATACTCATTCCTTCCTCGCTGCTTTCAAACATACCTATCAAACACCCCATCCTTTCTCATCTCTACCTCCTGGCTTCCTCAAAGTCCTAACTAAAATTTTGCCTTCAACAGGAAGCCTTTTTAAGCCCTTCTTCATTCTAGGGCCTTCCCTCTTTTATTTTTATTTATCCTGTGCATAGCTTGTTAGTAGGTATTTGTTTGCTTGTTATCTCCCTTATTAGAGTATGAGGTCATCGAGGGCGAGAACTGTCTTTTGCCCCTTTTTGTATCCCCAGCATTAGCACAGCGCCTGGCACATGGTAGGTCCTTAATAAATGGTTATGGATTTCCTGGATTCCTGTAGTAGCTTCCTATTTGGTCTCCCTGCCTTGAGTCTCTCCCCTCTTCAGTCCACTCTCCACACAGCTGTCAAATTGGTCTTCCCTAAGTGCTGCCATTGTTACCCTTCTCAAACTCCAGCGGCTTTGTGTTGCTTCCAGGCTCAAATATAAACTCCTTTGTTTGGCATTTAAAGTCCTTTATAATCTGACCCCAACCTACAGTTCCTGTCCTTCTAGGAACACCGCAGCCCTTCCAGACTGGCCTTCTTAATGTTCTTCCTATATAACCGTGCATCTCTCACCTTGGCACTGGCTATCTCCCATGCCTGGAATAGTTTTCCCTCCTCTTCACCTTCATTTTGGGGAGTCTCTAGTTTCCTACAGGGCTTAAGTGAAGTGCTATTGTCTATATGAAGGCTTTTCTGAATGTGGTATCTCCTAGCTAGACTGTAAGGCACATGGCGGGGTGGGGGGCAAAAAAAGTTTCGACTTCAGTCAGTGTATACTGAGATACCAGCACAGTGCCTGGCATAGAGAGACGCATAACAAATGTTTGTTAATTGATTCACAATAAAAGGGCAGCCAATCTTATGCCCAAGTCCCCACTTTACCTCTAACTTGAGCAGATGAGACAAAAGGTCATAGTAATCAGCTTTAAACATTTCAGATGGCCCCTTTTATGCTGGAATTTCTGTGCTGATCATGATGAGAAGTGGATATGTGAATTATTCTCCAAGAACATAGAAGGCTTAAGGCAGTGCTGTATACTCATTTTTTAGTATTCTAGAATGGGTGATTTTATATTAAGTTGTGAGAGGCAATGTGAAATAGCATCAGAATCATCTGAGTTCAAGTTCTAAATCTGACATACTAGCTCTATAGCCCCAGCTAAGTTCCTTCATTTCTCAGTACCTCAGGAAATTCTCTGAATGTACAAGTTATCAAGAAGTTATTAAGGTCTTCCACCTTGGCAGAAGTTCCTCACTACCTACTGTCTCCTTCAGTGAAACCAGAGGTCCAGTTAAAAAAATAAAAAAAGAGTCTCATCTTCTCATTTCACAATTACATTTAGCTTAGAGGCATAGTTCCTAAACCTTTAAATTCACAACCTTTTTCAGTTCAAAAATTAATCTCCTTATCCCCATGGACCAACTGGAACAATCTATGGTCTGAGGTGGCCCGTGGAACCATAAAAAACAATGCTATATCTCAAAACCCTGAGGACATCTATCATAGTTCTTTTAAATAACAAACAAGGTGAAGGGAATCCCAACCTAAAGTAGGAAGCACCTGCCAACATCAGGATGGATGCTAGATTTACCTACTTTCCATTCAAAATACATAATCCTGTTTCTTTGTTGTTGTTGTTAAATATATCATTTAAAACTTAATACTGAACATGACTAAAACCAATTGTACTTGGTTAGCAATTAAAGTATTCAGGCACTGTCAAAAATGCCCACCAAAATTCTTTGTATATTCATTTTCATTTACTTAGCTTACTTGATCATAGTTAATGCATAGCCTTTCTTCTAGTTTAAAGTTTTTTCTATTTGCATTATTTCATAAGGGTTTTGCCAGATTTATTTGGCTTTAAAATTCTGATCTTAATGCCAAATAAGTTGACCATTTGCATATGCAAATAACAAAAAATAGCACAAGAAGCTGTAAGTCTGTATTATGACCAACTTACTTCAGTTTTCAAGTGTATAATTCATTCAACATATTTTCAAAACTGTCTTGCTAATCTGTTTCCTACTGAAATTTTATTCTCTCCTATGCATCTTTTAAAAATACTACAAGGACCTTCTTTTATTACTTTTGTTTTTCTTTCATTCTGGTAACCCCATCACTGTCCCCCTTTTTGGCATCACTCCACCCCTCCCCCAAGAAAGAAAGGAAAAAAAAACTTTAATTAGATATGCATAGTCAAGCAAACCAAATCTCCACATTGGACACATCTGAAAATGAACATTTAATTCTGTACTAGGTTTATCATCTGTCTGCCAAGAGGTAGGTAGAATGTCATCACTGGTCATTTGGAATCTTGGTTTTTGTCACTGCATCAATCAGAGTTCTTAATCTTGATGATTTTCAAAGTTGTTTTTCTTTATGGTGTTGTTACTATACACATTACTCTCTAAATTCTGCTCACTTCACCCTGTATTAGCTGCTTCAAGTCTTCCTAGATGTGTCTGAAACCATCCTTTTCATTATTGTTTATGGCGCAGTAATATTCCACTACATTCATTACCACAATTTGTCCAACTATTCCCCATATGACTCTTTTTGAACGTGTGGGTTCCTTTCCTCTTTCTTTGATGTCTTTGGGGTATAGGCTTAATAGGGGTTATCACTGAATGAAGGGATATATGCACAGCTTAAGTCATACTGGGGAATGATTCTAAATTGCTTTCCAGAATGGATGAACCAACTTACAACTCTACCCATAATGCACAGGGTGCCCGTATTCTTGGCCATCCCTTCAACAAATGTTATTTTTCTTTTTTGTCAACTTTGCCAATCTGAAAGGTACGAGGTGGAACTTCAGAGTTGTTTTAATTTGTATTTTTATTATTAATTGGGAGCATTTTTTCACAAGGATTTTGATAGCTTGAATTTATTCCTTTGAGAATTGCCTGCTCATATTCTTTTACCATTTCTCTACTGGGGAATGACTCTTAAATATTTGAATCAGTTTCTTATATATGTTGGATATTAGATCTTGTCCAGAAAAATTTGTTGCAAAGCAATTTTCTTTATATCCTTCTTTATATACTTGTCAGTCTCAATGACATTAAATTTAAATGTCTGTTGAATAAATGGCATTCCATCCTGTTAATTTAATACAAATTATTTAATCAGCTTCCTATTTAAGGACAGTTAGGTTACTTCAGGTTTATTACAACTGCATTACAAACTTCTATGATAATCTTGGAATGGGTAATTTTTTAAATTTCAATACCTCCAGAGTATATTTCCAGAAATGAACTTGCTTGGTCAAAGGGGATGAATATTGCTGTAGCTTTTACTGTATACTGCTCAATTATGGCCTTTTCCTCCACAGCCCTGCCAATACTAAGCTCCACCGCCTTTCATTATTTTCACAAGTCTGATGGGTATGAAGGGGTACTTCAAAGTTATTTTAATACACATCTCTTTGATTATTAGGGAAGTTGAAGGTTTTTGAAGTGATTATTAACAATTTTTTTTCTTTGAAAATGATCTTATTCTTATCCCTTGGTCATTTACCTGCTGTGGAATTAAAGTTACCACAGCACATTATGAACAGCTCCCTAGATATTTAAAATGTCAAGTTTTTTATCCATCCCATTTGCTATAAATATTTCCCCTAATGTATTATCTTTCACTATTTTAATGTAGTCAAGCATATAGATTTGTCCCTAATGATCCCTTCTATTTGTGGCACAGAAAAATATTTACTCTCTTTTTACAAAAGAGATAACTATTCCAGTTTTTCAAACTTTTTATATGGGCAATTTGTAATTTTTACTATATTAATTTGGCCTATTTTATTAATACCAAATGTCTCTCCAATTATTTAGGTCCTCCTCTATTTTGGTCACTCTAGTTTTATAGCCCTTATACAGGGATCTTAAGTATTCTAGGTAGGTCAATTCCTACATATTTGATGGGCTTCCTTTCATCATAAATGAGATTTCTGCTTTATCCCTTCTTGATCTTTATAACTAGTGAATAAGAATGCAGATGATATTGGCAGACTGATTTTATGTCCTGCAAATCTGCTAAACTTATGTATTGTTTCCATTAATATTTTTGATGAGATAATTCCTTATATTGTTATGACATTTTCATTAATTTGTGTGTCAAGGTCTTTTCAGGAGGGAGTAAAGCGGGAAAGGACTATGATAGTTGAAGGAAGAGGATTCATGTAGGAAGATAGAGGCTTGTATAGCTGCCTGGGTCTGTGAGAAATAATTAAGTTACCCAGACAGCATATTCTTAATTGAAAGGAACAGGTTAGGGCTTCCATTTAGAATTCTAAAGCCAAGCTGACTAACATTGATTTTATTCATTATGTGACAATCATTATCCACAGATTCATAAGCAGATTTCATATTCATATTTTTCTTCAACTGTCAAGAATTTATGTACTTTATCTAAAACACAGATGCCAACCATCTTAAGTACAAGATCCACCCTGAAAATAATACCTAGAAAAATCACAACAAAATGAAAGGGAGAAAAGCAAAAATGGAATAAAGAAAAAGAGAAGAAGGTTACACACTAATCTGAAAATCAAAAAGGAAACTTTTAGCAGAAGTTAGGAGGTTTAGAAAGGGAACCACAGCAAGCAGTTTAAAAGATAGCAAGACTTTTTTGTCTGGTTTTGAAGCACCTTGAGAAGGAAAGTCAGAGGTTAATGCTGCAGGTTCCATGTGGGTTTTAGGGTAAGTTTAATCAGCTCCCAGAGGACTCATCACATCTTTGAAGCTGTTTTAAAAAACAGAGTTACTGTGGTTTTAAGGGGCAAAAGTATTTACTTTAATCTTGGAAAAACCAAGACAAAAGTTATGCTTAGCCTGTGCGGTGAAAATGAAGGAAAAGGACCAGGCAGGGTGACTGGATAATGAAATCCCCTGGTGCAAGAAAATTCCTGATCCAGTTGAGCAAGCGTTCGTAAAGCAAGCAAATGAGAGGTGAAAGTTCACCTGGTTCAAGAAATTCAATGTTTAAGACAGAAAGATCCCTAAGTGGGAACAATAAACTTTTCCTCTTCAGAAACTGTTAAACATTTTATTTCAAACTCCTTCCATAAGTCTAAAAATAAACTATAATCCCTGTTCATGCAGGCACTCTGCTTCTCATGTCTCCCTTTTCTTGCTTGATTTTGGTCATTATGTTGTGCATTAGTGCTTTCCCCAGAAAGATGGCAAAGAGTAAGAGGTCAATTTAAGTTGACCATCTTGGTTGCTTTTTGGCATCTCTGCTGAAAAGATTTGGTCTCTGGTGACAATAAAAACAGAATAAAAAGCAATTTGGAATGAAGAAAGGAACGGTCTGATGAGAAGACTTGGTACATAAATGTAGGCTTACAAAAAACTTTTAATGTACACCGTAATTTAAGTAAAAGCCAACAAATATTAATCAATATTGCCTCAGAGTAATGCTAAGAAATGTTTTGACTGATTTAGTATGCAAACTTTCTAAAGGGAAGGAAAAAAAATGTTCTAATAATTAAATTTTTAAAAGCCCTATTTGTACCCTTAATAGGATTAATATTCTTTTAATTATGCATGCCTGTGCGTGCCTGTGCATGTGCATGCGTGTGAGAAAAGTTGCATCCTAACCCATATGTATTACAACGAGGTTTTAAAAATATTTCTGAACTTCAATTATTTACATATTTGCCCACTACCATGACATAATCAACAACTGATTGTAGTTTAACTGTATTATTAATATTATGACCTTTTTTCTCTCGTCTTCTTCATATCCATAGTGGTGTTCAACAGTTGTCCACACTCACACAGCCTGTAAGAAGCTCTATTCAAAGAAGCACTGTTACGTAAGTTTTGGTAAATCTCAGATGAAAAGAAATCACCAACATAGAAAACATAGGATCCACCAAGAGGATTCCACTACTAACAGTTCATTCTCAATCTCCATCTCAGAGGCTCGTTTCAATTGTAAAGAAGATCCTTACCAGGTTCCATTCTAGCCATTTTTCTAGTACCAGAAGCCAAATCCAGGCCAATCTTTGGGGACTGTTGTACTGCCCACACCTGAAAAGGCAAGAAGAAATAGAGCTGTTCAGGGTTTCACAACAGTTTATTTTGACTTCTCTGTGACTCCATTTCTGTCGAACCTGAAAAGGCAAGATGATTTCAACAAGCAACAAGCAGCCAAAAGTCTAGAAATTTTTACTTAGGAACAGCATGGTGATAAGATTTAAGGTGATAAGCTTATCCTGGTGGTATGAAGAAGTCCAAAATGAGAATAGCCTTGAGGGAAATTCAGGTAATGTCTGAACATCTAAAGATTAGGACTCAAAGTACTGCATGAGCAGTAAATTGCTAGAACCCCAGCCCCCTATACATGCAACACCCAAGATTTATCTTTTTTTCCTTTCTGCAGCATGACCTTGGGATCTAAATTTCTTGTAACTTGGGAGTCATAAGACTTCGTTTTAAGTGCTAGCATTGACATATTAGCCAAATGTTTCACAATTTAGTGAATCTAAGTTTCCTCATTTTAAAAATGAAAAGAACCTACTTTACATGGTTAAGTAAATTCAACAAATGTTTATTATGTACAGGATATTGCACAAGCCAGGAGAGTGGATAAAACATTTAGATAAGACATCATCCCTGCCTTCGTAGTGTAGGTCCTATGGAGTCTAGGGATAAGATATACATACATGTAATACAAAATATTACATGGTTAAGTGCATCAAAGTGGTTCAAAGTGCTATGTGACAGGAAGAGGGATGGGCAGCAACAAATACTTCATGGAGGTAGAAGAATATGAGTTAGGTTTTTAAAGAATGGGAAGAAATTCAAAAGATGAGAAAGGCTAGGGAGGACATTCCAGGAACAGAGGAAAACATGAACAAGGTGACAGTAGGAGGGAAATGGGTATATTCTGGAGAGGGAAAGTTTGCCTGAGGCCTAGAGTATACAGAAGGTCATAATATGAGACAATGCAGGGATACACCTCAGCACCCACCTTATTCTGGTAGGCCTTGAATGCCAGCGAAGGCGGTAAGAACTCTAGTTGATGGGCAGTAAGAAGCTGTTAAAGATTTCTGAGCAGAGAAGTGACCTAACCAGACCTAGGTTTGGTAATGAAGGATGGGTTGGAAAGAGGAGTGGGAAGTTAAGTTAATGTGATAGTCCAGGGGAGGTGATGATGAGGTCCTATACTAGCAGGTGAAGAGGTGAAAGGTTGAAAGGTGCTCAACACCCCAAAATATTGACGCACCAGGTCCTGCCGAAAGAATTCGACTCAAGCCTTCTTAGCCAAAGAAAAAGACAAAGTTTATTAGGGACCAGCTACACTGGCCAGATCCTCCAGCAGCCCCGCCATAGGCTAGACTCCTAAAGAATCTGAGTGCCTTGTTGAAGCCAGATGGGATTTAAATACATAAAAGATTGTGGGAAAGATTGAGGGGTTGTCTGGGGTGACTGGTGGGGGGCTGTTGGGATGGTTCTGAGGGGAAGTCCAAGAAAGATAAGGTGGAGTCAGAGTCCAGGATCCAAGAGAATGGGATCAAGGGCAGGAAGTTCCTGAAGGAATATCAAGGTTGGGAAATAACTGAAGGCATGCATGTCTAAAGTAACAATAGAGGGAGAGATTTGGGCCTAATAAGAATGCCAGGCTATAGCCTCAGGCTAAAACCGAATCAAGCAGGGAAGAGTCAAGGAGAATTCCTAAAGACAAATGGGCTTTTTTGGGGTTAGGAAGAAAAGGTCTCTGGGCCTGTACCCCATCAAGAGGGCTACATGCAAAAGATAATCTGAGGTAAAACTACTGGGACTTGGTAAATGATTTGAAATGAGAAGTGATGGAGAAGTAACAGTCAAAGATAAGAGGAAGGTTTTGCTGGGTGGCTGGTGCTACCATTGAGTAGAGGTGGTCACTCACGCAGCATCAATAAAATGATTGCAGTAAGACAGGGGATCATCAAGCCTTACAATCTGCCCTGCTGCTAAGCCCTAGGAACTTGTGGGCTTTGCTATTGTGTGGGATGGATTTTACGAATCCAAAAATTAACAACAGAGGCTCAAGGTGAAAGTAGAAAGGAAAATTTATTACGATCCCGGGAAAGGGCCACTCGGACACCGAAGGTCTCTCAGTGTCAGAGCGCACTGGACACAGAAAATTGGGGTGTTTATATAGGCCCCTAACCGCAATTCCCCCTCCCAACCTCCTTCCTCTCAGCTTGCAGACATAAGCTTTGAGGGTACAATCTAGACGCGATAAATCTACCCAGGGGCAAACAGTATAGTTATTTTTACAAGCAGGCCACAGTCATAAACTTCCCACCATTCTTGCTTCATTCTACTATCAGTCTCAAGGTAGTAAATCTGTCTTAAATGACAATGACGATTAAACAAACAGTTCGGTTATCGGTGACAGGCAGGAATTAGTTGTTAGTTACCTAATCTTGCACATCTATATTGCACCTGGCTTTTCGGCTTTCCATCCATTCTTCCCCAAACAGAGGTTCTCTTATCTTGGGGTCAATGTACAGGGGTGAGTATCCTGTGTCTTATGCTTATCCTCAGAGAATTTTATGGTTGCTGACTTATTCACCTCAACCCTTCTTTCTTCCAGGCCTCTTGCCATTAGGTAAATACACAGGACCTGTTCTTAACCTCGGGGGGGGGGGGGGGGGGGGGGGGCCTTACGGTCACTAGCTAAGCTTGTGGAAAGGAAAATATCTAAGTCTATTCTACTTATTTTATTTTATTTAATTCTTTCCCCTTTTATGAGAGGTCTTCACTCGTCCCACACACTATCTACCACAGAACTAAATTTATTCCTATAAATGTAATCTTCCCCAATGAGAAATGTAATTCTGTGAGCAGAGGACAACCTTGATTTTGTCTCCGTACCCCCAATGCTTAGCACAGCTCTTAGCACATAGTAACTACTTATAGATATTTTTTTCATTTTCATTCTTTCATTTACCGTATGATTGAAAAAAACAACTTGGTGAATTTTGCAATTAGGAAGTCAGAGGTGACCTTGGAACAGCAGTTTTAGAAGTGTTTTGGAGGTAAAAGTTCAAATGATCAAGGCTGAGGATAGAATATGTGGTGACAAAGTGAAGGCACCTGGCATCAACAACTCTTTTCGAGAATTTTAGCAGCAAAGGAGAGGAAAGCGATATAACAGATGGGGCAGAGTGGTCAAAAGAACAATTCTTTAGAACTGAAGAGACTAAAGTATGTTTGTTGGCAGACAGGAAGGAACCAGTAGGGAGAAAACTGAAGATACATCAGAGGGAATGACTGCAGAAGTGAGGTCCTAGAAAGAGCGGGAGCAGGAGGCAATGGGATGGAGTAGGAGGATTAACAAAATCTCCTCTTCCAAGGTCAGAAGAAAGAAAGAGATGGTAGGTGACGATGCTGAGAAGTTCTGAGGAATGAAGGAGGGCTGAGTTGTAATACAAGGAAAATTAGGAACCCCTGAGTAACCCCTAGCTACTGACAAGCCCCCCCAGAAAGAATGGACTCAGATATCTTTAGTATTTAGCAAACCCCCTGGGACTCCATGGCTCCTTCCTGGAATGTCAATAGATAGGACCATCCCCACTGAGAGATAACCTGGCAGATCCTGTCTAGCAGATATCCCTGAGACTCCTTGGTTCCTTCCTGGAATGTCAATAGATAGGCCCATCCCACTGAGAGATAACTTGATAGACCCTTCCTGGGAGATATCCCTGGGACTCTGTGACTCCACCAAGGAATGTAAATGAGATTATCCCACTAGTATGATAACCTGACTGAATCTTTTGATCAACCAGGACCTTTGTTCCTCTTCCCCCTTACTCTGTACCCCCATATCCTATATAAGCCAAGCCATCACCCCAACACATTTGCCATTGATTTGTGGTGCCGTACCCCGATGGCCGCCGGCTAATAAATTCTCTACTTAAAACTTATACTCTGTGGTGTGTCTCGCTCGCTTCTGGTACAACATTTTGGAGGCCCCAGCGAGATGAGGCAGTATTTCGTGTTATCGCCCTGGAGACACACACAGAATTCCGGACCTCAACAGGGAGTCTCTGCCCCCGATCCACCTTCTCTCACTTCAGAGGGCCGGCTCCTGGGGATTTCTTTTCCTAGGACTCTGATATGGAGTGATGGTCTCGGAGAATGGGCTCTTTGCTGACCTGTCCCTTTTCGGCCTACGGAGAATTCTGGTTTGTAGACCTCTAGAGGTAAGGTTTTTCTGGTTTGGGGCTAGCCATTTGGATCTCTGATACCATGCTAAACCCTGACGAGGCTGTGGTACAGAGCTAGGAAGCTGGCACGCCACCCTTCCTATTGGGGTGTGGGAAGATTGGGGGTCGTATCCTTGAGGAGGAAATCTTTCCCCTGAGAGGACTTGTTTAGCCTTCAATCAGCTCATGCCATTTGGTTTTCTGTTTTGTGTTTTGGGTGTGGAGAGATTGGGGGTCGTATCCTTGAGGAGGAAATCTTTCCTCTGAGAGGACTTGTTTAGCCTTCGATTTCACCCACACTGTGTGGTTCTCTGTTTCGTGCTGAGGTGTGAGAAAGATTGGGGGTCGTATCTTTGAGGAGGAAATCTTTCCTCTGAGGGGACCTGTTTAGCCTTCAATTCGATCCACACCGTGAACTTTGTTGTGTTTTGAGTTCGTCTCTGTTCGCGTGTCTGTGTTAATTGTGAAATGTCTATGTTTTGTTGAAAAAAAAAAAGAAAAAAATCTGAAACATAGGCAGCCAGAGATATCAGGCTGTCACTAGGGAAACAGACTCCCTTCCTTGTGGGTCCCGTTTGGCCAGCGTGGAACTATGGGGAATGGGTTAAAATTTGGCAAATTCTGGGTTTTAAATTGTTAAAAGTTTGGAAATTGGTTAGTTGAATTTGGGAAGAAAGAACTCCTGAAATTGTAAATCCATTCTAGAAGCTCACTCTTGCTGAAAAACACCTCCTCCCAATGAATGCCTTCTGGCTAAAACCTCCGTTAAAGTCTTCAGCGGGACTCTCGCATTTGTCTTAGTCCCGGATTCCCTTAGATTCAAGTACAAAAGAGGTTTTTGGGAGTGAGCAAGGGGTGAAGTTTACCTGAATTACAATCATTGAGATCTTTTCACTAGGGCTGCAGTAAAAGTTAGAGCACTTAAATCAAACTCCTCTCCTCCCAGATCGGATTAGAAGAGAATGCAGGAGAACTGTAGGGAAAAACTTAAATCGCCCTCCCCACCGGGCAATGAGGAGAGGGACAGAAATTCACAGACTGACAGTCAGTCCTGTGCCCCTGAGTACCTTTGTAGCCCGTCCTTGTGGTAAAATTTAAAAAGTAAAATTTGTGAAAGAGAGAAATAGAAAACCTGTATAAGGAATTTAGGGGGTGGTAGAGTAGCAGCTTGAGATTACCTGTCTAGTCAGGAGTCCATGTGCTCCTCTTGGCTGCCATGTGCTGCTCCTGGCCTCACCCTTCCCCCACCCTCCACATTGAAAGGTTATCAGAGCTGAGCTAAAAGGAAACTTGTAAAGAAATAGGGCTGGTTAGTTAGTGCTTGGAAGGGTAGGCTCCTTGCCCTCAAGGGGCTGCCAGGCCCCACCTAGGGAGGAGCCCTTTAGAAAACTAAAAGGGATTTTTTTCCTGCTCTTATCTTCCTTGGGAGTCTGAAAAAAATTCTTTTAGGCATTTTTGTATAAGATGAAGCTTGGAAAAAGTGGGTGCAAAATTAAGTTTCTCTTTCTTTCATAAGTTCATTCACGGCCAGGCAAAAGTTCCTATACCTGGGCCAGAGGTAGTGGTGCTGAAGAATATACAGCTAAATAAAGTGTATTTGGGATGTTAATGTATTAATATATGTGATACATGTATTTATATATTAATACATTAATATATAATACCAAAAGTAACAAGCTGAATAATTTCTACATGTGTATCTGGAAATGCAATAGATGTCATCTGAAAATTATTGTTTGTGTATTTCTAAACTTGCATTGTGTTCCCAAAATTCTCTTAGATTGTGAAATTTGAGAAGACCATTGTGTGGTTAGAAATGATATTATAGCAATTTTAATCTGATTTTGATATATGTGAATTGGGTTTTTAAAGGGATGTGATAAAATTTGGAACTGTCATATGTGGTTATAACAAGTAAATAATTAATAATACTGATATTTAACCATGAGAACAGACTTTCTGTGTGAAAAAGTTTTCTATTATGAGAATATATCTGGTGATTTAAAGCTATAGTTTCAAATAATGATATGAAAGATTCTCTGTGCAAGGAGATTTAGAAATGTGATCACCTAAATTGATGAAAGGGTTGTTTCAAGTTTTAAAATGCATAATTATGTTTAGGGCACTGGTACATTTCTAAATTGTGTAATTTGACAAACAGATGTATCAGCAATATTGAAAAAATGTGGTAATCTTTTATAATGCAGAGAGTATTGGGCCTTAGAAGTTAAAATGTTACCACTAGTGGTTATGAATCAGATTTGATTTGCTTATCCAACTCAGTTATGATCACTAGATTGGTAATTAATTGGAATCTGTTTCAGGTCTTAGATACATGATAATTGCTTGTGGTATACTTATTTCTAAGTTAGTTATTATATACAAATTGGTTAACATCGCATTACCTGTGCTGTTAGAGAATAATTTCTCTTATAATCTGGATGTTGTTAGATTAAGAATCGTAGTTAATTAAGAAATTGAGGTTATTTCCTGAAACAAGAACTTTTGAAACCATCTAGTCATGAATTCTTATCAATCTTGTGTGGTTTTCTGTGTAGAGGAATTCTTATGAAAAAAGCTTTTTTAAGTCCTGGTAAACCTTATTATTGTGATAAGGCTAATTAATTGAGTATGTAATTTATAGAAATTAAGTGTCCTCCCATTATAACACTTTTTGATTAAGGAACTTTGTAATGTCTAGGAATTCTGTGCAATATTGAGAATGAGGACATTTGGCACCAACTTAGTTAATGAATTCCAGCATTTAAAGGTTATTTTGCTTTAAGAAGGGAAAATACTTTTGAAAAAAAAAGTTCTGTAAAATCTTTTTGTATAATTTTAGAAGGCCTGCTGAATTTCCACCTGTAAGCCAATTGGTTGCAGTTCAAACCTATTGTGAGTTCTCAGAGTTTCTGGGTGAGAACCTTATTAGAATTATTAGAATTAATGCTTATCTATAGAAGCCTTGAGAGGGAGGTTGAAGGCCCATTTGATGCCTTATTCAAGTTTTTTTTGAGTAAGGAGGTTCCAAAGGACAGTCTAAATTCCTTACTCCTCCCTGCCCTTAGTTTAGATAAGAAGAAAAGAATTTCACCTTAGCCCACCTGTCAGAAGGGAAGGAAAAGAGAGGATGGTAGGGGTCAAGAAGCCTCCAACCTGGCTTCTTTTAAAAAAACTGATAAGATTAGACTAAGACTTGAGATGGGTTTGGCCTGGTAGTTTAATTAGTGAAGTCTGCCAACTGATGGAGAAGAACCCACCCTTAGGGGGAGATGAGATGGCAGATCTTTTTAATAAGTGTTCCCTTTTTTTTAGAATGAGTTATCACGAAAAACAAATCCCCTTTTTTTTGTGTCTTTGTGTGTTTAAGAAGCTGGAATGGGATTCCAGTATACACAGTTATGACAATGAAAGTACTAACTTATGAGTTGTTTTGTCTTATGGTTGAAATGTAAAGAAGTCTTAGTACTAGGTTTGAAAGATTTGGAAAGGTGAATTAAGGTTGAGGGAAAATAGGAAAGGGAGATAAGAAAGTTTGGGGACAAATGGGAGCTAGCTAAGCCTCTCCTGTCCCGAGAATGATAGTTTCAGATGGTCAAAGTAAGTTGGAGATGAGTGTGAGGAAGTTTTTAGAAGATGGAAAAGTTATGTAGCTTGATTTGATAATTATTAGCTCAATAAAATTTGGGCAGTCTTATCTGAAGGATATTTATTTGCTATTTAAGATTTTATGGGACTACAATTTAATATTGTCTTAAGCTCTGATTACAGGACTAGGTCACATGAAGCCAGTAAATGGCATGGCAGGCATTACAAGCTGAGAATATTTTAGGTGGGTCTGCCTGGGAGCAGTCGTGAAGACGACCTTGGACACAGCCTAGGTAGGATCTTCCTGACTTTATTTCCCAACTCTGCTATTTCCTTTCTGAAAAGGAAAGTCCCCACCTGGTTACTCCTAAGCCCTGCTTTCAGCACCTGGTGACTATAAGATTGGCTATCAGATATGACTCGTGCCTGGAATCAAACAGAGCTAAGGAAGTAAGTTCTTTCCTTCTGTTAAGATATATGACATAGTCCCTCATTTCTTTCATAGCAAATTTTTATTAACAAGAAGTTTTGTAAGCACTATGCTAAATCTGTTAGGTAATAGATAGATGAATATTGAAATATCTCTTGAGTTATTATAATAGGATATAGGTATGAATAGCTTACAATTTTAACCTATGTTCATGACCAAATAAAACATTGAAATAATATAGGGATAACATCCTCCAAAAAGGGAAAATGATTAGGCAAAGCAAATAAGGCAAAGATGTAATGTGATCAATGTCTAATAAAAGGAAGGGATAGCGAATTTTGGAAAAGGCAATTGATTGATTCCCCTAAGAATTATGTACAGATGTGTATGATTGGCTCAAAAAATTTATCAATTCTGGAAATTTGAGCTGTTAAGTGTGTTTTGGTAATAAGATCTTAAATTTGGATGCTAATACAAGAAAATTGTATAAGATAGTGGTACAAGTGAAAATATATCCCCTTTGTAAAGTATCTGTAAGTTATAGTAAGTTAAAATTGTCTGAGAATTTCTAGATCTGAACCAGAGAAGCAGAACTCTCTTTTACTATCAAGGGACCCGATAACTACAATCAGGCATCTGGGATTTTAAAATACTGCTTTAAATGAACATTGTGAGGAGTGGACATCTGGGCCTATAGAAGACCTCGTCCTGCGGTTCCAAGAGCCTGAGAGGGACAGCACCAGACGCGGATGGCTTTCTCATAGGATCCGGAACCAGAACCTGAGCAAAGACCTGCTTTTTTTTCCATTCTGCATCCTTGTGTTCCCAAGACTGTTTTTCCTGAACTTTTATTATGTTTCCTCTGCTTACTTACAATTAGTTTACAATTTCTGCCCATCCCTGGGGATGTCCAAATACAGAAAAGGGAAAACCTGACTCCACCTAGACAGGGATTTTAAAACTTCACCCTGTGGAAAATAGAGTCTTTTCTATACCTTTAATTGGTCTTTAGGCAAAACTTTCAGTTTGCCTTTGACCAAAAAGGGGGAAATGTGGGATGTTTTATACCATTTTTTTAAATTTCTGGAGTGCAGTACCTGGGGAGGCTCCTTGGACTCTCCTTGAGTCTTCCAACTAGGTCTGGCCTTCCCCTGGGGCCAACAACCTAGCGTTCCTTTTATTGTCACCCCTGCTTTGCGTTTTTGGTTGGCCTCCTAATTTTATTGCTGTGCCCCATCAGGTCGTTCCTTTTTTCAAGGATTTGAAATTCCCATGAAGAAAAAAAGTGGGGAATGTAATACAAGGAAAATTAGGAACCCCTGAGTAACCCCTAGCTACTGACAAGCCCCCCCAGAAAGAATGGACTCAGATATCTTTAGTATTTAGCAAACCCCCTGGGACTCCATGGCTCCTTCCTGGAATGTCAATAGATAGGACCATTCCCACTGAGAGATAACCTGGCAGATCCTGTCTAGCAGATATCCCTGAGACTCCTTGGTTCCTTCCTGGAATGTCAATAGATAGGCCCATCCCACTGAGAGATAACTTGATAGACCCTTCCTGGGAGATATCCCTGGGACTCTGTGACTCCACCAAGGAATGTAAATGAGATTATCCCACTAGTATGATAACCTGACTGAATCTTTTGATCAACCAGGATCCTTTGTTCAACCTTTGTTCCTCTTCCCCCCTACTCTGTACCCCCATATCCTATATAAGCCAAGCCATCACCCCAACACATTTGCCATTGATTTGTGGTGCCGTACCCCAATGGCTGCCGGCTAATAAATTCTCTACTTAAAACTTATACTCTGTGGTGTGTCTCGCTCGCTTCTGGTACAATAGAGTGACAAGAAGATGGCCTGGATCTTCTTGGCGAAGGCTAAACCTTTCTCTCTTTTGCTGATGAAAGCGTTCAGCTGCACCCCACAAGTTATAATAAGTTGTCTCCTTGTTGTCATTAGGTCAAATCCATCTGCTGTGAGAGAGTAGTGTATGACTATGTCCTTGAGTAGAATGAGCTTGGAAGTCAATAATAGAACAGAGGGAATTGAGAGTGGTGATGAATTGTGTGAAGAGGTCAGGTCCTTCAACACGTACACCAGTCTTCATGGATGATGACAAAGGATGGCACATAAAAGAGGATGAACCACCAACTTCAGCAAAATAACTGAGGAAGTTAGCAATGACCGTGTTGTTGTTCAGTTACATCCAACTCTTTGTGACCCTGTTTAGGGTTTTCTTGGCAAAGACACAAAGATACCAGGGTGGTTTACCATTTCCTTTTCCAGCTCATTTTACAGATGAGGAAACTGAGGTAAATGGGGTTAGGTGACTTTCCCAGGGTCACACAGCTACTAAGTATCTGAAACCAGCTTTGAACGCAGGAAGATGTCTCCCTGACTCTAGGCCTCACACTTCCCAAGGTGCCACCTAGGAAACACCTAGAGATCAGTAAAGGACAGCAATGAGAATGAGGATAGGCAGGTATAGATGGACTGCATAGGCTTCTAAAGGGAAAAAGGGAGGGAACATACTTAGAGAAAATACCCTGACGCAATGAGGAAGAAAGAATGTGGCCTCCAAGGGATGTGGTTTCAAAGAACACAGTAATTTCAGGGACAGGCCAGGCTGAATTTAAGGGAGAAGGGGGAAAAGTGTTAATTTTAAAATTTTGAGGAAGTAGGGGAGTTTGTTGAGAATGGTGAGGTCTAAGCTGTGGTTGAATGGGAGGTCAAGAAACCAAGATGAGCAAGTTAAAGTTAGGATGGATAGATAAGGGAAGAATTTAGGATAAAGAAGACTTGAATCTGTAGGTACTTAGCAAGGAACCATTAGAGGTGGTTTGCTATAGAAATCTCCAGAAGAAATTAAATTTGCTAAGTAGAACTGTGCTAAATAAAGTGCTTGGAGTACCTATTAAATTCAAGCTATTATTGTTACTCAATCAGTTCAGGAGTACTGAACTAATGGCCCTTTAATCTCCCCTTTCATCTGCAAATCCCCCAAGCCAAGCCTTTAGTAAGGTGCAAATTTCTTAAGGAGAGGAACTGTCTTTGTTTTCCTAGCACCTAGCCCAGTGTTTCCAAAAGTGGGAACTTAGGGCTTGTGGAACTTTTGCTTCCTTAAATCATGCATTTATTTTGAGGTATATTGTTTCTTCAGATCATTTTCCTCCTTTTCTTTACATAAAAAGAAAAAGATATGGGAGTCTGACTTTTTCTTTTGGTAGCTGGCAACCCAAATCCAACAGCCCGCAGCTTAGAACAAAAACTGTAAGAAAAGCACTTATCTAAAACCCAAGGAAGAAAGGAATCCATTAAGTTTTGCTTCTCTGTTAAGCTGAGGTACAAAAGGTGGAATATAAAAAACAAAAGACTGAATAATATATCCAGCATCTTTAGCAACAGCTGGAATTCTCTTTCATTATTTTGCTTAAGATGCAACAAAATCTTCAACCCCATATGGATACAGGATTTATATTTTTGAAGGAATGAAAGAAAATACAGTCTAGCATGTTGTTATCTATCCCCTCTCAAAGAGACTAATTGTAAAGAAGATAAAGATTGTCTCAGGGGTACTTCCCTGGACAGGCTCTGTACCAAGTTTTATATGATGTCATAAGCTATTGCTTATAAATTAATATTTACCTGATAAAAAGAGTCTTGGAAAGAATTTGGACTTACGATTTTTCAGTGATACAAGGCAGGCAGCAGATCTCAAACTTTTTTGTCTTGGTACTTCTTTATACTCTTAAAAATTATTGAGGACTCCCTAAAAAGTTTTTGTTCATGTAGTTTATATCTACGTGTTGAGGTTTAGGGGTGCTCAGGCCCCCAAAATACCTACATGTTGGGTCCTGTCCAAATTAATTCAACCCAAGCCTTCTTTCAGCCAAAGTAAAACTAAGTTTATTAAAGATTCGCCCTATGTGGACTCTTAAGGAGCCTGAGCATAGGTATCAGTAATGCCAGCTGGGCATACTGAATCTGGGGTAGATTGAATCTGAACACCTTCATGGAGGCAAGATGGATCTTCTATACAGAAAGACTGTGGGAGGGATCCAGGATGGCCAAGAAGTCTGGGGTGATCGGAGGAGGATGTTGATCAGACTGGGGCGACTAGAGGTCAGACTCCAGGAACCAAGAGAATGGGATTAAGAGTGGGAAGTAACTGAAGGCTACCTGCAGATAACAGACAATGGAAGGCTAGGCTAGTTTATTAAGGGTAATTTATTTGGATTTAGATATTTGAATAGAAACAAAGGTGGGAAGAGGCAATCAGGAGGTAACTGACAATTGAGGGCCAGGCTAGGTTAAGGGTCAAAAAGAGTCGGGCTTAGTGATAATGCAAGGTTTATGGCCTCAGGCTAACCCAGATCAAGTGGGAAGATTGAAGGAGAGTTCCAGGGGGTTTCCACCCCCTATACCCCATCATATAATGTCTCAGTAATACAATGAAAATAGTTTTAACTTTGTGGACCCCCCCCCTGTTGCCAAGGACTATCCATTTTACTTTGGAAATATCTCTTGTATATGCCCTCTTTTCTCCACTGACAGTATCTTGCTACAAGTGCCTCACTCTTTCACTTTTGTCAGAGTCCTCTGGTTGGTCTCTTTGACACGAGTCTCTCCCAACTCTAGTCTATCTTCTACTACACTGTCACAGTGGTCTTTGTAAAACACAGGTATGACCATATTACCCCTGCAGGATCAAATATAAAATCCTGTTTTGCATCCAAAGCCCTTCATAAGTTGGTCTCCACTTATGTTTACAGTCTTCGTACACCTTACACACTTCTTCCTTCTACATGCTCTGTGATCCAGTGACACTGGCCTGCTTGTTGTCCTTATACATGACTTTCCACCTCCTGACTGGGCATTTTTACTGGCTGTCTCCCATGCCTGGCTTCTCTGACTTCCTTTAAGTCTCAGCTAAAAATCTCACCTTCTACAGGAAGCCTTTTCCTATCTCCCTCAATTCTCTTACCTTCCTTCTGTTGATTATTTCAAATTTATCCTGAATATAGTATAGCTTTTTTGCACATAAGTGTTTGTGTGCTATCACCACCATTATATTGTAAGCTCTTTAAAGACAAGATTATCTTTAACCTCAAGATGTATCCCTAGCACTTAGCACACAATGCCTGGAACATAACAGGCACTTCATAAATATTTACTGATTGATCTAAAAAGGTCTAGAAGACTCCAAGTGGTCCCTGGATCATACTTTGAGAACCATTAACAGGAATTCCCTCTACCAATGCAGGTGAGCACCTTCTCTGCAACTTACGAATGTAAGAGACTTTGCCTAGACCACTGAGAAATTAAGTCATGTCAAATTAATAAGCATTTATTAGATTCCTACCATATGCCAGGCATTGCGCTAAGTACTATAGATACAAAGAACGGCAAAAGCTGTTTCTGTCTTCAAGGGGCTCACAATGTAATGGAAAAAGCAACATTCAACTAACTAAATACAAACAGGATCTGTGCGAGATAAATTGGAGACAATCTAAGGAGTAAGGCATTAGTGCTAGTACGAAGGAAGACCATGAAAAGCTTCTTGCACAAGGCAGGATTCGAGGTGAGAACCTGAAAGATGCCAGGAGGTAAAAATGAGGAAGGAAAGAATTCCAGGCATGGGGTACATTTAGTAAAATGCAAGAGAGTCAGGAGACGGGGTTTCTCATGTAAAGAAGAGGAAGGAGGCTAGTTACACAGATCAAAAAGTACTTGGAGGGGAAGAAAGGTGTAGGAAAAGTGGAAAGCTAGGAAAAGGCTCTTTAAAAGTCCAACCAGATTTTGTATTTGATCCTGGAGATGACAGGGTGCCAATAGAATTTTCGGTATAGGGGTTTGATATGGTCAGACCTGCACTTTAGGAAGATCACTTTGACAGCTGAGTCAAAGAAAAGACTGGAGTGAAGGCCTATACTATGGTGGAGCCAGTGTCAGAGGAGAAAAAGAGTTGTACATGACAGATGTTATGAGGGTAGAAATGACAGCACCTGATCATTGATTGAATATGATGGGAGGGAGCTGGTAAGAGTGAGAAGTTGAAGATGACACCAAGGTTTTTGAGCCTTTGAGACTTGGGATGATGGTGCTTGCCTTGACAACAATAATACGGTTAAGAAGAGGGGAGAGTTTTCTGAGAAAGATGTTAAGTTCAGTTTTGGATATTTAATTTAAAATGTCTATGTAACATATAGTTTGAGATGTCCAAGTTAAGTGACTTGCCCGGGGACACATAGCCAAGTGTGTATCAGAGGTAGGACTAGAACTCAGGTGTTTCTGGGTTCCAAGTTAGCTCTCTATTCATTATTAAAGGAAATTTCTCCTCTAGTTACTGAATGTGGGAAAATATCTAAACAAAACCTGAAATTTCACTCTACTAAATTATCTTAAACTTAAGTGGCATCTATATGCAAAGATTGATACACTAATTAAGTTGTGAATGGGCAGTGCTGGTGATGGAACACTTAGAGTAGTTACCTCATCAGGCTTGGACAAGCCACCAGAGCCTGCAGGATCTCTTCCACCTTCTTGGGGATATCCCCATGTCCTCTGTGTAGCTGAGGGACACTGGCCTGTGCCAGTTCCCATTCTCCACGTTTCAGGCACTCACAAAAAAATCCAAATTGCTGCGACACCGAGGCAGCTTCCTCTTTTCCAAATGGATGCATTTTCCCAGCACGGAGTGCAGGGGATAGAGGAAAGTGAGCTACACTGCACAAACTGCTCTCAATCTTTCCATTCTTGGAGCCCTCCTAGAAATGGAAAATCAAAGAGGGAGAGTCAGAAAAGCAACAGAAGGAGTTGGACTTAGAATAATGAGCAGTTGCGAGTTCCATCAAAGAAAGGTGGCATTTGAAATCAAGGTTCTCAAATATAACTTCCCAGTTTGTACATGGCATCGTGTTACCTGCCAGGGAAGCAATACATAAAGAATCTACCGAAGGATATCCAAATATACACAAATTAAGTAAACACACTGTAATTGAGGGGAGTCAGGTGAGCTAAAGCTTAGAGTGGTGGGACTGCGGGAAGGCTGCGCAGAGAAGGCAGCATCGGAGACTGGCGCTGCAGGAAGAGGAACATTCTAAAAAGGCATGTGGTCAGCCTGTACAAAGGCACGGAGACAGGAGACTAACTCCATGGCAGGGACCATCCATTATCATTGCCCAAGGCGGATTCACAAACTCCTCTCTCCACCCCTTCCGAAAATGACTACTCCTTCCAGGCTCCAAATCTCCCAAGGAAAAATCACTCCCCTCCCACTCCCCTGGGGGGAAACGGCTGAGACAGGCAGCCCCTGTGATCTGGACTGTTCGGTCAAGACAGCGAATGTGGAGCCTGGGTCTGTGACAGGGCCGGAGGGATCCTGTCTGAGCCGGGAGCGGGAGTTCGGGGACCGCCCCTCTTCGGGGGGTCGAGGAGGGTGCCACCTACTCCCGTGGAGCGCACGGCACTCACCTACTTACTCCGGGCACAGAGAACGGTGCTCAAGCCAGAGCCGCCATGTTTAGAGTTGTCAGCTGACAGGTCTCTCCCCGGAAATATGCAAATGAGACTCCATACTTTTGGGGGGCATTGGAAGCCACAGAATGGAACCTGGAAAACTCAATAGGAAGTTTGGGATCGTACTATTCCATAGACTTCCGGCCCAGCGCCAGGCTGAGCTTCTTACCCGTGACAGGACAGCGCATACTAGGGAGTAAACTAGAGATGTGCTGGCAAATGTTTAACCACATGTCTCTTCCTCCCAAAACACAGACACAGACACACACACACGCACTCTAGTGTTCAATCTGCATTATTAACACTTTCTACAGTCAACAAAACGATAAATCAAACCGTGTTTGGCAGTGTTTGCTGATTTTTGAGGTGTAAAAGCACGCACTGAAAATTTAACTGTACACTCCCAAGAACCAGTCAAGAGTTGGTATCAAACCCTGCTCCCTGTAGTCCAGCCCTGTTTTCAGCCCCAGCAGGAGACAGCACCCCAATTCTCCTTCCCTTGTCTCCTCTCCTGCCACACTGCCTCCCCTACTGATTCCTTGATTTTCTTTCCCTACCCAAAAAACTTACATTTTCTTAACTTCGAGTTCATGAGTTTTTTTTAAATTGATCACTTGCGATATAATTGTCACTTTTTATAATTTTATATTTTGTTTCATGAGTTCAAAAATATTTTAAGGGATCCATTGATTTCATCAGAATGCCAAACTCCCAAAGTGAAGAACCTCTGACTTAGAATTTGCATTTATGTTCTTTATTGCCAACCTACCCTGTCCTTTTCTTTCACCGACATTGCATGCTTCTTCATCAAACCTTCTTTAACACCTTTTCATGTATATTTCCTCTTCTAATCAGAATAACCTTTGATTCTACATTTTTCAATCTAACTCTTGAACAGTATTCTGAAAAGAAAAAACGTTTTTATACAATAGACACTTCCCAAAAAACACCCAAACAGTTCTGTTAACCATCCTTAAAAGAAAGGCCTGGGATGCAACAAGGCAGCTTTTCTCAATAAACACTGGAAACAAGGCTGCCCATGCTTCCTACTCCTCCCTTCATTATTTAACATAGTTTTAGGAATGCTAGCAATACCAAAAAGACAAAAGAAATCAAAGACATATAAAAAGGCAAAGAGGAGACAAAACTACCTCTATTTCCAAGTAACAAGATGGTTTGCCTAGAAAATCTTAAAGGAGTCAGCAAAGAAACTAATTGAAAAGAGCTTCAGCAAAATTGCAGGCTATAAAATAAGCCAAGAAAATCAATGACATTTATAAATAATAATAATCCAATATAAGAAACAAAAATAGAAAGGTGAAGTCCAACACAAAATAAATACAAAATGCATAAAATATTTGAGTCAATTTTCCAAAAGTCCACTCAATGTTTGCACATTTGTATGTACACACACACACACACACACACACACACACACACACACACACACTAACTTACAGAATGATCCATAAGGAAAAAGATGGACAATTTAAATAGCAGGAGGAATATTCAGGGTTCATAAATAAGCTGGATAATAAAAATGACCACATTACCAAAGTTAATTTACACATTTAGGGCTAATTTATAGATTTTATAAACTAAAAAAGAGATACTTTATAGAGAGATAAAATAATTACAAAATTAATCTGTAGAAAAAAAGATCTAGAATATTATAGAAATAATTTAAAACATAAGAATGAATGAGGGGGAGGGAAGTTTCAGACCTCAAATTATGTTATAAAGCAACAATTACCAAAAACATTTGGTAATCAGTTAAAAAATAGAAAAAAGTATTTCACTTGCTCTGTAGAACAGGCCAGAAAAGGAAGAATCAAAATAAATCAAACTCAATAACCTAGTATTCAATAAAGCTGAAAATAAATTACCTAGGAAAGAACTCCCTATTTGATACAAACTCCTGGGAAAACTGGAAAGTAGCCTGGCAGAAATTAGTCTTATACTCACATCTTACACCATATTCCACAATAAATTCAAACTGGACATATGACCTGAATATTAAAGATTATGCCATAAACAAATTAGCAGAGAAGCAGATCATATATATTTTACAGTAATGTGTAAGAGATGAATATCTTAACCTAGCAAGAGGATAGAGACAATTACAAGAGATAAAATAAATGAGTTTGATTACATGAAATTGAAAAACTTTTGTATAATAAAATTACCCCATCTAGGATAAGAAGAAAAAGTCACCTGGGGAAAATCTTTGTTTCAAATACTCTGATAAAAGTTTGATATACAAGATATACAGTCAACCAAAAGAAATATTTAAGACCAGAAGCCTCTAAATAAAACAAAGGTCAAAATCGCTTAAGAGAAATGCATATCAAAACAATAGTCAATGCTGGAAAGATTTTGGAAAGACAGATACTCTAAGGCTTTGTTGGTGGAGCTAAGAATGGGCCCCACAATCTTGGAAAGTAATGAGTTATGCATAAAATAAAATGTCCTTACCTTTTGACCCAAAGATTCTACTGCTAGCAAATGCCCCAAGGAGGTCAATGACAAAAAGAAAGATTCCATATGCATCAAAATATTTATAGCAGCCAGCATTTTTGTGCCATAAAAGAACTAGAAACAAAGTGGATGCCTATTAATAGGGAAATATTGTTATCTCTATGCAGATGATATATAGTTCTTGACACATAACAGGTGCTTAATAAATGTTTATTGACTGAGTTTTATGTATTATGGAAATATATAATAATTAAATAGAAATAAAACAATTTAAAAGAATAGTAAAATCTAGATGCTAGATGTCAGTCCTTTTGGAAAGAAAGGGAGGGAGAGGAAAGACAAAGTAAAACCTGCCTTTTCCTCAACATTTTTTTCTTCTTCAGTTTCTAAAACTACCATATCTGATAAACTTAGTGTGAATTCTTTGTTTTCCAAAGTAGAGCCATAGCTTTGTGGCTACTTCCCCACACTTAGCGCATTGTCTCTTTTCAGTTCCTAAAGAGGTTCCCAAAGAGGGCAATACTACCCTCAGGGGGACGCTAGAACAATGGGGGTAGGGTGTGGCAGGACTGGCAGTTTCGGGTGCAATTGGGGGTATTGAATAATAATAAACAGGCAGTGGTAGTACACGCAAGAACCTAAGAAAATTTTGAAAAACCATACAGGTTTCATCTGTTGTGTAACTGAGTTAAAGTCGTAATGATTACATTATTTTCCAACTAGACAAATAAAATGTAAGTCATAACCCAACAGTGGTCAAGCCTGCCCAGAGATCTTAAGACGCAAGTGTTGGCGGGTGAATATGTTGTACATTGTCAGGAAGTCCAGCATGCAGGGGCAGGAATCTGTGTGTGATTAGATTTGTTTACAATATTATACTATCTGGTTACATGACACAATACTGGATCATTAAAATTTCAATACAGAAAACTTCCACAAATTTACAATAAATTGTGAAATTTAAGGCGCATCTTTTTAAAAAAGATATGTACTTTTTTTTGTAATGACGCAGATTGTAAAAAAGAAAAAAAGTTGTTAAAGGGTTAAAGAAATTAGATTTCCAGGGGAGCGCTGCGTAATTTTTTTTAAAGGGTGCAGTGTGGCAAATAAGTTTGGGAACCTCTGCCTTAGGTGCTAGGGGTCTTGCTTATCCTCACCACTGCTGTTGGTGCTCAGTTAATTAACTTCCTTGGCAAGGGTGAAGGATGCTGTCATACTGCTGCCACCACTCAGCTCGTCTCCAAACTGAAACTAAATCTCATGTCTAGCCACCTCAGCTCAGAGCCTTTCCTCAAAGTTCTGCTGTTCTTTGGCATACAGGTGGAAAAAGCCTCTTGAATTTGCATCATGCATTTCTCCATGTCCTTCGGACATTCCTACTACAGCTAAGAAAAACAAGTTTGTTCCTCCTCACTCAAGTCTCTACTTTTTCCTATCCATTATCCAAATTCAGTTTGCCATTTAACGCTCTTTAAAACCTGCCCCCTTCCTACCTTTCCCTCACCTTATTCAACATTCTAGTCATACTGGCCTACTTGTTTGTCTTCAGATATACACCTGTGTCTCCTGTCTTTTCCTTTGCAATTGCTATCCCGGTGCCTGAAATGCACCTCACCTCCTCATCAGATTTAACCTCCAACTGTTGGAAATACTGGTTTCCTTTAAGACCCAACTCAACTGTCACCTTCTACAAGAAGTCTCTGATGGGCCAGAGACTAGCACTGTTCCCCTCCCCCTCACTTTTGTGTATTTATTTTGAATAATTTCCCATGATATATATATATATATATACATACATATATAAAATATACATACATATATATGTATATATATATATATATATATAAAACATACATACAATATCTCTCTTATTTGAATGTAAGGTCCTGGAGGGCAGGGGCTAACTTGTTTTATATTCATTTTTTCCAGTCACTAATTTACAAATTATGGTTAAGTGATTTTGAAAAAAATTCTCATTCTCCATGAACTTAGTCCCAAATCTGACACAGGGGATAGAGCACTGAGCTTGGAATCAGGAAGATTCATCTTCATGAATTCAAATTCAGCCTCAGATATTGCCTAGTGGGACCCTGGACAAGACACTTAACTCTGTTTACCTCAGTTTCCCTATTTGTAAAATGAGCTGGAGAAGGTAATGGCAAACTGCTCCAACAATTTGTGATAAGGAAACCCCAAGTGGGGTCATGAGCAGTCAGATGTTCCTGAAAACGACTGGAAGGCAATCAAAACTGGAATCAAAGAACTCCAGAGTTGGAAGGCCCCAGAAATACACAGCAAATCATTTAAATGCAATTCATCACATATTTATTACACATCTACTTAAAAAAAATGGTACTTCTCCCTTTCCCCTATTTATTCAGTGTCGTCTCTACGTTAAGTACTTTATAGACGCACAACACCTTAGAGGTTAGGAGCTATTACTTTTCTCATTTTGCAGTTGAGAAACCTTAAGCCAGCAGAGGCTAAGTGACCTGACCAAGATGGTTTGGGGCCAGAATTAAACTAAGGTTAAGCCCGGTAGAATAATCTTGATGGGAGCCAATTTCAGAGATTTACCTCTTCTCTGTCCCTATCCTGTTACATTTAGAAGGTTCAAGTCCATCAAAAGAGATAATTCTGTTATTTGAAATTCAGCTTTGTTTTCACGGTGTGTATGTGGAAAACCTTGACTAAATTGCACTGTTTTTCTTCCATAAATTTTATCGTGTATTTTCTCAACCCAGCCCCACCCCTTTTCTCAACCCAACCCCACCCCTCTTCTTGCCTTTTCCATGGGAAGGCCGCCTCTCCCCGTGCCCCAGGGCCAATCGGGACTGGTGCGGACTCTGATTGGCTGGCACTCACCCCTCTTCTCCTCCCTTTCCCCATTAAAGCGGCTTCTGGGACCTTCCTCTTCCATTTGGGGTGCGTCGAGGTTTGGTACGGAACAGTTGCAGCGGAGGCCGGATCTTGGGAGGTGCCACGTGCGGACCCGAAGGTAGCGGCGCTGTGCATGCAGGAGTGGGGTTCGTACACTACTTGGGGCCCATTTTTTTCTTTGCTTTTTTTAACCACCTCGCAGGGGGGTGGCTGTGAGTGGGATCAAGAGATCTTTCTTGCCCCTCCCCGCAACCAGTGGCTGTTCATCCTCCTTGGGATATGGGCGAAGCTTCCCTGCGTAGACTGCCTCTCCTCAATGGGTGGGAAGGAAGGACCCTTACTCTAATGGGTTTGTGATTGATCAGTGTCTGGTCGTTGAGGTCCCGGGACTATTGCATTTGAGCTTAGCGCCCCAGGACCCTAGCGCACTATGTAATAATAGTCTTTCAATAGATTCTTGTGGAAAGGGCGCTATAGCATAGGTGGCATTGATGAGGGCACAGCATCATAACTTTAGCAGAAGGGACTTTCACCCGGGGACCATGAAAAATTGTTTTTGGAAAAAGTTTATATTTTTTCTTAGAAAATAAAATACAACTTATTTTTCTTTCTAATCCTGTGCATTTTGTTTATTCGTTCTAAATATTATCCATTGTGACCGAATCAGTGATCTAGGAGAATTCCAAAAGACGTATAGTGAATGAACTTCGAGGGCAGATTGAAATATATTTCGCTCCATGCCTGCCTTTCTGTTCGCATTTTCTATAGAAATCCCTACAGGAAGATCAAGGCTTAAAAATCTGTTCTCCTACGAATTAGAAAATCATTACTGAATATGAATATTGCTATATTACAAAGAAAGCCAGGAAGATACAATCGTATACAAAACTGAATCGGTTACAAATAGCTTGTTTTTTAAAAGAACATATTCATTTTAAACTTGTCTAACTCTTTTCGATCGTCTGTTTATATTTTTAGTGTTTTCATTGGTGCTCTTTTCTTGTTCTTTTGCTTCACTAGTCTATCTCCCACATATTCCTCACTCATGCTCCTCCATAAAATTCTGCCCTTTATAACAAAATTACATGTTTAGTTTCAGTTGTATTTCACTCTTTCTGACCCCCTGTGGGGTTTGCTTGGAAAAGGTCTTGGAGTGGTTTGCCATTTTCCTCAGTTCATTTTAAAGATAAGAAAACTGAGACAACCAGGGTTAAATGACTTGCCCAGTGTCATACAGTTAGTATCTGAGACTAGATTTGAACTTGGGAAGATGAGTCTTCTGACTTCAGCCCCAACAGTTTACCCACTAGATAACCTAGGAGCCCTAACAAATTAACGTAATCAAGCAAAGAAAAATTTTATATTTTTGTTTATGCCTGAAAGTGTATCACTCGTTATGTTACAGTATGCTTCATTGCCAGGTTTTCGGAATTGTTAAAAGTTATGGCATTGACCAGAATTGTTAAGTCTTAGGCACTCACTTACAATGTTACGGTATAAATAGTTCTGATTCTGCTTTATTAACTATAAGTTACTGCAATGCTTTCCAGGTTTCTCCTGAATTAAGGGTCTTTATTAATTTTTCAGAGTGCCATAATATTATGTTCCATTGCGCTTAGAGACCATCATTTGTTCAGCAATTCCTCACATTATAGGCATCTGTTTAGTTTTTAGGTCTTTTGAAAGAACAAAGTACTATAAATATATAAAGTGCTATAAATATCTTCTGAGATGTTCTTTCCTCATTTTTTTTATCTCTTTGGAGTATATGCCTAGTACAGGTATTGTTGGGTCAAAGAATAAACATTCTTTGTTTAATGACTATCGAAGAAGAGTTCCAAATTGGTTTCCACGTTGGCTCTGGCAAATATTTTTGACTTATTGTTTTTGTTAAGCAGTTAGACATAAGATGGAACATGAGTTATTTTAATTTGCGTATCCCTTTAGTGATTTGAAGTGGTTTTTTCTTTAATATGGTTTTTGATAGTTTAGATTTCAATTGTGAACTGCTTTTTAACATCCTTGGACCATTTATTTACCTATTGGGAAATGGCTCTTATTACTATATATTTGTAAGAGTTCCCTATAAAGCTTCAATATCAAACCTTTATCAGAAAAATTTGCTCAATTTTTTTCTAATTACCTGCTTTCCTTCTAATTTTTAAATGCATTAGATAACCAAAAGACAAGAATCAGGCACCATGTTTTTTTGTTACATCGGAATATTTGTTCATAAAGTTAATACTGCTGTGAAGGATAAATCTGGAATGTTATCATGTCAAGTCAACAAAGAATGTTTATAGGCACACTCAAAGTAATGCTTTCCATAAAATCCAGCCTCCATTGTAATAAATCATGTTGATTTAAACTGTTTCTCTGCATATTACAGGATTTCTTGACTTGGTTCACAGATTTGTTATTTTAATAATTGCTGTGCTATTTATTTTAATTACTATAAGATGTCTTCCAATTGTATTTTAATAACTTGCACACAACAATGATGTGAAATGCTTCATAAAATGATTACCGTTTAAGAGGTATTAGCACTCTTCATTTTTACTTTGAAAATTCAATGCCCAAAGCCTTGTTTTCATGTTAAACAATGGGAATAGAGAGCTCTTTGATCCTCATTCCAATTTATTTTTAAACAGAACCGATTGCTCAGTGTTATGGTATGATATGGTGGGATCACATGGCATTTTTAGCCAGCTTCTTTTTGTGTTGTACTTGTGATTTTAAAAATCTACCATTTGTGAAATACTCATTTCACCTCATTGATGCTCTCCCCTAATATATCCAGCAAATGGCCACAGATAAACTTTTCTTTTTCGTAGTTGTAAATAGATTTATTATTTTTTTATTTTACATTGTATGGAAATCTGGGATTCTTTTTAATTAGAATTAAATCTCTAATTCTAAAATGTTTCCTGTGCTGATGAAATACAGTAACATAAATTACCGACCTGAGTTCAAACCCAGCCTCAGACACTTGACACATGTACTAGCTGTGTGACCTTGGGCATGTCACTTAACCCCAATTGTCCAGCAAAAAAAATTCACTCCCATTCTTGAATAAAGTTTATATAGTGTCCTAAAAATCTTAGTGTAAGTTTAAGGTATAGTGTTTTTAAAAACAAAAATTTTCAACTTTTGAGCCATCATTTTTTTTTTAACAGCAGATCAAGTTGGATTATATTTTTGAATTCTCTTTCCAATTTCTGTAGCCCTTAAAAGATGATGGATTTAAGAGTGGGAAAGTTGAAGGATGAGCTGGGAGAGACAGACGGGGTTATTGAGAAGAAGCAGGCAGTGAACAGGGCAGACTCTGACCTATGTCCTTTGTCTAAATCCTCCTGGCTTCATTTCATGTAGCATTTTTCATGAATGCAAAGACTGAATATTCTTAGAAATAAAGCTATCTTTTTAATATGTCTAAATGGTCACGAAATAAGTCTCTTCCGAGCAAATCTGAATACTGATTTCCATGGAAACTCCTCAAAGTAATTGGACTACGGATTGAAAGATAACCTAACCAACTTTATCTCAAACAAAATTTTGAGTTTGGAAGAGTGCACAAAAGTTAGTGCAGCGTTGTTGATTAAGCATTTATAGCCAGTTCTCAGTTACCTTTTTTCAGAGAATTCTGGGACTGCATGACTATGATCTGCCAGCCTCAGTACATCTTCCCTATGGCCTTGTACTTCTTTCTGTTCCAGACCCTTCTTACCTCTTCGTAGTTTGTCTTTCTGGGTTATTTTGACCAGTTAGTGCAGAATCAGAAGGATTTCAAAAAGCAATAGGAAAGAATTTTTTCCCAATTTACATCTTTCTGTCATATTACTGGCAATTTTTGACCAGTTAGCTGATGTGCTGGCAAATTCTTCTCCCTCCAGTGCCACCTTAACTGAGGATAGGAGTAGACCTACTAGTGAAAAACCATGTTTCTTAAGTGTTGCTTTAAGAGATTATCAGGTGAGACTTGTCATCCTAACGAACATAGACTCCGCAGGGTCATAATACTGTAGTTGGAAGTCATACCTGAATTCAAGGCCTGTTCCACAAGATTTATCGTGTAAACTGTAAGATGGGAATTGTTGTTAATTAGATAGTCCATCATCTACTTAGATGAAAGGGAAGGGAAAAAGATAAAGCATTTATGTAGCACCTACCATGTGTGCTGAACTGCTTTTTTTAAAAAACAATAAACTTTATCATTTGATCTTCACAACAACCATATGAGGTAGATAATATTATCCCCATTTTACACATGAGGAAACTGAGGTAAGCAAAGGTTAGGTGACTTGTCCAGGATCATACACAGCTAGAAAGTGTCTGAGGTTCTATATGAACTTTCTGACTCTGGGCCCGGCACTCTGTCCACTATGGCTCCAGCTACTTAATGTGGCAGGTGAAGAGGAATATTGGCAGCTTTGTGAGCTTTTAGAGCAGAGTGTTGTACTTTGAGCTGTGTTACATGGTTTTTAAAAATTCAATTTTGTTTAATTTTCAGCTCTGAATTTTCTATGATTTATTTACATCTCTGCCCCAGCAAGAAATCAAGAAAATTGAAATTGGTCATTAACGTGTATAAGCAAGCAAAACAAATTCCCACCATGTTAATGTTCAGAAAAAATGTCCGAATAAGACAAATTCCATTAGCCTTAATCTTTACTTCCTTATCTGGAGGTGGATAGCATTTCTTCACGAGGCCTCTGTAATTGTGCTTCTTGGTGATTAGATTTCCTAAGTCATTCAAAGATTATAGTCTTTACAGTGTTGTATTGTTATAAATTGTCCTGCTTCTGCTCATTTCACTTTTGCATATCGTTTTTATGGTATAAGTTTCTTACTTCTACCACACAGTAATAGTTGAATGTTAACAAGAACAAATGGTAAATGGTATGATGGTTTCAGGGAGACTTTTGATTTTGTAATGAAACAGCCACTTGTTCAAACAAAAAAATTAGGTTGTATTTTTATAGGAAAAGGCGTTTTTCCAATTCTTTTTCAAGAAACCCTATATATAAAAAGTGGATTATTTTTTCATCCTTGAACAAACCTTTAACATCCCAACAATCAGAAGGTAACCTTAGAATAATTATTCCCCAAAGTGTTAACATCATGTACTATAGAAACATCACAAAACAAGAAAGGCAAAAGTGCCCTAGTTTCATTGAAAAGTAGCAGAAAAATTTTATTTGTGTTGTGTAATGTAGGGGCATTCAGACTTGGCATCTTATAAAAACGATGTAGAATAATTTGCTTCACTTTGAGGGCCAAAATGAAAGTCTGGAGCAAATGGTTTTCATTAACCAGTTGAATCTGAGCTCTCTTAATTATTTTAGTTAATTTAGGCTTTCTTAGTGACAACCCTTAGCAGCTTAGGTGAAGCCCTACATGGAGGTGTGCCTCGAGCCTCACTCAGAGGTAAGGGAAAAGATTTTTTTCTCTATACTTTGTAGTAGTCAATCGGTAAACATTAATTACATGGATAAAGCTAAGATAAAAATGGGTTAGTAAAATCTGATATTTCACAAGAATTTTTTTTATCTCCTGAATTAGACTGATTACTTTTGAAGACAGGATTCATCTTCCCATTTTTTTTAGCCCCTTATACAGTTTACCTTTTGGTTGGTGCTCTAAATCCCATAACTCATATCTCCTGGGACCTTTTTTGATTTGTCAGTCACTCTTTAATCCCTCCTTGGTTTGTCTCCCTTCCCCTCCCTAAAAATATCCTAAGGTTATTTCTATCCTAACAAGGAAAAAAACCTAGCAGAGACAGATACGAGGAGGGTCATCTCATCATCTGATAACATAGGCATGCAGGAGTATTCCAGTTGTTGAGAGGGGCAAGATGGAAAATTTACTGGTAGTTCCTGATACTAAAGTTTGTGAGCAGATGACCCTATTTGTGCTATAGAAATCAATCACCTTATAATTTTGCATGCCTGATGTCTCTTAGCTGACCACTTAACTGGATACTTTATGAAGAAGTTTGAGAGTTTGAGATCACCTTAATGCAAACTCCTTTCATTTGTACCTTGTCTTTTCTCCTGGATATGATTTTTGTCAATGGAAATGACACTAAAGAACACACTACCGGCTACTTTGCTCTTGAATATTAAGCTCTACTGGGTCTTTGTATTCAAACTTTAGCTGAAACCTGTTTGGGAAACCCTCTTGGAATAGGAGCTTCTTAAGTGCTTGAATTGTATTGCTTTTTTAGTTTGTTTCCCCGGTATTTAGTATAATGCTTTATACCAGAGGTGTTGCACATGGCCAACTAGGCTACATATGGCTTGTAAAACTCCTTAGTGTGGCCCAAACCAGATTGAAATGTAATTGGGAGTAATGTAGCAAGATAAATGAAAATACAGTAAAACATAGATAATATGTTAATTTGTAGTTTCGTAAATCAATATTATGGGCAGCTATGTGGGACAGTGGATAGAGCAGTGATCTTGGAGTTTGGAGGATTCAGGTTCATAACTGGCCTGAGACACTTCCTAGCTGTGTGATGGGTTTAGTTTCCTCACCTGTAAAAAGAGCTGGAGAAAGAAATGGCAAATCAACTTCAGTAGCTCTGCCAAGAATGCAGCAAATGGGTCATAATCAGACAAAGTGATCCGGTTACGTTTGAGTTTTGATACTGAATTTTTACACATGCTTTTTCATTCATTCAGAGGGTGGATTAGCTTTTCTCTTTTCAAGGCTAATGCTTTCCCTTGTGCTCTAATGCTATGCCTTTACATATTTTTAGTGAGCTTGCCACTGTTTCTCTAAGGTTTAGGTTTTCTCTCTGCTGTGTCCTTCTTTGATGTCTATAAATAGTCAACATTTACATAGTGCTTTAATATTTCAAAGCGCTTTATATATATTAGCTGATTTGATCTTCACATCATCAACAGTATTCATATGCCACCCACCATGTGCCAGGCACAGTTCTAAATGCTTTACATTTATCATGCTTTATTCTTATAATAACCCTAGGAAGAAGGTGCTATTGCTATCCCTGTTCTGTAGGCTGAGTCCCTTAGAAGCTAGGTGGCTTGCCTAGGAATGCATAGCTATTGAGGAATCTGAAGTAGAATTCAAAAGGAAGTCTTTATCCCTTTGTTATTGTCTCAGTTATATATGAAAAACAACCAAAAAACCAGAAACCTCTTTGACCATCAGACTGTCATTCAGTTACTCTCCTATTTTAGTGCCAGTTTTCTTGGAAGGGATAGCCTACATTTGCTACCTTCAATGCATTACTACCCACAGTCTTTAGCTCCCTGAACAGGTTCTTTGGCTTTTCCTTTACAGAACTAATACACTTCTTATCAGCTTTATGCTCTTCCTTAATTTCCCCACTTACAAGCACTTATTCTGCCTTGGCTGGTCATGTTTTATAAAAAAGCATTTGAACCCCCGACTATTGAATATGAGATCTAGAGTTTCACCTTTGGGAGGGTTTTATGTATATATGGTTTTTATGCATATATGCATATACACACATAGATACTGTCATCAGTACAATTTTTTTCTTTTGTATCAAGGATAAAAAAGCTTCCTCTCAATTGATAAATGCTCTTTGATTTATTTTTCTTGTGACACACATGTTCTGGTTTTGTTTACCATGTAGTTTGTGGTAAGTTGACATCATTTCCATGCCCTCTCCCAACTCTGCTTACCCTGATCCTAGCAACTATCAGTGTGACATAAGAGTGGGTGGAGGGAATCCAAGATACAACATTTTGCACATGTTGTTACTGTAAAGTAATTCAACTGGGAGGCTTTTAAACCGACAAGGTACGGCTTGGTCTTCTTCTCTGAGGTTTAGTGGGTTTTTTTGTTTGTTTTTTTTCCTGAATTTTTTAGACTTCAGAGGAGTTAGTGTTGTTTTAAAGATAGACTCTAGGTCTACAGTTGTGAGCGTGAATAACTTATCATGAATGACTGAATATTAACTTAAAAGAAAGAACTTATTTTATTTTGTTTTGACATTGTCTAAATTTCCCATTGTATATGTTCTCCCCCTTCCCACCAAAAAACCATCATATTACATGCATTACTCTACACTGATGTCCCACTTCTGCAAAGAAGTTTGGGGAAGTATCTTTGAAAGTAAGTTTTGAAGGTGGGGATACTTAGTTTTAAGATTTCTGGTTGTCTTTTTTTTCCAACTATGGCCAACCAGATCTCACATTTTCTTCAGAAGTGTTATCCTGGCACATTGCCAAGTCCACATTTGACTTTTTGTAAAATGGGAACACAGTTCCCTTATCCTAAGTGTTTGGCTTACCTACTGAGACTTAAAGGTTCTAGCAGTTAGGGTTTCACATAGTAATCAAGCACTATACCTTATAATAATTTGCAAAGGAAATGACGGCAGTGGATGCAGTTTTAGTTTAGTTAGGCTAAAGACAATTGTGTTCTTATCTGGGGAATAATATTCTGTCCTCTTCAGGAGTTGGCTGTTAGTACTTTTTGCTTCTCTGCTGATGTGTAAGAGCTCTATAAGTAGTTTCTTCTACTTTTTTCCTCTAAATTTCTATATTTCCTAGGCTTAGTGATTCAAATTCAATTTGACCATAACCTGAATAGTATTTTAAGTTATGTTCTGTATGCAAATAAATACTGCATTTAGTTTTGAGTTGCCAGCAAGCAAATGACTTAAGACAACTCTGGTCCTGGCAAGTGCTCTCTGTTGAACTGCCATTGTTGTTGAAAATAGAAACAGAATCAAAACTTGAAATTTTGTGGTTTGGGTGTTGGTACACTGGAAGGAAGATTCTATACTCTGCTTTGGGGAGAAGCCTGGCTGAGATAAATTAACTTTCAGTTCTGAGCATCTTGACTAAGAGATCATCCTAAGGGGGAGAAATCCAATTTACAATTTAAACTGATCAAGAACAAAGACAAATTACATAATCAAGATAAAACTGAGGGATAAAGCCCAGACAACAGAAAAATAATTGCTCAAATTTGGGGACACCCTGGAGAATCAGGTTCTTAAAAATGTTCATTTCCCCCTGAATCATTTCTTCCAGCCCTAGGGAAGTTGAACCAAAGTGATTATTCTATTAAGAGAATTAATCAAAGTCTTCTAAATGTGTTGAAGAGAAAGGCCACATCACTTGTACCTTTCCAAATGGCCCTTGTCTTTTTCTCAGAATTGACTGACCAGTCAGTTTTTAGTTGTTTCTTTTTTGTAGCTCGACTGTGATGGCTGGAGCAGGCTTCCTTAACTTATTTACAGACATCATACTCCTCAGTGACGAATGTAGCAGAACCTTTGCTAGCCATTGGCTAGTCGCCTTGTAATTACATCAGTTTTGATGACAATATTTTCAAACACCTTATAAAAAAGTAAACAGTGTGGGAACATCATTTGTACTTTGAAGACTTTCAGTGCCTTGCTGTTTCTTCTGTTGCTTGCCCTTTCTGTAGTTTTATCACTTGGCTTGGGAAGAAATCACTGGATCAGGGGTGCTCTGATACAGTGTACCTCCTTTTGTCCCTCAGAATCATTTTTTGTAAAGGGGATACTATGTCTATTTAAAAACATTTTTGAACACACCATTCTAAGGGTTTAATGATTTTGGTAATTTTTAAGTTTAGATTGCATTCTTAACTGCTTATGGGAATCATCTGTGAACCTCTTATTTCACTTCACTATAAACTCCTCAAAGTCAATAAAGGTGTTACCCATGTAGTGCCTCATTTCTGAACATAGGGGTTTGTATATATTACTCTTTACAAACATTGTCTTATTTGTTAAATTTGATAACCTTTTCTTAATTCTTAAGTTTCTTGATATCTGCAGCACTTGACATGGCTGTCAATGTAATGAGATGACGCCAAGCACCATTTGAGTCTAGGACTTTGCGTGAAGAATAATAAAGACCTGTGGTGACTCTGAGCAGACAAAACGGATCAGTTAGAGGCAAGGCCAGGCCTTGGGTGTACTTTGAAAGTAAAGTCCTTGTAATCTTGTAGGAAGCATGCTACCAGTGCTGTGAGTAATATCTAGCCGTGTTAGGATCACAGCAGGAGACAGGAAACAACTCCATGTTTGAGTCTGTGTAAAGGGAGATAGGGTCAGGGCAGAGGCTACAAGTCACCAGGAAAACTAGAATGGCCAAAAAAAATTCTGACACTTTATATGATTTATAAGAAATAACAGTACAAAATCAGAAGAGTGGAAAAAAGATTTATTAAAGACAAATGATCTGGAATACAGGTCAAGGAGAGATAAACTTAGGAATCACTGGACTCCGTGAAAATCTCAATCAGGATTAAGTTTAGAATGCCATATTTTAGAAAAGACACACAAACACAAAGATTCATTAGTACCTGAGGGCAAAATGAAAATAGCAATAATCCAGTGAGTATCTTGTGAAAGATATTCCAAAATGAAAATCCTCTGCAATGTCATAGCTCAAATCCAGTGTTTCTAGGCCAAAGGGAAAAAAAATAGAAGCACTTAGAAAGAAAAAGGTAGCAAGGAATAACAGCTAGAATAAGGGAGCTAATACTATACTAAAAAGGAGAGAAAAATCGAAAGCTTTACACACAAGTATAGTTTGTCCTGTCAAACTGAATATAATTGATAGGGTAAAAAATTGAACCTCAATGGAATAGAAAACTCTCAACTATTCCTATTCAAAAGACTAGAATTGAATATAATTTAAGCTTCTCTGGTTGCTCATACCTTTAAACTCTTTAGGAATTTTTATCACAATACCTGTGAAAAATCTTTTCTTTGTAACCTGCAACTGAATATCTTAATAGGATAACTTAATAGGATAAGTTAATTAGTAGAGCATTTTTAAGTGGGTTTTCCTTCCATTTTCTTATTTATACAAATGAAATTTCCTTCAGGTCACAGGTCCATCAGGTTGTGGCAAAACCCAGTTTTGTATGATCCATGAGTGTTTTGGCCACCTTGCCCACTGGTATGGGAGGATTAGAAGAGGTTGTTATATATATCAACACAAGGTCAGCATTTAATGCGGAAAGTTAAGATTTCATTCATCTTAATCCAGTATATTCATTTTTTCTCTCCTGTTTTTAATGTTAGGCATATGTCACAGTTCATATTCACTAATAGCAAGCTGAACATAAGTACTAAATCCCTTAGCTTTCAGTCTTAAAATAGCAGAATCATTTTCTCTACTCTGGTGTGAGAATTTCTTCACTACTTTCCTATTTCCTATTACCCTGTTGCCCACAAAGCTGGGCTCGCAAAAAGGCAACTAGAGTTGGGGAAACTGAGAGGACATGACAGCACAGTGGAGAGGGAAATTGAAAAAGAAAAGGAGTGAGAAGGACCAAAAAGAAGCTATTTTTATTTTCATTACGTAATGGTATAGAGTTAATTTCTGGATCATAGCCAAATGTTATTAGGTGGTAAATAAAGTATTGTGCTTTTGCACTTAGTAGATGTGCTATGCTGTAAATATTGGTTTTCAGAATAAGTGTTTTATCACATTTGAGCCAGCAAAAGAATCTTGATTACAATGAGAATAAGCTAGGTCATAAAAATAAACTTAGTATGATTTTCCTTTGGCTGGAGCCATGCAGGAAATGATCTCAGGAAGTAAGTTCACACCTTGAAGGGAAACTGATATTTTCGTCACTTGTCATTGCACCCTGCACCTTCCTTTGTGAAATTTTATTTACTCTCTAATAGTTCTGTGTTTCAGATATACCCCAGTGGATCTTGTTTCTCTATGTTCAGTGTTTTCAAAATAGAACATAAATTTTCTACTAAAACTTAATTTTCTACTGACTTTTTTCTGTTTCTAAGAAGGGGTAACAGCAGTCACCTGGCATCAGAACCTTAAATCATATTTAGAACCTTATGTCATAGTCAATTCCTGCCTCATCTTCACCCACATACTCAGTTGCCACATCTTGCTGACTCTATTTGTCACATCCATCCCCTCCTCTCTACACTATTGCATAGTCCCCTTAATTAAGACTGGGATCATTTTTTACCTGTAGTATTGCAATAGAATATTAATAAATTCTGCTTCTGATCTCCTTACATTCTAATCCATACTTGACACAGCTACCAAAGGACAGGTCTCATCATGTACCTGATGGTGCTTGTGCTTGGACCCTAATTTTAACAACCTCTGCTTGGGTGGCAGAATTCCAATTCCAGAACACATTTACTTCCAAAAACATGTTCTTTCCCAGGCAGCCTCTCTAGCTAAAGGGCAGTGTGCCCCCAAATTATCTCTGCTTCTTCCTCGGTAAGCAGCTCTGCCCAATTATAGATTGATTCAGGATGCTGATAACTGACCATACACTGTGTCCTAGACATAGTCAAATGTATACTCCCTTACATTAATTTTGTCTAACAAGACACATGATGGAATCCATCTGGATATTCCCAGTTAGCCTTGAAAATTGGGTGACTTAGTGACTTTTCACAGGCAAAACTATATTAACCAGTGAACTCTGGGTAAGATACTTGCGCAGTAGATACAAAAAGTGCATGTTCCTTTAAGAACTGACCACTCCTAAACCACTCCCTAATCCCACCCCAACACACATAATTGACAGGTTTCATCCCTAAATCTTGTACTTAAACTTTCTCTGTAGCCCTGTATGGTTGGAGGTTCCCTAAGAACTCTTACCTGCTTTATTTACATAAAGCATAGTGAATCTTTGCCTCCCTGACTTAAAGAATGCTTGGGTCTGCGAATTCATTCCAGGAGGCCTTGCCTTGGGAATTTTGGTTTGGGATTTCTACATCCCTGGGTTCGTTTTTCCTTTGGTTTGGGATTTCTACAACCCTGGGTTCGTTTCTCCTTTGGTTTGGGATTTCTACAACCCTGGGTTCATTTCTCCCTCAACATACCTAGCCTGCTCAAAAAAACTGTAGTGGGACCTGATACCTCTAGAATCAAATATAAGCTGCTTTGCGAGGCATTTCAAGCTGTTTACAACTGGGTCCAATCCTGCCATCCCAGTCTTACTATTTTGGAAACCAAGATACCTTTTAATCCCTTTTCTCTCTTTAAGGTACACAGTAACAAAATAATATTTAAACCGTTTTTTTTTGGTCTTCAGTCCTTGACCTCACTATATAGTAAAGGTCTAATCAGTTTTCCCTTAAAGAGTACTGAGATCTATTCTGTTCTAGAGTCAATTTTAATCCATTCTTAAAGGCTTAAATACTTACATTTATAAATAATTTATCCTTTTCCTTTTCTGTTCTTGAAGCCATCCTTTATAAAATTTTTTTTAAAAAGAAGGGAAAACAATTAGCAAAACCAATGAATACACTGAAAAATTGTAAAACATAGTTTTCAGTGTCTATGAACCTCCTCTCCCTTCAGATGAGTGGGGAGAGGGATAAACTCATCTTTTCTTGGTTCTTGGTAATTTTCCAACATTTAGTTTTGATTTTTTTTTTTAATTATTCTTGGCTCTGCTTACTTCACTTTGCATTAATTCCTTTAAGTCCTCCCATGTTTCAGTTATGATATTCTTCAAGGAGTACTTTGTTAGATGGATACCTTCCCATCCCAGAAAATTTGTAGTTGTTTTAAATGAGGGGATGAGTTTTGTGGGTTTATTTTGTGTAGCTTGCTACTTTACAGAAGCTACACTCTCAATTAGTATCTTTTAAACTTTTTAGAGTATACCTGTATCATCAGCAAATAGGGATAGTTTCATTTTTTTCTACTGTCCTTACACTTGTATTTTTTCCTTTTTCTTGCTGTGACTAACCAGAGTTTTCCAGAATTATATCAAACAATAGGAGAGAAAATAAGCATCCTTGCTTTAGGCCAGTATTTACTGGGAAACAATTATTCTATATGGTACTTGCTGTTGGTTTTAAATTATTTTTATGATGTTAAAAGATCACTTTATGTTTATACTTTGCAGTATTTTTAGAATAATTTGGAGTATTATACTTTGTCAAAGGTCTTGTCCTTCTGTTCAGATAGTTATGTGGTTTCATTTATTTTTATTGTGGGACAGTACATGGTCCAGCCATCCTGGCATCCCTGATATAAATCAAAATTGGTCATAATGATTAACTTTGTGGATAGATTTCTATGCTTTTGCAGTATGATATTTAAGACTTTTAAAATCAATTAATGACAGCAGTCTTTAGTTCTTTACTTTGTTCTTGTTGTAGGAGTACATTCTTTTTTAGAAAAGCATTTGCTCTAGAGTACTTTCATTGTTCAATTTTGAGTTATTTGCTTAGTGTTTCTAATAATTGTTCCTTTAAAAGCTTTGTCAGTTCTCCTGTAACTCCATTGGGACAATTAGTTTTTTGGTCACCATTGATAATAAATTCCTTTGTTGCTAGTTGTGTATTCTTGTTGTACATTGTGTAATTTGTCTTTTAGTTTATGTATTTTATATTTTTGCATGTATTCCTCTATTCTCAACTTTATTATCACATAATTGTGCAGTGAGGCGCTAGGTTGTGTGATGGATAAAGTACAGGACCTGTAGTCAGGATTATCTCCCCGAGTTCAAATATGGCCCCAGAAATTTGTGTGCTCTGACTCTGGACAAATCACTTAATTCCATTTGCCTCAGTTTCCCTATCTGTAAAATGAGGTGGTGAAGTAACTGCCAATCGCTTTTCAGTATCTTTGCTGAGAAAACACTAAATGGGTGACAGACAAAACTAAACAGCAAAACATTGTGCAATAACAGGTTCCCATAATTTTATATTTTCTTGGATTTGTTCAGATTTAACTTTCTTTTCTTGAATTTTCATTTGTCTTTTTGCTTTTTTAATCACATTGGTTAAAGGTTTAATAATTTAGTATTTAGTTATTAAATCCATTTGTATCTGTGTCCTTTTTAATTCTCTGAGTTGATTCCTGTTTTTGTGTTAGCAACATCACTACACCTTAATAGTTTTTGTGAAAAGTGGCCAAATGTTTCTTAAAAAGTTTCATTTAGAAGATTCTGTCAGTCCTTTTGCTCTGTTTTCTTGAAGATTTCATTTAATTTTGTATTTTCCTTTGGTTTCTCTTATTTTTGTTTAATATGAGAGAGACATTAAAGCCTCTTGATTGTGTTCTTATTTCTGTCTTGTAATTCAGTTATTCCCTTATTGACTTTCATTGGGATTTGTCATGAGTTCAATATTAACATACTTTCTGTTATCTTTCAACTCAATGTAATTTTCTTATTTAATCTCTACATTGTGAATTTTTGGTTCCGATTTGCAACAGTGCAGTTCCTTTTTTGAATTCCCCTGATGCATGCATGATCAGTTCCTCCCCCATTTTTATTATTTATATGCATACATACATATATGTGTATATACGTATTTTTTAGGCTTGTTTCTTATGAGCTAGAGATTATAGCCAGTCCATTACTCTTATTTTGTTTCAATCCATTCACACTTAAAGGTATTAGATTTTTTTTGTTGTTTTATGTCACACCGAAGTACTTAAACATAATTTTAATCTTCTGATATTAGAAAAGAAACATCCACAACTCAGGCCGCAAAGAACAGCTGAACTATATATATTTGTGCTTATTTTTCTTTTTGCCGGAAATAGGTAATAGTCATGGATCAACATAAATAGGTTGGGAGAGGAAAGGGCAAATGCCCAAAGTTGGCTCCTTTAAAAACTAAGGAAGATAGTACCGTTGAAATGGGGATGGGATCTACTGTGGTCCTTTTTTTTTTCTTTTTGTGTAATGCTCTTTATTGGGATATCCAGAGAGCCAGTGAGTAAACATGATTGCTTTTTTTGAGTAGAAATCTATAAACAGAAAAGCAAAACACTGGATTACATAGCCCTTTTTTAAAAAAAATTTTTGGAAAGGAGTGATTAAAAAAACCAAAGAAACCTAGCTAGACTATCACCCTCAGAAGCAGGAAAGACTGGCTATAAATCCTGTGTATGACAAATTAGTTGTGTAACCTGGCAAGTTACTTTGCTCCATAGAACCCCAAGAAGATTTCTTTAAGATAGGAAATTGCAGAACACATGTCCATTGGTATTGAGGAAAATAGGGATGACAGAGGATGAGGATAGATTTCTTCTCTGGGAATTCTCTACACCAATGATATCTCATATGCAATTAAAAAAAAGGAAATTTCGAATTAAATTCGAAAGTCTGCTGGAGAAACCTTAAAAAATGTTGCCCAGTAGATGTTAGTGTCATTACATGTTTTATCTACTTCTACAGGTTTGTGTTTTGATTACTCATCCTAACCAAAAAAGAGCTCTGTGACTAAACATTATCATAATAATTATGATCAATATGAAACCTATGGAACTTTGCATTTATACTTGTTTGAAAAGGGTTTTTTTGGGCAGGTTTTTCACAAGAAACTCAAGAAAAACCATTGAAAGAGATAGATAAAAAATAAATGAATAAATAAATAAATAAATAAATAAATAAAAATTTGGGGGGCATACTTATGTCCGAATAAGTGATTGGATGGAGTAATTAGCATTTGGTAGCTGTGAACAGACAGGTGATGCCCTTGTGGATAACCACCATGCCTTCCACAAGGACCTAATTGGGAAAGAAAAACCAAAATCATGTCTAAGATTTTTTCACTATTCAAAATGTTGGGTAAAATTCAGCCTAGGGCCGAGAGTTATTTCCCATCTCTTATTCTATACCTGTTGCTAAATAACTGAGAAGGTTTATTTCTGTTATATCAACCTGCCATTCACTCTATAAAAACCTGTTTATTGTAGTTGTTTGCCCTAACTATTCCCCACACCAACTCTGTCCAAATCAGTTGATTTTAATACCACAGTAATTGATCTATCACCAAAGCTCTCCTTAACTTTAGTCTACTTTCTTTAATTGGCATTTATGCTTCTCCATATATTTCAGAGTCTTCTATCCTTTTCTCATCCATTTACTCCATTTCTGTCTTTTCGTCTCCTGAGTGCTCCTCTTGAATCTTCCCCTGGATACTCGTGTTAGGCTTGTCCCTTGCTAGTTTGGGTCTGACCAAAGATGAAATGAGATCTTAGCAGCTCCTTTTAGCAGTTAGCAAAATGAGGTTTACTTACCTATAGCATAGAATTAGTGAAGATACAGGTAGATGTGGCTTAATTCTACTGGACTAACATTTAAGGAGGAGCCCTTCTTGTGTGCACTTCCAGATCATTTGGATTTTTTTCATTTCCTTGCCACCTGCTTTTCTACCTTAGAGTAACCTGCCATTCACCATCATGACCTCCATTTAAGGAAGTCAAATAGAATACTTGTTCATCTTTGACCCTTTCAGATACTCTCCGTATTGCTAACACTCAATAACTGTACTTTCTAGGATCACTCTACTCAATCCAAATTTATCACCAAGATCAAGGTCCTAGTAACTATTATCTAGCAGTCCTCCTGGCATTTTGCTTCCGTAATGATTGCTGTTGCTTCCCTTCAAAGAAGTGTTTCCCCCTACTCGCTATCCTCAGATCTGTTTATCCATCCCTAGCTTTACTAATTTACAATCTTATACCATCAATTTGGACATTACCAAAAAGATGTCCCGTAAGGCATTTCAAATGGAACAAATACAAATCAGCTCACTGTCTTTTCTCCCCAACCCTCCTCCTTCCAAACTTAGTACTATTAAATGTACCTCCACACTCACCTACTCAACCCTCCTTTACAACATCTCTCAAATATAGCTACTTTCTACTAATGGAGTCAACATCTTGGTGTTGGTTCCCATCATCGTATGCTTGCAGAATTGTAATCTAATTGCTTTTGCTATCTCAAGTATATCTCCACTTCATTTAGTCATTCACTTAGCTGCCTCCTTTTTCTTCTGAAGGTACAGGTATGATCATGTCAAACCCTTACCTCCCACCTACCCAGTTAAGTCCAGTGACACTGTCTATTCTAGGACTAAGTATAAAAAGCCTTTGTTTTTTTGAAAACTTTCGAAGTGCAGCCTTTTCCTATCTTCCAATGATTCTTACATCTTACCTCTCCTATACAGTGACGCTGCTCCAGACTCTTGTGTTGGTCTTTCACTCATACTTTCCATATTTTCACCCTCAATTTTCCCTATTGGCTTCTCTGTCTTGCTTAAATATGTTTTGTCATTTCTGTGATTTTTAAAAATTTTCCGGTTAATCTATCTTAAATCTTCAATGTCTTTTGTGCTTATTTAGGTTTACTCAATTGTTGGATTTTTAATTTCTAAAGAAACAACTCAGTTTATTCATCTTTTCATTCATCTTTTCTGTTTTGTGGATGTATTTTTGTAGGAATATAATCATATTCCTTTGCGAACTACTGTAGCTTTATTCCAGAAATCTTAGGATGTTGATAATTTTGTGTTGTAAAATTCTTTGTTTTTGTATGATGTGTTCTTTGACTAACTCAATAGTTAGGATTTTATTACATCTCCATTTGGGTCTGTGTCTTTTGTTTCTGCTTCCTGAAATAGTTATACTTTTTATCTGTGTCATGGTCTGTAAAGAATGTCTTTTAACTATTTTTGCCTTTTTCATTTGTTTGCAATATCCCTGTGGCCTAATACTTGATTGGTTCTTATAAAAGTTCTATGTGGTGCCAATAAATTTTTTTTGTGGTCCAATTTAGAAGACTTTCATGAATCTTTTTAGGGAAAGTTTCTCCAGGAATTCATTTCTTTTCACTCCTTTGGTGTAATTTTCTTTTTAGACTTATCCAAAACTCAAAATAACATTGATATCTGCTAATTATATTTCTGTATTGTTTTGTAGTTCTGTTAATTTTCCTTTTATGAATTTAGATGCTAAGTCACTTGGAGCATATAAACTTAATATTGATATTGGTTTGTTTTCTGTGGCTCTTTTCAGCATAATGTAGTTTCTCTTCATATGCTGTGAATGTTTTTGCCTTGTCTGATAGCATGATTGCACCTACTGATTTTTAGATTTACCTCATGCATGGTACATATTTTTCCTTAGCTTTTCCTTTTTAGTCTGCATGTATGTCTTTTTTTTAGATGTGTTTCTTGTAAGGAACAGTTTATGAGATTTTGATTTTCTTAACCAATCTGATGGTTTTTGTTGGATTATTTAATCTAATTGCATCTAAAGTTATGACATTTAGATCTCTTTTCCTACATTTGTCTCTAGTATTGTTTTCCTCCCTCAAATTAGAATTCTTAGCCAGACTTCTTCTGCCTGTATGTTTTGATCTTCTTCATCACCAAAAAAAAGACACTAGAGTCTTGAGTCCTTTTTCAAAGCCTGGTCGTGTTCCCAGCTAAGTAATTGACCTTGGAGCATTTTTCTACTGCTTGTAGAGAGTACTTTGTCGCAAGCATTAGGGGCTGTTCTGGTGTTTTCAGAGCTACTTCTAGTCCGTTGTCATTGCAAGCCATGTCACAGCAGAGCTCCTTCCCCCCAGCAACTGCCAACCAGGATTGCAACTCAGATCCAACCAGGGCAAAGCTGCCTCTGCACCAGCAAAGCTCTCCTTGCACTCCTTGCTGTTGATTTCTTTTAACTTTGTTTTAAAATTTTATTTTCACGTTTATATTCTCCCTCTCGTTACCTTCTTTTGAAAATTGAGAAAGCAAACAACCAAACCCTTTTTACAAATATATGTGTATGTATATATGAGTGTTAATTTCTTAACATCATACTTACGTTTTTAACTCATACTTCAAATTGTTTTCAGATCTAGTTTCCTTTTACTCTATTTACTCTATCTTTTTAAAATTAGTGCTATTTTCATGAGCATCTAAAACTAATTGAAAAATTTATTACTCATGGAAAGTAATTTACCTTAAGTATTAAAAAACTTGGGAAATGGAATTCTGCTATACTGATTAATCTGTGGAAATAAAAATAATAAAAATGAAACATTCAGGACTAAAACTCCAAGGTTTGCTGGCATTGTCTTACTTTACACCTCTTGATTCCTCCCACCATGAGAGCCAGGGACTCCTAAGTAGTTGACTATGGAGCTCTGGAAGCAGCTTCTGGAGGTTCCTGCTGGCTGCTGCTACTGCCCCATGACCTCCTCCAACCCCAGGGCTGGGGCCAGACTGCTCTCTAACCCAATTCAGCAGTTTTCCCACTAACCTGCCCCATGGTCTTAAGCATTTGTGATTTGAGAAGACAGTCACAACTGTGATTCATGCCCCCAAGGCTTTTTCTGCAGGCCTGACTCCCACTGTGGTCTGTTCTGGCACTGCCCCACACTGGGCTGTGCTCTGCTCCCATGCTCCCAGCACAGTCGATAGACCCTTCCCAGTGACCATCCAGGCTATCTTGAGCTGGAGACCTGCTTACCTCTTCTGATTCATGGGTTCCCCAGCTCTAGAATTTGTTTAGAGCCATTATTTACAGGTGTTTGGACGGATTTGGTGGAGAGCTTAAGCAAGTCTCTACTTTTCCTACTGCCATCGTGGCTCAGCCCTCTGTAGTATCTATGCATTCACACTCTTATGGTTATCATTTACCTGCAGAAGCTCTGATTCTCTTTCTGTGAAAAGATGAGTGGGCTCTACCAAATGTCTCTAGATTATACCCATTGTAAGGTCTCTATCTCTATAGAAAATCTCTCTTCCACCATATGAATATTCATCAGTTATATCCCCTTCCCTTATTTCCCCTTGTGTCAATGCTTTCTTAGCCATTTTCCTGCATGAAATTACAGGAATTATTTTTCCTTGTCAACCTTGGATTGGTTTAAGGTCCTTCAAATAGGCCCCTCTGTGTTCTTCCCTTCTCCCCTTTTATATGCTATCCCATTTTCCAGCTTAGTCTTGTGAAATTGATGTCTCAGATCTGTTTTCCCCTGCAGTCATTTCAGTTTGACATCTGCTTTCATCTTTGTCTCCTTTTTACTTGTAGAAAGAGATGTCTTAGTGGTCTCTTGTTATAGGCTTTGTAGGGTAGATTTCTTTTTTCTTGCAGGCAATTAGTAGATTCTTTCCGTTGATGACTTGTTTTCCATATTTAGAAGTTTTGAATAGTTTTCTTAAAAAGATTTTTGGATTAATTTTCCTTTGTCTTGCAGTGTTTTTAGATGCATGTATTCTTTGCTGATCTGGAGGGCTTTCAAAAACCTGGGTTCAATTCTTGGCTTTTCCCCTCCACTGAGCATCACTTTGGACAAGTCATTTGACTTACCTCATTTTTAATGCCTTCTTAAAATGTGTATGAGGGGAAATTTGAGCTACAAGATGCTGTAACTTAACCTTTTATGCATATGCATATTCATCTTTATAGGTTTTTTCCTAGTTTTACCCTTTGTTACTGATGAATTGGATAACTCAGGATAAATAAATGTAGTAACTTGGCTTTAGCTATTCCTGAATTTTTGTTTCATTTTTATTTTCACAGATTAATCAGTATAGCAGAATTCCATTTCCCAAGCTTTTTTAATACTGAAGATAAATTACTTTGCATGAGTAATAAGCTAAGCCGTAAATTTTAGTATAAACCAGTTTCATCTCTGTAGACCCATATTGTCTCCTTCCATGCTTACATTTCACTTACCCATACTGTTCATGCCCATACTGTTGCAATGTGTACTGCTTGGTCTCCTTGCCCCAAGCCTGTCCCCACTCAAGTCCACCCCCATACCTGCCGTAGTGTTCTTTCTGAAGTGCTGATCTGACAGTGTCACATCGTCTACCCCAGGACCACCATACTCGGTAAAACTGAATTCACTCTGTATCACCTCTTGGATCAACTAGAAAATACTCTTTATGTTTTTCAAAGCTGTGTGTAACCACTTTTTTCCATCTTCTCATTCCATCTCACAATCTCCATCTTGTTCTTTGGTCCAATGAAAATGGCCTTTTTCCTTTGCTGTTCTTTACAAAAGATACTCCATCTTGTAGCTCCAGGCATTTTTTGTGGCTGTCACTCACACTTGGAATATTCTGTCTCCTGATTTCAGGTTCCTGTTGTCCTTTGCATCTTTCAGGTTCACCTATAAAGAAGAAGCTTTTGCTTATGCATCCCCTGAATTTATGCCCTCCTTTCTACTCATCTGTTTCTTTTAATGGCACCACTATCCTACAGTTTCTCAGGGTAAAAAGTAGGAAGTTATATTTAACTCCTCTCCATCAGCCCAAAAAAGCTCATGCCTCTGTACCAGGTACGACTGAAATGCATTCCTTTTTCAACTTCACCTCAGAGACTCCTTGTCTTCAAAAGGCAGACTATTTGTGGGTGTATACCCCAATCTTGAGCCTATGGTTAGAACTTTTATAGCCCACTATCAGCTCTTACACAACTATACGGCCACACTCACCTTCCCTTCAATCTTACACTAACCAAATTTCCATCACTTCTCCCCACTCAACTGTATTTTCTTTGTGTTGGCTGTGTTTTCTCAACCCTGTACTTTTTCATCCTTCCTGTCTTACCTTAAGAATAAATGCTAGTATTTATATAGTGGCTATTAATTCCATGCCTTGTATTAAGTGCTTCACAGGTATTAACTCACTCGATCCTTGAAACTCTCATGGGAGGCATGTGGTGGTATTATTCCCATCTTACAATTGATTTAAAGGAGGTAAAAAGAAGTTAAGTGATTTGCCCAAATTATCTCGGGCAGGATTTGAACTCAGGCCGGCCTGACTTTAGACCCAGCACTTTAGCCACTGTACCACTCACCAAGCCACTTTGTTTAGCTTTCCCCAGGTAATGGGTAATTGGTATACATGGTCTCCAGTTCCATATAGAGGATATGGTGGGATAGAGCTCTGGAGGTTGAATCAGGAACACCTTTGTTAAAATCAGTACTGAAACACTTCTTACCTGCATGACTTTGAAAGAAAACACTTAACATCCCTTTGCCTCTGTTTCTTCATCTATAATAATGGGACAATGGTGAAGATCAAATAAGGTAATATGTATAAAGCACTTATGAAACCAATAAAACAGTGCTATATAAATGCAACTATATACAAATGATCTTGGTATCACAAATAGCATTACCCTGTGTAATTTGGTATATATGGGACATTTCTGGGTAATGGTTTCCTTTGAATAAATTTATGTCCATTCTCCAACGTTGAGTGTTTTTTTGTCCCTCAGACCCTGTCACTTTGTGCAGGTGTGTATGATACCACTGGGTTTTTGTCTTAATTGTTCCAGGCAGTCAGTTGCTACAGATTTATGCTTACTCTGTTACCACTGTACTAGGCTCAATAGACATATAGTTCTCTTCTTCGTATCTGTATCCCACCCTCCCTATTTCCTATTCCTTACTACCATAAAAATATGTTGTCATTACTTCAGTGTATGTGGAGCCATTCTTTGTCAGTGGCCTTGTTGGGGTATATATGCAGAGCAGTGGGATATTTCAGTAAGAGGGTTTTAGAGATATCTTAGCTATTTTATTTGAATAATTAAAAATTGCTTTCTAGGACTGTTGGGTCCAATTCGTAATTAAACTAATAGCGTAGTAGCATGCCTGCGTTTCCATAATCTCTTCAATATTTAGTCTAATCTTTTGCTATCTTTGCCAATTTGAGTGTGACATGAAACTTCAAAATTTAAAAAACTTAGATTAGTGGTAATTTTTTTAGGTGAAATGTGCTTCTGTATCATGTTCCCCTCCCCTTGTGTCACTAAAATTTGATTATGAATACTTAGTGATCTCTAGCCCCTATCCTTTAACAGCGTTGTCTGATCTTCCCATTCAAGGCCTGTATGATAAATACAAGTAATCAGTCAGTAATACTTGTTGAACTTAGGATCTTTGTGTTGACTCCTTGCTCATTGAATATCTGTCCTACCCCACTTTTTCTAATGATGATGAAAGTATTTAGGTGAAATATCTTTTGAGTGTTCGCCACCTTGTTACTGGAAAAACAAAGAATGAAATTGTTGGGAATCTTGCAGCTTGTTTCATTAGCGATATTAAATAAGCGAACTGCTGACATGCTTGGGGAACAAGTACATTTTCATTAGTTGCAATTCAAGGAAAGAAGTTTTTTTAAATGTCAGTTTTACCATTTCTAATGACCTGTTGACATTTTCCCTATAAACTCAGTGTTTTAAATAAATATTCTTTTAAAAGAATCGAGTCTTTGGAGGAAGAAATTAACTAAGGTAGTTAAACTTGGTTATTGATTCTGCTGCTTCTGTGGTCAGAAAGGAGTTTGATACACAACTTCAAGGTAACATGAGGGAGAGAAGTAATTTTTTGGCAAGACAAGCATCATTGAAGTATTTGGCTGAGGAATTTTCAATAACAGTAAGTTTTTGTTTTATATAAAACTATGGCATCTAGTATCAAGTTATAAAATCATAGGAGGAAAACAAAACCACATGGCTGTTTTATTTTTAACCAGGCTTTGCAGTATAACTGGTTTTATCAAAATAGCCTCATGGTGCTTTTTTTTTTTTTGTTTTAATTTCTGCTTTCAGATTTAGCTTGGGACTTCAGAGTTGTTTTAAAATTTGCTCCAGTCACTCTTCCTGTTCAGCTTCTGGGTACATTTCATATTTCTGCCCCTTTTGTCACATTTCTTTAACTTAACCTGGATGCAACTAGCCTGGTAGAATCTCAGTTCTATTCCTAGGCATCATTCCTTTGTGGTAGCATTTTCAAGTTACTGTTTTTGGTAAGTAGCAGAATTCTGGATGCCTTGTAATTAGTTTAGATGGTGCTTGAATTTAGGGTGGCTATATTTCCTGTTAAGAGTAGGAGTTTGCAAGTTTTAGAAGGGTTTTACCAAAAGTAACGAGTTAAGGAGATAGATTTCCAATCAAGTATTGAATAAGTCATGGTCTAAGAATCATAAGGAGATAAATTTATAATCAGGTATTGATTAAATCCTGGTCTAAGAATCATTTCTAGCAGGAAGAGAATTTTAATCTTAACGATCTTTCAGTTTTCAAAAAATACAACCTTTATTGCCCTTTAAACATACACTTCTATCAAATGGGCAAAAAATAAATATAGGTACTTTATCAGGAAGAAGGATAATCCCATATGGTTGTTCACACAGAACCAATCAATTAACACATATCAAGCACCTACTATGTTTCATACAAATGTATCTGGGGGTATACTTATATGACTAATGAAAACTGAGTGAAAAAATCTGCTTACAGTGAGCTTATGTTTTAAAGGGCAAGACAGTAAGTATATATAGAAATGTATGCAGCCAAAATATAAAAATGCTAAAAGCAGAAATATGGAGTTAATTATTACAAGTGGTGGCTTCCAAGCTAACTTGCGAGGATATACCTTAAGTAGTTAAGGAAGGAGAATTAGAAAAGGCATCATGCAGAAGATGTTGCCTGAGATTCACCTCAAAGAGAAGAATTTTATTTGGTGGAATTAAGGAGAAGAGTGTGTTCCAGGTATGGGGTATCTGGAATACCCAAGACAGGGTGAGTATGACAGGAATAGAGTAAGAAGGCCAGTTTGTCTGCATCGTAGAATATGAAAGTGGCAATGTCCATTGAGGCTGGAAAAATAAGTTGGAGCTAGATTGTGAAGGGCTTTAAATTAATTTATTTTCTATCCTAGAGGTAATCCATTTGGTCTTAGAACGATGAATCTGCAGGGAGAATAGTAACCACTAGATGGAGTGTTTTCATTAGAAAAAAGTGGAATAGAAATGACCAAAGATGTCAATCTAATATGTTCCCTATTTGAACAAAACTTAACTAGTTAAGCAGTGCTCTTGAGGTCTGTTAGAAGGACCAAGCCATAAATATAGGACTTGTGGTAAAATGAATACTAAGAATGAAGTAAAGGCATAAAAAACAAGTGGTATATCATTCAGGTTAGGGAGTTGTATATAATAATCAGTCATGATACTTATAATTTCTCAAGGTTCTATGGTCTCTGATACAGATTGCTTACTGTTGATGTAAGTAGGAAAAAGGAACAGAAATTTTAAATGTGTCCTTTAGCCCCCCACTTTTGTAGGTTTACTTAATAGTTTTATATCATAAATTTCATCAACTGAGAAATAATATATTTCCCAGTTACCCTAAATTTTTTAAAGATGCATTTTAAAAAACTGAGTCCTATGTTCTCTGCAGTTCTCCCACTGTATCCATTTAGAGTGCAAAAATACAATACCTCATATATATAAACTTATGCAAAACTTTTCCACATTAGGCAGTATAGACAAGCTGGGACTAGGGAATGTTCAAATGTACAAATAGGGACAGAAAAGGTTATGATAAGGCTAGAGTGTGGCCTCGTGAGAAATGAAGGCATAGCTGTCCTTAAATTGAGGTTCTTGAAATAGCCATACAACTAGAATAAGTTGCCACCAAAATGGTTATTCCTGGGCTGAAATGATCCTCCAGGATGAAGAGGAATAGGATACAATAGAAGAGAACAATGATAGAGAAGTCAAGAGTTCAAACAATGAGAAAAGAAAGATTGTTTAATGATAACTGCAAAGCATACTACTTTATACAGACGTTTCTTCTTTATTTAAAAATAGTTATAACGTTCATCTTTACATTATAGTTCTTTCCCATGCCTACTGCAAAAGTTCAGCACACTGTTTTGAAAATGATGACTGGCATATAATAAAAGTTGCTATTAATGTTTATGTCACATTCGCAGATTTTTCCTTTAGGAATATAGAAATTTTGTTCTTGACAATCAAATTTGTTTTTCTATGATATTTTGAAATGTGTCCTCAATTTGTGTCTTTTCCTGGATTTTTCTTTTGAATTTGTTCTTATTGAGTCATTGGTATAATCAATATTAGTAAAATTTATGCATTTAAAAATACATATGGATACATTTCTGGTCAGTTTGGTTTTTGAAGTTTGCCTCTTTTAAAACCTATAATCCCTAGGTTGTCATTTTGTCTTATTTTGTTAGCTGTAGTGTTTTAGTCATGTATGTTATTTGTGTTCTTTTAATCTTGTGGTTTTTAATTTTCTCCATTTTTTTCTATCATATTTATCTTCACCTTTTGGTTGATTTTTCTGTATTTGCATTATTCAAAATTTGTTTGACACCAGTCCTCTCTGGAAAATTACAGTGATGCTATGACTCTCTTTAAGGCATTGATGCTCTACTCTTTTTTGTCACTCCAAGGTTTGTATGACAGGTTTTTCACCCACAGAAGACGAAGGTTGACAGTTGGGGACGTTGCTACAGAGAAACTTGTAAGTAACTGTCTTTATGAGGCTTTTACCTGTCCCGTTCTTCAGATCGTCTACTGTTCTCTTTGGAACTATATTATTTTAGTCTCTGTAAGCCTCCTAGGGAAGATCATGCACCATTGTTCGGAGAGGAAAGTTTTTCAGAAGCGCTTGCACTTAATTTTTCTCACTTAACTGGTTGCATCTTCTCAGGTTATTAGAGTGAATTTTCATCCTCACTGCCTTTTTTGGTATCCCCATTTAGGATTCCTTGTCTCACAGGCTGCACAATCCTCTGAATCCATTTCCTTTTCCTTTGTGGCTAGTCAGATTGACAGTCTTCTGATAATCCATCTGGTATTGGGTTTTTTCCATAATTCTACTGCAGCGTTCACTCCAAATGTCACCTCAGGAGTGGTCTGAGTCAGATTGTAATAGTTGTGGAGAATTGAAAGTAGGTGCCTCTGCCAGGGAAAAACATGAAGGGATGAACAGTAAAAGCACAGTGTCTTAAAATACAGCATCTTGAGTATTATCCCTGGAAGCAATGAGGGAACACCTGCATTTGGAGGATTGTAGAGGCCATTGAGGTTGTAAGTTACATTTTTTTGTAAGTATTGCCTTCTGCTAGATTCTTTACTTTCTGTTCCTGATAGCTTTCCTGAATTTTGGGGTCTTTATAAATTTTTTCTTATAATGGGAGCTGATTGTGTAAACCCATCCAGACTAGATAATAAAGATTTTTTTATTTTTAATTTACAACGTGCTGTTCTTCATGATTTTGAGTTGCAGATTTTCCCCTCCACCCCAGGAAAGTATGGAATCTCAATCTTCTACATAAGCCTTCACATTAAACTTATTTACACAATAGTGAAGTTGCAAAGAATTATTATGACCAATGGAATGAATCATGACAAGAGAAGAACAGAAACTAAAAATGAAGAGGAAAAAAAAAGAGCAAGTAGTTTGCCTCAATCTAAATTCAGACTCCATAGTCCTTTTTCTGGATAGAGATACTTTTCTCCATCAAGAGTCATTTGGAGTTGTCTTTGAACCTTGTATTGCTGAGAAAACCCAAGTCCCATCAAGTTCAGTCATCACAGAATCAATATATCTGTGGTTGTGTATAATGTTCTCCTGGTTCTTCTCTGCTCACTTTTCATTATATCATGTACTTTTTTCCCAGGTTATTATGAAGTCCAGGGAACTACAGTCAGGATAACACAAGATCTTTCAGCTTCTACATTCAATCACAGGAGAAATTGGAATATGAAATTCTGAAAGACAAAGGAGTTTGGACTACAACCAAGGATCAACTACCCAGCAAAATTGAGCATAATTTTCCAGGTAAGCAGATGGACATTCAATGAAATAAGGGAGTTCTAGACCTTTCTGATGAAAAGGCCAGAGCTCATTGGAAAATTGCATTTTCACATACCCAATCTGAGGGAGACATAAAAAAGGAAACATGGGGGAAAAACCTTTTTAAACAATAAGGGAAATGATTTAAATATATATACAATTATATTGTTTTCTATAGGTTTTATATATGTCCATCTTCAGAATAGTACAGTTATTATGACAATTGACAGGGGAAAGAAAAGGAAGGGGATGTTTTAAGGGAGGGTAGGAGTAAGGTAAAGAAGGTAGGGTACAATGGAGGGGAATAAAAGGAATGTGGTTGTCAAGAGCAAAACTCTGGCCTGAGTTTTAATTATGGTTTTACCACTACTTTGGTGGCTGGCCTAGGGCAAATCACTTTTTAGCTTCCTGTGTCTTTAATTGTTTTTGTAGGTATCTTATCATTTATCACCTATGGCTCCAGCCTACTTTGCAGGAGTTTTTATAAAATCTTCCTCTAATTGCAACTAGTTAAGATAGCTAAGAAACTCACTGCTTCATCAATGGAGCTATTATAGAATAGCTGAATTATATTGTACCAGAAATTGTGACATCATGGATTTTTTAAATTTGAATGCCTAACTGCATCCTAAAGGACTATATATTCCACCTCTATTTTCTAGCTACCTACTAGGGCAATATGAAGATAGCAAAAATATGATGACATTAAAGAAATTAGATTAAAGGACCACTGTGTTTTATATTAGGTCTTTGGAATCATATATTGTTTTTTTGGCGGGGGGGGGGGGTAAGGTAGGGCAATTAGGGTTAAGTGACTTGCCCAAGGTCACACAGCTAGTAAGTGTGTCAAGTGTCTGAGGCTGGATTTGAACCCAGGTCCTCCTGACTCCAGGGCCGGTGCTCTACTCACTGCGCCACCTAGCTGCCCCGGAATCATATATTAATAAGTTATTGCCCTGGTCCTTAAACTTGTTACCATCCAATATGTAGATATATCTCATAAGCAAATATGTAAGTAGTTGTAACAGAATAGAGACATACTTCAATAAGTAACACTGATAAAATTTTTCTTAATCTATTATCATTAAGTAGTCATGAAAATCTCATATCATTAACTACAAATGGGATTGTGAGTATTGTAATGTGGCTTTCACTTCATTGAATGAGTAAAAATTTATTACATGTGTACTGTATGCTAAGCACTAGGGAGACAAAAAGGTAAAAGACTCGTTAGAATTACATACAAAGGTGTAGGTATTTATAGGATAAATTGGGAGTAATTAAAAGAGAAAAATCACTGGATTAAGAAGGGTTAGGGAAGTCAACTTTTAAAAGGTGAAGACACCGAAGTCAATATTTGGAGCAGAAGAAGGAAGACTATTCCAGGAATGGGAAACAGTCAGAAAATACCTAGAGCTGAGAAATGGAATATCTTATTCAATGAGGTTGTTTCAGATTTAAAAAAAACATACTGAAATGTGTGATTTCATTAGGGTACTAAGCTTCTATTGAGGAACTTCCTCTATTAGTGCATTTCAGAGCTTTCTCTGCACCTTACAGTGTTACCAGGGGCACTACCAAGGTTCAGTCACTTATCAATTGTTAGGATACGAGAGGCTTCCCACCAATATCTGCTGTTAACAAGGTTGACTTCTTAACCGCTATACTGTGCTACCTTTTCCCTTTGTGCTGTTAAATTTCATGACATCCTGAATCTGCAGGGATTTTCTACCTAATATCCTTCCTTTAAAACTAATTAAGCAAAACATTCGTTAGAAAAGTAGTGGAGAAGAGAAATGGGTCAGACATCTCCCTTTGTCAGAACTACTGTGTTTTTGGTTGTAAAGGATTGTGGAGGTTTTGATAAAACTTTTTTGTGCAGCATTACTTAGGGTATGTGTTCATTCCATGTCAGAATGAAGATTCACAATTTTCCGTGTTTTAGGTTTCTTTGTTGCTTTAGCAATTAACAGTTTACTGGCCAATCATTTCTGTGCTGTGCCTTGGATAATTTTTTTGTGATGTTTGAAAACACCTGTGTGCACTTGTACTTAGCCACACATCATTCAACATTTACATGTTGTTTCGTGGAAACAATCTTAATTTAATAGAATGCTAATCTTCTTCATTAAATATCAGTGACTAGGAAGAAAGTTAATCAATTGGTAATCCTCAAAACCAGAATGAGAACGTAAGCCTTTTGGTCTTAACTGGACATGACCCATACCCTCAGAATTATTTGGAGACTTATAAATTTACCCCGGTATTCTATATAGCAGCTGTTAATACTGACTGTATTTTCTTTATGCTTTCGGGTAACTTTGCCTATTAATCCTATATCCATGGGAAATCTTGGGTACTCATATCCTGTCATTAAATAGGAAAAAAATGGTGAGATCTGGGTTTTGTTTTTAAAAACACCAAACTTTCAAAATTTGAAATTCATGTGTGCTTTTTATTCATTATGCATAGAATACTTGATTTGCCTCCCTGAATACAATATCTTTTTAGGCAAAGAAACAAGGCATCTTCCACTGCTTGCTGGGCATTAACATCTGGAGGTCTCATTGCCACTAAACATCCTAAAACCGAATTCTTTTTTAACATAGTTGTTTCTTTGCAATCATCAACATAAACTTAAGTCATTTCGCACTCATCACTGTATCTAATTGCTTACCAGGTTTTGTTGGTTCTACTTACTCAACCTCCCTAACAGTGATCCCTTTTTTAACATAAGCAGTACAACTACCCAGATAAAGGCCAATGTTCCGTTTATTTATATTTTTAGCTCTTCCACTGTCTTGTTCATTCTTGTTCATTCATATTTGTTACCAGATTAAAATTAACAAACTGCTGTGGTGCTCCCCATGTGCTCAAGACAACACGAACTCGCTCTTGTCTGTAACTTTACATCACTCCCTTTCATTCAGTTACTGCTTCATGCAAAGAGGTTTATGTACTGGCTTTTTTTTTTTTTTCTACATAGCATTACATTGTTTAGATGAGCAATAGGATAGACCTGAAAGAAACTCAATCGTTTTGGACTTCAAAGCAATTTATTAAGATTTTGCCATTGATAGAGCTTAGGCAAATCACTACTCCTTACTGTAATTGCATTTACAAAATGATAGACCTAGATTAGATAGCCTTTGAGGTTCCTTTCAAGTTTAAATTGGTGAGTTTTTTCCCTGTGCTTTTATAAAATTTATTCTTGGAATTCTAATCTTTCTCCCTTTCGTTTCTTTATATCTACCCAAAATAAAAACAGGAATTCCTTGGATACATAGCCTTAGGAAGTGCCTCTCCCATCAGTTTTATGCATTTTCTATATGTCCTGCATTTACTTATCTGAGAACATGTATTATTCTCCGGATAAAATCTAAGTTCTTTTGCGTGAAACATTTTGGTGTCTTTTCTTGGCAAGGAGAGTGAAATAGTTTGTGTTTCCTGACCCAGCTTATTTTACAGATGAGGAAACTGGATCAAAATGAGGATTTCAGATTTCATTCCCGGTGTTTCATTTACTGTCCTGCTTAGATGCCCAGAACATTTTTCAGTCACTTTATGTAGAAGAGAACAAGATTACAAAGATAAAGATAAGTTTCAGTCTTAGAATCGTGGTATTCAAGAAATTATATTCCTATGCATAATCAGAAAAATCCCTACGGATAATATGTCCAAAAAGTGGTCATCTGTTTTCTTCTTGAAGAACTCGTATGGTCTGCGCACTTCATTTTATTTTGGGATAGCTCTCATTATGAGGAAGCTTTTCTTGACACTGACTCCACTTTGCATCTTCTGTCTTTTTTGTTTGCCCTCTGCAGCCAAATTGGCAGGGAAAGAGCAAATTTAATCCCTGAGTCACCAAACCAGTATTTACCTGTTCAGCCAAATCTGTAACTATGCCAGTTTTATAATGTTGCTCTGAGGTCAGAATATTTAAAAAAAAAAACAATGTAAAAACCATTCTCTGGCTTCTGGCCTGCCTGATGTGATCCGCACTAGGTTAACACTGGTAATGTAAAGAAAGGCAAAAAATAGTCCTTGCTTCTATGACAGTCAGTCATATTATGAGGGAGATGACATGTAAACAAGTATTCATAGGAACAAGGAAAATACAGAACAAATTGGTTAAGAGAAATGAGGAAATGCTGTGGTTTTCTCAGGAGCATGAAATACCTGAAGAAATTAAAAATCAATCACACTAGGATCAGAAAGAAAACAACCTACATTTTGATAATTTTATGTGAAATTTCTTATAAGAGTCTATATAAGAAATATTCCTCAGGGGATGTGATGTAGGTATATGAACAAGTAATTATTATTAAACTGAAAAAAAAAACACCATAGTTATTGAAAGTACAGATCACTGAAATGAAGTTTTACTTCAGACATACGAAATTGGCAAAGAAGACAAAATATGAGTCTAGTGTTGGAAGGTCTGTGGAATGAGATAACATTTAAGTTGCTGTATATGTCATCTGATCCAACCGTTCAGGGAAAAGTAGTTTGGAATTGTGGCAATGACTAAATTATACATGTACTTTAATCCCCATGTCCTCCTGACATGGTTGTCAAAGACAGTCAGCAAATGTTCCATGTATACCCATTAGCCATTCAAATAAACGCTTTTTATATTAGCAAAATAATCAAATAAAGAACATTATCACATGAAAATGTAATGGAATATCTTTATACCATAAGGAAGAATTAATATAAAGAATTTAGAAAATCAAAATCAATTGAACTGAAGTAAAGTGAAATGAACTGAACCAGAAATGTAACACATAAAAGGTAACAATGTAAATGAAAATAAGGAAAATTTGAAGCTTGACTCTGGAAAAGAGCCAGAAATGTAGTTCTACCATTATTTAGTTTCTCTGAAAAAACTTTTTTTCTGATAAGGATGCATTTATGAGGCCTTTGGGAGAGTTATATATGTGAAAATAAAAGTGGTGTAAAAAACAGTAACAAGTAGAAAATCTGTCATGTATGGCCTTCAAGCTTCAATTTTTTATAATTTTTGACACCAAAATAGTATTACACTGCTTAACTAATGTATCAAGGGTGGCTAATTTCTTTTTGCTTCCTGTTTCACGATAGGATTGCCTTGGGTTTTGTTATGAAAGCTTAATGAACCACTGAAGAGATGATGAAAATGAGGCCTACGCAGGTAGAGTATTTTGGGCAGAATACCAGAAGTACTAAGAGGCACAGCCAGAATTTCAACCCAAGTCCTCTGAAACTAAGAGTCTTTTTCCTTTACTTTTAAGATGATCCTTTTGACTCTTGAGTCTTACGTATGGACTCACTTTCTCTCTGTGTTCTCTTTTGCCATTCCAGCCTGTTATACACGGTAGAGAAAGTAAGCATGAGGGTAGGCTTTTGGTGGTATGGACCTGAAAGCAGGGATTTAAAATTTAAAATTAGGTCAGCTGAAAAGTAGCCCAATAATAGCCACAATACTAAAATTTCAAATGTCAAAATTCATTTGATGAAACAAAATAATACTAAGGGGACTAGAGAAGAAAAAGAAAATAGAAATGTATTAAATGAACTAAATCAGAGAGGCTAAACTTAGCAAAATAGATGTTTATAGATAACTGGTGATGAGCTTCTAAAGAAGTTTGTAGAGTAGCTAACAGTGTAAGAGCTCTTTATAGACTGAACCATACATAAATTGTATATAAATGGCTTTTTTGATGAGTCAGAATAGCAAGTCTCTCCATTGGTATGTCCTTTGCAAAGCCACATGTTGTAGTAAATGGAGCATTGTGAGTTTAGAGGTAGGAAGATAGATTTTAAATTCTCTCTCATTGTATTAGCTGTTTGATGCTGGGCATGTCAGTTAATGTCTGAGCCTCAGTTCCTTCATCTGAAAAATTTGGATAATAGCACCTGCCCTCCAGGATTGTTATGAAGATGAAATTTGAATTTGTGACGGAATTTAAGATGAAAGTATGAATTTTATTACAGTACTACATGGTATGAGTGATAGTTACTGTGTTATCATTTTTAGGTCTTTTCAATAATTCCCATGCTTAAATAGACTTATTTTGAGGGCAACTCTTATCTCTGAAATAATATGTAAACACAATTTTTTAACATTCATTATGAGTTCCAAATTTTCTCCCTCCTTCCCTCATCTCTCTGAGCCTCTCTGGGATAGTAAGGGATTTGATATAGGTTATTACATGTTCAGTTACGCAAAACATTACCATGTTAGTGATTTTGTTAAAGAAGACACTAAAAAAAACTGAAAACAATAAAGTGAAAAAATTGCGTGTTTTTGTCTTAATTCATACCCTATCAGTTCTTGCTTTGTAGGTGATGACATTTTTCATTATAAATTCTTTGGAATTGTCTAGATCGTTGTAATGCTAAGAACAACTGTCAGTTTACAGTTGATCATAGTATGGTACTGCTGTTACTGCGTAAAATGAACTCATTTTCCTCATTTCCCTTCACATCATTTCGTGTATGTCTTTGCAGGTTTCGCTGAAAATCATCTTGCTTACTGTTTTTTATAGCACACTAGTATTTGATTATCACCACTCGTTCAGCCATTACTCAATTGATGGGCAATCTTAATTTCCAGTTGTTTGCTACTGGAAAAAAAATTACAAATGTGTCATTTTCCTTTTTAAACACTCTGGAATACACACCAAGTAGTGATATTTCTAGATCAAAGGGTATGCACAGTTTCGAATGGGGCAGACTGATTAAATTTGAGCTCCAGTTTGTTGGATCAATTCACAATTTGAAGAAGAATAGTTATTGATGACGTTTTCACACATCTTCATTCTTCATCTAAAAATTGCCTGTTTGATAATTTTCAAGTTGGAATGGCTTCTATTAAAAATTTGAATCAGTTCTTTCTATCATTTAGTGTCAGTTGTTTCCTGGGTTTCTACTTCACTTTGAATCTGGGTTGTAATACCTGTTTTGGGTGTACCACTATTTAAATTTAAAATCTCTATTAAAATTAAGGTGTCAACTGTTTCGCCATACACAAAATCTTTTCTATAGAAAGACCCATTTGGATTAGAAAATGGCATTATATTTTTACATTTAAATTTGGCCATTAAATCATTAAATCCTAATTCAGTGTGACAGGCGACATGTTGAGTGATGTGACAAGGAAGTCACATGCGAGTGACACGTGATGGACATGTGACGTGACTGACATGTGACACGGGAGTCACATGAGCGACATGTGACGTGACGTCACCGAAAGGTGACGTGCTAGTCGTGACATGTTAGCGACATGCGACGTGACACGTGACATGCGACATGCTACCGACACGTGACTGACAGGCCACCGACATGTGACATGCGACTGACATGTGACGTAACTGACACATGACATGTTACTGACATGCGACATACGACACGTTACTGACATGCGACATGTAACTGACACGTGACATGTTACTGACATGCGACACACGACATGTCACCGACGTGACATGACACGTCACTGACATGCGACATACGACATTACTGACATGCGACATGTAACTCACATGACATGTTGCCAACATGTGACATACGACATGTCCCTGACATGTGACATACAACACGTTACTGACATGCGATTGACATGTGACATGCGACTGACACTCGACATGCGACTGGCATACGACGCGTTACTGACATGGGACTGACGTGACCTGCGACTGACATGTAACTGACGTGTCATGTGACTGACGTAACAAGCTCAGTAGCATGATATATGGCATGTAGCATGATATGTGACATGTATGCGACATGAGACTGACTTGTGAAAGTCACGTTCGAGTGACGTTACTCCCATATCACATGCGACCGACATGGGAGTCACATGTGACTGACGTGACATGGGAGTCAGCGACATGAGATGTGGCTGACATGACATGCGACCGAAATGCCCCACGTGACCTGAGATGTGACCGACATGCGGACACGTGACATGCGACTCATGACAGGAGTCACATGCGAGTGACACATGACGGGCATGTGACATGCGTGCGACCTACAGGTGTCATGGAAGTGACATGTGACACATGTGACATGTGCCTGACATGCGAGTGACATGTGACGTTTGACATGTGACACGTTACTGACGTGATGGACATGTGACGTTATCGACGTGCGACATTTGCATGACATGTGACAAAGGAAGTCACATGTGAGTAACGTGACCAACATGCGACGTGCGACTGACACGTGACATGCCACTATCATGTGACTGATACGACAAGGGAGTCACATGCGAGTGACGTGACGAACATGTGACATGCGACTGACTGATGTGTCATGTGGCCGACCTGTGACAAGGGAGTCAAATGCTAGTGACACACGTGAAGTGTGACTGACGTGAGCAAAATGAGACGTGATCGGCACGTGACGTGTGACTGACATGTCAGATGGGAGTCACATGTGACTGGCAGGTGACATCAGAGACATATAGGTGACATGTAACCTACATGTGACTCGCATGTTGCTGACATGTGACAAGGGAGTCACATGCAAGTGACATGCGACAGGCGGCTGATATCTGACACGCTGCTGTCATTGGAGTCACACATCAGTAACACGTGACACGTGACTGACATGTTGCCTGTAATTGCCATGTAATGACTGACATTTGACATGTCTGACATGCGGCATGCGTCTGACATCGGACATGCGAAATGTTTCATGGGACTGAGATGATGTGACGTGTCTCACCTGTGAAATGCTCCCTGATACGTGACATGTGCCTGAGACGTGACATGTGTTTGGCACGCAAAATGTGACATGGCCTGACATGTGATATTCGCCTGAAATGTGACATGCGTCTGACATGGAAATGCGACACATGTGACCATGATCTACCTGTTGTGTATTCTGCATGTGATATGTATCCAACGTGCAAGACGCTGTGCAACTTGTGACATGTCTGAAGCGCGTGACATGTGTTTGACACTTGACATGTGACATTCATCCAGCATGTGACATGTGGCTGTGTTGTGTCTGAGCCTCCTATTTGTGATGTGTGACCTACATGCAACATGACATGCGTCTGGCGTGTTTGATGTTAAGTTTGCGACGTGTGACTTTAGCCTGGTTTTCCATTCTTTTTGCCACGTGACATGACAGACATGCTTGTGACACAAACCTGGTATGTCACATATGATGCTTGTATGATGCATGTATCACGTATCTCACGTGACACTCACCTGATGTTTGATGTTAAATGTTACAAGCGTGCTACACGTTGCATCTAACTTGTGTGTGGCACAAGTGTCTGGCATGCAATATGCATGTGACACTGAAATGCTGGGGAAGATACCACTTTCCCTTCAAGTATCTAAAATGAAATGGAGATGGTTATTCCTTTACTTGGCTGTTCACTGATTCCGCAATGATTTCAACATTCCTACAAGGTAAGCTGCTTAAAATTTTGCGTAATCACAACAATGAGAACAATGTGTAAAATAAAATCAAAATACTTGTTTTAACCTCGCATATTTTAAGTTCTTGACTTTAGTTTTCTTTTTAGTTTTCTGCTACTCAGCGTCTTAAATATTAGAGTTGCTTCCACGGAAATGCAAAGAATTTAATGTGGAAGTAACAGTTCTATTGATAGGATCTTCTGTGCTCCAAATCATTGTTAGTACTGGCTTACTGCCTTCGGAAGGCAGATGACTCCTATTCGTGAGGCTTGTAACAGTATCCAGGGGGCAGGTTGCAGCTAGGGCGTCCTCATGAATATTCCAGACAATAGCTGGCTATGATATCTGTGTAAACTCCTCAACTATATCTGCCTCATTTTCTCTAACAGCAAATTAAGGAGGAATGGAAACTATAAATATCTCTGCCAAGAATACCCCACAGAGGATCGCAGAGAATTAGACGTGATTGGTGATCAACACCAATATAAACACCAATACCACTAAGACCCCTACAGTGTTGAGGTTTCTGAATTTTGGTCAAGGCGGCCTTTTAGTGCATTCTAAAGTGCTCATCTATGGTATTTCTCATGAACTAACTATGGCAATTCGGTATTTACCGAGGGACAGAAATATAAAATGTCTCTTAGATCATGGATGTTCTTTTCACGAGGTCTTTGTGGAAATTTGAGGTACCCTGAGACTCCCAGTTTCTTGCCCCTGAGTTCATTTCTGACTTGCTTTCCTGGGCTGCTGCTGGTGAATTGCAGAATGGAATAATTTCTTTGCTGCATCAAGGAGATCATTAGATTGCCCTGTTGGCTGGCTCCCCTTAACAGACTTAGCAGTGTGTGATGAGACCTCTTTCAGGGTTTTGATGGATCACTATGTTGCCAAGGCGTTTCTTTTTTGACGTGTATCAGGATCGTGTTTCAGGAACAAATTTGAACGTAGCAAGTTATTAGATCTTTGTCTATACATGGCCTGTTGGAAGTGTTTGGTAAAAGGAAAAAAAAAGCTTTGGAGCTAAGTTTGATGTTCATTTAGTGTTTACATCAGCAAAACCTGCATCCTCTATTCAACACAGAAACGTTACGTAGTGGGTAATGTTGTCTTAGGAATGTGGTACAAATTGGGGTGCCTTGGTTCAAAGCTACCTTAAGACATATATTGGCTGCATGGTGTTGAGGAAGTCATTTAATCTGTCTGGTTTTCTTATCTGTAAAATCCGCTTTCTAGTGTTGTTGTAAGCATCAAACAAAGTAAGAGTAATAAAGGTTTATCCCAGTGTTTCTCAATATATTGAGTTATGTGGATATGTTAGCAAAAATTCACGTAAGATTCTAGGTCTACTAAAACACTCCTAAAATGAGTCTACCGATAAGCATTTTTACAGATGAAGAAATCAGTGTCTGGAATGAGTGACTAGCTTAAGGTCACACTGTACAATCATCAGAAATGAAATATAAAACAATCGATTCTGGGACTCTAGAGTTGGTTCATTTTCCACAATGCAGACTAAGCCTGCACCTCTAACAAACTGCAGTAGTAGAAGAAATGTTTTGCTTTTCAGAGGATGGTCCCTGAGAAGAGAAAGTTCTGTTGGAGTTGTCTTAGGGAGCAATGATTCGAGTTATCCGTAGGCAGTGGTACCCTGACCTTCAGCATCTAGTGAAGAACTCCAGTATGGGATATCAGAGCCGAAGTGCCAGCAGTAGCAACACGTACCACAGAGGTTGGTCCCTGGTAGTGTGTGCCTAAACCTTAATAAAGGACAGTGCTAGTGCCTTGTCATTACCTAACAGTGCCATTACCTGTGGCAGCACTCTATGATGGTAATGATTGCAAAGGAATACTCAGTTGCTGGTGGAGGAGAGTATTGCTCACACCTAGAAAAGGAGGGTAGCGTCTACCTACTGTTCAAAAGTGGCAGAGGCAGTGTGTAGTGGCACAAGCTCCAGGGAGCGTTTGAATTCAAAACTAGTTATGCTAGTTTCTACTCCACCGTGGAATCCTGCAATTTACCATGTGAAGCTTACTAATCATGTTTACATGTTTTTTTTAGAGATATATCATGAGTATGAAGTTCATCTGGGGTATGTTGAGAGTAATATACCTGGTTTCAAGTTTCTGATTCAAAAGATCTGGTTCATCTAGATCAGCTCTGATTAACCTGGCCTGTTACCATTAGTATCACAATGTTTAGGCTCCCTAAGAGTCTACCCAATATGGCAAATCTTCATTTTTCCTTGTCTGAGAAGTCTTGAGTTGAATTCATTTGGAAGGACCAGGCATGTAGTTGTTTTGGGGTCTCGAGCACCCCTCAACATAACACTCCTGAAACCTTAAGTAGTGTATTCTCCTTATCCATCGCTCGGTTCTACACCCCCTTTGTCCCTCAGCCCAAAGGAATTTGGGTCGGGTCCCATTCATTTGAGGGGGGAATGATGGGGTTTAGACTATGTCAAGCTTCTTGAATTGTCCTGGAATCTTCCCACTTGATCTGGACTTCACCTAAAGCCTTTCCTTACGTAGGCCCAAATCTCTGCCTAGCCTAGCCCTCTTGTACAGCTGTTTCAGATCCTTGATCCCATCCAAATCCCATTGTCTTTTTTCCTGGACTCTTAATCTCTAGTCACCCCACAAAACCCTTCCTAAACCCTCATCTAGTAATCCCAGAGTATTGGACCACCCCTCAAGCCCTCCCATAATTAAGTCTCAACTTGCCTTCATGAAGGTGCTCTAGTTAAATTTAGAATAATGTGGTGTGTCGGCATTAGCTTCAGAAACAAAGGTCCTTTAGAGTATAACCCACATGGCAAATCTTTAATAAACTTTGTTTTTCTAGACTTACCGAATTCAGCATGGCTCACAAATTCACAGCCCATCCCAGGATTAGAGGCATCTTTGTCTATGCATTCTTATAGGGACATGGCCTACTTGGCTAGACCCTTTCAGGGGAATATTCTGATGACAGTAGTATGAATATCCAATTCTGTCAGCATCTTATATTCAAGGGTATCAAAGTCTGCTGAAAGTATTGTTGTGTCAAAAAAATGATATCCCTGAATGAAATTCCTTAGGAATTTAGTGTCTGAAGTCCACATGGATTTAGAAAATTACCACATCAAACATTTTATATTGAGTAAGTTGTATATAAGCTGGTGATAGAGTAAGAAATTGGCAAGAATTTTCGCTCATCTGCCTGAATTGAAAGCTGAAGTGCGATCTAAACGACTTTGACTACTTATAGTTTTTTATAATGTGCCTTGTCTAAATTTTCATTGTGGAGTTCCCTTTATTTACCATTTGATGAAATTTTTAAGCAGTGGTTTCCTCAGGGCAGAAAGCTAACCAAAAACGGTATGGGACAAATTGAATTGTAAACCTGGTGTGATTCTTTAACTCTGTTTTCCCTAATTCATGTCATGTCTGTCATCCTGGGTGGTAGCTATTCTGTATGAATAACCTCAATTTTTTTTTCATTGCAAGGATTTGCCATGATTATTTGTAGGAAGGCATTTCTACCATTTGAATGAAATGCTATTTGGTATGTATGGACCTTGTAGGAAACTAGAATCTTTTTATCATGTAGATTGCAAGAAATCTTCAGAATTTTTTTACACTTCAGTAATTGAAAGTTAAGTTTAATTCCACAGGTGTTTATTGTCTATTGTGTCTAAAGCACCATCCTAGGTGTTGGAAATAATAAGTTAAAAAAACTGGATACAATAGTTAAAATTATGCATAAAGTTTGAGTTTTGGTGGGGAGGAAGATAGGATGTATACAGGACATCTTCTCTGGTCATTCCGCGTTATTTCATGTCCCAACACCCTTCAACCCATCCTGAATACTTCAAAACTTCTCGTTCATAAGGCTTTACTGTTCATAAGGTTTTACTGTTAGGTGAGATCTTAGAGCTCATCAAATTATTCCTTTTTTACAGGTGAGGAAACTAAGGTTCCATTCGTTCATTTACCCAGGAAATGATTACTATATGCCTACTCTGTGAGGGCTACTGTGTTAATGTGCTGGGGACACAAAAAGAAGCAAAAGAGGGTCTGCCCTCAAGGACCTTAAAATATACTTGGAAACACAACAGATATATACAAAGCACAAATAGGAAGACATTAACAGGCAATACCGGAATCAAAGGATTTGAGGAAGACTCCCATTTTAGTTGGGTCTCAAAGGATGCTAGGGAGGTTGACAGTCACAGTAGAGGATGGAGAGCATTCCAGGAATGGAGGACAGGCAAAGAAATTGCCCAGAGCCTAGTGTCCAGCAGGTGACTGGCAGTGGTCATGATAAATGGCACTACTGAAATTTGAACCCCAGTCACCTGAATACAAGTGTAGTGTGCTTCCTGTTGTCCCACTTAATTCTCTTCTTTTCATAGTTCTAATCACCCACCTTTTGAGTAAATAGAGCATGGATTGGAGCCAGGAAGAACCCTGGGTTGGAAAGTAATTGTGTGATCCTGGACAAATCCTTGACTAACATTATTACCAATTTTCTTATGTGTACAATGGTGGAATTAGGTTTAATGATGTCTCTTTCAGCTCTACATCTATTATTATGTGACCCATTTAACTCCAGTATATATTTTTTGTCCCAATATGACTGATCTCTTTGGTCATATCTTTTGCTTATCTTTTCTTCTGCTTGTCCAAAACCTATCCGTCGGGCAGGAGCCAAGATGGCCGCATGAAGGCAGCGTCTTACCGGAGCTCTCTCACAAGGTCTGTCAGATTCCCCTAAAAACGTGAATTTGAACAGATTTGAGAGAGTCAGAAACCTGCGAGCAGTCTGCATGGGGCAAATTTCCGAGCCGGGAGAGTCTGAAAGGCTGAAGACACGATCCTGTAGGCTCGGCGAGTGCTCGGTGCGGAGCTGCTCCAGACCAAAGCGGAAGCGGCCGGCGGGGAAATCCACGTGGGAGACAGGCAGGGGAGAAAGCTGGGCGCCCGAAACCGGCGGAGATCCCCAGGACTCCCAACACAGGACAGCCGTCTGTGGAAGCGACGGAGAGGCAGCGCAACGCCACCGGCCAGTGAAAACACCCACTCCTGACACTTGCAAAACCCAGGAACTCAGCTTCTTGAACTTCCGGAAGACTCAATGGCTCTAATTAGATTAAATTAGATTAGAGCCTAAAAGGCTCTAATCCCCCTCACCCAGAGAATTCCTCTGGAAAAAAAAAAAGAACTGAAGAGAACTGAAACAGAGGAGAAAGTAGTGGGGCCTCACAGGACAAATACTCATTAGTCCCAGAGGGGCAGAGTCCGCAGGGGTCAACACCAGGAGCCCAGACCTAATCTTGCTCCCCCAGGGGAAGCGCATCAGCTCAAACAACAAACAGCTGAGACCATTGCTGAAAAGCAAGTGCTGGAGAGCACCCACAGGGAGTGAGACGCCAGGGAGCCAGACCCCTCCCCCACACCTCAGGAAACGGAAGGTTATAATTCTAGACTCACAACCCCCAGAATAAGAAAGCTGGGACAGAGAGCCCAAAGCTAGAAATTCGGGGTAAAGCCAGCAAAAGGCAAACCAACATGAAGAAGAACACAAAAAAACTGAGGACAATAGATTCTTTTTATGGAGACAGGCAGGATCAAAATATCGATACGGAAGAGGACAGGCAATGACACTATAGAGACGTGTCTGATACCTCAAAAAGTAATATGAAACTGGTCTCCAGCCCAAAAAGCATGGCTAAAGGAGGATTTTAAAAAACCAAATTAGGGAGATAAAAGAAGACGAAATCAAGTCCCTAAAGAATAAGATTGGTGAAATGGCTACGGAGATACAGAATCTAAAGAGAGAAAATGACACTCTGAGAGGTAAAATCAACCAAATGGAAAAGGAGACTCAAAAACAAAATGAAAACACTAACTACCAGGAAGTAGTAAAACAAAATGTAAAGAATGAAAAAATAAAATAATGTGAAATATCTGATTGGCAAAACAACTGATGTGGAAAACAGATCACAGAGACAAAACAGAGACAATTTAAGAGTTAATTGGTCTACCGGAAATCCACGATGAAAAAAGGAGCCTTCAGTATCTTCGAAGAAATTATCAAAGACAACTGCCCAGAGGTCCTAGAACCAGAGGGCAAAATAGTCATTGAAAGAATTCACCGATCACCCCCTGAAAGAGATCCCAAACTGAAAACACCAAGAAATATTATAGCCAAATTTCAGAGCTATAACTCAAGGAGAAAATACTGCAAGCAGCCAAAAAGAAGCAATTCAAATATCGTGGAACTACAGTCAGGATCACGCAGGATCTCTCAGCTTCCACATTAAAAGACAAGAGAAATTGGAATATGATATTCTGAAGGGCAAAGGAGCTGGGACTACAACCAAGGATCAACTACCCAGCAAAACTAAGCATAATTTTTCAGGCAAGGCGATGGACATTCAATGAAATAAGGGAATTCCAGACCTTCCTGATGAAAAGGCCAGAACTCAATGGAAAATTTGATCTCCAAATACAAAACTCAAAACCTAAACTATATCCGTTATTTGAGATCAACCTTAGCTCGAAATGCTCACCTTCAAGATCATATTGAATGCTATCTGTATATTACAATCTCAGTTGTGTCAATTTTAACCTACAATAAAAAGATTGTAAAATTTAGAAAATAGATGCACTTTACCTTATATTTTACATAGGGTTGGGTACTTCAGAGGTACTAGATTTAAATTGCCTGTTAATTGAATCAAACAGATGTTAAATAATTTTGGGGTGATAATATCGTTGTATTCTTCATCTCTTACAGAGTTTTTTAACTTCTGTAGCCACAAGGGAGGATTAGTTGGATATTCATGGAACACATGGAGCTACCTTTCAGTATCTTGATGAAGGAGTAATGCTGTACAAAATGAATTCAAAGAAATGTTCCCTCTGTAAAAAGTGTCAAAACTGGTTTTCAAAGTATCACGGAACAGAACCAGGTATTAACAGCAAGACCCTCAGTCTTTACAGTGGTAGAGCTTAGATTTTTATCCAACCATTGGCATAAGATAGTACAAAAAGGAATATTCTTTGAACTTCTTCCGTTATGTTTTCCTGAATTTTAACATTAAAAAGAGGAGGTCAGGGCAATTGTGTCAGCGTCATGGAATTATTCACCAGGAAAAACCTGGAATATATGTAACATGGAATAAGAATGTAAACGTGCTATAAACAGGTAAGGTTTTGGGTTTTTTAGTTCTATTGCCTTTTTCTGTGTGCACACTACTTTTTGAGTTTGAGAGTCACATACAAAATAAGAAAGGATAAGGGAAAGTAGCAATATAGTTTTTTAAAATTCTCTTTTTCCTTTCCGAGTTGGTATATATCCATTTTATTAGGTACTTCCTTCCTCATCTTTTTCTCCCACCCTCTTTTTCACTGTCTGTGTTTCCGTATCTGTGTCTCTTTTTTTTTACTCAGCCTTTGATTCTCTATTTTTCTGTCTTTTCTCAGTTACCCTCCTCAGTCCCTCCCTACTCTAGGGTCAACAGGAGTGAGTGGTGAAAGTTATAAGGTGGGACCCTAGAAGTCACTTCATGTGAACTGTTTCATTTTACAGAATGTGGAAATTACAACCTAGATGCTGTCACTCACCCATGCCCATGAATCCTGGTCTTCATACTTTACATGTCATAATTTTGGCAGTATACCAAGGTAGAAAATACGTAAAGGACATTATATCTGATTTAATGAAAGAGACTGCTAGAATGAGAATTGAAGAACTTGTTTGGAATCCCAGCTTGGCTACTTAAATGTTTATATGGCCTTGGGTCATGTTACAACCTCTGCGATCCTCAGTTTCGTTATCTGCAAAATGAGGACAGTTGGACTAGATTATCTCCGAGGTCCTTACTCCCTCAAATCTATGATGTTACGCTTTTTCATTGTCCACTTTTTTTACATGTGTATTGTTGAATAATTTTTTGCGTGATTTAGACTGTTCCACATTTCTATATAGCTAACCTAATATTGCTAATGAGAGTGTAACTTGGTGTTTTCATCATTTCTACATTTGAAGTAATAGTGTATTCACTTCTCCAGTACTGGTTTTTTTCTATTCATAGGAAAAGAGAGGAAAAAAAATTAAAACTAGTGTGCTCTACCTTGGCCGCTGGTGATTTTAAGATACATCTTTATGAAGATGGGGAACATTAGGTGTGAACTTCCCCAGATGCTCACTGTGTACTTACTCCAGTAAGATGTATCATGTTCTTTTTCAGCTTTTCTCCAGTGCCTTGGTTTTTTTTTTTTTTTTGCTTTTAAATATAACAGCCGAGCGGCTCCCCATGAAAGACAAAGTGAAACCAAAGTAAACCCAATAAATTCTTCCTCCACAAAAAGGAATCAATAACCTGCCCCCCAGTGAAAAAGAAAAATGAAAAAAACCTTTTACCTTCTAAAACAGAACCTTTACCCTAGACCCCTACTTCCTGTTCCAGCTGTATTACTTTTGTGGTACTCTGTATCTCTTCCTTGTACTGCTTCTTTTCTTTTAAAAGAAATTCAATTGGACTTTGGGAGTAAGTATTCTACTGTTGGTGCCCTATGTAGCACCAATCCCAATGAAGTGTTGAGAGTTGCCCTCTCTCTTGGTCACTGGACTATAGTTATTAAACATTCTTTTCTTGAGTCTGTGACATTGACTGTCTCTTTCCCTGACTGTTTTCATGTTGTTAAATCATTTTCCTCCCAAGTTTCTGTGGCCTTCACTTTTTAATGAGGAATACAATTCCTAAAGGAAATTATTCAATTATGCTTTGGTTCTCCAGAATTATCTTTTTTATTGTCACATTTCTAGTTAACATATATCACCTGTTGGTTATATCAACTCACTGCTACCTAAACTGAACACAGTTCATTGCATTATCAGACAAAGGTGTTAAAGGATTGTATGTCATGAAACTTACTGGTGACAACTTTGTGTGTCCTTTTTTTTTTTCATTTTTTTTCTGAAGAATAGAGAGCAGGAGAATATAAATTTCAAGACTACATATAGGTGGCTGGTAGTCATTTTTTTAAAGTATTTTTATCCCTTTTTTGTTTTTCTTCTGAATTCCCTCCTTATATAGAGGAGCCATTCATCTGTAACTTACAGCATGAACAGATTTGCCTGGGCTGGGTAGACGTAAATTCACTTACCTATGGTGACTTGCCTATCATATTCCAGAACAAGGACTTGAAGTATCCTTCTTTCTCCAGTACCTAATTTCCTCTAATTGTTCATTGATTTTAATTCTTGTTCCATAGGAGTATACGATATAGTGCATATTTGCTTCGTATTCTTATAAAATGTTTAGCATTCTAAATTTAGAATTATACTTTATTCAGGTGGTAATCAAAAATTTAGTGATTAAATAACTGAATGCTTAGCACTTTTATTAGCAAGGGAGTTGTAAAATTAAGGAGTTTAGTGTCCTTCAAATTTCATCATTGCAAACACAAAGTTAGGACATTTTATGGACGTAACTGTAGTAGCAATTAGATTTGAAGATCTTTCACACCCAAGCAATGTGATCTGCTTACATCACAGGAGCCTAAGTTACATGGTGGGAGGAGTTTATAGACAGGAAAAGGAAGTTATGTCACAGAAAATGCTGAGAGAGAGAGAGCTGTCATGGCTGCTGGTTGGCTGCTAATGGCTGCTCTGTGATTGTTAGAGGTGACCAGTTTGTTTTGGATAAGACCCCAGCAGGGGGTACAGAGTTTTCTGGATGTTGAGCGATACTCAACATACGATACTCGTATTCAATGTTTTGGCTACCTGTTGTTATGATGGAAGTGGACTGATTGATGGTGGAAGCTGAGCATTTGGTTGTGGGATGAGAT